>NC_057811.1:222875407-223475407 GCF_018294505.1 Triticum aestivum | reverse complement strand
GAAGAGCATGCCACCTACGTCGTCTTCACCAGTCAAGCCGACGACAAGCGCAGTCGGCACAGACAACATCAAGAAGTTAATGCGGTCGCCACTAGCACCCCCGAGTTCATGCACTGGTCAGAGAAGCCAATCAGCTGGAGCCAGGCCGACCACCCAGAGGTGATGCCCTCTCCTGGCTCCTATGCAATGGTCTTGGACGTCACCCTCGCAACAGAGAGGCGAGCTGCCAGATTTTCCCGCGTCCTGATAGACGGCGGAAGCAGTATCAACATACTGTACCGCGAAACCATGGAAAAACTGAACATCAAAGCGAAGCAGCTCATGCCGAGCCGCACCGTCTTCCATGGTATCGTCCCCGGCCTGTCTTGCTCCCCAATCGGCAAGATTAAAATGGATGTTCTCTTCGGAGACAAAGATCATTTCCGCCGAGAAGCAATATGGTTCGAGGTAGTGGATTTGGAGAGCCCCTATCATGCACTGCTTGGCCGACCTGCTCTGGCCAAGTTCATGGCTGTGCCCCACTACGCCTACCTAAAGATGAAGATGCCGAGCTCGAAGGGGATCATCACGGTAGTCGGCGACTACAAGAAGTCCATCGAGTGCGCCATGGACAGTAGCCGGTTGGCCGAGTCCCTCGTGGTGGCAGAAGAGAAGAAGATGTTGGAACGGGTGTTGGCCATGGCCGGCAAGCAGCCGGCCTTGTCCCCCAACCCCAAAGATTGTGATGCGCAGGGCTCCTTCCAGCCTGCCAAAGAGACGAAGAAGATACCTCTGGACCCGGAGAACCCGGAGAGGTTCGCTGTCATCGGGGCGAACTTGGACAGTAAATAGGAAGGCGAGCTCGTTGACTTCCTCCGTGAGAATCGAGACATTTTCGCATGGTCCCCAAAGGACATGCCGGGTGTCCCGAAGGATTTCGCCGAGCACAAGCTACATGTCTGAGCTGATGCGAAGCCGGTCAAGCAACCCCTCCGCCGACTGTCAGAAGAGAAGCGAAGAATTGTGGGAGAAGAGATAGCCCGGCTCCTTGCCGCTGGCTTTATCATGGAAGTGTTCTTTCCAGAATGGCTTGCCAACCCAGTTCTGATTTTGAAGAAGAATAACAAGTGGCGTATGTGTATAGACTACACCAGTCTGAACAAGGCCTGCCCAAAGGATCCGTTTGCTCTGCCACGGATTGACCAAGTGATAGACTCCACAGCCGGATGCGAGCTGTTAAGTTTTTTGGATGCGTACTCAGGGTACCATCAAATCAAGTTGGACCCAGCTGACCGCCTGAAGACTGGCTTCATCACACCCTTTGGAGCTTTTTGCTACCTGACTATGACATTCGGCTTGAGAAATGCCGGTGCCACTTTTCAGCGTTGCATGCAGAAATGCCTCTTGAAACAACTCGGCAGAAATGCCCACGTCTATGTAGACGACATTGTGGCGAAGACAGAGAAGCGCGGCACCCTGCTGGAAGACCTGAAAGAAACATTCGCCAACTTGCGCCGATTCCAAATCAAGCTCAACCCCAAGAAGTGTGTGTTCGGAGTGCCAGCCGGCCAGCTGCTAGGCTTCCTGGTCTCCGAACGCGGCATCGAATGCAACCCTGTCAAGATCAAGGCCATCGAGAGGATGGAGATTCCCACCAAGCTGCGAGATGTGCAGAAGTTCACTGGCTGCTTAGCCTCCCTGAACCGTTTTATTAGCCGACTAGGAGAGAAGGCTCTCCCCTTGTACCGACTCATGAAGAAGTCCACTCACTTCGAGTGGAACGACCAAGCCGACCAAGCCTTCCATGAGTTGAAGAAAATGCTGACCACTCCGCCTGTCCTGGCTGCACCGACTGAAAAGGAGCCCAAGCTCCTCTACATCGCCGCGACTAGCCGAGTCGTCAGCACTGTTGTTGTGGTCCAGCGCCCGGAAGAAGGCCGAGCCCAGCTAGTCCAGAGGCCGGTGTACTATCTCAGCGAAGTGCTGTCCAGCTCAAAGCAGAACTACCCGCACTACCAGAAAATGTGCTATGGGGTATACTTCGCCGCCAAGAAACTGAAGCCCTACTTCCAAGAGCACCCCATCACGGTCGTGTGCACCGCCCCGCTCGCCGAGATCATAGGCAGCCGGGATGCATCCGGCTGGGTGGCCAAATGGGCCATTGCGCTGGCGCCCTACACGATCTTCTACCAACCCCGCACCGCCATCAAGTCCCAAGCACTGGCCGACTTCCTCGTCGACTGGGCCGAGACCCAGTACTTACCGCCGGCTCCCGACTCTACCCATTGGCGGATGCACTTTGACGGGTCCAAGATGCGCACCGGCTTGGGAGCCGGCATCGTCCTCACCTCTCCCAAAGGCGACAAGCTCAAGTACAGGCTGCAGATCCACTTCGCCGCCTCCAACAACGTGGCCGAGTACGAGGCGCTCGTACATGGGCTCCGGCTAGCCAAAGAACTTGGCATACACCGGATCCTGTGCTACGGCGACTCAGACTTGGTGGTCCAGCAATCGTCTGGCGACTGGGACGCCAAGGACGCGAACATGGCGAGCTATCGATTCCTCGTCGAGCAGATCAGCGGATACTTCGAAGGGTGCGAGTTCCTTCACGTGCCAAGGGCCGACAACGACCAAGCAGATGCCCTAGCACGGATCGGCTCCACCTGACAAGCCATACCGACTGGCGTCTCCCTCCAACGCCTCCTCAAGCTGTCCATCAAGCCGTCTCCAGAGTCGGACTCCATCTTCGTACCACCTGCACCAGATACAGCCGGATCCGACTGGAGAAACCCCGCAGGCGGCACGGGGACTTCGACAACTGGCCCGGGGACTGCCGTAGTCGCACCCGGCCCGGGGACTTCAGAACCCGGCCCAGGGACTGCAGCAGTTGGCCCGGGGACTGCAACGACACAAGAAGCGGTGGCCGACTCACCCAACCCACTCACCCGAGTCATGGTGGCTACCTTAACAGAAGAAGAAGTCACAGCTCCCTCATGGGCCCAGCCCATCCTCAAGTTCCTAGTCAGCAGAGAGCTGCCGGCTGATGAGATCTCAGCAAGACTAGTGCAACGACGAGCCGCAGCATATACAATAATCAACAGAGAGCTTGTGAAGCGCAGCGTCACTGGAGTCTTCCAGCGTTGTGTCGAGCCAGAAAAAGGAGTGGCAATCCTCAAAGACATCCACCAAGGCGAATGCGGCCACCACGCAGCCTCAAGATCCCTTGTGGCCAAGGCTTTCCGCCATGGTTTATTCTGGCCGACCGCCTTGGAGGATGCTAAAGAAATAGTCAAGAGCTGCAGAGGATGCCAAGTTTTTAGTTCCAAGCAACACCTGCCGGCTTCTGCACTCAAGACCATTCCCCTCACCTGGCCTTTTGCCGTCTGGGGACTGGACATGGTGGGCCCTTTCAAGACAGCCCGCGGCGGCTTGACACATCTACTTGTTGCCATAGACAAGTTCACAAAGTGGATCGAAGCAAAGCCAATCAAGAAGCTGAACGGGCCGACTGCCGTGACATTCATCACTGACATCACTACTCGGTACGGCGTGCCGCACAGCATCATCACCGACAACGGCACGAACTTCGCCAAAGGAGCACTGGCACGTTTCTGCGCGACGTAGGGCATCCGACTGGACCTAGTGTCCGTTGCCCCCCGCAGTCAAACGGCCAGGTCGAGCGAGCAAATGGACTCATCCTCTCCGGCATCAAGCCTCGACTAGTTGTACCACTGGAGCGATCGGCCGGCTGCTGGCTCGATGAGCTGCCGGCTATCCTCTAGAGTCTGCGCACTACACCCAACAAGTCAACTGGCTTCACTCCATTCTTCCTCGTGTATGGTGCCGAGGCTGTCATCCCAACAGACATCGAGTTCGACTCGCCTCAGATCACCATGTACACGGAAGAGGAGGCCAAGGAAGCAAGAGAAGACGGCGTCGACCTACTAGAAGAAGGCCGGCTGTTAGCACTCAGCCGGTCCGCCATCTACCAGCAAGGGCTACGCCGCTACTACAACCGCAAGGTCAAGCCAAGATCTTTCCAAGAGGGCGACCTTGTGCTCCGGTTGATCCAGCGAACAGCCGGCCAGCACAAGCTCTCGACCCCTTGGGAAGGCCCCTTCGTCGTCAGCAAGGCACTCGGCAACGACTCCTACTACTTGATCGACGCACAAAAAAGCCAAGAGCACGCAAGAGAGACGACTCCGGCAAGGAGTCGGAGCGACCATGGAACGCAAACCTCCTGAGACAATTTTACAGTTAAAAGCAGTATGTATCATGCTCGCCTTTTGTATTAAGTACAAACCAACAGGCCCCCCGAACAGTACTCGGGGACTGCCTTTGTTTATCTATGAATGACAAGTGTCATATCCATGAATGTATTATTACATTTGAATTCTTGTCTGGCACCGGGTTCGACTAGTCGGCCCGGGGACTGGCCGCCTTGAGCTATATTGAAAGTTCTACCTGAAGTCAGAAAAGTAGTGTGCCGGCTCCCAAGTCCCCTCTTGTTGAAAGTCGCAGCTCGAAGAACCGACTGTCCGACTAGCAAGAGGAGAGGCAGAAAGGATGCCCACACGAAAAATGGCTAAGGAACAACGAACCTATATAGCAGAGAAACGGCCTCCAAACATGCCTGCCGGCTGTCAAAACAGCCGGCTGGCCGGCTTCCTAAACACTTAGCTTTAGTCCAGCAAAGCTAGAGTACTTCCCCCCAATCGGCCAAGCACTCCTCCAGCTACAGATTGCAGAGCAACTGTTGGACTGGGGAGGTGGCAACCAAGGGAGGGCGGCGAAGGAAAAAGCGGAAGGATAAAAAGCAAAGTACAAGGAAAGGCCAAATGCATGCATAAGTCATATACATATAAAGCCCCCAATAGGCTGGCAATAGACATAAGTTCGAATACACCCAGTGGGTGGAATTGTGCAGACTTAACCAAACATTGTTCCAAAAGTAACAAGACAGGAAAACAAAAGATGGCAGACTAAGGCGCGGTGCGGAGGTCGAGCTGGTCGGTAAAGGCGGCCTCGCCAGCTGAAGGAGTGGCCGCCTAGCCGGTCTCGGCTTGATCACCACCAACGGCAGGCGACGCACTCGCTCGCGACGTAGTGCTGGAGGTGCGGTCAGGCTGAGGCTGGCCGGCTGCTCCACCAGCCGGCTCGGCGTCTTCACCTTCCTCCTCCTCTTCTTCACCCTCGTCACTGGAGTCGATCTCCTCCGCCGAATCTTCACCGTCCGCCGGGTTCAGCCCGAACCATTCCTCCGGCTGAGCGACACCATTGTCGTCTACCTCGGGGGCGAAGGCGCTGGTGTCGGTGTAGTCGGCGATCGCCGAAGCCCGCCGGATGATAGCCGGCCGCGCCGGCTCCAGCTCCATGTCTGCTTGCTGCCGCCAGGTAGCCAACTGATCCAGGCTCAGGCCGGGATACCAGGCCTTGACGAACTCCAGCGCCCGCCTGGCGCCGGAGCGAGCCGCCGAGGCCTTCCAAGCCTCGAAGCGGCCGACTGCCACCTCCAGCCAGTCGGCAGTCCGACAGGGGGTGCGAGGAACCACTTGGCCGGGCCAGAGGGCGGCCAAGACTTGCGCCCCGGCACACTGAAGCCGACAGAGCAGTCGGTGAGCCGGCTGGATGCGGGCCTGGATCGCCAAGAGCTGCTCCTCCAGCGAACGGCCGGCGGTTGGCGAGATCTCAAAGCCAGCCTACCTTCGCGCTTGGCGACGGGCCTCGATGGTCTGGTTGGCGACAGTGGAATAGCCAGGGAAATATTCTGCGCAAGAAAGAAGAAGAAAAGGAGAAAAGAGCACCAAATCAGAAAAAGAGCCAAAGTGGCAGATGGCAAGAAAGGACGAAGAGGTAGGCGGCTTACCGTCAACCAGATCTTCGATCTGGCCATAGCCAGAAATCAGAGTCTGCTTGGCCTCAGCCCAGCCAGCCGCCTCCGTCTTGTACTCGGCCTGGAGAGCGGCTTCGCGGTCCTGCACAACCTTCAGTGCCGCCTTGTGGCCTTCCTCCTGGTCGGCCAACTTCTTGGCTAGGCGGTCGCGTTCCTGCACCAAGGCGGCGAGCTCGGCATCCTTGGCACGAAGGGCAATCTGAGACTCTCCCAGCTGTGCCCTCAGACTGGCGTTGGCCGCTGCAGAGACGGCAGAAAAAGAAAGAACAGTAAGAAGAAGTCGTCAAGGAAGATCCGACCCGACTGCTCAGCAGTCGGCCCGAATCTCGGGGACTACACCCAGTGGGTGCGCTGACGCGCCCCCACACGAGATAAAGAACAAAGCACGTACCTCGGCTCTCAGTAAGGTCGGCGGTCTTCTGGGTCAGCTCCCGAGCCTGGGAGTTGAAGGCGGCCGCACGAAGATTGTGGTAGTCCTGCAAGATAGACAGAAGTTCAAAGTAAGAGCAAGAATAGCAAAGACAAATCCACCAAGAAGTTCCAAGCTGCCTGCTTAGCAGCCGACTCGGAACTCGGGGACTACACCCAGTGGGTGCGCTGACGCGCCCCCACAGAAGAAATCAAAGTCAAGAAGAAGCAAGATGGGAAGACTAACCCGGATGGCCGCCCGCGTCGCGAGGAACTCGTCGGTGAACTGCCTCAGCGCCGCAGCTTGGCCCTGGAGCCGGTTCCGGACGTCCTGCGCGGCCATGTTCATCACGGCCGTCCCTCCGCCTGACGTCCACCCCGAGGTAGCGCTGGCCGCCTCCGCATCCTGGGCTGACGAGCTGGAGCCCACGGCCGGCTGCGGCTCCGACGCGGCTTTATGTGGCTCCGACGCAGCCTTCCCCGTGCGCCGGCTCGGCGGCATCCGGACCGCCATCTCAGTCCTCGCGGCCGGCTCGCCCCCCGCCGACTGCGCCGGCGGCTATTCAGGCCGGCCGCCTTGAGCCGCCCCAGTTGGCGGGGTCGGCACCGGCGCCCTCTCCAGGATGATGACGTCGTCGTCTCTCCCCAGCCCTGGCTGGTCGCCGCTGGCTCCCTCTGGCGAGGGCTCCACGTCCCCAGGCGCCATGACGTGCAGCGGGGTGACCATCAAAACCTCCCCCGCCGCCGCCGCGGCCGCAGCCTCTGCTTGGGCCCTGGCTGCGGCATCGGCGAACGCCTTCGCCGCTTCCTCCTCCCGTGCCGCCTGGGCGGCCGCCTTCCATGCCTCCGCCTCCCGCGCCTCCTGTTCCTCCCGCGCCTCCCGCGCGTTCCGTTCCGTCGCCGCCTGAAGCTCGGCGCGGGGGTCCACACGGCGGGTGGTTCTCCCAAACCCCCTCGGCGACTCGACGATGGAGGCAGCAGCTGCCCGCTCAAGCGACAACGGAGCTCTGATCATTGGAGAAAAAGACAAGGGCTCATGAACCACCAGAGAAAAGAAAGAAAAAAGAGTATACGAAAGAAAGTGAACTTACGCCGACACGGTCTGCGGTTGCTTCACCGTCTTGCGGAAGCGAGCCGCCTTCACGGCCGCCTCCTCCCACCTGGTGGCTGCCGCCCCGCCCCTGGGTTTCTTCGTCCGGCTGCCGAACAAACCCTGGGCGGCGCGACGCTTTTGACCTCCGCCCCGAGCAGGCGGTGCAGCGGAGGAACCCGCGCCGCGTCCAGATGCCGGCTGGCGGCGCGGGGCGACTTCGGCCTCATCGTCGTCCGGCCAGCCGTCGAAGGTGACTCCGAGCCCGGAGCCGCCTGCTTCGCCGCCGGCTTGGCCACCGCCCGGCTCGATGTTGTCGTCCATACCGGCCGCCCCCAAGTCGGGGTCCTCCAGATCGTGATCGGTCCGGTCGGGGACGAATCGATGCTCCGCGTCTGACCCGCCGGCCGGCCGAAGAAGAGGGCTCTGTCGAAAAACAAACCGACTAAGTTAGAGTCGGCCAAGAGGAACTCGGCAACAAAAGCAAAGAGAAAGAAAAAGAGACAAGGAGAACATACAGTAGGCGGCGGATTGGCTCGGCTATATGGCACCTTGCCGAACTGCCACTCTTCGGTGAGTTTGTAGTTCGCAAGGTAGTTCACCATATAGGTGACCTCCTCGCGCGGCATCTCCTTGGTGCACATTCGGCTCGGATCGAGCTAGCCGCTCATCTGACAGATCAGATGAGGCCGGCTCTGGAGCGGAAGAACCCGGCGCGTGACGAAGGTGGCCAGCAGGTCGGGCCCCGTCAAGCCCTCCGACTGGGTCAGCTCTCGCACTCGGGCGACGGCGGCGGACCCGGCCAGCGTCAGAGTCACGGCCCGGAAGGACCACTGGGGCCGCCTGCCCGCCGGTGGGCCGGCTACGTAAGCCGACAGGTTGATGTAGTCGCCCCGTGGGGCGATGTTCCGCACGTAGAAGTACGATTTTTGCCACTTCTTCACCGATTGGATTAGCGTGATGACGGGGAAGGGGTTGTCGGCGACCGACCTCCTCGACGCGATGAAGGCGCCAGTCTGAGCCGGCACGCCCTGCATGCCCGTGCCCAGCTTGGACTGGAAGAACTCCCCCCAGAGCTCGAGGGTGGGGAGGACGCCGAGGTAGCCCTCGCACAGGGTGACAAAGGCAGACAGCAGCACCACCGCGTTTGGGGTGAGGTGGTGTGGCTGGAGCTGGTAGAAATCGAGCCAGGAGCGGAAGAAGGCGCTCACTGGCAGGCCGATGCCGCGCAAGAAGTGCGAGCGGAAGACCACCCGCTCGCCCTCCCGCGGCTCCGGCGTAATTTCCCTCGACGGCGCAAGGCGGACCTCCACCTTGTCCGCGCCCGGCAGCCGCCGTGTATTGCGGAGGAACTCGACGTGATCTTCGTGGACGTTGGAGCCGTCCCAATCCCCGCCATACTACTCCGTGGTGGGAGGCATGGCGAAAACGAGCGCGGCGGCGGAGGAACGTGCGGTGGAAGAGCGCGGCGGCGAGACGCAGTTGCAAGAAACAGCGAGCGAAGAAGATGGTGGAAGTAGGAGCAGTGTGCGAGGGCCTGCCGCCCTCCACCTCCCCCTACTTATAGCTTCGCAAGGCGAGCCCAGGGAGGCCGGACGTGGGGGGAGACGTGGGAATAACTGCACCCATTCCCCCCACGCCCCGTGATTATTGCGCCCTAAAGGCGAGCCGAAACTGCCGCAAGGAGACGTGCGGGCGGTTTCGGGATGCAAAGAATCCGCACCTGGGCCCGGGCCCGGACGTGGTGGGCCCCCGCCCTGCGGCGACGTCCCGTCGCGCGTGGGCTGGCAGGCTTTCTGGCCGAGGGAGGCCACGTGGTTCGCAGACGGCAAGTGGCCGGCCTGCGGCCAGGTGCACACACTAGTGAGCTCCCGTCCTCCGACTCCGGAGTTTTCGACCAAGGCGGCACGCCTAACCAAAGCCGGCTCCCAGCTGCCGGCTTGCCAAGATATGAAGTTGATCGAGCTTCTCAACTCCTACCCAACCTCGAAGCCCAATCAGCTTCGGGGACTACTGTCGGAGTAAATGGCCACGGGTAGCCTAACCGACTGCCCCTGGTTCTTCTGAAAAAATTATCAGGCCTTTGGGCCTCCAAGCACTCCAAGCATTGGGCCGCCTTCCCTGGCCGGCTACCTCTGAAGCCGACTCCCAGAAGGCGACCCAGCCTCAGCAACCTCTCCCAGGACAACTACGGGGTGGACGACTCCAGGAAGCCGGCCAGGAAGAACGCCGACTCCAAGAAGCCGGCCGAGACCACAACCACCAAAGCTACACCCACATAACGGTGACAAGACGGGGTGTGGCCACAGTGCGGCCCACTACCCCCGAGGCCCGAGGCAGGCATGGCCACAGGAGGCCGTACGGGATGGCCGTCTCCCGTTCGGCTCGGCACTGTAGCCACGCCAGCCTCAACGTCATCCACGACCGACTCCTGTACGGCCCGCGGGCGGCGGGCCCCTTCTGCCAGAGAGGCGCAAAGGCGGCCCGGCCTCCCCCAGTCGGACAGGGGTGTAGCTGGGCCGCCAGAAGCCGGCTACTCCCTTCCTCGAAGCAGGAGCCCCATTAAGGAGACAAGACGAGGTAAGGCTACAGTGAGAGCCTTCGAGGCGGCACACTGTAGCCACGCTTACCTCGACAAAGCCCTCGTCATCAGAGGCGAGGCTACAGTAAGCAGCCGTCGACAAGACCCTAGGCGGTGGGGCCGGCCTGTCGACCAAGAAGCCGGCAGCTGGCGGGACCCACCAGTCGGCGGGACCCAACAGCCGGCGGAGAAGCCGGCGAGCATAGACACTGACGGCTGGGACCAGTGCCCAGCCGGATTACCATTTTACCCCCGGGGGTAGGCCTATATAAACCCCCCCGGGGCACCCATGCAAAGGGGAGCTTCTGAACACAGCACACACACCATAGAGATAGAGAGAAGCAAGAGCTAGCCTTGTTCTTCTTCTCCCTTGAACCCAACAGCTCTAGGAGCGATTGTAGCTACCTTTCCTTGATCTAGTGATCATGCGGAGACCCCGCAGAGCAGGACTAGGGGTGTTATCTCCTCGGAGAGCCCCGAACCTGGGTAAGATCCGCCGGCGTGCATGTCTTCGCCTCATCCCGTTTCCAGGCACCAGCGATGTCTTATTGGCACCCACAATGATAAGCCATCCATTGGCATATGTCGCACCAACCACCCGACAACTCCGGTAAACGGGGCTGTAGTATACTACCATGGCTCAGTGGAAGCACCAGACTACATTTCCCCTTACAAACATGGGTCTCGTGACCCAACATTCAGAGCATACAAGTCAAAGCACGTGCGGAAGCTTAACATGACTGAGTACAGACATCTACAAATGAAAAAGGCTGAGAAGCCTGACTAACTACCAGATCCCGCCGAGGGCACAAGATCGTAGCTGAGGTATCAAGCTAAACGTCAAAGTCCACGTGCAACTACTAGTGAGACTGAAATCTCTCTGCAAAAACATAAATTAAGCAAACGTGAGTACAAATGTACCCAGCAAGACTTACATCAGAACTAGCTACATATGCATCGGTATCAACAAAGGGGGGTGGTGGAGTTTAACTGCAGCAAGCCAGCTTTGACTCAGTGGCTATCCTGAACTACGACTGCAAGTAACTCTTTTGAGGTTGCGCACACGAGTCCACATATTCACCATATCAATACACCACTATGGATCCGCTCCCGTCTCCCTACGAGAACGCCATCCATAGCACTCACGCTTATCTTGCGCATTTTAGAGTATCAACTTTCACTTGTCTATGAACTATATAGGCAACCCAAAGGTCCTTTACCGCGGATGAGGCTATTCGAATAGATCAGTTATAACCCTGCATGGATGTACTTCTTCCCACATGTTTCCACCACTTAGCGTCTGCACACGACATGTGCTCGGCAGACTTCAAGGGAAAGCCGACGTGGGTGTAGACCACGACCTGACTAACCACACAAGTCTCTAGTTCAGGTTTATCACCTATTCGGGTTCCATCCGCGAGGAGATCTGGCCGGGGTTTCGCTCACAGCCCCAAACGATGTGTGCAGGGTTCCCGAGACACCAAACGGGCGCCCGGTACACCGTGCCATGGTGTATCTACCGCATCATAGCCCACCCCTAGGGTCAACGCTACGCACAGCCTCCAACACATATCCTACAAACACCAGAAACTAGTTGCAACTCCTGGACAGAGGACAGGGGCGGTTAATAAGTCGAGCGGGGTCATATTTCAGGGCCCAACATGTGGTAGTAGCTGTTCATGGATCACAAACACAGAACTCAGTTCCTGAGGACGGTTTCAATGAGATAACCCACCATGTACTCCTACATGGCCTCTCACCGCTACCTTTACCAAATCGTGTTCACACACTTAGCTCACACACAATAGGACATGTTCATCACCATTCCAATTCATTCCCGATGAATCAGACCCAACTCAACTCTAAGAAGTAGCAGGCATGGAAAACAAGCATGAATGAGTAGGCACATTAGGGCTCAAACAACTCCTACTCATGCTAGTGGGTTTCATCTATTTACTCTGGCAATGAGAGGTCATGTAGAGGGAAAGGGGTTGAGCTACCGCATCATGTAACAGTTGAATCGATGTTGTCCGAATGAAGTAAAAGAGAGCAGGAGTAAGAGAGTGGGATTGTAACGGAATGAACAAGGGGGTTTTGCTTGCCGGGAACTTCGGAAGATAGTATAGTTCTTCATCGGTGTCACCGATCACAGCGTCGGAACAACGTCTACCGAGGGGGAACAACACCGGCAACAGAGAAAGAACACAATCATTGCAATGCACAATATGATGCATGATCATGACATGTCAATATGCTGTGATTTGATCTAATGCAGCTAAGAACAGACGGGTTTGAGTTGATTTGAACCAAAGGTTCAAATTCAAATTCAAACTAAGAACTTCTAAAGTGCATTATCATGTTTTGATCTAAACAACAAGGTTAAGTTGTTTAAACATGCATGAAACCAGTACAGATGGATAGATTGGATTTTTCTGATCATTTTTCATATACAAATCTTTGCATTTGGAGTTACAGAATAATTTCTATGATTTTTTGAAGTTTATAGCATTTTCTGGAATTTCCTGAATAAACTTAAATCTAAAAAATGCTTTACTGTGTCAGCATTGCGCAAGGCTGATATCAGCACGTCAACTGGGTCGGGCAGGTCAAACCTGACTAGCGGGACCCATTGGTCAGTGACTCAGGGCTGGTTTGGGTGCATGACAGGTGGGACCAGTGAACGCTGACTTGGCCAAAGTCAAAGCTGACACGTGGGGTCCGCAAGATTAGCACTAACCTAAACAGGATATTTAGACTAACCTAATTAAGCTCAGGGACCCACATGTCATTAATACATGGTACTAACTAAACATGATTAGCACCTAAGCTAATGGTGCCACGTCAGCTACCGACGTTTAACCGCCGGCGACCAAATCCACGACGGAGGGAGTCGGGATTTCGCTGCAGGGCTCAATTTGGCGGGCGGGGAGCATCTACGGGGAGCTGGCGGAGGGGCGCATCCAGTGGTGGTGGCGGCTGGAGCTGGGGAGGCCCACTGGGGCACCGGCGACGAGCTTTGCGGTGGCCGGAGCTCGGGCGAGCTCGAACTCGCCGTTGCAGTGTTCGTGGAGGCTCGGGGCTAGCTCCTACGAAGCCTACGCGGTGCGGTGAGTGCGTTGGGCACGGTGGTGAGGCCGTTGTGTGGCCGGAGCCACGTCGGCGGCGAGCTCAGGCGGCGGCGGGTGCGGATGTGTTTGGTGCGGCAACTACGGCGAGTGGAAGAGAGAACGGAGAGGGGTAGGATGGTCAGTGGCTCACGGCGGATGCAGTGAAGCAGACGGCGGGCTTGGAGAAGGTTGAAGCTGAGCAGGGCGGCGAGGGGGATCTCCGGCGACGGCAGTCGGGGACGAGCTTGGGGTCGTCGCTTGGGGGCGTTTGGCGCCGTGTGCGTTGACGGAGAGGGCGATGGCGATGAGGCGGAGGCCGTGGACATGTTGGTGGGGGCGTGGCAGCGGCAGTTACCACGACAACGGCGAGCGGCGGCGATGGTGGTGTTTGGTCGCGGGAGGGAGAGAGAGCAGAGGAGGATAGGGACGGAGGGAGAAGTGGACGTGGCGCCAGGGAGGTGTGTGGCATCTCCAGGGGGGTCGCGGAAGCGAGCAGAGAGGCAGGAGGTGGCGGTGTGTGCGCGCGCGTGGCAGCCACACGCTCTGCCTACTAGCTCGGGGAGGAAGACAACAGGAGGCGCCAGGTGGGCTGGGCCAGCGAGCTGGGCTGGCTACAGGTAGGTGGGCCAGGTATTTCTTCTCTCTCTCTCTCTCTCTCTCTCTCTCTCTCTCTCTCTTTTATTTCTTGTTTTCTATTGTTCTGTAGACTTTAGGGCTTTATTAAAAATAGCTAGGCACTTTCAAAAATCATGCAACTGATTGTAGCAACTGTTTGGAATATAACCAACAGTAAACATTTTAGTTTATGATTATTTGGACATTTAAAATATATTATAGAATTTAAATACCAAATGCAAATAACATATGATTTAATCCAGTGACCTTATGATGTCCTAGAAAAGTGTGCACCATTTTTATCAGAGGTTCTAGGCAAAGATGATGAACATTTTAGAAAGGCATTTCAGGTTCATTGAAAAGGATTTTAGTAAACCCTAGTTGGTTTAAGTGGTGCTGGGGGTTTCTGTCGTCCCCATTTCAAGTTTCTGAGAAATTTAAACATGATGCACACATGAAGGGCTAGCCTAGTGCAAACCAGATCTAGGGATGTGACACACCGATACAACTCTACACACGCTTAACGTTCGCTTTACCTAGAACAAGTATGAAACTAGAAGTACTTTGTAGGTGTTGTTGGATAGGTTTGCAAGATAATAAAGAGCGCGTAAATAAAATCTAGGGGCTGTTTAGATAAAGACACAACTAAATTAGTTTTAGTAGAGAGCTTGTTGTCACACCAGAAAGTTATTTGTCCCTAGGCAATCGATAACTAGACCGGTAATCATTATTGCAATTTTATATGAGGGAGAGGCATAAGCTAACGTACTTTCTCTTCTTGGATCATATGCACTTATGATTGGAACTCTAGCAAGCATCCGCCACTACTAAAGATCACTAAGGTAAAACCCAACCATAGCATTAAAGCATCAAGTCCTCTTTATCCCATACGCAACAACCCCCTTACTCGGGTTTAAGCTTCTGTCACTCTAGCAGCCCTCTATAAGCGAATCATGAACATATTTCAAACCCTACAATAAGAATTACTCATGTGTGCGCGGCACAGAGGGCACCATAGGACAGCACCAAAATAAAACATACAACTCAAAAAATCTAGATCATCAATCAACCCATTGGGCAAAACGGATCTACTCAAACATCATATGATAGCCATACATCATTGGGAAATAATATATAGCATTGAGCACCATGTTTAAGTAGAGATTACAGCGGGTAAAAGAGGGGTTACACTGCTGCATAGAGGGGGGAAGAGTTGGTGATGATGGCGGTGAAGTTGTTGGTGTAGATTGCGGTGACGATGATGGCCCCGGCGGCACTCCGGTGCCACCGAAAGCGAGGGGGAGAGAGCCCCCCTCCTTCTTCTTCTTCCTTGACTTTCTCCCTAGATGGGAGAAGGGTTTCCCCTCTGGTCCATGGTCTCCATGGCGTGGGAGGGGTGAGAGCCCCTCCGAGATTGGATCTGTGTCTCTGTCTCTCTCTGTTTCTGCGCTCCAGATTCTGGCCTTTCACCGTTTCTTTTATAATCGGAGATCCGTAACTCCGATTGGGCTGAATTTTGGACACGATCTCTATCCGGATATTAGCTTTCTAGCTGCGAAAGAAGGGCTCCAACCACCTTACGGGGTGGCCACGAGGGCCCAGGGCGCACCTGACCCCCTGGGGCGCGCCCCCTGCCTCGTGGCCCCCTCAGGCATGGTATCGCGTTGATTCTTCTTCCCAAAAATCACATATATTCCAAAAAAATCTCCGTCAGTTTTTATCACGTTTGGACTCCGTTTGATATGGATTTTCTTCGAAACAAAAAACATGCAACAAATAGGAACTGGCACTGGGCAGTTGATCAATATGTTAGTCCCAAAAATAGTATAAAAAGTTGCCAAAAGTATATGAAAGTTGTAGAATATTGGCATGGAACAATAAAAAATTGTAGATACGACGGAGACGTATCAGCATCCCCAAGCTTAATTCCTGCTCGTCCTCGAGTAGGTAAATGATAAAAAAGATAATTTTTTAGATGGAATGCTACCTAGCATAATCTTGATCATGTAATCTAATCATGGCATGAATATTAAGACACGAGTGATTCAAAGCAATAGTCTATCTTTTGGCATTAAGACAACAATACTTCAAGCATACTAATAAAGCAATCATGTCTTTCAAAATAACATGGCCAAAGAATGTTATCCCTACAAAATCATATAGTCTGGCTATGCTCCATCTTCACCACACAAAATATTCAAATCATGCACAACCCCGATGACAAGCCAAGCAATTGTTTCATACTTTTGATGTTCTCAAACCTTTTGAACTTTCATGCAATACATGAGCGTGAGCCATGGATATAGCACTATAGGTGGAATAGAATATGATGATGGAGGTTGTATGGAGAAGACAAAAAAAGGAGAAAGTCTCACATCGACGCGGCTAATCAACGGGCTATGGAGATGCCCATCAATTGATGTCAATGCGAGGAGTAGGGATTGCCATGCAATGGATGCACTAAGAGCTATAAGTGTATGAAAGCTCAAACTGGAAACTAAGTGGTTGTGCATCCAACTTGCTTGCTCATGAAGACCTCGGGCATTTGAGGAAGCCCATCATCGGAATATACAAGCCAAGTTCTATAATGAAAATTCCCACTAGTATATGAAAGTGATAACTCAAGAGACTCTCTATATGAAGAACATGGTGCTACTTTGAAGCACAAGTTTGGTAAAAGAATAGTAACATTGCCCCCTTTTTTGGCGGGCTTCTTTGGCCCCCTTTTTTTATTTAGGCTTCTTTGGCCTCTTTTTTTTTCTTGGGGCAATGCTCTAATAATGATGATCATCACACTTTTATTTACTTACAACTCAATATTACAACTCGATACTAAAACAAATATATGACTCTATATGAATGCCTCCGGCGGTGTACCGGGATGTGCAATGATCTAGCGTAGCAATGACATAAAAAAACGGACAAGCCATGAAAATATCATGCTAGCTATCTTGCGATCATGCAAAGCAATATGACAATAAATGCTCAAGTCATTTATATGATGATGATGATGGAATTTGCATGGCAATATATCTCGGAATGGCTATGGAAATGCCATAATAGGTAGGTATGGTGGCTGTTTTGAGGAAGATATAAGGAGGCTTATGTGTGACAGAGTGTATCTTATCACGGGGTTTGGATGCACCGGCGAAGTTTGCACCAACTCTCGAGGTGAGAAAGGGCAATGCACGGTACCGAAGAGGCTAGCAATGATGGAAGGGTGAGAGTGCGTATAATCCATGGACTCAACATTAGTCATAGACAACTCACATACTTATTGCAAAAATCTATTAGTCATCAAAACAAAGTACTACGCGCATGCTACTAGGGGGATAGATTGGTAGGAAAAGACCATCGCTCGTCCCCGACCTCCACTCATAAGGAAGACAATCAATAAATACCTCATGCTCCAACTTCGTTATATAACGGTTCACCATACGTGCATGCTACGGGAATCACAAACTTCAACACAAGTATTTCTACAATCCACAACTACCCACTAGCATGACTCTAATATCACCATCTTTATATCGCAAAACTATTGCAAGGAATCAAACATATCATATTCAGTGATCTACAAGTTTTATGTAGGATTTTATGACTAACCATGTGAATGACCAGTTCGTGTCAACTCTCTAAATAGATTTAAGTGAAGCAAGAGAGTTTACTTCTTTCTACAAAAGATATCCCACACTCTAATAAATATAAGTGAATAAAAAGAGCATTCTACAAATGGCGGTTATCTATGTGAAGAGAAACAGGCAATCCAAACTTCAAATGATATAAGCGAAGCAAATGAAGCATTCTATAAAGCCGTACTCAAAAGATATAAGTGAAGTGCAAAGAGCATTCTATAAATCAACCATGTACTATGTCATACCAGCATGGTGCATAAAATAAAAGTGAAAACTAAATGCAAAAGACGCTCCAAGATTTGCACATATCGCATGAACGAAACAAATCCGGAAAAATACCGATATTTGTTGAAGAAAGATGGGATGCCTTCCGGGGCATCCCCAAGCTTAGAAGCTTTAGTCTCCTTGAATATTTACTTGGGGTGCCTTGGGCATCCCCAAGCTTGAGCTCTTGCCTCTCCTCCTTCTCCTCACATCGAGACCTCCTCGATCTTCGAACACTTCATCCACACAAAACTCAACAGAAAACTCGGTAAGATCCGTTAGTATAATAAAGCAAATCACTACTCTAAGTACTGTTGCAAACCAATTCATCTTTTTCCATTTTAGATACTGTAATATAACTTTTCCATGGCTTAATCCACTGATAGAAATCGATAGTTTCATCAAAACAAGCAAACTATGCATCAAAAATAGAATCTGTCTTAAACAGGACAGTCTGTAGTAATCTGAACATTCACCATACTTCTGGTACTCCAAAAATTGTTCCAAAATTAGAAACAATAAACAATTTGTATATAAATACAGTTCAAAAAGTTTCAGAACCATTTGACGTTCCAGTAAAAAATGTAAAATCGCGCACTACAGCCAAAGTTTCTCTCCTGCACCGCACAAACCAACAAGCATTGTAAACATCCTAAAGGCAAACCTTGGCACATTATTTTTATTATACAATGGAATTGTACAAGGGGATAATTATTTTTGTTGAAAAGTTTCTGTAATCAAGATTCACAAAGTTTCCGTGAGCATGAACAAAGTTCAAGGCTAGCTCCCACTTTAACAATGCTCGTCTTTCTCACTTTCGCTTTTATTTTTGAAAAGTTTTGGGTTACCCTCTTTATTTTTTTGTTTTTAAACTATATAAAAGCACTCTACAGAAATAAATGACTCTCTAAAACTTCCGGGTTGTCTCCCTGGCAGCGCTTTCTTTAAAGCCATTAAGCTAGGCATATAGTGCTCAAGTAATGAATCCACCCGGATCCCAAGGTATATCAAAGCCAATTTTAACATAGAGAGGTGGAGATATAGGGGGTGTTTGGTTCAGAAGTCCTAGGACTTTTTCTAGTCCCAGGGACTAATCAAAAAAGACTCTCTAGTAGAGTCTTTTTCTAGTCCCTGTAGAAAAAGTCCCTCCCGTTTGGTTCCTAGGGACTTTTTAGGGACTTTTTCTAGTCTCTGGGACTAAAAAGTCCCTGAACCAAACACCCCCATAGTTCCTCTCTCATAATAATTGCAAGTAGGAGCAGCAAGCACCTGCATATTATATCTATCAAAATCATCATGTGTAGTAGTAAAACGCAACCCATCAATATAATCCTTAATAAGGGCAAACTTCTCCGATATAGTGTAGTTTGGAGAATTCAAAAAGATAATAGGACTATGATGTGTGGGTGCAATAGCAACAATTTCATGTTTAACATAAGGAACTATAGCAAGTTCATCTCCATAAGCATAATTCATATTGGGATCTTGGCCATAAGCATAGGAAGCATCATCAAAAAGGGATATTTCAAAAGAATCAACGGGATCATAATAGTTATCATAGCAATCATCCTTCGGTAAGCACAAAGGGAAATTAAACAATGTATGAGTTGGAGGGTTACTCTCATTAGAAGGTGGGCACGGGTAGCTAATCCGTTCTTCCTCCTTTTGTTCTTCGCTCTCCTCATCATCTTTTTCATCCAATGAGCTCACAGTTTCATCAATTTCTTCTTCCATAGACTCCTGCAAAATATTAGTCTCTTCTTGGACAATGGAGACTCTCTCAATAAAATCATCAATATCGGAATTGAATTCATAATTCTCATAGCAATATTTAAGGATAGCTAAATTTTTAGGTCTATAAATTGAATCATCAAAATCTTCAAACTCTTTAAACAAAGATTCAATTTCATAAGCACCCATAAAAGCAATGAATTCTTCTATTTGTTCCACATCATAGTAATCATATATACGATTAGTATAAGAAGCCAAGGTTTTATCATCATTAAATTTGCATGAAAAGGGAAGGTGTGGAGCCTTCATCCTAGAGCAACAAGTATAATAATGTCTCAAGCATAGATCCCGAGCATACCAACACAACATATAAATTTGATCCCATAATAGTTTCCCTTTTAGAGTCAAGCGATAATCCCTAAAGTATTCACGTTGATCCATAGTGTCTCCCATTATAAAGTTGAATGGGGTTTTCTCAGGATTATCAAAGTAGTACATAATATCTTTCACATAATGAGCATCGAGGGTTTTAGGAGGTTTCCCATCTCCATGAGTAGCAAGTAAACCTATTTTTTGGTATTTCATGTTCCATATCCAAAACTAAAGATAGAGATCAACTTAGAACAGCAAATAAAAATTACTTAGTGATAAAGCAAACAAGCACACACGAGAATATTCACCCCACGCTATGGGTCCCCGGCAACGACGCCAGAAAAAGGTCTTGATAACCCACAAGTATAGGGGGTCAATTGTAGCCTCTTTCGATAAGTAAGAGTGTCGAACCCAACGAGGAGCTAAAGGTAGAATAAATATTCCCTCAAGTTCCATCGACCACCAATAAACTCTATGCACGCTTAACGTTCGCTTTACCTAGAACAAGTATGAAACTAGAAGTACTTTGTAGGTGTTGTTGGATAGGTTTGCAAGATAATAAAGAGTGCGTAAATAAAATCTAGGGGCTGTTTAGATAAAGACACAACTAAGTTAGTTTTAGTAGAGAGCTTGTTGCACACAAGAAAGTTATGTGTCCCTAGGCAATCGATAACTAGACCGGTAATCATTATTGCAATTTTATATGAGGGAGAGGCATAAGCTAACAAACTTTCTCTCTTTGGATCATATTCACTTATGATTGGAACTCTATCAAGCATCCGCAACTACTAAAGATCATTAAGGTAAAACCCAACCATAGCATTAAAGCATCAAGTCCTCTTTATACCATACGCAACAACCCCCTTACTCGGGTTTATGCTTCTGTCACTCACGCAACCCACTATAAGCAAATCACGAACGTATTGCAAGACCCTACAGCGGGAATCCCTCACGCTTGCCCGACATGGAGAGCACCATAGGACAACGCCAATAATAAAACATGCAACTCAAACCAATCACGATCATCAATTAACCCATAGGACAAAACGGATCTACTCAAACATCATAGGATAGCCATACATCATTGGGAAATAATATATAGCATTGAGCACCATGTTTAAGTAGAGATTACAGCGGGTAAAAGAGGGGTTACACCACTGCATAGAGGGGGGAAGAGTTGGTGATGATGGCGGTGAAGTTGTTGGTGTAGATTGCGGTGACGATGATGGCCCTGGCGGCACTCCGGTGCCACCGGAAGCGAGGGGGAGAGAGCCCCCCTCCTTCTTCTTCTTCCTTGACCTTCTCCCTAGATGGGAGAAGGGTTTCCCCTCTGGTCCATGGTCTCCATGCTGTGGGAGGGGAGAGAGCCCCTCCGAGATTGGATTTGTCTCTCTGTCTCTCTCTGTTTCTGCGCTCTAGATTCTGCCCTTTCACCGTTTCTTTTATAACCAGAGATCCGTAACACCGATTGGGCTGAATTTTGGACACGATCTCTATCCGGATATTAGCTTTCTTGCGGCGAAATAAGGGCTCCAACCGCCTTACAGGGTGGCCACGAGGGCCCAGGGCGTGGCTGACCCCCTGGGGCGCGCCCCCTGCCTCGTGGCCCCCTCGGGCATCGTATCGCGTTGATTCTTCTTCCCAAAAATCACATATATTCCAAAAAAATCTCTGTCAGTTTTTATCACGTTTGGACTCTGTTTGATATGGATTTTCTGCGAAACAAAAAACATGCAACAAACAGGAACTGACACTGGGCACTGGATCAATATGTTAGTCCCAAAAATAGTATAAAAAGTTGCCAAAACTATATGAAAGTTGTAGAATATTGGCATGGAACAATAAAAAATTATAGATACGACGGAGACGTATCAACTCTACGTTTACGATGCCTGGCACATCACAAACAGTTCATGATTATAAACCGGGTACGATAGGTAGACAATCATACACATTTAGTTTTCCCGCACCATATGTGATAGTGTCTGACATCACGCACGCTTTGCAAACGGCAACTGTGTGCATTGTTACATATGTTTCCTCTTCGTGAACCGTGTCAGATTATGATGTATATCGCACACATTGTGCTTTGTTAACCGTGTGCACCGTAATGACCTTCACACTGCAATTTTTCCCTAATTTAATTGCTGCTATTTAAAATTGTACCTAATTTAAAGTTGAAAGTGGGCTATAGCTTTATTCATATCCATTAGGTTCAAACAACCAAAAATGCATTATTCGATTCATAGGTACATATGTTTAAGAATTAGATAAGCACCAAATAAAGAATGATGAACCATGGTTCTATACTTGTACTAGTACAGATGGTAAAGAAAGAGGCGACAAACATTCTGGTTGCTGAACAAGGTGAAGAGAAATGGCCCTATTGTGCTCTCCTGGATGCAGAAGGCACGCACGACTCTAGTCCACACCCTTGTGATGGCTGACCGCCAATCATGTAGTTTGAGAGGTAATCTTGAGTAAGCTGCTTCAGGATCCACTGCAAAGAAAAAAAGATTCAGACATTGTCATCTAACACAACTCATTACAGGCAGTAAAAAGAAGGCTACATGGTTCTTACTTACCATCCTGCAGTTCACTGTTGTCTTGCATAAATTGTAAACAAATAGCTCGATCGACATCTTTTGACCCATTTTAATAACAATCTTTATCAATTTCCTCACTTGATGCTGGTTCATGAATATCTCATTGCCCCATACGCAGAAAGGGTCGAAGTGTGGATATTTGGCAATGACATATGTACCTAAAAGCACCAAGTTAATATTAGAAGCTAAACAACAATTGAAAAATGATGTAGTACAACACTGCCACCTTCTCATTATATAAGATTTTATTACATGTATATCTAGACATCATCAGAACATTAAGGTAACACTCTTCCTTGTTGCTATGTAGCCTGGGATTGCATATTTAGTCATTCAGTACAATGCATGTTGCTATGTAGCCTCAGATATATTAAATATGGCCCTAGTTAACCTACTGATAAATGGGTTACAGATATATTCAGTGACTTGTTCGATTCGACGATTAATCCCTTATCAGCCCCCAGGTTATATGGTACCAGCTATCGATATCCTGAACAGTGAGTACATATAAGCAATGCGAAGAAACTAACCTCAATGGAGAACATCACTGTTCTGAATATTGTCTTGTATGAGTACATATAAAGGTATGTTAAGCACAATAGGCTAAACATCAACCAAATATATCCATGGTAGACAACATAGTCTACAAATGATAGCTTCAGTGTGCAGGCTTAAGCACGCTAGTTAAGCAAAACAAGATGTGGAAAGGTGTGTTAACTGCATCAGGCATAACATTTAAAAACAAGCAAATAGTCATTCAAACTGGTATTGTGCAGGTCTAAAATACACTAGATTGTTAAAAAATGAAAAGGCATGTTAACTGCAATATCCTTAACAACAACCAAATATCGTAATTCATAGTGGTATTGTTGAAACTATTATTGATGAAATTGAACTGCACGGCAAATAGTTGCACATATAGAGCATCACATTGTGAAGAACTGAAATAAATAAGGCATAAGGCCATCTCTAGCCGATCCTTTAAAAGTTAAAGGACTAAAACCCTTAGTGGATATATATATACTTTCCAACAATTTTTGGCCTTTTCTAGTTGATCCCCTTAACTTAATGTTGTAAACTTCAATTTGATCAAGTTCAAAGCAGGTTCAACCAATAGTAGCATGCATTCAAACATAAATGTAGATAGTTTTGCATAACCGAACATAAAAACATAAATTTGAACTAAGCTAAACTACTTTCGGTCGAAGTGGAGGTCGAGCCAATCCTTCCTCGTCAGGTATGGTGTGCCGCAAGCCGGGTCCGGGTCGGTGCCGTCGCCGGGGTTATTGGGGAAGACACTCCTCCACTCGTCGATGTTGATCTCCTCGTCCTTGTCGCCCACCTCGACACCCTCCATGCCGCCGTCCTTGCCGCCTTCGACCTCGTCATCGAAGGAGAGCGCGATAACCTCGCCACCCTCCGCGCCGGCAAAGATCGCCCGCTCCGCCTCCATGAACTCCTGGTGCTGTCAGCGGAGCTCTTGCATGTAGGCCTCATCAGCGACCTTGCCTCAAGGTGCTCCCACGCCTTGTGGTCCTCCCACGCCATAGCCGAGCTCACCACCCTTGGATCTGGCGGAACAAGGTCGACCGGACATGTGCCAAAGGGGAAATTTGTCAGATTTCGGGTTCCGGCAAAACCCTTGAGGTTCGAACACTGGGGTGCTCACGAAGATTTCCCCCTACCTAATCACGCCCTCAGCTTCACCGCACTCTCAAAGCCTAGCTCGACGAACCCGCAACACAAGAGACACGAGATTTAGACTGGTTTGGGCCACCGTTGTGGTGTAATACCCTACTCCAGTGTGGTGTGGTGGATTGCCTCTTGGGCTGAGGATGAACAGTACAAGGGAAGAATAGCCTCCTGAGGAGAGGTGTTCTTGTGCTTGGTGAACTTGTGTGGGTGAGGATGATCTGAATATGTTTTCTTCTACTATGGTGGCTAGTCCTATTTATAGAGGCGCTGGTCCTCTCCCCAAATATTGAGCGGGAAGGGAGCCAACAACGGCCAATTTGAAGGGGGACAGCTAGTACATGCTATCCTGACTAAAGGTGGTCTTCGCCTGCCAAAGGATCTGGCAGTGACGCCGTCTTGGGCTCCACGGTGACCTTCGTCCTGCCATCCTACTGGTCTTGGTCTCATTGCACCGATATGGAAACCTTTCCCTGATGCCTCGGTACTCCTCGCCCGCGCTTGCCTCCTTAGCACCAAAGAGGAAACGAGGACACTGTGCGCGCTGGCGCCCGCCTGGTCTTGGTCGTCATGGCTTACGTCACTGGAACCTCGCGAGGCTCGCCTTGCCTTGATCTCTCCGCCCCTCGCGAGCCAGCTTGGTGAGGCCACTCTCGAGGAGGTCTTGTGTCGTCTGCCTCGCGAGGCTTAGCCCCTCGCGAGGGTCTTGGGCGTTTGCTGGTGAAGACGGGCCGTACTGGGCCGCGAGTGGAGCCAGGCCATGGGCCGTAGGCAGGCAAGTCTAGGGACCCTCGTTCCCAGAACACCGACAGTAGCCCCCGGGCCCAAGGCGCGCTCGGACTTGGCTTCGAGGCGAAGCCAAAGGGCAAGTACGAAGCACCGCAGGCCCCAACAGCCTGTGGCCTTGGTCGACGCGTGGCGATTGATTGGACGTGGGCGTCTCCGCTTCCCCATGCTACCTCAGCAACTGCCCAGCTTCACGAGTCCCTACTGCATGCAAAAAAGGGTTATCATTACCTTCGATCGTGGAGGTCGACGGTTGGCCTCCTCCTGCTATAAATGAAGAGGGGGGGGCAGAGCCCCCGTCGCCCATCTCTTCTTGCTCCGCTCGCTTCTCCTCCCTTGCTCCATTGCTAGTAGCGACACCATGGCGCCAATCCGAAGATTTTCGGCCGCGGAGAAGGGAAAAACTCCCCGCGACGAGCCTGGGCTGCTTCCGCCGAAGAAGAGGCCGGTCCACCGTCGTCACGTAGTCATGAGGCAGGAGGTGACACGGCCTTGGTACGAGCGGCCACCTCCCGGGTACCCGCTGCCTTTATACGCCCAATGATGTAGGGTGGAACCCTATACGGCCGATCTTCCACGAACTGAGCGGATCCCAACTAAGAATACAAAGAACACAAGGGAAAACGAGGGAAAACACAAGAGGAACTCTCAAAACCAACAAGATATAGTCACACATATGCTAGATCCTCGAAACACAAGGGGGAATACACGATCCAAAGTCAACAATGGACGATACAAAGGGTAACCGGTTCTTCTCCTTGAGGAGGTCTTGATGGGGCCACCAAAGAAGGGGGTCTTGAATCCAACGTGGATCGTCTCCGTAGAGGGGCCGCGATCTATCTCGAGGAGCAGATCTGTATGGATGAGCAACGCTCTATCTCACATATGAGCTAAACCAATGCTAAACCTAGAAAGATGGAGGAGAAGGAGTATATATAGTCTAGGGGGCGAAGGGGTACATGGGCTTCGGCCCTTCACTGTGAGCAGACAGACGGGGCCGGATGTCCGGGCTTGGAGGCCGGATGTCTGGGCTGGTGGAGGCAACTTCTGTAGGTTCTGGTGCATGGCGCCGGATGTCTAGGCTTCTAGCCAGATTTCCTGGCTGGGGCCGGATGTCCGGGGCCTGTAGATGTTGGGTGGCTGGGAGGCTGCTGAGGAGGATGCTCCAGGGGCCGGATGTCCGGGGCCTGGGAGGTGTTCTTGACTCTTTCCATTGGTTCTATTCATCCATGGACTTAGTGACTTGTCCGTCTTCATGTACATCTCCGGGAGGGTCCTCTTGACACCTAATCATGCATAGCATATCGGACTTAGGTAGTAGCCATGTCTAGAGTGGATCATATGTGATATCACTAAGGAAAGAAGTCACCTCGTTCTCGAGAGCTCTAGCTCGTGCTCGTGTCATAGGTCCTCTTGGCTCTTGATGAGACGATGATATGTCCATGGGGATGACTGTAGGATTCTCCGCATCATCTCCCCTCCCTTGGGAAAGATCCGACCTCGGATCAAAATCCTCGTCACCATGGTACGGGGAGAGATCTTTGACATTGAAGATGTCGCTCACGGAGTACTTGTCGCGTGGGATGTCGATCTTGTAGGCGTTGTTGTTGTAGCGTGCAAGCACCTTGAAGGGTCCATCGGCTCGTGGTAGAAGTTTGGACTTGCGTTCGTTGGGGAAGGGGTCCTTGCGAAGGTGTAGCCACACAAGATCTCCAATGCTGAATATGATGGGTTGCTTGTTGACGTTGAGCTTGGTTGCGAGACGTTGTACTAGGCGCTCGATGGTGTGCCTTGTATCTTCATGCATCTTCTTGAGGTAGTTGACTCTTGCACTCGCGTCCATGTTTGTGAGCTCTTGTAGCGGTAGAGGTAGAATGTCCAATGGGGACAATGGGTTGAAGCCATAGACGACCTTGAAGAGGGACTTGCCGGTAGTCGAATGTCTTGCACGGTTGTAGGCATACTCGGTGAGAGGTAGGCAGTCCTCCCACTCCTTGATGTTCTTCTTTATCAACACGCGTAGTAGAGTGGAGAGCGTGCGGTTCGTCACCTCCGTTTGGCCGTCGATTTGTGGATGATATGCCGAGGAGAACAAAATCTTGATTCCAAGCTTGGCGCACAAAGTCTTCCAAAAGTAACTCAAGAACTTGACGTCGCGGTCCGAGACAATCGTCTTTGGTACTCCATGTAGTCGCAAGATTTCCCTACAAAAGATATTTGCAACATGTGAAGCATCGTCTATGTTGTTGCATGGAATGAAATGTGCCATTTTGGAGAATCAGTCCACAACAACAAACACAGAATCCTTGCCATTTCTAGTTCTAGGCAAACCAAGCACAAAATCCATGCTAATATCTTCCCATGGTTGATATGGAATTGGAAGTGGCATGTAAAGGCCATGAGATTGAGCTTTAGACTTAGCTTTGCGACTTGTAGAACATCGGTTGGTGAAGCGGTTGACGTCGCGAAACATCTTAGGCCAAAAGTAGTTCCTGGAGAGCGTGGCAAATGTCTCGTCGCATCCAAAATGTCCCATTAGTCCTCCGCCATGAGATCCTTGCAAAAGCAACAAACGAAGAGAAGATTCGGGGACGCATAGTTTGTTAGCTCTCATAAGGTAGCCATCTTTGATGTAATAGCGTTCCCAAGATGTATGCGTCAAACACTTGGCATAAGGAATAACAAAAGTAGGATCATGCTCATACAAGTCTTTTATGTGCTCAAAGCCAATGACATTCAATTCAAGTTGAGTAACAAGCATGCATATACGGGAAAGTGCATCCGCCCAAACAATTTCTTTGCCTTTAATATACTTGATGACATAAGGAAAAGACTCAATGAACTCACTCCATTTAGCATGACGCTTGTTCAACTTAGTTTGACCCTTAAGATACTTAAGCGTTTCATTGTCGGTATGGATGACAAATTCTTGAGGGCGAAGGTAATGTTCCCATTCATGCAAAACTCGCACTAAAGCATATAGCTCTTTGTCATAGATGGGGTAATTGAGTTGCGCTCCGGAAAGTTTCTCACTAAAGTATGCTATGGGGCGCTTCTCTTGCATTAACAACCTCCTATGCCATTACCACTAGCATCGCAATGAATTTCAAAAGGTTTGTCAAAGTTGGGCAATGCAAGCACGGGAGCATGAGTAAGCAAATTCTTAAGCTTGTTGAATGCGCTATCTTACGATGGTCCCCAAACAAAGGGTGCATTCTTCTTGCTCAAAGCATGTAAAGGAGACACAATAGTGTTAAAATCCTTCACAAATCTACGGTAGAAACCGGCTAAACCATGAAAACTACGCACTTGTTGTAAATTGGTTGGTTGGGGCCAAGTTTTAATAGAATTGATCTTAGATTCATCAACATGAACACCATTAGAATATACTACAAAACCCAAGAAAACAAGCTTATCAACACCGAAAAGGCATTTTTCCATATTAGCATAAAGTTGCTCTTTTCGAAGAGTTTGTAGCATGGTGCGAAGGTGGGTGACATGCTCTTTCAGAGATTTGCTAAAAACAAGGATATTATCGAAGTAGACAACAACAAATTCACCAATATAAGGTCTAAACACATAATGCATAAGACATATGAAAGTACCGGGTGCTTCCGATAAACCCATAGGCATGACTAACCACTCATACAAACCAAACTTACTTTTGAAAGCGGTTTTCCATTCATCACCCTCTTGTATGCGGATTTGATAGTAACCACTTTTGAGATCAATTTTGGAAAAGATAGTGGCACCGCTAAGCTCATCAAGCATATCATCAAGGCGTGGAATGGGGTACCTATAGCGAACGGTGATAGCATTGATGGGTCTACAATCGAAACACATGTGAAAGCTACCGTCTCTTTTTGGCACAAGAATGACTGGTACGCCACAAGAACTCAAACTTTCACGCACATGTCCATGATCTTTGAGATGCTTTACTTGCCTTTGTATTTCTTTGGTTTCTTCGGGGTTGACTCGGTAGGGAGCCTTGCTTGGAAGTGGCGCTCCGGGGATGAGGTCGATGCGGTGCTCGATGCCTCGTAGTGGAGGTAGACCCGGAGGTAGCTCGTCGGGGGAAACATCTTGGAATTCCTGTAATAGAGAAGATAACACTAAAGGTAGATCGTGAGAGGTGTTAGCTTTTGGTGCTTCGTGCTTGCACAAAAGGACATAGTGCATAACACTTGATGGGTTCTCACACACTTCTCTCATATCACGTTTGTTGGCAAATAGGACTAAGTTATTCTTGTCGCTCATCGTGGAGGCACTCAGTTTGGGCTTGTGGCGCTCACTCTCTTTTTGGTGGCTCGCTCTCTCACTATACTCTCCACGATGGGTGGCTTGCTTGTCGGCGATCACTTGGCTTGGAGACATAGGTCGTAGCACATACTCCTTTCCTTTCATCTTGAAGCTATAATGATTTGTACGCCCATTGTGGATGACACCTCAGTCAAATTTCCATGGCCGTCCAAGAAGGAGGTGGCAAACAGTCATTGGGATGACATCGCACTCCAAAGTGTCTTCATAAGCTCCAATCTTGAAAGAGACTTGTACTCTATGCTCGACTTGGATGGTACCGGTGTCGCTTAGCCATTGAACCTTGTATGGGTGCGGGTGGTTCATCTTGACCAATTGAAGCTTGGAGCATAGTTCTTCACTTGCTAAGTTATGGCAACTCCGTCCATCGATGATGACCTTGACGGACCTTCCATTGATGCCGGCCTTGGTGTGGAAGATGTGGCATCGTTGGTCTTCGTCTTATTGATGTTGAAGAGTCAAGACCTTGGAGACAACAAGAGCGGGGCTTGAATCTTCGTCACAAAAGACTTGATCATCTTCATCTTTGTTGTTTACTTGCCGGTGCATGGCCACTTGCTCAAGGGCTTCCATTTCTCCTTCACTCATTGAATCATAGGTTCCGTCATCGTTGAGGATCATGGTGCGCTTGTTTGTGCACTCAAAGGACTTGTGGCCACGGCCGCCGCATGTCAAGCATTTGAAGGAACTTGTCTTGATGGTCTCATCGGTTGGGGTAGATGATGATGAAGCTTTCGGCTTGAAGTTGCTTGAAGTAGGAGGACAACTTGAGCTTGTCGAAGTTTTCTTGTAACTTGACTTGTCGCCGTTGCTTGTAGAAGGCTTGGTTGAGGTAGAAGGTCTCGGAGTCGTTGACGCTTGAGAGTTGGAGAAGCCACATGACTTGGATGAGAACTTGGCATATTTGAGGTCATCTTGCACTTGCTGTTCCGCTTTGGTAGCTTGGTGCACTAGCTCGATGAGGTTCGAGTATGGTTGGAAGTCGGCTATCTTCTTGACAGGATGATTGAGTCCATTCAAGAAACATGCCATAGTTTTCTCATCATCTTCCGTGACATTGGCTCTTATCATGTCAATCTCCATTTCCTTGTAGTACTCTTCAACACTCTTGCTTCCTTGCTTGAGTAGTTGGAGTTTCTTGAAGAGGTCGTGGTTGTAGTAGTTTTGCACAAAACGTGCTCTCATGACATCCTTCATGTGCGCCCAAGTAGTGATGGGTGGTTCACCTCTTGCTTCTCATCGCTCAATGATTTGTTCCCACCAAATGAGGCCGTAGTCTTGGAATTCAAGGGATGCCATTGCTATCTTCTTCTCTTCTTCGTAGTTGTGCAATCGGAAGATTTTTTCAACCTTCAATGCCCATGATATGTACTCTTCGGGGTCATTGCTTCTGGTGAACTTGGGCATGGTGAACTTTAGCTTGCCGTGTCGTTGCTCTTCATTGTGTTGGGGTCGGGGGTGATGACGCCCATGTCATTGAGGATTGACAATCTCATGTTGCTCTTGGCGAGGAGGGTTGTCGAATTCATGTTGCTCTTATCTTGGAGGATTTCCATTGTGATCCTGCTCTCGTTGAACGGGATGTTCTTGGCGAGCTTGTGGAGGAGCTTGTCGAGCTTGTTGAGGAGCTTGCAGATGCACGTGTGCTTGGAAAATCCTCTCTTGAGCTTCGTCGCGAAGTGCTTCTTGATGTAGACGAGCTTGTCGGCCTTGGTTGGCTACGGCTCGACTTGAATCTCGAAGGGCACGTTGCGCCTCAAGTGCTTGAGCTTCACGAAGTTGTTGTTCTTGACGTTGTGCCTTGGCGTCTTGTGCATCTTGATGTTGTCGCGCTCGTTCCTCTTGTTCTTGTTGTCGTTGGTGTTGCCGTTCTTGTGCTTGCGCGAATGTAGCTTGATTTTGACGGTGTCGATGTTCTTGCGCGCGAGCTTGCTCTTGAGAGTCGTCGTCGTGTAGAGGATTGCAGCTTGCTTGACGATCTTGACGCGCGGCACGACGAAGAGTGTTCGATGTCGGGGTACTTGAGCCGGAGATAGTGTCGTCGGAGTGTCGACTCGAGCGGCTCCGTCTTGAGTAGGCCGAAGTGGTAGAAGAGCGGTTGATCAACAAGGCACGAATCTCGTCCATTCTTGCGTCATTCTCATGCTTGTGTTCGTCGAGCTTGTTGTCGAAGTAGTCTCTTGTGTGTTGCTCAGAGAGTCGCAAGTCGGTGGCGAGGTTGTCGATGCGGTCACTCATTGCTAGTTGCTCTTCATGCAAAGCTTGTTGTGTACCAAAGAGGTGTAGTTTGGTGACATAGTTGTTCGGGTCGTCGTCTTGCTCAAGGAAGAGTGGGTTGGTAGAAGTACTTGTCCTATCCATCATTTGAAACAAGATATGTGAGTGGGAGAAAGAGAAGAACTTATACCAAATGTACCTTGACCGATGTTGAAAATGGATCAATGATCACTCCAATGTGGAACAAGGAAATAGCACAATTGGTACCAATTCTTGTCGGTTTCTCACACCTACACAAGTAAAAGCCTATGGTGGAGCTTGGTTAGGATGGTGGCACAAAATTTGATGCAATTGTAAGTGAGACTAAATAATGTTGGAAAAGATTCGCAAATTTGCAAAATGCAACTAGTAGACCAATAGCAAGATAGATACCGGAAACACACACGCAAATACATAAATGGGTTCGTGCAACCAAGGTGGTGAGCCAAAATGTGGAGTCCACGAAAATGCTCTTGTTGCACAACACTAGAGAGACGCTAGCACGATTGCACAATAGGCGGATACAAACTTGTGCATAACCTACTAAGCAAAAATGTAACGACTTCTATCCCAAGTATGATATATGTATGGTATACCGATGATATGATCCAAGATGATCGAGTGTGACAATCTTAATGTTGTATGATGCTATGGTTCTTGCTTATAAGCTCTTTGCTTATCTTTCCCTTTTTCTTAAAAGCTTGTTTGGCTCTTTGTATTTGAGCTCTTTTCTCAAGCAATGCTTCACGAACCAAGATAGCAATTGTGTACGCGATGACAACTTTGTGACATGAGAGATGATACCAAGATATGCAACACGATGATATGGTATGTATGCTATGTAAGTATGATCACTAATGTGCACAAGTCACGTTGCCGGCAATACTCAAAGGCTAGTCTCGATGGGTAAGTGACGCGAAAGTAAGGCTATGGGGTTATCAATGCAACTGCAAGAAAGTATGATGATATCACGATACCAAGATGAGGTTGATACCAAAATGTAGCAGTTCGTAGTAGTCCTTGGCGAAGATGAGCGGTGGTGATGTTGATGTTGAACCGTACCTAAATAGCCGAAACACAATAGGACACGGAAACCACAGTTCAAATTCTCAAAGCAAAACAGGTCAAAATTGACGGAGTTGGCAGCAGTAAAGCTATGGTGGTGCTATGTGGAAGTGGTGGTGGTATGCGGAAGTGTATGTGGGCACCGGAACAAAATTGGACGAAAGTTAGGCGGAATTGGAGTGGTGGACGGAAGTGTTGCTGTCAGGGGCCGGATGTCCGGGCTGGACGCTGGATGTCCGAGGCGCCGGTTGTCCGAGCTGTGGATCCATGGACGCACTCGATAAACAACGCGTGGAGAGGTCAAATCCGGGGCAAAAGTCGGAAGATTTTGTGGATGCAAATTGGGGAAAAGATGGGGGAAAAGCTAGATCTACCCGCAACACACGAATCCGCTGATCAAATCCAACAACACTTCATCACACCAACAAATCACAAAAAAATTGGGGGCTATTTTTTTGGTGGGGATTTCTGAAATTGGGGAAGAAATCAACAAAACTTGGCTAGAAAACAAAGAGGGGAGGCTCCAAATTCGTGATAAATCTAAGCTCTGATCCAAGATGATGTAAGGTGGAACCCTATATGGCCGATCTTTCACGAATGGAGCGGATCCCAACTAAGAATACGAAGAACACGAGGGGAAAACGAGGGAAAACACAAGAGGAACTCTCAAAACCAACAAGATATAGTCACACATATGCTAGATCCTCGAAACACAAGGGGGAATACAAGATCCGAAGTCAACAACGGACGATACAAAGGGTAACCGGTTCTTCTCCGTGAGGAGGTCTTCATGGGGCCACCCAAGAAGGGGGTCTTGAATCCAACGTGGATCGTCTCCATAGAGGGGCCGCTAAACCAATGCTAAACCTAGAAAGATGGAGGAGAAAGAGTATATATAGTGTAGGGGGCGAAGGGGTACATTGGCTTCGGCCCTTTACTGTACGTAGACAGACGGGCCGGATGTCCGGGCTAGGAGGCCGGATGTGCGGGCTGGTGGAGGTAGCTTCTGTAGGTTCCGGTGCGTGGCGCCGGATGTCTGGGCTTCTGGCCGGATTTCCGGGCTGGGGCCGGATGTTCGAGGCCTGTAGATATTGGGCGGCTGGGAGGCTGCTGAGGAGGATGCTCCAGGGGCCGGATGTCCGGGGCCTGGGAGGTGTTCTTGACTCTTTCCATTGGTTCTCTTCATCCATGGACTTGGCGACTTGTCTGTCTTCATGTACATCTTCGGGAGGGTCCTCTTGACACCTAATCATGCATAGCATATCGGACTTAGGTAGTAGCCATGTCTCGAGTGGATCATATGTGATATCACTAAGGAAAGAAGTCACCTCGTTCTCGAGAGCTCTAGCTCGTGTTCGTGTCATAGGTTCTCTTGGCTCTTGATGAGACGATTGTAGGTCCATGGGGATGACTGCAGGATGCTCCACATCTCCCAAGCCGAGGGCTCAGGAGGAAGAGGCAAGGAGCGGCGCCGCCCACGCTGCGGCCGTGGTCGCCGTGCCATGGTGGTGCACGTCGTCGCCCCAGGGGCCCACGCCGTGGACTCCTCGCGCAAACTCGTGTTGTGGGTGGCGATGCCTCCGCGCTCCTGGATCCACTTCCCCCAGTTCTTCTGTGCAGAGATGCCGCCGAGGGGGCCCCTCGAGCTATGGCTGCAGCACGCCGACTGCGACGCCCCGGCGACCGGAGCGGAAGTGGAAGCCGTCTCCCCGGGCAAGATCTTCATGACCTGCGGCTGGGGCGAGGTCGCCTGGGTTTGCCGCTTAGAAGGCGCCCTTGTGATCGACTTCAGGTATGAAGGCGCCTCCACCATGTTCTTCAAGGTCTTCGACGCGGAAGGGCGTCGCCTGGAGTGCTGCCCCGGAGAGGGCCGCCTGAACAGTGCCACGGCAGTAGCTGGGCCTGCCACCCACCTCGCCAGCGACTCATCTAGTAGCAGTGGCGCCGCTTGGGAGTCCAGCGATTCTCCCAAGCCCTACAAGACTCTGGAAACGAGCGACGACAGCTACGTGCCCCCGAGCTCTCGTCGGTCTCGGAGCGAGGCCGCAGCATCCGGCCGCCGCCGTCACTGATCTGGATGGGGTTGGCGCCGGCCTCCCGTGGCCCACTATTGATGATGGCATCGGCTTCCCTGGCGTGTGTAGATAGGGCTCCTTGATTTTCCTTTCTTTTGTTCCCTGCAAGGAATCGAAACGAACCCCGTGGGGGCGTGTAAAGAACCTGTAATGTATTTTGTTGGCATTAATCTTCTTATGAAATTGTGCGAGCACGTGTCCTGCTTTGGCTCAGTCTCCCCTTTCTATCCTCGCGACGGCTTGGTGCTCTACACTGACAGGTCCCGGTCCCCAGGCAGGCTGCAGCCATCGCTGGTATGCCAAGTCGCGATGCCGTGGTCAAGGCCAGGAGGTGAGCGACCCGAGGTCCAGTAAGAGCTCCTGAGACGCGATGCTCAGGAGGTCCGCTTTAGCGCGCAAGCAGCCACCGAGAGGTAAGAAAGGGAGGCGATGTTGCCGTGGCAGGGCTGCAGCAAGTGAGAATCCCGTGTCGTGGCGATTGGTTGGTCCGAGCGCGAAACTTATCTTGGCAGTATGGAGTCGTGTCCTTGTGTTGCGCCAGGCCCGTGCGTTGGCGGTCGTGGTGCAGCTAGGTTAGGACCGTGCGTGCTTCCCCTTCCTTCCCACGCTCTCCTTCGTGCTCTATGTCCTCAGGTCCCGGCCTCGAGCGAGCTCAGCCGCCGCTGGTATGCCAGGTCGCGATGCCGTGGTCAAGGCCAGGGGTGAGGGCTGGAGAACCAGTAGAAGCTCCTGAGTCGTGATGCTCCGGAGCCCCCCTTTTAACGCGCAAGCGAATCGCATGGGAGAAGAAGGAGCCTGTGGTACTGCCCGCTGTTGTCCTCGGGAGGTTCCTGCAAGTCAGTGCGAGGAGGGGCACAAATTGCCATTATGATTGCCGGCCGGCCACTGGTCGCTCCGTAAAAGAATGAAGGCACTGTGGGCCTGGTGAGGTGACACGCGCGGTGCGTGCCCGGGGCCAGAGCTCGACCGCTCAGATGTATCGACATTGCAGGGACGGACCCAAGCACAAGCGCTGTGCTAGTGTGAACAGTTCCCGTGGTAGGTGACAATCAAGCAGGTGATAACCATAGATAGATTATGCATGAGAAGCAAACTAGCTCAGGTAAATTCAAGAACGAAACACGCCACTGGGTCAGACCCGAGCGGCTTGGGGATGATGCAGCCCGAGGGGCGCCCACAGCAAGCTAAGCTAAAGACATAAAAAAGGGATACACGCCACAGGGACGGACCCACGCGGCCTGGGAATGATGCGGCCCGAGGGGCGCTCCCAGCTGAGTAAGCTAAAGATGTAAAGGGAAACATGCCACAGGGACGGACCCACGCGGCCTAGGAATGATGCAGCCCGAGGGGCGCTCCCAGCTAAATAAACTTAGAAGATGCCACCTGGTTCTGTTGGGAAGGGGTGTTGAGGCAGCTGAGCCGCCAGGATGCTCCGCAGGTTGCGATGGAAGGCGGACGCCACGCTCGGCAGGCCAAAAGGCATGCGAACGTAGCTGTGAGGCGGGCCCTCGCAGCGTCCCACACGCGAAGGCCAGAAAAGCTCCTGAGATGTGGCCATGTTGAGCCCTGGGATGTCGATGCAGACGCGCAGCCCGTCATCCTCGCCTGGATGGGGAGCCGCGCCAGGTGAGTGGCGGTCGCCGCGCATGGCTCTTGCATCCTACAGTTCCTGAGTTGTCTTGGCAATGAACTCCTGAGCGTCGGGCGCTCCTCGTCCGGTGTCCTCCTGAGGGAAACGTGCTGCGAAGCACGCCTCCATGTGGTGCCCGAGCGCCTCCCTCGTGATGTTGGCAAGGTCGGAGGCCCTCCAGAAGAGAGCCCCGAGCCCTGCCCGAGGAGGGCACCGGGCGCGCCATCCTATGTGAGGGAGGGAGGCGCCCCAGGCGCGGGCGCTGATCCTGACGTGGCTCCACTTGCGGCGCCGCTCTCCTGAGGCCCTGAGCGGAGTAGCTGCTTCTTCTTCTTGGGGACGACCTCAGGAGGGTACTGTGCTGCATTGCTGTCGGGGTCTTCGATTGATATTGCTTGGAAGGCGCGCTCAAGGGAGCAAACCGCATTTCTTTCTTCACAGGGGACTGTGATGATTCCGCCGCTCCCTGGCATCTTGAGGACGATGTAGCCGTGGTGTGTCACTGCCATGAACTTGGCCAGGGCTGGATACCCGAGCATGGCGTTGTATGGCAGACGGATGTGGGCGACGTCGAAGACAGTGAGCTCGGTACGGTAGTTGTCGCGCTGTCCGAAGGTGACAGGGAGGCGGACGTGCCCTATCAGCGTGGTGGGACCGTCGGTCACTCCTGAGAAGGGCTTGGTAGGCTGAAGCTGATCGTAGGGCACTTGAAGGCTATCGAACATCTCGACGGACAGGACGTTAAGCCCTGCGCCGCCGTCGATGAGGGTCTTGGTGACTTGTACGTTGCTGATGACGGGTGAGCAAAGCATCGGGAGAGCGCCAGCGGTGGCTGCACACTTGAGCTGATCTGCAGAACTGAAGGTGATGGCGCACTTGGACCACCTAAGCAGGCGTGTGGCCTCGAGCCTGGGGAGGACTGCGTTCACCTCGCGAGCAAACTGATTGAAGATTCGCTGAGAGGCTGGGGCTTGAGCTCCGCCCAGGATGCAGGCGATAGCCCGCGGCTCCTGGAAGCCCCCAGCCCCCTCGTCCTGATGGTGGTCGTCGTTCCTTCTTGGTGGTGGTGGCAGCGGAGGAAGAACAGCGTTGCCCTGGGGGCGGTCCTCGCGAGGTTGATCCCTTCAGGCGCCTTCGCGAGGCTGATCTTACCAGCAGTCCTCACGAGGCCAGTCACACCACTGCTGGCGAGGGCCACAATCGTCCCAGCGTCCTCCGCCACGTCCTCCTCCTCGGCCGTAGCCCCGGTCATTGCGCTCGGGGCGTCGACCGAGGCGTCCATTTCGAATGGCCCTGAGCTCTTGACAGTCGTTTGTTGTGGATGTGAATGTTGTGGAAGGCGCAGAATGGTCGGCTGCTCTTGGATGACTCGGGCTGGTCGAGGCCACTCTTCGTGTCCGGCTCTGCCGCGAGTACGGCCACTCCCTTGCGCTTCACGTCCTTGGCCTTGGCTTTCTTCTCCTCCAGGTCGGCAGCTGGGAGCTCGAGGAGGGAAAGGCGCCCTTCCTCAGCCCTTGCGCACTTGGTCGCCAGGTTGAACAACTCCAAGGACGTGCACAACTCCTCGTGGATGGCAAGCTCCTCCTTCATCTTGACATCGCGGACGCCATCAGAAAACGTGGAGATGATGGCCTCGTCCGTCACCTTGGGGATCTTGAGGCAAACGTTGTTGAAGCACTGGATGTACTTCTGGAGGGTCTCCCCTAGCTGCTGCTTGACACGGCGCAGGTCACACGCGGCCGGAGGGCGGTCGCGAGTGCCCTGGAAGTTGGCGACGAAGCGGTCGCGCATCTCGTTCCAGGAGGAGATGGAGCCTAGAGGCAGGTTAAGGAGCCATGAGCGAGCGCCATCCTTGAGAGCCATGGGGAACCAGTTCGCCATGACTTTTTCGTCGCCGTTGGCCGCCTCAATGCTCAGCTCGTAGAGTTGCAGGAAGTCCGCGGGGTCGGGGGTGCCGTCGTAGCATGGAGGCAGGTCTGGCTTGAACTTGCCTGGCCATGCGATGCTACGCAGCTCAGGAGTGAAGGCGCGGCTGCCCGCGGTGGCCACCGTGACCCTTTCCTGATGGGGAGCCTGCCCTTGATCGATGTCCGCGCACCGCCACTACAGGCGGCGCGTGGTCTTGTCGTAGTGGTGCCGGGAGCGCGGGAGCATTTTCTTGCGGACGAGGAACTTCTTGGGAGCTTCCTCCTTCGTGCACGGGCGCCCGACGCAGTGGGTCGCGCCGGGGGGCTGCACGCCTTGGCGCCAGGGCGCCGTCTTGGTGCGGAGGTGGTGGTGGTGGCGCTCCATGAGCCACGTCGCCCGCAGCTGGCGGAAGGCGAGGCAGCTAGATGGATGGCGCAAGGGAGCCCCCTGCGGCGCTGACGAGCTCAGCGATGCGGTCCAGCCAGTCCTCATAGAGGTCGTCGGCGGGGCGGTAGCGCAGGAGTTCGCGTGCCATGCACAACGCGGCATGCGCGTCCATGGGAGCGCGACGGGCGTGAGACGACGAGCCGGCCGGGGTCAGCGACGGAGTGGCGGTGCGGCCATCCTGCCGCACTAAGGGGTGCAGCGAGGACGCTTGCTTCTAGTTTCCCGCCGGGCCAGTGGCGGCGTTGGCAGCAGGCGACGGAGAATGACGGGGTGGCCCGCTGATAGGAGCCGTCTGAGCAACGCGGGCGGCCCGGTGCTCAGCACGAGCTCGGCGAGCATCCGCCATGGAGGCGACGAAGCGACAGGACGCGGATCAATGGAAGGAAAGCTTTGGCGCACCCCTACCTGGAGCGCCAAATGTCGGATTTCGGGTTCCCGCAAAACCCTTGAGGTTCAAACACTGGGGTGCGCACGAAGATTTCCCCGTACCTAATCACGCCCTCAGCCTCACCGCGATCTCAAAGCCTAGCTCGACGAACCCGTAACACAAGTGACACGAGATGTATACTAGTTCGGGCCACCATTGTGGTGTAATACCCTACTCCAGTGTGGTGTGGTGGATTGCTTCTTGGGCTGAGGATGAACAGTACAAGGGGAAGAACAGCCTCCTGAGGAGAGGTGTTCTTGTGCTTGCTGAACTTGTGTGTGTGAGGATGATCTGAATCTGTTTTCTCCTACTGTGGTGGCTAGTCCTGTTTATAGAGGCCCTGGTCCTCTCCCCAAATATTGAGCGGGAAGGGAGCCAACAACAGCCAATTTGAAGGGGGACATCTAGTACAAGCTATACTGACTAAAGGTGGTCTTCGCCTGCCAAAGGCTCTGGCGGTGACGCCGTCTTGGGCTCCACAGTGACCTTCGTCCTGTCGTCCTGCTGGTCTTGGTCTCGTTGCACTGATATGGAAACCTTTGTCTGATGCCTCGGTACTCCTCGCCTGCGCTTGCCTCCTTAGCACCAAAGAGGAAACAAGGACACTGTGCGCGCTGGCGCCCGCCTGGTCTTGGTCGTCATGGCTTACGTCACTGGAACCTCGCGAGGCTCACCTTGCCTTGATCTCTCCGCCCCTCGCGAGCCAGCCTGGTGAGGCCACTCCCGAGGAGGTCTTGTGCCGTCCGCCTCGCGAGGGTCTTGGGCATTTGCTGGTGAAGACGGGCCATACTGGGCCGCGAGTGGAGCCACGCCGTGAGCCGCAGGTAGGCAAGTCTGGGGACCCCCGTTCCCAGATCACCGACTAAATTGAGCCTACCGCGCCGTGTTAGCGGACCTGCCAGCGGTCGTACTCCATGGCCGCGAGCTCGGCCGCGTGGAAGCTACTGAGCCACCTGCGGGTGTGGGTCTCCCGATCTGTAATCTCGGTGACCCACGTCCTCTACCACTGCTGCCGGACCCCGAGGTAGGACCTCGTCGGCTGCCGGGTTCGAGGGAGGACGGGCAAGTCCTCGAACCGGCATAGGGGTGCGGCGGTGGGCGGATCAGGGGACCGGCGATGGCGGATTGATAAAGTGCACACGGAGGACGACGGGGACACCTCGGCGGCCACCTCGCCGGCGTCGGGTGAAGAGGCCGCGATAAACCTCTTTTTTGCCATTGGCTCCTCGAGCTCCCCGACACACAAGCAGATGTTGAGGATGGAGGCGGCGGCGATGGCGGCGACCTATCAATGGTTTCGGGGGTGGTGTGTGTTTGTGTGAGCGGAGGTTTGGGTAGTGTGTGGTGTGTGTGGAGGGGGGGCAAGGTGGTATTTGAGGAAAGACCGCGGGAACTAAAAAATTTACTAGGCGGGAGTAACAAGGCGGGGCTACTGAAAATTTACATCAAGGGCGAGCAGACATTTTTGAGATTGCGAGGTATGCAGAGGCGGGAGTAAAATGCCGGGGCTACTGAAAATTTGAATCAAGGGACTGAAGAAGAGCGGGAGTAACAGACATCGCACACAGTCCACACATTCTAATCATGTGCTATCAAACATTAAAACCTTCCAAATGGTAGATATTTTCAAGATTATGAGGCAGTAGAAATTTTTGAGACAGGGGCGCAAGCCTCGTGGAACCCAATCTACTGTGCTGATGTGAGGGACCGCAGGGCACGGGCGTGGCACACGGGTAGTCTGACCGAACCGTGTCTGTTGCATACTCAATGGTAGACGGTTTCTACATCCAACTCATGTGTTGTTTATAAATCTGGCAAAAAGAATAACGCGGGAGAGGGTCAGAACACGAACACACTTGCATGTGGACCAAATATATGTATGAAAAGGTGGTCTGATGTTAGAATACCCAATGCACAACTTTGATGTGGCAGCTGTCGCACAAAAGCACAGTATTGCTAGTCAGCCACCCCCTACGAACCACACTTCGTGTCGGCGGTAAGGGAATCCTAGCTACCAATGCATGCCCCCAAATAGCTTGGTCTGAAATCTCGCCCTACCGTAACACAAAACCTATAGGAGTTCATCTATATATATATATATATGGTCAAACTTCCCCTTTCGCTTCTCGACAAAGGTGGACTGTGTGCCGACCCACAAGTGTGTGCTTGTGGCGCGAGATGGGTGAGACCACATACGAACCACATGCGGGTGGCCCTACTATATGTATGAAAAGGGTGTGGTGTGTGATATTTAACAACCATTCACATCTTTTGATGTGGCACGTGTGCCTCGCAAATTAACCGGACTTCCCTGACCCCATGGAGGTTGTAGGTAGCGTAAAGTAGCCCCCCCCACACACATGCGCATCGAGGGGAGGGCATCTCACCAGGACGTACTGTAACACGGACCAAGCAGAATCCAACCTTGTCGTACAACCTCTCCCCACGCATTGTTGGTCAAAGTGATGGACGTCCACACGGCCCAGCAAAATGGTCTAGCCTGTCGCCGATAACCTCGCGAGGGAGTATTGTATGAAGACAAACCCACTCTGTGCATGTGGCCCAAGTATATATATGGACGTGGTGTGTGTGGTGGTTAAATAACCAATGTGCAAATCTGATGTGGCACCATGCTTTGGAATGGTAAAATCCCCACACTGAGTGAGGGTTCACGACGTGTAGCATGTGCTCAAACTTAATTACGCTTGGAATGGGTCGACCTACTATACGGTAACTTGAAGCAAACAAGAAGAATATATCCACCCTGGTAACCTTTCTCGTCATTGGTCGAAATGATGGACGTCCACGCGGGCCCACAAATATATATAGGCTTGTCGCCCATAACCAAGCGAGTGAGAGTGTGTCCAAAGACAACCATTATTGCATGCGTGTGTCCCGAACATATTTATGGAGGTGTATGATGCATGCATATGTGTTGAATAACCGACCCAAGGCACAACACTGATGCGGTGCATGTGTTCAAAATCGCAGAGGTCCCCACACAGAGCAAGAGGTCGTTCACGACGTGTCATGTGCTCTCCCCCCCTTCGATCTAGCGGGATGGATTCATGTGTACAGATGCGCTATTATATTTATGTAATCTCACATCATGATCTATATCAAGACAAAACAAAATAATAATCCCCTTGTAAGTCAAATTAGTTAACCTCTCTCGCGCTGTCGGTGAAAGTGATGGACCAAGCTGGTCACCCCCCTCGACACGTACTATATATACACCTAGTAACATGGCCCTAAAAGAATTAATCCTCCTTGTTCATCAAATGCGTACCTCTCTCTTGCTGGGTCAAAGTGATGGACGATGAACTCGCGGGCCCAACACAGAAGTGAAGTGTGCATCGCACGCGAGTGATCATCCTATATAGGACTACGTACCACCGTCTGCATGTGGCCCAAAGAGCTGTTTGTGTGATGTTTGAATACACAATGCACAACTTTGATGTGGCACCACGTATATAGGAAACCAAAGAGTCCCCACAGAGAGCGCAAGGTTCATGGCGCGTGGTATGTGCTATATGTACGCCCCCATTCGACGGGTGGTATATATGTACTTCTACTGTATAGCACAAACCAAAAAAGAATCATTCCTTGATGATCAAATTAACCTCTCGCTCATTCGGTCAAAGTGATGGAGGACAACCTCGCATGCCCACGGATGGAAGCGCCACACGTGAGTGAGTTCCTATATATAGGGCAACCACCGCCTGCATGGTATTGTGTGATGTTTGAATACCAATATAATGTACAACTTTGATGTGGAACCTGCCTCGGGAACCAAAAAGTTCCCACATGGAGTGAGGTTATGACATGCATATATATAGAGTATTCATGTTGCCCCCTCTTTGACATGTACATACTCCTATACCGTGCATATACGTAACACAAACCAAAAAAGAACCATACTTGTTGGTCAAATTAACCTCTCTCTCGTTGTACGTTCAGACGATGACCTCATGTGCCCACAGAGAGAGGCACACGCGGGTGTCATAGGACAAAACCACCATGTGCATGCACCCGTGTTTTATGTGATGTTTGAATACCCAATGCACTACTTTGACTTGGCACATGCCTCGCAAACCGGAAACGCACTACACCACGATGCGTGTAGCCCCCTCACTTCAAACCGGTGGGAGTGTGTACGCACATGCTCGAACTTTGTTATGGAATCCCACCGTGATCCACACCACATACATGCCAAGATGAATCCACCTTTTGGTCAAATGCCTCTCGTTGTCGGTGGAAACTGAAAACCTTTGCGGGCTAACGAATGGGCACGTCGCTGAAAACCGTACGAGGGAGAATGTCCAAGAGGACCACCAATGCATGCATGTGGCCCGAACATTATGTATGAAAGGGTTGTGTAATTCTTTAAATAACCAATTCACGACTTTGATGTGGCATATATGACTCACAAAATGATCACCCCACATGGAGGTTCACGACTCATAGTGTACTGCCGGACCCCTCCCCTCACCCCCCACACAAAGACACACACATCCCGCAGCACCATAGCCAGTCTGAGGCATGTCAAACTTTTTCTGCGGTGAACATGTGACGAAAGGCGGAGTGTCATGTTAATTTAAAAAAATAAACATCATTCGACCGGTTTTATACATTGATTGATTTCCTAGGGATTTAATGTGCAAAAATCAAATTTGAGCTACATGTGCACCAAAATGGGTTGCAAAATCATATGTGTCCCTGGGTGCATGTTTCCCTGTGCAAGAGATTTCAAAATATTGAGAATATATAGTTTTTAAATTCAGTATATCCAAAACTTAGTTGAAATTCATGAAACTTATCGTGGTGTCATATATGGACACCAGTAGACTGTCATACTGTATTTTTTCATCAATGAGACCCATTTTGATATGATCTTCTTACAAATGGGAGATTATTAAAAACTGGCAACCAATATCTCATACGGATTATTTATTTGGACCGTGTGCATTAGACCGTGCCATGCTTCAGCTAAGCAGTAAAGCGGCAGAATGAATAATCAATAAACCAAAAAATATACGTGCTGCCACACACCCCGTGTGCTGCGCGAGCAGGCGTGAGTTGACGGGACACATGCTAGCAGTCCACCGTGCAGGCATAACGGGAGGCGTGCAGGTGTGCGTATTGATGGGAGGCGTGCGAGTAGCTGTCTGAAATGATTGTAGGAATGGCAGAAGTCCGCCGTGTAGGCTCACCGAGAGGCGAGACAGCTTTTGACCGTAGCCTGCTTGCTCCCACTGGTTCGTATTAATTGCGCACCCGAGCCGCCGGCCATAATAGGAGGCCGCACCCCCGATCTAGGGTGGTCACCAACGTCTAGACTCTGGAGTGTATGAGGATGCCGCCGAAGCGCACCATCGGAGGGAGTGGCGACGCCGGGGCTGGTGAAGCACCCGCGCAACACGTGAAGCTGGGCACAGAGGTTGCCGTCGCCGCCGACGATGTCTCGCGTGGGCAGCAGCAGAACCTTGATTTCGTCGGCTTTGTCGTGCCCCCCTCCCCCAGCCAGAGGTCAACAGTAACTCCGGCAACGACCGCGACTCCGACGGAAAACCGGTTAGTCATCTATATACCCACTTGTGCGACACTCCCCCCCTCTATAATTTTTCTGGAATACAAATCCTATGGTTATGTTCTTTCAGTCCATGAAATCAGAGTAATCAAGATTCGTTAGATGCACGCAGTGTATTGATTGTCTGAATGTTATCCGTATAGAGTTAGTGATTAATTGTTTGTTCTATACAAATGATTTTTGCTAATAATCCGACTAGGGTAAGCTTGCGTGCTAATAATTCGTGGCCAGATCTTGAGAATTGATTTTGAATGTCCTACAGATATGTTTGTGCCTTTTTTCTTCCAGATCATGAGAATTGATTTTGAATGTCCTACATGTATGTTTATGCCAATTTTTTCTTTTAGATTGGTATGTACACAGATGAGGCTCCGGCCAGTGTCGCCACCAGATGTAGATCTTGAACCCGGATGTGCGGCCAGAAGCGCCCCCCTGGACCTAAGGAACCAGTAGAATCTCCGGCGGACCGCATCAGCGATCTCCCGGACGGCATCCTTGGGGAGACCATCTCCCTTCTCCCCACCATGGATGGCTGCCGCACACAAGTCCTCGCATCTCGGTGGCACACTCTATGGCGTGTCACGCCTCTTAATCTCGACTATCGTCAGCTATCCGTCAATGATGAATCTGAACTCCCCGGAGCCTTCATCTCCTCCCACCAGGGCTTCGTTCAATGCATCTGCATCCCGTCATGCTACCTGCTGAACATACCCTGCATGGTGGCCGCCTGGCTGACATCCCGTCAATTCGATAAACTCCAGCAGCTTGAGTTCTACCATGACTATGTACGTAACATACCACGAACCGATGTATCTGTGCCCTCACCACCGATGTCCATCTCGTGGTTTTCCTCCTCTCTCCACACCGCCACCTTAGCCCGGTGCCATCTAGCACACAATCTGGTACAAATTCTTCGACTCCCACTGCTAAAAAAACTTGCGCTTATGGTGGTTGATCTGTTAGAGGTCGCACTGCACAGCATCATCCAATCCAGCTGCCCTGCCCTGGAGCGCTTGCTGCTTGTTTTTGGAATAGAAATTCATATCCATTGTCTCAAAATAAAGTCGCCCCACCCTGTAAGCATGGGGATTTGTTTTTTTGGACATGATCTCATCATCGAAGATGCCCCTTCACTTCAGAGGTTGCTCCTTGATTCTATTATAGTACCTTCGCAAATAACTGTAGTCTCTGCGCCTAAACTAGAGACCTTGGGTGCAATTCGTGATCCTTTTAGATGGTTCAATATGGTGTTTGGCTCCACACCTATTGAGGTAATGTATATTATTCACGTAAAATTTTGTAATCTCCTTTTTCATTTGTGCGCATAAGTATCATCTTGGAGTACACTTTTGGTTCTAATATTACGTTCTATGATCAATGAAGAGCTTGTCCATCCTATCAGTGGTGGTGGGTTCTGTCAAGATCTTACGTATCAGTATGTGGTGTTTTGATCTGAACATGATTATTGGCTTGCTGCAATGCTTTCCATGTATGGAGAATTTGTATATAAAGGTGATGATTTCACACACATTGAAAGCCAATATATAATGTACTATAATTAATCGTTCAGCTATCACTCTTTCAACATAATCTTTTTTAGACATTAAGTGTTTTCAATCTTCATCTCTATTTTGGCACTAACACATGGAGAAAAAAGTATAACCAATCAATGGTTCAAGAAGCACCAGGATTTTCTCATATCTCATGACATTCGTTTGAAGACAGTAACGCTGGAAGGATATGCATCCAACAATGCAAACACTAGCTTTGTCACATTCTTCATGTTGAATGCGAGGGCACTATTGTCCGTGTGGATTAAGTTTTTCGACAAGAAATTTCTTACGGCTGCATGTGTTGAACAACATAAAAAGATGTTTCAGGTGGACCTAAGGGCTTCTGATCGTGCTCGGCTTCTATTTACAATAGATTGTCATCATGGGCCAGTAGAATTTCTGGCCCGGGATCTTGATTTTATGGATCAGACCAATCCATTTGATTGTGACTGCCGAAAACTTTGGTTGAGTTAGATGTCATTGTCATGTTCAATCTGGATTTTGTCTAAACCTGATGAGCAATTAATCCTCATGCTTTTGTACTGTTTGTACACTGGAGTTAGATATTGTTGCCCTTTTCAACTCGGCTTTGACCCATATTTTCTTTCATCCTGGGCCAATGGCTTGCCATTTCTTTAATTAAGACATAAATATTATAAGCATTCACAACATAGGGAAAGAACCTCACTCTCGCCGGATCCTTGAGATCTTCGTTCATTACAGAACCGCAAGTTCTTCGCGCCCACCAGCATCCACAAACTTATTTTCAGCTAGCACACCAAATGGGATGTAATTATTAATAGGAAAAGTTGCATGGTAGTGACAGATTTGGATTTGTCATTCGGGACCCACGAGGAAAAAGCCTATCCAGGGAAGTGCAGACTTGACAGTAAACATTGAGAAACCTGGTTTTAAAATTATTGTAAATGCAAAACTCGCCTCAAAATCATGAAACTTGGCATGGTGTTATGACATAGCACCAACATGTTCTGGTAAAAAATTAGTCCAATTTGGGACAAGTTTTGGTGCAAACTTCTTACAAACCGGAGCTTCTCTCAAAAAGGATCATGGTTCCGAGAGGGACCTTGTCACCTATGTGTGCGAAACGACATACACTGTCTTTTCCTGCCTTGATTTATTTTACAGAGGCAACATGCAACTATAGTATTATGAAATTATTCATGGTTCGTTTTGCCTTTTTCTGCATTATTTGAGTTTTCTAGGCATTTTGGAACATACTTTGGTATGTGCAAAGGTCATGTGTGTACTAGCCACATATGTAATTGGATGTTCAATCTGTTTATGGAATCAAGTCCTTATAAGTTATAAGTACACAGGTTGTTGTTCTGTGTGCAATGACATCGCACACGGACCATGCCGGGGAACCTGTCGGTGATGATTTCATCAATCACTGACAATTATATACCACCAAGCATTTGCCCCGAACACACACGGCTTATTAGCAGCAATCGTCTGTATTATTATCGGTCTTCGCACACATTTCTGATTACAGACCTGTTTGTCGCGTATCACACACATCCTGTTAAATTGAACTATTTCTGTTCTCTTGGCTCAGAGCAAACAGTTCATCCAAGTGAATCATATGTTGTGTATTGCACACACCTTGATCTGCCTCACCATTTCTTTTGTGTTGCCTCAATAGAAACAGTTCATCTGAGTGAACCGTATGCTGTATATCGCACACACCTTCATCTGGCTGCCCGTTTCTTTTGTTCCTCCTCATCACAAATAGTTAATTGAACTGAACCATATGCCATGCATCGCACACGCAACTAAAATCTGAACCATGTTTGATGCATCCGTCATCGCAAACGTTTTGCACCTTTTTGACGGTTTTTTACACCACCGTTTGTGATTAATGCATCGCGCACAGTTTCGTTGAAGGATCTCTGATCGTAGTGTTTCGTTAGCAGCATCCTGCAGTAGTGGTTGAGTTGATTGAAAATTTGGATAAAAAGATTCATAATCAGATTACTCAATATGGATCTAAGGAAGGAGTTACTTTAAAGAATCTTAGAGAAAAGGAACCAATAGTTAATGAAAAGATAGACAAAGGTTCTACTAGAATTGGCAAACTAGAAGATATTATTACCAACTTGGGTTCTGCCTTTTCCTCTGTTAAAACTACTCAAAATCTTCCTACTACTAAGACTACCAAGTTTATTTACGTTCCTAAGAATAAGGGTGAATATTCTAGTAAAGAAAATGAAGATCTCAAAACAATAAGTGTTCACCCCGATTGATATTATTAAGGAACCTATTGCCACAAGTGAATTTCTTGATTTCTTGCCTAGGAGTTTGATCATTGATAAAACCAAAGAATCTCCTAAGGATTATAAGTGTGCAATTGAAGAATTGCATACCAAAGATGACAATATCTAGATCTATTCGTGTTTTAATGCCTAGCTAAGGGCGTTAAACAATAGCCCTTGTTGGGAGGCAACCCAATTTTATTTTTGTTGTTTGCTTTTTGGTTCTGTTTTTCCATAAATAATTCAGCTAGCCTCTGGTTAGATTTTTTGTGTGTTTTACTTAGTGTTTGTGCCAAGTAAGACCGTTGGGATGGCTTACAGTCATAGTTGTTTTGATCTTGCTGAAAAACAGAAACTTTTGCGCCGAGGAAAGCAATTTTCATTTCTTACAGAAGCGTTATTTTGATCTTATTATTTTTTACAAGATTGCTACACAAATTGCCCAGGTTGTCCTAATTTTTCAGAATTTTTGGAGTTACAGAAGTATTCAAGAGTTATAGATTACTACAGACTGTTCTGTTTTTGACAGATTCTGTTTTCTATGTTGTTTGCTTATTTTGATGAATCTATGGGTAGTATCGGGGGGTATGAACCATGGAAAAGTTGGAATACAGTAGATATTATACCAATATAAATAAAGAATGAGTTCACAACAGTACCAAAAGTGGTGATTTATTTTCTTATACTAACGAAGCTTATGAGATTTTCTGTTGAGTTTTGTGTTGTGAAGTTTTCAAGTTTTGGGTAAGGATTTGATGGAATATGGAATAAGGAGTGGCAAGAGCCTAAGCTTGGGGATGCCCAAGGAACCCCAAGGTAATATTCTAGGACAACCAAGAGCCTAAGATTGGGGATGCCTCAGAAGGCATCCCCTCTTTCGTCTTCGTCTATCGGTAACTTTACTTGAGGCTATATTTTTTGACAGAATGGCAGTAGGGGAAAACCCCTACTATTTTTTCATATATCTATATAAACGGTAGGTTTACATAGACATATCAGCTACTTTACATCTTTGCAAGAACCACACACATGGTGTGGTTGTACAACCAATCCAAGAGTAGAGAGAAGGCTATATAATAGAGGTACAGAAAGTGATCAGAGCAGCTCTATGCACTGCCTTAACACTATGTTGGAGCAAAATCAGATCTTCTTTGAAGCATTTTAGACAAGAGGCCACACTAGGAGCCAGTCCTCTGAAGTGCTTGTTGTTTCTCTTCTTCCGTATGCCCCAAGCCGCGGTCAAGAATGTTTCCTAGAAGAAGGGGTTCGGCCAGGTGTCTTTTGTGGCTTGAAGGAGAGTGAGGCGGCATTGAAAGGATGGCCAGTCAATTTGTAGCCTAGCCCAACAGCTCTGACTGAAAGGACAGGTAAAGATCATGTGGTCCACTGTCTCCTCAATGTGCTGGCCGCAGAGGATGCAATTGAAGTTGTTTCCATTATTGTAGTGTCTCCGCTTCAGCATGTTGCGCGTGTTGAGCCTGTCATGAAACAAGAGCCAACTGAACACTTTGATTTTCATAGTGCACTTGGACTTCCAGAGTTGACTGAATGTAGGATGTGTCTCCCCGTCTCTAAAGTAGTTATTGTAATAGTCCTTTGGTTTGTAAAGAGTTGATCCCCAAGAATAGTGCCAGACATCATGTATTGATGTCGAGGGGGAAATGCACGTTGGTTGTGACTGAATATCATAGATCTCAGCAAGGGCCTGGGGTGAGACTGGTCGGTGAAAGGTTGCATGCAGGTCCGTGGTGGTCATTGCCTCTGCTACAGACAGATCCTCTTGCATGGCAAACGAGAAAGCACGGGGGTGCGAGATCCGCAAAACCTCCTCCCTCCAAACATCTTTCCAAAAGAGGGTCGACGTTCCATCTACCAGCTGAACTCAAGAGATTCCTCAATAGATGGGAGTCAACTTTAGCATATCTTTCCACCAGAACGAACCAACCAGGTCAACAGCGTGTGGAATCTTGCCAACATAATGATCGTCCCAGATAAGGTTAACCCAAGGCACATCTTGTCTGTTAAAGAACTTGTGTAATAATTTTAGCAACATGGCTTCATTGTGGATTTTCAAGTTGATCACCCATAATCCTCCTTTTTTCGTGGGTCTACAGACCATATCCCAAGCAGCCAAGGAGTTGCATTTGTCTCCCTGTTCAGTTTTCTTGGTCCAGAGATATCTACGTCTAATCTTATCAAGGATCTCGATGAGTTTGGGTGGGAATTTGAGGGTGCACATGGCAAACACCAGTAGAGACGTGACCGAGGCATTCTACCAAGAGAGCCTGCCACCGTACGACATCATTGGAATGGTGGGTGTAAGTTGCCTTTCCAATCTGCAAACCAGAGACATAAACTCTTGGATTGAGGGCCGGGTAGTGCCCAGCGGGAGGCCAAGGTAGGTGAACAACATCATACCAACTGAACATCCAAAGACTCTAGCAAGATTGGTCGTGGCAGTCGCTTGAAGGTTGATCGGGATCATCATGGATTTGTGGAAGTTAATCTTGAGACCAATGGAGGAAGCATAGTCAGATAGGATCTGCTTAACTAGAGTGGCTTGTCGTGTGCATGCAGGGAGGACAATGAGCATGTCATTCGTGTATTGAAGGACCGAATATTCATTCTGTCCATGGCAAGGGAAAGGGAGGTCAAGTTTGCCTTGATGAATATAGTGGTAGCCCCATGCAAGGCAGTCCTGGATGATTCTCCCCTTGAGAAAACCATATTGGTTACGGTGCACTAGCTGTAATATGATGCGTTGTAGTCTATTGGCTAGTAACTTCATTAGCAGTTTCAGACAACAATTAAGCAGGGTGATTGGTCTGTAGGCATTGACTGATTCATGCGAGTTTACCTTGGGGATCAGGGTAATGAGACCATCATTGATGCTGGTGATGTCAAGATTCCCTTCATAGAATTGCGAGCAAAGAGAGTAGAAATCATGCTTGATAATCGGCCAACAGGCTTTGAGAAAAGCCCCACTAAAACCATCTAGTCCAGGGGCATGATCAGGGGGCATTTCCTTGACAACTCCATCAATTTCTTCCGGAGTGAACGACTCAGTGAGAATGTCAAGGTTGCTTGCACACTGGATTATAGAAGGTAAGTCAAACTTCATATCACACTGTGCAGTGGTCCCCAATCTGGTTTTGTATGTGGAGTGTAAGAGTGCTTCTTTACCAGGGTGATCATCAACCAATTGATCATCATCAGTGCGGAATGAGGCAATGTTGTTCTTACAAAATCTTTCTGTGCCAATAGCTTGAAAGAACTTGGTGTTCTCATCTCCGAACTTGATCCAACGAATGGTGCAATGCTTTTTCTAGTAGAGCTTTTGGTATTTGAGCAGCCTAATAAGATGTGCTTTGAGGATGTTTCTGAAATTTGTTTCAAGAGTTGTAAGACATCGTTTGTTTTCTAATTCATCTAACTCAGCAAGAACTTCATTACAATTGGTGATCGCAATAGATAGCCGTGGTATGTGTTTACTCCAAATGTTCAAAGCATGTCGGAGGGCTTTAAACTTACGACAAAGTGTAGTTGCAGCATTTTTATTATAGACTGGCTTGTCCCAAACTTGTTGCACCACGTCCATAAACCCAGGATGTAAAATCCAATATGATTCAAAATGGAAAAGCTTGCTAAGAGGGATTTTGGTTTCAATGGTGACCACGCAGGGTATATGGTATGAAACTGGTTTGCCGAGAGGTTTAACTAGGGATTTTGGGTATGTATTAGTCCAGCGCAGAGAGGTAAGAAACCAGTTAATTTGCCAAAGAAGGGGATCAAGTTGCATGTTACTCCACGTATAGGATCTACCTTGGACCGGAAGCGCGATGAGTTGTTGCTTGCGAATCATGTCATTAAAGGTGATCATGTCATTCAGGTTCCCCCTGGTTTGTTGTGATTGTCAGGTGCACGCATATAATTGAAATCGCCGATCAACAACCAATCTTGATCATTAGGAATCTGGACATCATAAAGCCAGGAGGTAAATGCAATACGATCATCTCCCGCACAAGGGCCATATATATTAGCGAACGTCCAAGACTGAGCGGATTGAGTACTGACGAAACTGACGACTAACACGAAGTATCAAAAAACACAACAATGCCCGCAAATAAAGTGCTTTTCCACATAGTAAGAATACCACCAGACGATCCGCGGGAAGGAACAAAAGCAAAATGATCGAATTGTCTAGGAAAGCAGGTTTTAAGGAAAGCAAAATAAACATCAGACATTTTGGTTTCCTGCAGGCAAACAACCACGCAACCACTCGCGATGATAGCATTATTATGGGCCAACTGGCGATGAGGCTATATTTTATTCGCCACATGATATGTGTTTTGCTTGGAGCGTCTTGTATGATATGAGTCTTTACTTTCTAGTTTGCCAAAATCATCCTTGCTGTACACACCTTTTGAGAGGGACACGCATGAATCATAATTTATTAGAATACTCTATGTGCTTCACTTATATCTTTTGAGCTAGCCAATTTTGCTCTGGTGCTTCACTTATATCTTTTTAGAGCACGGCGGTGGCTTTATTTTATAGAAATTGTTGAACTCTCATGCTTCACTTGTATTATTTTGAGAGTACTTTTAAATAGCATGGTAATTTGGTGTGGTTATGAATTTAGTCCTAATATGAGAGACATCCAAGAGGGGTATAATAAAAACTTTCATATAAAGTGCATTGAATATTATGATAAGTTTGTTTCCTTATGATTGTTTTGAGATATAAAGATGGTGATATTAGAGTCATGCTAGTGAGTAATTGTGGATTGTAGAAATACTTGTGTTAAAGTTTGTGATTCCCGTAGCATGCACGTATGGTGAACCGTTATGTGATGAAGTTGGAGCATGATTTATTTATTGATTGTCTTCCTTAGGAGTGGCGGTCGGGGACGAGCGATGGTCTTTTCCTACCAATCTACCCCCCTAGGAGCATGCGCGTAGTACTTTGTTTCGATGACTAATAGATTTTTTCAATAAGTATGTGATTTCTTTATGACTAATGTTGAGTCCACGGATTATACGCACTCTCACCCTTCCACCATTGCTAGCCTCTCTAGTACCGCACAACTTTCACCGGTACCATACACCCACCATATAGCTTCCTCAAAACAACCACCATACCTACCTATTATGGCATTTCCATAGAAATTCCGAGATATATTGCCATGCAACTTTCCACCGTTCCGTTTATTATGACACGCTTCAGCATTGTCATATGGCTTTGCATGATCATGTAGTTGACATAGTATTTGTGGCAAAGCCACCGTTCATAATTTTTATACATGTCACTCTTGATTCATTGCACATCCCGGTACACCGCCGGAGGCATTTATATAGAGTCATATTTTGTTCTAATTGTCGAGTTGTAATTCTTGAGTTGTAAGTAAATAAAAGTGTGATGATCTTCATTATTAGAGCATTGTCCCATGTGAGGAAAGGATGATGGAAACTATGATTCCCCCACAAGTCGGGATGAGACTCCGGACGAAAAATAATAAATAAAAATAAATAAAAGAGAGAAAATAGAGAGGCCAAAGAGCCCAAATTAAAAATGAGAGAAAAGAGAGAAGGGGCAATGTTACTATCCTTTTACCAAACTTGTGCTTCAAAGTAGCACCATGATCTTCATGATAGAGAGTCTCCGATGTTGTCACTTTCATACACTAGTGGGAATTTTTCATTATAGAACTTGGCTTCTATATTCCAATGATGGGTTCCTCAAATTGCCCTAGGTCTTCATAGGAAAGCGAGTTGGATGCACACCCACTTAGTTTCTTTTTGAGCTTTCATAAACTTATAGCTCTAGTGAATTCGTTGCATGGCAATCCCTACTCACTCACATTGATATCTATTGATGGGCATCTCCATAGCCCGTTGATACGCCTAGTTGATGTGAGACTGTCTCCTTCTTTTTCGTTTTCTCCACAACCACCATATCCAATTCCACCTATAATGCTATGTCCATGGCTCACGCTCATGTATTGCATAAAAGTTGAAAAGGTTAGAGAACATCAAAAGTATGAAACAATTGCTTGGCTTGTCATCGGGGTTGCGCATGATTTGAATATTTTGTATGATGAAGATGGAGCATAGCCAGACTATATGATTTTATAGGGATACGCTTTCTTTGGCCATGTTACTTTGAGAATACATAATTGCCTTGTTAGTATGCTTGAAGTATTATTATTTTTATGTAAATATTAAAATTTTGTTTTGAATCTTATGGATCTGAACATTCATGCCACAATAAAGGAAAATAACATGGATAAATATGTTAGATAGAATTCCACATCAAAAATCATGTTTTTATCATTTACCTACTCGAGGACGGGCAGGAATTAAGCTTGGGGATGCTCGATACGTCTCCAACGTACCTATAATTTTTTATTGTTCCATGCTATTATATTATCTGTTTTGGATGTTTTATATGCATTAATATGCTATTTTATATTATTTTTGGGACTAACCTATTAACCTAGAGCCCAGTGCCTGTTTCTGGTTTTTCCTTGTTTTTGAGCTTCACAGAAAAGGAATACCAAACGGAATAAAACCTTCGTGACGATTTTTCTTGGACCAGAAGACACCCAGGAGACTTGGAGTGCAAGTCAGAAGAGCCACGAGGCGACCAGAAGGGTGGAGGGCGCACCCCCTACCTTGTGGGCGCCTCGATGACCCCCTGACCTAGATCTTCCTCCTATATATTCACATATATTCCCAAACCACCAGAAGCATCCACGAAAACACTTTTCCACCGCCGCAACCTTATGTTCCCGTGAGATTCCATCTTGGGAACTTTTTCGGCATCCTGTCAGAGGGGGATTCAATCATGGAGGGCTTCTACATCAACTCTATTGTCCTTCCAATGAAGCGTGAGTAGTTTACCCCAGACCGTCGATGCAATAAACATTGGGTCCGTTGCCCAGACTGTGCACAGACACGGCAACAAGATTACAGCACCAAGGTCAGGCCAAAGCACAAGAGATCAGATCTTCAAGGAACCAACGTGCAGCCTAGGAAGACCAAGACTAAGCTAGAGAATTAAGGTACGGCAAAGAGGTAAGCCTCCCTTGCCGGGCAGGCGAGCCTGGCAAGGACGGGGTTACCCACGGAAGCAAACCTCCAAGACACCCCGGCAGGGCCTGCCGGGTTTCGCGAGGACAGAACCACCTCACCATGATGCACCTCGTCGATCGGTGTAGTGTCAAGCCGCAAAGTGGCTGAGTGGCAGCCATTTGCCACATGGCGGCCACTTTCTACAAGAAATGCCTACAGGCGACACCCGTCCTATGATGTGTCGAGCGAGCAGATGTGAAGCTGGCAAAACAGCCCGGCAGGGCCTGCCAGACAAGCTGCGATGTGACGTTGAGCGGCGCATTTAATGCGCTCTGTCAGCCTGCAGAGTTAGGCACGATAGCACTATTTGCTATCTTATTAGTGTATAATGACTGATTTGCCACTTTGGTGACCCCTTTGTCTATAAAAGGAGGCCCAAGGCAACCGTAGAAAGGGTTGGACCCTTAGTTGGCGAATCCACCCCCCTCGCATATCCATACGCGCGTAGCCGTTCTGCCCCAAGGCAACCCTACCGGGCAAGCGTGTTGCGCATACCACCATCTTTCCACCATCACACACCAAAGCAGGAGTAGGGTACGCCTCACGGCTGCCCGAACCTGGGTAAAACTGCCTGTGTGATCTCTGGCATGCTGTCTCACGCTCCTCTGCTCTTTGTACAATGTGCCATCCCGCCGCCGAACCAGCAAGGGACTCTTGGTCCCATAGGTTGCCGTGGTTTCCCACGACATCTTTGGCGCGCCAGGTAGGGGAATCCCTTGCGCAAACCTGAAAGTGTGAGCAGCGCGTCATCTTCATCGCCATCTTCGTCTTCAACGGTGCCATCGACTATGGCACCCAAGAACAAAACCGGTGCTTCCGCTCACCCGTCCACCAAGAATGCTCCTCTGCCCACGGCCGCCGACGCTGCGGGGGGGCGATGAGGCGCACGAGGATGCGGGCATTGCTGGGGATGTGGTCGGCGCAGGCAGCGTTGTCACCACCTCCCCCGTGGCCAAAGCAGGAGCAGGGGGCACCAGAGGAGAACAACATCAGCAACATCCCGATGGCCATGATCCATGAGGTACGAGCGAAGGGGTTTTTCCATCTGTACCTCTGCCCCTCGCCGAAGGGCACAGCCATACTGGTGACACCCGGACTGGGACTAATCGCCGCCCTCCGGCCGCCCCTGCCATGGGCGCGACCGCAAGGCGTGCGCCACCCCCAGGATGGGTCGACCCAGCCACTGTGCCCAACGGAGCCACTGGCCCCCAAGTGCCTTCGCCGCGGCACCATGCCCTCCAAGTGGCTGGCTCGCAACAGCGAGGATGCGAAACCGTTCGGCTGGCACCGTCGGAAGCCGGGCGACTGTGCGGTCTACATCATTATCATCGACCGAGCACCGCTACGGAGGCCATGGCACGTGCCTAGCTGCTGTTGAGATTTCCCTCGACAACCAATCAGATGGATGAATGGAGAGCCACCATTCAGAGTCTGATTGGCTTCGCCGAACCGGGGGCTCACAGCGGGCTGGTCCGTCACGGCCTCCCCAAGCAACGACAACGGATCGCGCTGCTGGTCGTATGGAAGGAGCTACCCCCACAGTGCAGCCCCTAGCACGGTAACCAGTGCGGGTGAGGGAGTCCTGGATTAGGGGGTCCTCGGGCGTCCGGGCTATGTGACGTGGGCCAGACTGATGGGCCGTGAAGATACAAGATAGAAGGCTTCCCCCCGTGTCCGGAGGGGACTCTCCTTGGCGTGGAAGGCAAGCTTGGCATTCGGATATGAAGATTCCTTTCTCTGTAAACCGACTATGTGCAACCCTAGCCCCCTCACGTGTCTATATAAACCAGAGGGTTTAGTCCGTAGAGGCAATCATAATCATACAGGCTAGACATCTAGGGTTTAGCCATTACGATCTCGAGGTAGATCAACTTTTGTAACCCCTATACTCATCAAAGTCAATCAAGCAGGAAGTAGGGTATTACCTCCATCAAGAGGGCCCGAACCTGGGTAAACATCGTGTCCCCTGCCTCCTGTTATCTTCGATTCTTAGACGCACAATTCGGGACCCCCTACTCGAGATCTGCCGGTTTTGACACTAACATTGGTGCTTTCATTGAGAGTTCCTCTGTGCTGTCAGCAGAAGGTTCGATGGCTCCGCCGATCATCTACAACAATGCCGCCATGAAGGAGACTTTTCTCCCTGGGCAGATTTTTGTATTCGGCGGCTTCACGCTGCGTGCCAACTCGATTGGCCACCTCGAGCAGATTGACAGCGACGCCCCTGGTCATCAGATCAGTTTTGGGAACCTAAACTATGTCGCCGGCATCCGAGGAGACTTGATCTTCGAGGGGTTCGCGGCCCCAATTGCCGCTCCGGCCTTAGATCCAGAACGGGTTGTCAGGTCCGAAGAGGGGAGTTTAGAGCCCGCAGGACTCTCTGCAACTATGGAATTTGCTACCGGAGATCCGGAGGAGACAGCGTCAGTGGCAAACCAAAAGACGAACCGAACTCCCCTTGACGCTCAAGCGCCGGACACTCCGCCGGACTCCAAGTCCGTACTCTCGGGGTCCGTGTTAAGTAGGCGCAACCAGGAGGCTCCAACCATGGACAGCCCCGCGGACTCTCTTTCCTCTGCCCAAACCTCGCTTTTGAACGAGGCTCTGGACTTGATGTGATCACTCGCCATTACGGAAGGATCGCTTCCGAATTATGCCCAACCCGGACTAGGGGCTGAGAGCAGGGAATTTTACGTCCCACCCACCACCCACTTCATAGCCACTGTTGAAGATCTAACCGACGTGCTCGATTATGCCTCCGAAGACATCGACGGTATGGCCGACGATGCGGGAGATGAGCAAGGCCAAAACCTGCCGTTCATCGGACGCTGGACGGCCACTTCCTCATACGACGTGTACATGATGGACACACACAAAAAAGACGACGGCGATGGTGAGAAGGATCCAGCCAAGGACGAACCCCCTAAGATACCAGCGAAGCGTCGATGTCAGCGGCGCCGCTCTAAATCGCGTCGCGAAAAAGATAGCAACACCGACACCGGAGAGAATAATACTCCAGAAAACACCGAAGACCCCGAAGCCCCTGTCGAGCAAACATCCGAACAGGATGATTGGGAGGAGGGGCAAGTTGACCCTGATGATCCTGTCGAGAAAGAGGGCTCGGAGGACAATAATTACCTACCGATCTCCAAAGAGGACGTGAGCCTCGGCGACGAAGATTTCATCATGCCGGAGGAACCCCTGGACCAAGAGTACTTCAAGCGCCGGCTAATCGCCACTGCAAGAAGCCTGAAAAAGAAGCAGCAATAGCTTCAAGCTGATCAGGATCTGCTCAATGACAGATGGACTAATGTCCTGACAGCCGAAGAATACGGCCTCGAACGCCCAACTAAGAGTGGCGATTAGGCGCCGGCTAAAGCGCAAGCGCATGCTGCTACCCCAATTCGACGACGAGGCGCTGGATCCTATACCGCCAACGCGCGATGCTGTTGACAGACTGGACCGACCACCAGGTGGCCGGGACAGGGCGGCAACTCAAGCCGAGCACCAGCCCGCACCACCTCGCCACAGAGACAGAGAAACATCGGCTCCAGAATACACCTACGACCTACGACAGGACCTGGAAAATAGAGCCGGTCAGACTAGATCAATCTACGGATCAAGGGGTCGTGCCCCAGCACGAGAAGACGGCCATCAGGCCTGGCGCGACAAGCACAACCTCACCCAGGAAGAAAACAGCATACAGACCTCAGCCGAACTGCGTCGAGATGTTGCCCCGATACAGAGGCGCCAGACACCCCCTATGCTTCACCGATGAGGTAATGGAGCACCAGTTCAAAGAAGGGTTTAAACCCGTGAACAGCAAATCATACGATCGCACAACAGATCCCGCAGTATGGATCGAGGATTTTCTTCTCCACATTCACATGGCTCGCGGTGATGATCTACATGCCATCAAATACCTGCCCCTAAAACTTAAGGGACCAGCTCGGCACTGGTTAAATAGCCTCCCAGAAAACTCTATTGGAAGCTGGGAAGACTTGGAAGACGCTTTTAGAGACAACTTCCAAGGCACGTATATCCGGCCCCCGGACACCGATGACCTTAGTCATATAGTCCAGCAGCCCGGAGAGTCGGCCAGGAAATTCTGGACCAGGTTTCTAATTAAAAAGAACTAGATTGCTGACTCTCCGGACGCAGAAGCCCTAGCGGCCTTTAAACACATCATCCGGGATGAATGGCTCGCCCGACACCTCGGCCAAGAAAAGTCGAAGTCCATGGCAGCCCTTACAGCACTAATGACCCGCGTTTGCACGGGTGAAGGTAGCTGGCTAGCTCGTAACAGCAACAGTACACGCGACCCCGGCACTTCCGAAGCCAGAAACGGCAACGGTAGGCCCCGACGCAACAAACATAAGCGTCGAAGCAACAATGATAATATAGAGGATACGACGGTCAACGCCAGATTCAGTGGCTCCAAATCCGGTCAATGAAAGAAGCCATTCAAAGGAAACAAAGATGGTTCATCAAGCCTGGACCGAATACTTGATCGACCTTGCCAGATCCACGGCACTCCTGACAAGCCTGCCAACCATACCAACAGAAGTTGTTGGGTCTTCAAATAGGCCGGCAAGTTAAATGCCGAACACAAGGAGAAAGGGTCGCCCAGCGAGGATGACGATGAGGAGCCTCGCCCACCGAGCACAGGGTGGCAGAAGAAATTCCCCCCGAGGTCAAAACGGTGAATATGATATACTTACTCACATCCCCAAGCGGGAGTGCAAACGCGTGTTAAGGGACGTCTACGCGATCGAGCCAGTCACCCCAAAATTCAACCCATGGTCATCCTGTCCGATCACTTTCGATCGCAGAGACCATCTGACCAGTATCCGTCACAGAGGCTCGGCCGCGCTAGTCCTCGACCCAATTATTGATGGATTCCACCTCACGTGAGTACTCATGGACGGCGGCAGTAGCCTTAACCTGCTCTCCCAGGACACAGTCCTCAAAATGGGTATTGATTCTTCAAGAATCAAGCCCACAAAAACCACCTTTAAGGGAGTAATACCTGGTGTAGAGGCCCGCTGCACGGGCTCAATCACACTGGAGGTTGTCTTCGGTTCGCCGGACAACTTCCGAAGCGAAGACTTGATCTTCAACATCGCCCTTTCCGCAGTGGCTATCATGCGCTGCTCGGACGAACCACGTTCGCTCGCTTCAACGCGGTCACACAGTATGCCTATCTCAAAATCAAGATGCCCGGGCCGCACGGTGTTATAACAATCAATGGAAACACGAAACGCTCCCTCCGCACTGAGGAGCACACCGCAGCCCTGGCTGCGGAAGTACAGAGCGGCCTTATCATACCAAAAAATGCATCGGCAGTCAAGCCCCCGGACACTATCAAACGAGTCCGGACTACCTCGCAGCACGACAGTGTAGCTCGTCAGGAGCTCGACTAGCAATTCGGCCTCTGGCACAGCCCCAACCAAATTTCGGCACATGTACCACGCGTACATCACAACGCGCTGAAGATACCATGGGTAAAGATGGAGGCATAGTAAAGATAAAGTCTAACATAGGGCTCGACCCTATCTACACCCTCATATATCTTTTCTCTTATTTTTATTTTTTCATGTTCCTTACAACCCACATCACCTTTCGACGGTACCAAGGGCCCTTTTTCTAAGCCCCTCATGAAAACCCGATCGTTGAATCCTTTTGAAGGACAATACGCCAAGGAGAGAAGCAACGTAGACATGTGGCAGAGTATCTAAAGGATCTTTAAAGATCACCGCTTCCTCCTTTAGGACCCGTACACAGCTTTCCCTTGTGCTCGGCATGTAAAATAGCCTCGATGCGTCTCGCATTATTTGTAAAAATACGTTTTGACGTTTCAATCAGACTATAATGGAAACAGTTTCTCGCCCAACCTATTCGGTACTGGCTTATTTCTTAATCTGTATTCCCTCTTCTTCGTCTGGTTGCCATGTACACCTCGGCTCGACTTAAATCGCCAGGGGCTCCATTTTGCCACGTACATTTCTTTAAAAAAATAAATAAATATGATAATAAGTCCGAACACTCATAGAGTACAATTCGGCGTCACGAATGTAGCATTATATGCATCGGCTCCGTACCATGTGTTTGGTCAATAGTTGGGTTGCTCGGCTCCTGTGGTTACTACCTTACGTTCTGCTTGTTCGGCTAAGGCAGTAAAGGGAGAACTACTACGATTGTGTTTCCCGTTCATCCGGATAAACACCTCAGTAGAGAAAGCCGAAAACTGACTGTTCTGGTACGACGAGAGTTGGTCAGCTATTCGGAGACCAATCACAAATCTTGTGCGATTTTGTCCGCATTATGCGAGGGACCGGTCTTCACCCAGTCAGGCGTCTACAGCACCCAAGTCTGGGTAATCGAATAATACTAGGGGCTGCGCCTACAACCTCATTGTCAAACTCCTATGGCTAAGTGAGAGCGATAAAGCCACATAGTCCAATTGCCTAGTTCGCCGCACTAACACCTCCTTCAAGGACCAAGCCGTTGGGTCAAGTGTGTTCAGGTGTTATTTCGAACACCCCCGTATAACCTACGTGAGGGCCGAAGCCGACGACTGGCCAACTCTCAGATACTGTAAACGGCCGCACAGGAGGAATTTTTTTGAGGTAAAACAAGCAACATAATATACAAAAAGCCTTGTTTCATAATACAAAGTTCGGACAGCAAGGATACATTCATTCAAAAATAATGTCCTTCGAGCACTGGCCCTCTACAATACGGGATCCTTCGAGGACGTCGTCAAAATACCGTTCCGGAGTGCGGTGTTCCTAGCCGGCGGGCAGTCCCTCAGTTGCAAGCTTGACGGCGTTCATCTTCGCCCACTGCACCTTGACACGGGCGAAGGCCATCTGTGCACCTTAGATGTAGACCGACCGCTTCACGGCATCAAGCCGGGGGCAGGCACTAACCAGCCGCTTCACGAGCCTGAAGTAGCTGCTGGGCATGGGTTCGGCGGGCCAAAGACGGATTATAAAATCCCTCATGACCAATCCGGCTACCCTATGCAGTTCGGTCAACTGCATGCGCTGATTGCTTAGGGGCACAGGATGCTCTGGCGCAAGGTATTGTGACCAGAATAGCTTTTCCGTCGAGCTCCCCTCTTCGGCTCGGAAGAACTCCGCCGCATCAGCAATACTACGAGGCAGGTCCACAAACGCTCCTGGAGAACTCCAAATCCGGGTCAGTAAGATATACTTTCTTCTCACAAATTTGCTCTGCATGATAAAGGCCTTACTCGCCGCAATCTGCTTTGCCTCTTGGATCTCCCGTCAGACGCTTTGGGCTTCGGCCCAGGCCTCCTGTGCACTTTGGAGGGCCTTAGCAAGTTCAGAATTCTGATCCGAAATCTTGCACTCTAAGGACTCACATTTGCTTATAGCATCCTTGAGCTCTTGCTGGACTTCCTCCACCCTTGATTCATGTTTCAGGCAGGCGGCTCGTTCCTCCTCTGCCTCCTTCTTGGCTTCGGCTAGCGTTCTCTTGAGGTTCTCGACCTAAGATGCGTCACCTATGAGAATAATTATAAAACTCATTCAGATAACAAATCAGAGCTGATCTCATTTCAGACGTATTTCGGTATCACATACCTTGCTTTTCCTCTAACTTCCGTCTTAGCTCGGACGCTTCAGCGACATGGGAAGCTGACGCCTGCATTGCAGCCTGTTCGTTCAAATAGATATGTATGTTAATCTCCTGCGTGAGTTATTAGATCCTCTGTTCGGCCTTTCTTTGCGAACACCGAACAGAGTCTCAGTGGCTACTATCTATACACAGACGTTCCTATTATATAGCTAAAAGGCATTGTATCACATACCTCAAAGCATCTCAGAAGGCTAGTGTAGGCCTTGTTCAATCCACTTTTTGCGGCTGATCTTTTCAATCACCGTACCCATAAGCGTATGATGTTCTTCCACAATGGTGGCGCTCTGAAGCACTCCCACCAGAGTGTCCGGCGCCTCCGGATTGACAGAGGTCGCCGGTAGGGTGGGCGCGCCCCCTTCTTTCGAAGGAGGCTACTCATCTGACTCCGGAGCCATGTGGGTCTCCGGAATGACATTTGATTGGGGGCCAAATTGGACATGGCCCACGTCTCCAGTCTCCATGGGGGTCGATTACCCCATGTTCTCGGCAGTAGGCGTATCACCCTTTGGCGCCGTCTTGGTGGCCTCCCGCACCTCTTCCTGTCCCGGAAGGGTCCTTCAGGAAAACACCTTAGTGTTATCCGTAGCAGTGGGTGGGAGGCTGGTGGAGGTGACTCCCTCTCCATCATGTTCGGACCCAGCGAATTCCCAGAAGATAAGGATCGCTGGGGGAGGTCACGAGCTGGACTGCAGCACGCAATTCAATGTGTTACAACCACAAGGCGAAAATCCGGATATATATACAGTACCTTTGAATACTTATGATCCGGCCGGGGGCTTCGGCCTGGAGTGCCACTCATGGATGTCGTCGGCGTCCGTCTCGGAATCATCCGTAAGGGAGATTCACCCTTTCTTGGATGCCTCCGCATCTAGATCCACGGAGGCCTCCCCCTTCTTCTTTCCCCCCTTAAGGGGGGAATTTCTTTCTCCCTCCTCCTCTTCATCTTCGTCATGAGAGGAGAGAGTTTCGGTGTCTTCGGACACTATGTCCGAAGCGCCTTTACGGGGAGGCCACCCTTGGCCTCCTTACTCTTCTTCTTGACCTTCTTTTCCAGCGTCGGGACCAGCATCCTCGTCAATAGAGGAATAGCTGGGTCTTCGGGCAGCGGAACCGGACAGTGAATCCGCTCAGCCTTCTTCGTCCAGCCCTGTGGGAAGAATGGAGAGTTTAGTATGCTCCTTGGACTTACAAAATAAGGTTATCAGAAAACTTACGGGAGTCGCTGCGTGAGTGCAGTCATGGCCAAGATCTTTGGTTGTCTTCGGCCACGTCTTTTGGGTCTTGAAAAGAAGCTTCCACATGTCTTCGTGCTTCATGCCGAAGAACCGCTGCAGGGCTCGAGGACCGGCCGGGTCGAACTCCCACATATACTCTTGATGCGCCTGGCAGGGGAGAATCCAGCGTAAGAGCATCACCTGGATTACACTGGCAAGACTAGTATTCTTGTCTACCATGCTCTTGACGCGCCTCTACAGCGTCGTCACCTCGTCGGACGACGCCCTGTCCAGGCCCTTGTTGAGCCAGGATGTTAGCCGCATTGGAGGCCTGGACTTGAACTCGGAAGGAGCGGCCCATCTGGAGTCGCGGGGTTCCGTGCCATAGAACCACTCCTGCTGCCATCCCTTCATGGTCTCCATGAAGATGCCCTTGGTCCAGGTGACGTTGGGAAGCTTGCTCACCATGGCGCCACCGCACTCCGCGTGTTGGCCATCCACCACTTTCGGCTTCACGTTGAAGGCCTTGAGCCATAGGCCGAAGTGGAGGGGATGCGGAGGAATGCCTCGCACACGATGATGAATGCTGAAATGTTAAGGAAGGAATTCGGGGCTAGATCATGGAAATCTAGCCCATAGTAAAACATGAGACCACAGACGAACGGGTGAAGGGGAAATCCTAGTCCGCGAAGGAAATGGGGGATGAATACTACCCTATCATTGGGCTCCGGAGTGGGGACGATTTGCTTTTTGGCAGGAAGCCGATGGGCGATTTCCTTGGCTAGGTACCCTGCTTCCCGGAGCTCCTGGATGTTCCCCTCCATAACAGAGGAGGCCATCCGTTTGCCCTGCACTCCAGATCTGGACATGGCTGGAATGTTTGCGGGGGACGAAAAAGGTTGAGACTTGGGCGCAGGAGCTCGAGGGTGGATAGGCTGAGGATGAAGAAGGCGTGGAATAAAAAAGGTAGATCCTTATCTCCTTACAAAGGCAGTGAATATCAAGCGTCCTCCCACGAGCCTTAAAACTCACCTATTCCCAAGGGGTCGTGCGAATGGCACGGTTGGATTTCCCATTTCCGTATTGATGAGAATCCCGTAATAAAGGGACACGGTCTCTGCTTTGACAAGCCGTATCTCCGGAGGCTGCGTCTCGAAACATGAAATAGGAGGTCGAAAAACGATTCGAAATAATGAAGTGGCTGGACGTAACGTCCCACCAGTAAAGTTGTCAGAAGACAGAACTTATTATTGCTTAAGTATTTTGCCCTTGTGATTCAGGGTTGTGACTGTTGTACAGAACCGGATATAGTTCTTTTGATCAACTACTTTGGAGTATTCGGAGGAGGAACCCGCCTTGCAATGCTGAAGACAATCTGCGCACCGGATACATCGTCATTGAAGCCTGGTTCAGGGGCTACTGAGGGAGTCCTGGATTAGGGGGTCCCCGGGCGTCCGGGCTATGTGACGTGGGCTGGACTAATGGGCCGTGAAGATACAAGATAGAAGGCTTCCCCCCTTGTCCGGTGGGGACTCTCCTTGGCGTGGAAGGCAAGCTTGGCGTTCAGATATGAAGATTCCTTTCTCTATAAACCGACTCTGTACAACCCTAGCCCCCTCCGGTGTCTATATAAACCAGAGGGTTTAGTCCGTAGAGGCAATCATAATCATATAGGCTAGACATCTAGGGTTTAGCCATTACGATCTCGAGGTAGATCAACTCTTGTAACCCCTATACTCATCAAAGTCAATCAAGCAGGAAGTAGGGTATTACCTCCATCAAGAGGGCCCGAACCTGGGTAAACATCTTGTTCCCTGCCTCCTGTTACCTTCGATCCTTAGACGCACAGTTCGGGACCCCCTACCCGAGATCTGCCGGTTTTGACACCGACAGCGGGCGCGGTAGAATAAAGACCACGACGATGTCTCGATGGACTCTTCCGACCCTCTAACATGTCTAGGCCAACGGCGAGCCCCGGAGGACAGGCGGAGGGGAGACGCGCGCATTGTCATTGAGCAGCGCCGCGACGACCACCACCAGGCTAATGGGTGCAATGGTCCCAACGTTGGCGAGCCTGCGCTTGAGGAAGATGGGTACCTGCCTTTCGAGGTTGGGTGCCCTACCTTTACTCGTGAGCTGCGGTAAGTACGTTGGCCATCCACTCGTACGTTCAAGCCAGAGATACCAGAGAAGTATGACGGAAGGCTGAACCCGACAGAGTTCCTGAGATCTACACCATCGCTATTCAAGCTACTGGGGGAAGAGATGAAAAGGTGTTTGCCAACTACTTCCCTTTGGCACTAAAGTCCAATGTGAGGTCTTGGCTGATGCACCTGCCGGAGAACTCCATCCCGTCATGGGCTGACCTGTGCCAAGAGCTCATTGGCGCCTTCACCGATAGCCATCAAGAACCAGGACAGCCCATCGATTTGCAGCTTCTCCAACAGAGAGCAGGAGAAACCCTCTGCAAGTATTTGTAGAGACTCAACAGAGTCCACAGGAATATCCCGAATATCCATCCAGTGGCTGTGATAGCTGCCTTCCAATCCAACATGCGCAACCACACGATTCGTTCCGAGATGAATGTGCGGTTGCCCAAGACTGTGAAGGAGCTTTACACTTTGGTGGACAAGTGTGCTCGGATGGAGGAAGGAAGGAAACTCCCTGGAGAAGAAGATTGCATCAACCTTGACTTAGAGGATGATGATGAATCCACCAGTCAGAAGAAGAGCAAGAAGCACAACAAGAGGCGCAAGGACAAGGCAGTGATGACCGTCGAAGGATCGAGCACGCTTAGTATCAACAAGAAGGCTAAAACCGAAGCCCCCAGCAAGGAAGCTATTGCGTGCGCTGACTGCCAGGAGGCTGCGGCTGCCGAGAAGGCTGGGAAAGGTGATGGGCCGTACTGCAAGATACATCAGACCAAAGGCCACGATCTCCAAGAGTGTCATCAGGTTGAGCAGCTTGTCAAGAGACAGAGACTGAGTATGAGAAACATGACAAGGAAAAAGGTCAGAATGGCGTAGGCGGTAACGGCCGGGGCGGTGAAGCAAATCGTCCCGGCAAGGCTTTTCGGAACCAAGGAAAAACCGCCAGGGGTAGAGAGAAGGAAGTTTCCAAGGATGAGAGTGATGGAGGGGATGAAGAGGAAACCAGTGAGCAGGAGTTCCAGAAGGCCACTGACGCCCTATGAATTGGCGGGGGTGCATCTTTGCACTTATCTCACCGCCAACTTAAATAGTGGGCACGTGAGCTCAATGCCGTGGAGCCGGCAGCAGAGTCTCGAAAGCCGCTCAAATAGTCACGCACGCCCATCATCTTTGACGAAGAGGAGCATCCTGACCGCTCCACTGCGGTAGGATGTTTGCCATTGTTGGTCTCTCCAAGAATTCAACCTCAAGGTCACCAAGATGTTGGTTGACGGCGGGGCCGGGTTGAATCTGATTTGCCCAAAGGTTATCAGCAAACTTCAGATAGCAGACGAAGAGCTAAAGGTCACATGCACATTTCAAGTAGTTAATCCCGATAGGAGTCATCCTAAGGGAAAGATCACGTTGCAGTGACATTTGGGGGAGAACTGAACTATCGGACTGAGAAGGTTTTGTTTGATATGGTCAACCTCCCCCTGCCGTACAATGGGATTCTTGGACGACCAGCTCTAGCAAAATTCGTGGCGGCAACCCATTATGCCTACAACACCATGAAGATGCCTGGGCCGGTAGGAGTCATTTCCATCCCGTCGGACAAGAAGGACGCAATCATTTGCATGGACAAGATGTACCGGGACACAGTCGCGGCAGAGGCCGCGGCAGCTATAGTTCTAGCCAAGGAAAGCAAAGGAAAGCAGAAGGATAGCAGGGAAACTAGCAAGAAATCCGGGAAGCATACCTCTTCGGAGTACGCTGCACCTGTCGATGACTTGCCGGAAAGTTCCAACAGCAAGAGATCCAACGTTGCTGCGCCACATGTGAAGAAGGTCCCAGCAGGGCTGGCTGGCGTTGATGGTACCTTGACCATCATCGCCACCCTCGATGACAAATAGGAAAGTGCGCTTGTGCCTTCCCGCGGGCCAATATCGATGTGTTTGCCTGGCAACCATCTGATATCCCCGGTGTTCCCAGGGAGGTAATCGAGCACCACATTGATGTCTGCCCGCATTCCTGACCAGTCAAGCAGAAGGTCTGAAAGTAGGACTTGGAGAGGCAGCAGTTCATTGCAGAGGAGATCAAGAAGCTTGAGGCAGCTGGTCTGGTCATAGGATGCATCCGACATGGTTAGAAAACCCAGTGGTAGTGCGCAAGGATAACGAGAAGTGAAGCCATTGCATAGATTTCACAGATCTTAATAAGCCTTGCCCGAAGGACCCATTTCCCTTGCCGCACATCGACCAGATTGTGGACTCCACTTCTGGTTGTGATTTACTCTCCTTTTTGGATCCGTACTCTGGGTATCATCAAATCTTCATGTCCAAAGAAGATGAGGAGAAGACTTCGTTCATCACCCCATGTGGTATGTACTGCTTTGTGCGCATGCCTTTCAAGTTAAAAAGTGCTGGGGTTAGTGCAGCCTTAGTGGTGCAGCGGGAAGTGGAAGAAGCAGAAAGTGAGCAGGGCCCGGCAGAACCAGATAAGGATCAGAACAAAGAAGAGCACGGCAGCGAGGGCAACCCCAAAGACGCGGCAAGGAAGAAAGTGGTGCAGCGCCCAGTGTACTTCGTCAGTTCCCTGCTACAGGGGGCTAGATCGAGGTACTCTGGCGTGCAAAAATTGATTTTTTTGCCTCATCATGGCCTCAAGGAAACTGCACCACTACTTCCAAGCCCTTGAGATCACGGTTTTCACCCGTTTTCCGTTGCAAAGGATACTCCGAAACCCTAAGGCTACTAGCAGAATAGTGGAGTGGGCTTTGGAGTTATCCAGCTTTGACCTGAAATTTGAGAGCACATCAACAATTCAGAGCAGGGCGTTGGCAGAGTTTATTGCAGAATGGACACCGACCCCTAATGAGGAAGTGCCGGAAACAGTTATCCCCGGCAAGGAAGCGCCCCGGGAATGGATCATTTATTTTGATGGTGCCTTCTTCCTGCAAGGTGCAGGGACTGGCGTGCTTCCTGTCGCCCCCACTGGGGAGCACTTGAAGTACGTCGTCCAGATGGACTTTCCCCTGGAGGAGGCAACCAACAATACAGCAGAGTATGAAGGGCTCCTTGCCGGGCTCAGGATTGTAACAGAATTGGGAATCAAGAAGCTGATCATTCGAGGAGATTCACAGCTTGTGGTGAGACAAGTCAACAAGGATTACCAAAGTCCATTGATGGATGCATACGTTGAGGAAGTGAGAAGATTGGAGGAGCACTTTGACGGATTGCAAACAAAGCACGTACCCCGTGCGGAAAATAGCATAGCTGATCATCTGTCAAAGTGTGCTGCGTAGAAGCTTCCTGTGGAACCTGGGACTTTTGTTCTCCACCTTACTCAGCCCTTTGTATCCCCAGCTACCATGGCCCGGAAAAAGGAGGAAGATGGACTCCGGTAAGCCTCTCCCGGTAGAGCCTCCAGGGGCTCCTGGCAGGGATCCTGCCGAAAACAACTCCCCATCACCTGCCGGACTGCACCCTCCAGCTGGGCCAATGGACCCCACAAACGAGGAGCATGCCCCCGCAGTTGAGGAGGTGCCGCTAGTCCTTGTTGCCGAGCCTCAGGCTCCAACTTGGGCAAGGCACATAGTCCATTTCCTCCAAACCGGAGAACTTCCCGATGAGCAAGATGAAGCTGAAAGAGTAGCCCGGAGGGCCAGTATGTATCAGTTTGTCAATGACACTCTATATAGAAGAAGGCCCAACAGTGTGAAATTGAAGTGCATCTGCCGGGGAGAAGGAAAGGAACTGCTGGCTGAAATACACAAAGGCATGTATGGCTCCCACATTGGATCAAGGGCATTAGTTGGGAAAGCATTCGGGCAAGGATTCTATTGGCCCACTGCCCTCCCAGATGCGGTCGAGCTAGTCACCAAGTGTGAATCCTGCCAGTTTCCTTCCAAGAGCATCCACCTGTCTGCACAAGCTCTTTATACAATTCCTTTGTCATGGCCGTTTTTGGTCTGGGGGCTCGATATCCTTGGCCCTTTCCCCCGAGCTGTCGGGGGCCTTGAATTCTTGTTCGTTGCAATCGACAAGTTTACAAAGTGGCCGGAAGTAGCTGCCATGAGAAAGGTGACTGCTCAGTCAGCTATCAAGTTCTTGAACGAATTGGTGTGGCGTTTTGGAGTCCCGGCAAGGATTATTACCGACAATGACACCCAGTTCACGAGCCGCACCTTCATGCAATATGTTCATGCCCTCAGAAGCAAGATCTCATGTGCCTCTGTTGCACATCCCAAAAGCAATGGACAAGCTGAGAGGGTGAACGCTGAAGTGTTGCGAGGACTCAAGACAAGAACCTTTGATACGCTGCAGAAGCACGACATGCGGTGGATCGATGAGCTGCTGGTAGTTCTCTGGTCCCTCAGAAAGACACCAAATCGAGCTACCGGGCAGACTCCCTTCTCCCTCGTTTACAGGGAAGAAGCAGTTATCCCCACGGAACTCATTTATGGGTCACCTTGAGTGCTTGTCTATGATGAAGTAGTGGAAGATCAGCACCGGCATGACAACGCTGTGCTACTCGAGGAGAACCGTCTCCGGGCTGCTATGCGTGCTGCACGCTATCAGCAAGCCCTGCATCGCTATGACAGCCGCAGGGTTCATGCCCGGTGTTTTGAGGAAGGCGACCTTGTCCTTAGGCATGTTCAGTCTGCCAAGGGTACAAACAAGTTGACGCCAAAGTGGGAAGGCCCTTACCGGGTAGTTCGAGTCATCGCACCTGGCGCAGTCCGTCTGGAGACCAGAGATGGCATTAAATTGCAAAACTCATGGAATATTGAGCATCTTCGCAAGTTCTACCCGTAAGGCGCGGCTGCCGGGCAGGCCCTTTTGTATAGGCCTTTCCTCAATTGCATGTAACCCCTTGTACAAAGCCAGGCACAGACCCTGAGCAACAGAAAAATAAATGAAGCGCTGGGGGCCCCCGTAAAGTTGCATGCATGCATAAGCCTATCCTCAGCATTGCATAATCATATCATATGCATTGCATAAGCATTGCATATGCATATAGATAAGATCGCATCTTGCATCATTTCCATCTGCATAAAACTGCAGGTTCCTACCGTGAGCTTGGCCTCTACAGGGAGCTGGAAAGATGAACCAACACTGCTATCTCCGGCAAGCCAAATAGATAAGTTCTATCTCTTGTCCATACATGTTCTATAAGCAAATACTTGTGCATATGAAACCCTTGCTGCTTTTTTGAAACTTAGGTGCTCCCATCCCTTGACACTAATGCTGCTTCGGTCAGGATGGTCGCAGTGGCCTTTGATGAAAAAGAGGTTGGCGGGGGGCTGGTCCCTTTGTTCATGCCCGGTAGGATTGGTTCCCCGGCAACAAAATAAAGGGTACCAGCAGATAGCTTGCCGGGGAAATCTTGATTATTTAAAATATAGAGGCATTCCACCTCTGCACGGACATATACATGCACGAGTTCCCAACAAGGTTTATCTTTTTCATTAAAATGCTGATCAAACAAGTACGAACCTTACAGGACACAAACATTGACTCAAGAGGTTACATTATTTGAACTAAAATTTGGCAAGTGCCTACAGATTTAAGATTGAAAAAAGATAAGTGCCCCGTAATGCCCTTTCTTGTCCCTCTCCTCCTAGGCACGACGGTAGAAGGCGAAGAGGGCAAAAGGATCACCTGGGCAGAAGCTCAGCCTGACCACGTCGGTCTCCAGGAGAGGTAGCCTGGCGGGGACGGGAGGACAACGGCGAATGCATCGATGGAGAGCATGGCGGAGGCGACCCGTCAACCGCCACCACCAGGGCCAGCAGGACGCGGCAGGGCTAACAAAGCTGCAGCTCCAGAGGAAGCCTTCTGGGGTCCAGCTGGAGGACTGCTGCAGGCAGCCGGGAGGCACCACCCCCACCTCTGCATCCAACTCCTGGGCAAATCACCTTGCCAGGAAGGAGATGCAGATGCAGATGATGGTGATGCCGCTTGATGAAGATGGTGCGGGCGACACTCAGCCGGAGTCAGAGTCGTCGCCCTCCCAATCGCTGTTGTCGTCATCGCCGTCACTGTCCTCGTCGCTTTTGCTCGAGGAGGAGCTTTCGTCGTCGGTGGAGCTCTCCATGCAGCATCCTAAGCGAGCGCCCAAAAATCTTGACGGAAAGCAGACCGCTCTCCATTAATTTAAAATAGAGAGCGTGCCCCTCCGGCAAGCTATGGGCTCAAGCAAAGGTCTACCAGCCACGGCTAAGGTACATAACATGAGGGGCAGGGAAGTCAACGTCCACCCACATGCCGCCATTCCCACAGTCCCTCATGTGCAGCCTCAATGCGCGCGGCTGTTCGAGCTCCATCACCCGTGCTGATGGAGTAAGGTGGCAAAGGTGGCCACACGGAGGCTTGTAGATCCTGATGATGAACTCTCGAGGCTGGTCTCCAACGTGGCCTTCCATCGGAGGAGGAACCTCCGGTGGCGGCGTGCCCAAAGCGCCGCCCCCTCTCCCTCGAGCGCCACGGTGACCACGACCTCGCCCCCTTCCTCCTCCTCTCACGACAGGTTCCGCCACCGCATGGTCCGGAGGAGGAGGGATGCGCTATCGAGTAGAAGATCTCATTGCCACCGCAGGAGTACCACCGCGCCCTTGCCCTCTCACCATGACAAGCAAAGGAAGATTGAGGAGGAAGAGGGAGAAGTGTGTGTAAGCAAACACACCACTCCCACCCCCTTTTATAGAGGGATGAGGCAGGGGGCAGGCCTCTCACAGGGAGCGGCCGACCCGCTCCTCTAATGCGGCCTCTCTGCACCTCCAACGGCTCGGGGAATCAGGACCGACCCTCTGCTCCAACCAACGTCGCCTAGTTTTTTGCCATTGCACCCGTCCCCGCGCTCTCCGTAGCCACCACCTACCCTACTCAATGCATGGAGTACACATGGCGGATGCGCTTGAAGTGGGAAGCAAGTGGGATGGCAGTGTCCGCCCCATGATCGTAGAGCGTGGGCAACCCGTAGGCCACGATCCGAGTTTTTCTGTAACATTGCGCACGACGCGCGGGAAAACCGGAAACTGGCCCAGGCTCAAGATTAATTAAGAAGCATAGAAGATCTCAAGGGGCCAGCCACTTCCACACCCCTGCCTATGCACTTATTAGGGCCTACCCTGACGACGCTTGGCAGCGCGTTCGGGATAGGCCCGGGGGCTTCTGTCGGTGCAACAAACCCTGGGTCCGTTGCCCAGACTGTGCACAGACACGGGAACAAGATTACAGCACCAAGGTCAGGCCAAAGGACAAGAGATTAGATCTTGAAGGAACCAACATGCAGCCCAGGAGGACCAAGACTAAGCCAGAGAAGTAAGATACTGCCAAGAGAGAAGCCACCCTTGCCGGGCAGGTGAGCCTGGCGAGGAGGGGGTTACCCCTGGAAGCAAACCACCAAGACGCCCCGGCAGGGCCTGCCGGGACTCGCGAGGACAAAACCACCTCACCACACCACCGCACCACGACGCACGTCGTCGATCGATGCGGTGTCAAGCGGCAAAGTGGCTGAGTGGCAGCCATTTGTCACATGTCGGCTACTTTCTACAAGAAATGTTTACAGGCGACACCCGTCCTGCGACATGTCGAGCGAGCAGATGTGAAGTTGGCAAAACAACCCGGCAGGGCCTGCCGAGCAAGCTGTGATGTGATTTTGAGCGGCGCATTTAATGCGCTCTGTCACACTACAGAGTTAGGTATGATAGCACTATTTGCTATCTTATCAGTGTATAATGACTTATTTGCAATGGTGGTGACCCATTTGTCTATAAAAGGAGGCCCAAGGAAACCATAGAAAGGGTTGGACCCTTAGTTGGCGAATTCATCCCCTCGCATATCCATACGCGCGTAGTCGTTCTACCCCAAGGCAACCCTGCCGGGCAAGCGTGTTGCGCATACCAACATCTTTCCACCATCAATCCACCAAAGCAGGAGTAGGGTTTTACGCCTCACGGCGGCCCGAACCTGGGTAAAATTGCATGTGTGATCTCTACCATGCTTTCTTGCGCTCCTCTGCTCTTTGTGCAATGTGCCATTCCCCCGTCGAACCAGCAAGGGACTCTTTGTCCCATAGGTGGCCGTGGTTTCCCGCGACACAGACCTACGGGTCCATAGCTAGTAGCTAGATGGCTTCTTCTCTCTCTTTGATTCTCAATACCATATTCTCCTCGATGTTCTTGGAGATCTATCCGATGTAATCTTCTTTTGCGGTGTGTTTGTCGAGATCCGATGAATTGTGGATTTATGATTAGCTTATCGATGAATATTATTTGAATCTTCTCTGAATTCGTTTATGCATGATTTGATTTCTTTGTAATTCTCTTCAAATTACTAGTTTAGTTTGGCCAACTAGATTGATTTTTCTTGCAATGGGAGACGTGCTTAGCTTTGGGTTCTGATGAGGACATCAATACCGTTGTTACACCCACAGCCCCTACTACTATACATACTGGACCGATTACTAGAGCTCGCGCATGCCAATTAAATTACCAGGTACTTTCATTTCTTGGTAATGATTCTAATTTTAATGAGAATATGATGCTGCCTAAATTGGATACATTTGTTTTGCTTACAAATGAAGGGCCTAGCTTGGAGAAGGATGAACACTGGAGCAAGAACAAGCATGGAGTTGATGGCATGTGCAAGGGAGACAAGAACTGAGTTTCAAGTGATGATTTCAGGACTTTGAAGCCACCACAATGAGTGCATGAAGCCTTGGACGAAATATACAATATGCCACTTCATAATTTTCATCCAGAGGCTATTCTAGGTGCTGCGTCACCTTATTTTTGGGCCAGGCCCATGTAATTTTGAAATACTTAATTATAGGTTGTTTTTAGAGTCCGTATGTGTGGGGAAACAGGAGTTAGGGTTGGTTTCGGACCCCTCCTCCAAGGGCCACGAAATTCCCCCCTCTTCCTCCATATATACAGCCCTTAGGGCATCGTTTAGACTTTGGGTTTTGTTTAGATTAAAAGTTCCCCATAGCTGCAACTTCGCGTACTTCGTTTGTGTTCAACGACTAGACCAAGACGTCACAGAACCCCACCTTGATCAATAAAGCTTTCCTCTTATATTCACAATATCCAGATTGCAATCTTAGTTTCTTGCTTGTTCTTCATTTGCCTGCAGGAAATAGACCTTCGTGGTCAAGTTGATCGTGCTTCGGCGTGGTCAATAACCTCTCGGAGTTGGTTTAGCAATTGCTAAGGCGCGACGTCCTCGCATGTTCGTAGTCGGATCGTCAAAGTCGACTTCCTCCAAAACGATAGCCACCATCTCATCGAAAGACGTGACACCCTCGCCTCTATCAGGTTCAATCTTGCGGTGTCATCTTCCAGTGACAGTAGGGGCAGCGAGGCACGTATTGTATTGTTGCCATCGAGGATAAAAAGATGGGGTTTACATCATATTGATTGAGATTATTCCTCTACATCATGTCATCTTACTTAAAGCGTTACTCTATTCTTCATGAACTTAATACTCTAGATGCAGGCAAGAGTCAGTCTATGCGTGGAGTAATAGTAGTAGATGCAGGCAGGAGTCATTCTACTTGACACGGACGTGATGCCTATATTTCATAATCATTGACTTAGATATCGTGATAACTTTGCACTTTTCTATCAATTGCTCGACAGTAAGTTGTTCACCCACCGTATTATTTGCTATCTTTTACTGGTCCCTTGGTCTATTTTCCATCATATAAGTTTCCGATATACTATTTTGCAATGTTTTACTTTCCGATCTATAAACCCAAAAAACCCAAAAATATTTTATGTTTTGTTTAGTTTTATTTATCTATCTCTATCAGATCTGACCTTTCCAAGTGACCGTGAAGGGACTGACAACCCCTTTATCGCATTGGGTGCAAGTGTTTGATTGTTTGTGCAGGTATTCGTGATTTGTGCATTGTCTCCTATTGGATTGATACCTTGGTTCTCTAACTGAGGGAAATACTTATCTCTACTTTGCTGCACCACCCTTTCCTCTTCAAGTGAAAAACCAACGCAAGCTCAAGAAGTAGGACGCGTCGACTCGGTCCGCACTCGATAGGGGCCCGTGGCGCTTCGCCCTTGCCCTTTGGCTTCGCCTTGAAGCCAAGTCCGAATGCGCCTTTGGCCCGGGGCTACTGTCAGCGTCCTGGGAATCGGGGTACCCAGACTTGCCTGCCTGCGGCCCACGCATGGCTCCATCAACGACCTGGTATGGCCCATCTTCAGCACTAGCAAGACAAGACCCTCAAGAAGGGCCAAACCACGCGAGGTGGATGACGCCAAGACCTCCGGAGGGAGGGGCCTCCCCAGGCTGGCTCCCAGGAGTGGAGATTCCTATGCAGGCGCCTTCCTCATGAGGTCGAGGTGACGCCAGCCATGACAACCAAGGCCAGGTGGGCGCCAGTGGGCGCAGAGCAGCAGTTTTCCTCTTTGGTGCCAAGGAGGCAAGCGTAGGCGCGGGGTCCCGAGGAATCAGCCAAAGGTTTCCATTTCCATGCAATGAGACCAAGACCGCCAGGACGGCAGGACGGATGGCATCACCGAGTCCACCACGACGTCACGACCAGAAGCTTTGCAGGCGAAGACCACCTTTCGTGAGGATAGGATGTACTTCTTGTCCCCCTTCAAAATTGGCCACTATGGGATCTGTTCCCGCCTTCGTTTGGAGGAAGAGCACCAAGGCCACTACCGTAGCGGGGGAGATCGATCGATCAAACCCTAAGCTCGCACCCACACAAGAATAGACCTCCTGAGGTTGTTCTCTCCTTGTACTAGTTCATCCTCAGCCCCTTGCGAGGCTAATCCACTACAAAGAAGGAGTAGGGTCTTACACCGTAAGGTGGCCCGAACCTGGGCAAACAGATGTGTCCCTTTCCCTTCTTGTTCATCGAGCTAGGCTGTGGGGGTGATGAACTGGTTGGTTGGAGAGGTTGAATTCTTCGCACACGCCCCAGAATTTGAACCTTTCTTGGGTCTGCGGTGCCCGAAATCCAACAGTCATGGCCGCCTATCCAAGCATGACCCCGTCCGAGAGTGACCACGCTACCCCGTCACTAGTAATACGGACATCCATGCTATCACGGAGTAGGTAATCAATAATGCCCTTTCACATGTAAGGGTAGAGTGGTTGCGCATGTTTGGTTGGGACGGTCAACAAATCTTAAATCTATTCCATTTTCTGGGAACAACACATTCAACTTGCCTCAGTATGCTACTTTTCCATCAAGTAGTGACCTAGCTCATCACCATCTCCCCAGGGCATTAGTGGCGCCCATTGGGGCTTTTCGAAAGATTTCTCTCAAGGTGGTATTCACGGAACTTATGCAAGTTCATGCATCATCAACTATGGTTCAACATCATACCTCTAAGCACAAAATAGAGCTATGAATCATGCAAGTGTTAACGAATCATGCATCAATGTAACATGCAAAGCAAACTCATCATCACTATCATCATCATCATCATCATCATCATCATGCATAAGGGATTTATTGGATGAACAAAGAGGGTGAATCATGCTCAAAGGGTAGCTTCCCGGCTCAGCAAAGTCTTCAACTCTTCTGGCCCGTCTCCAAGTTCTCCGTCTACTTCGTCAACTATCGTCGAAAGCACTCACAATAAGCAACATAACAAGGCAAAAATAAAAGTGCTCTAAAATATGAACTTTACTTTTCTATGACTTCTCTAGTTATATGAAAAATAACCAGAGTGGTTTTATTGGAAATGGATCAGTGGATATTTCTGAACATTTTAGTGTGATAGAATCAAGGGATTTAATGGATATGCTAGGAGTCTATAGAATGCCTTTTTATAAAATGAGTAAAAGTACCCATTAAATCACGCATGATTTTTGAAACATTGAGAAATTGGTTTCAATGGATTTGGAGTTCAAATGAATACTCTATGGATTTTTGAAGTTGGTTTAGGAGTATAATGACCTATTTATTAGATCCAGTGGGAACTAGGTATAGTAAAAATGTTCACCATAACGCATTAAATAGATCTTGATTTATGGAGTCACGGGAAATTTGATTCATCAAATTTGGATTTGAAATGGGCTCTATGGAAAAGTTTGAATCTGCTAAAAAAGAACAAAAAGGAAAATACCTAACGAGCCAAAATCCAGCGGCAACAGCGTGCACTGGGAGGTACTTAGCGGCGAGGCACAACTGGGCCAGCCCAGCGGGTCAGCCGCACGCTGGCTATCGACGCAGGAGGTGTACTCGGGTGAATACGCCTTCCCCGAGTGAAGGCGGCGGCGGGCAGAGCCCGTCTCCACTTAAACGAGGCGGGGCCCTTCCGTCCGTGGCTCAGTCCCGCTGGCCGGCCGACAGGCGAGGCCCGCTGGCAGGTTCATACTCAACCTCCCGTGTGGGTGCATCGGGAGATAGAGGAGGCGTTTGACGCCGGCTGCCGGTGCTACAGGGAATCTCCGGTGATGCTCTCCCCACCGGCGTGCTTAGGAGAGAGTGGCTCATCCGACAAGATACTCCAGGGAGGCAGGGTGGTCAGATGTGAGTGAACCGTTGGCCGTGGCGGGCGAGGTTGGCGGTGGAGTTGGGGCCCGACGGAACGGCCACAGGGAGGAAAGAAGGGAGAGCAGGGAAGGCCCGCGGTAATGTTGGGAGTGCTCTGGTGGGATCTAGAGGGGACGAGGAGTCGTGGGTGTGAATTTAGGCAGAGGCCGACGGCAAGGATCCGATCATAGAGGTGGATGGAGGGCACAGGGAAAGGGTTGGCTTGGTCCAGGGGGTCTCTGGGAGGGAGAGAGAGCAAAGGGGATCCAGAGGGAGGCCTGGGGCGGCCTTATACGGCGAGGCCATGGCTCACCATGGACGTGGCCTATGGGCGCCCGCGGGAATGGCCGTGCTGGCTAAGGGAGGAGGCTTGAGGCTACTTGTGGCGTTCGTGGGGATGGTTTTTGGTGCAGAGAAGGGAGAGAGTGAGCGGGGCGAGCTCGAGGAGGTCGCTGGGCTCATGCGTGCATTGGCTCAGCAGAGCGGCTCCGGGCACGCGCCGCAGGGGCGAGAGAGAGGAAGAGAGGAGGGGGCCGATGGAGCTGCTGTGTTGCGGACGTCAAGGACCTCGACTGGCGCGTGGGGGAGGCCCGAGGTGGTCGGGAGACGCGGTGTCAATGCTTGGATGCTTTGTCACACGCTCCAGAGCATGCCAACGGCCGGCATCCGCGGCTTTCTCGCGTCCTCGCGTGCCCATTTGTGTCTTTAGGCTGCAAGGGGTGTGGGCAAAAGTCGTGGAGAGCCTTGGATGCTGAGCTGAGGGTAGAGAGGGAGGTTGAGAGGGAGGGAGAATCCCACTATCCAAAGGAGAAAAATGGGGCTCTGCCCCCTTCATCATTGTTCCTCGAGCAGGGAAGCATACATGAGGTAGAGGGGGACTAGGAGAGGGTGTGGCAAAAAATTTAGCTCAAGGAGATTAGTGGAAGGGTCCTAAACATGAATTTCGAGTTTCTGCTAGAAGGTGTTTGATGGTGGTTTGATATATCTAGGTTGCTCAACTTTCTTTGAGACTTAACAGGAGAAAGTGGCATCACAAATTAGTAGTGGCCACCAACTGGAGGTTAAATGGAGGAAGTGGCCAATGCAACTTTTGTAAACCCTATAAAATCAAAAGAAATGGGTTTTCCTAGATCTTGCTATGCAAATCTATTCTCCTTGATGCACTACTTGGTGTAGTGTCATCATTTGGGGGTTAGAACATGTCCGCAAAGTTTGAGCTCATTTGGACATGTTTGGCAATGTAGAGGTGCTCAAATTTGGTTTTGGACAAAGATGGTTTTGAGAGGGTTTGGTGGGGTTATCTTGTTCTCAAATATTTTTGATACATAAAAAAATATAACCTATTGAAGACCATTTCTAGCCTAAAGAAAGAGCCTTTAAATGAAATATCAAAATAACTTTTAAAATAATAATTTTATGGTTTTTGGGAGTCCTATGTCTAATAGGATTCAAATATAATTTTGAAAGATTTTTGACATCCTAACTTAGGTACTTGTAGTTCAGGCCTGAAGTCAGGGTTTTGAAAAATCTAACTTAGAAAATACTTTTTGGCGAAATTATTTTTGTAAGAAAATAGATTTATGTCCTATACACATGGCATGACCATTGGGCAAAGTTTCAGATCAAGGGAAAGAAGTATAGGAGTTGGAGGATTTATTTGATTTTTAGAGCACTTGCAAACAACAAACAAAAGACAAGTCAAAGCAGAGACCAAATCAATAGAAATTTTTTTGTTGGATCAAATTTTTATGCCTAATTAATCCTGAATGTTGTGGCATCAGAATCAGGGTGTGACAGACCTACCCCCTTACAAGAATCTCGTCCCCGAGATTCCCAAACTAGGCGCGGAAAGGCATACGGAAACTTGGATCTGGGGTAGTCTTCATGTCCTCATACTACTTCTGCTTCCGTGTGGTGCTCCGTTGAACCTTGAGGTACTTGTTGGTGTGTCTTTGTGTACGTCGTTGTGCTACATTAAAAATGTGAATGGGTCTGTCACAGTAGGTCAGATCGGGCTGAAGGTTGATGATTCGGCGATCGATGTCCTTGTAGGGATCGAGCTTGTCAGAAACTTGGAGATACTTCCGGAGCTGTGATACGTGGAAAATGTTGTGCACGTAGAATAGTTCTGGTGGTAACTCCAATTGGTAGGCGACTTCTCCTCATCTTGTGGTGATCTTGAAGGGGCCAATAGATCTTGGTGCAAGCTTCCCTTTTGATGTGGAAACGCTTTGCTCCCTTGAGAGGAGTGACCCGTAGGACACATGGTCTCCTAAGGTGAAGTTTAGTTCCCTACGATGGGTGTTAGTATAACTCTTCTGTCGGGACATGGTGGTCTTCGGTCATTCTCTCACTTGCTGAACTTGCTCTTCGGCTCCACGGAGAACAACTGGTCTAAAGACTAGCCCTTGTTCGGTCTTCGACCAATTGAGGGGTGTGCGATACTTGCGTCCACACAACACCTCAAATGGTGCCATTTGGAGGCTTGACTGATAATTGTTGTTACAAGAGAATTTGGCAAAAAGGGAGGAAATCTTCCCACTTAGCTCCATATGCTAGGACACAAGCTCGGAGCATGTCTTCGAATATCTGATTTACTCGCTCTGTCTGACCTCTAGTCTGTAGGTGGAAAGCTATACTGAAGAACAACTTGGTTCCCCTGGCTTCTTGGAATTTCTTCCATAACATCGAGGTAAACTGGGTACCTCGATCTGACACAATCTCCTTGTTCGCCTTCGGAGAATCCTGGGGCCTTGCCTCGCTTCATCCTCCTCTCGACGCCTTCGATGCTTTCATGTCCTTTGTCGGCTTCCTTGATGTCGTTCATCAGGGTAGGCTCGACTTCTAGGTTAGTTGGGTACCCATATGGAGCCAACTCCAAGCCAAATTGTTCCAGCTCCTCAAACAGAGTTGGTTGCCTTCTTTTGATCATGGCATTCATGGAGCAAGCCTTTCTGCTTAAGGCGTCTGCTACCACACTGGCCTTCTCAGGGTGGTACTGAACACCGAGGTCGTAATCCTTAATCAATCCCAGCCATCTTCTTTGCCTCATGTTCAATTCTTTTTGAGTGATAAATATACTTCAGACTCTTTTGATATGTGTATATCTCACACCGCTTCCCTAGAAGGTAATGTCGCCACGTCTTTAGGGCATGGACCACAACTACTAGCTCAAGATCATGAGTAGCATAGTTTTCCTCATGAGGCCACAACTGCCTTCAAAGGTAGGCTACGACTCTGCCTTCTTGCATCAGAATGCTTCCCAGTATGGCTCGGGAGGCATCAGAGTATATCACAAACTCCTTGTGAATATCAGGTGTTGCTAGAACTGGGGTAGTGGATACTTGTTCTTTGATTGTGACCTTATTAAGGGAACGATAGTCGACACTTAATCGGATGGTACCCTCCATTTTTTCCACAATTAGAACAGGCGATCCCCAAGGTGAGGCACTAGGGCGAATGAATCCTTTCCTCAACTGCTCGGCCAGTGGCTTCTTCAATTCTGCCAATTCCTTTGATCCCATCCTGTAAAGCTTCTTATAGATGGGCCATGTTCTGGGCATGAGCTCAAATGATGAACTCGATGTCACGATCAGGAGGCATCCCTGGCAATTCGTCAGGAAAGACATCGGGGCATTCTCATACCACTGGCACTTGTTCCAATTTCAACTTCGGGCAGACAGTTGACTTGGGAGACTCGAGCAAAGGAGTGGTGGGAACCGAACTTAACTTCGACTCCTTGGTCATTGGTCAGGGTGACAACTTGGCTGGCACAGTCTAGCATGACATGATGCTGGATGAGTAAATCCATTCCTAAGGTCACATCCAACCTCCCGATCTTAAGAAGATTGGGTCTGCTAGGAAATCTGCTCCTTTAATGGTGATCCCGACTCTTCTACACCCTACATTGGTGCTCATCTCCGTTCCCGGTGTTAGTAGTCTCGATGAAGGTTGGAGGTGCATGCTTCTTGAATCCTGCCAGGGTGGGATTTCTGTTGCTGTTTCTTGCCTGTTGTGGGTTGTTGGCAACAACTTGAGCAGTCATCTGGAAGGACTATAGTGCTAGCTTTTCGTTCCTCTCAAAAGGCTTGGGGAAGTTGGGCCATCACTACTGCAGGATGGTCCAGACGCGACAGTCGAATCAGAGACCCTTCTATGCAACTGTGTGCGATGCATCAATCACAAACGGTGATGTAATAATACCATAAAAAAGGTGCAAAACGTTTGCGATGGCGGAGACATCAAACACAGTTCATATTAGATTTGCGTGTGCGATGAGTGGAAAACGGTTAATCCAGAAGAACTGTTTGCGATGATGCAGAGCAACAGAAACGGGCAACCAGATGAGGGTGTGTGCGATGTACGACATACAGTTCACTAGGATGGACTGTGTGTGATTAGGCAACACAATAGAAACGGTTCAACTGAACAAGGTGTGTGTGATACGCAGCAAACAGGTCCGTAATCACAAATGTGTGCGAAGACCAATAAAAACACAGACGGTTGCTGCTAATAAGCCATGTGATTTGCTGTGTCTACATAAGAATAATATGTGTGTATATATATATATAACTAAAATAAACATCCAATTACATAGGTGACTATATAGATCATTCGCACACACCTCAAAAAACAATTGCATGCATTCTAAGGTAGGAGAAACGATCGTCTAGTCATCAACTTCTTGTGACGCTCCCGCCACTACTCTGTGGCTCGATCCCTCGTCTGGGGCAGGAAGAAGACACTTCCTCATGTCAACGATCCGACTGTACATCTTGTAGCTTGTGTACGCATCCTTGGCCGCGTACTTGACGTGTTGTTCATCCAGTCTCACATGCCAAACACTATGCCAGGCGTTCTTGTCCTTCTTGCTCTCATCCTTCATCTTCATGTAGTAGGGGTCGATGATGGCCGAGGCGAGGTCAGCCAAGGAGTTCAGTTTGTTGTTGTCACTACCCCAGACCTTGTAGTGGTGCTGGATGTTGACAAGATTCGGGCATTTCAAGCCTGAAACCTTGAGCGCTTTTAGATTGTTGGTGGTGTCCAGCGTAGTGAAACTGTAGTCGGAGCTGTTGATAAACCTGGAGAAACGCTTGCAAGGCCTTGTGGCCAGGTGGTAGTGGTAGACGAGGACGTCATGTCGCACACACAACTAGGCGACGAAAACCTTCTGATCGTGCCCGGCACGACCGATGGTGTACTCGAGGTCGAAGCCGACCACTTGGTACTTGTCCACGGCAAGGAACAACTCCATAGTTTGGATGGAGCTCTCCACCGAGACCGGATCGTTCGTGTACACCATCGAGAGGGCCTTCCCGCTCATGTGGGTGTCCACTACGTGATGCGTGGTGAACTGCCTGCCGTTGTCGTCATCAGCCGCTGGGAGCGCCATTGGAGCCACGGGGAGCGCCATTTGAACTGTTGGATGTCCTCTCTGTATGTGTTGTCGTGTGTGTGCTTATTTTGTCGTGTGACCCAAGAGATGAAGGTAAATGGCCGTAGGAATAAATGGGGACCGGGAAGCCTGGATTGTCGGCGCGTCCGCATGGCCGTTTTTGCAGAGGGTAACTGCATCATCACGCCGCGCCCGACGTAACCGCATGCACACGAACGTGCGTGATCGTGTGCTGGCCCCAAACACTGGCAGCACGCATGGAGGGACGAGGGCAGAGCACCAGGAGGGAGGCGAGAGCAGAGCACGCGCGGTGGGACGCGAGCAGAGCGCGCCGCGGACGCCTCAACCGCAAGCAACCACACACATACAGCAGTTGAACAAGCAGGAAATGGTCGCCTACAAGCCGGCCGACAGTTGCGTCGCTGCGTAGAGCGCGGCCGTGTGCTACTACATCCGTCTTAGTCTCTAGCCCCCTTTATATTTCGTCCCATACTTTGCCCTTAAATTTAACCAACAAAAGGTTAATGCATGTTATGCAAATTATATAATTGGAAACTATGTTCAAATACGAATCCAACTATATAATCTTTGGCGCATGCATTCATATTTTATTAGTTAAATCCTACTTATAAACAAGTACGGGGGTATAGTAGGTAATTAAATCGCAAACGTTTTTTTATTAACCGTATGTGTACGTGGCCTTTCGTCCTCCTCTCGCACGTCTTGTCACCATGCTGCCGCAGACGGCCTACAGCGCAAGCTTGCGCAGTGCGCGGGGGCGTTCTTTTGGCCAAACGATGGCTCGAAGTGGGGCCACTGAATCATCGGTGAGCCCATTCCCGTGCAACCTCACAGGTTCCTGTGCAAGCTTCCCGCCCGACTCTGTGAAATCCCCCAAAATCCCAATGCTTACCGACCTGCTATATAAACCCTCACGGCCGGCGAGTCCTACGTCGCATTTCCCCTCTCTCCCTGTAGCTTATCTAGTCTACTTCTCCCACAATAGTCAATGGCACCGGTCCATCGTTGTCGCTCAGCCACTCCGCCGTCATCAGAGGAGAGATCCAACTGGGAGGCATCACCGCGGCGGTGGCGCAGTCCTCGGCGTAGTGTAGTGCACGTGGCGTCCCTGTTGGGTGTGCACGGAACACCCACCACACGCTCTGCCGTCGCTGCCCATCGGCAGCTGTTATCATCCGCCATTGCCGCCACACCACCGTCGTAAGCAAGGGCCATTGCCCGCTCCATCTCCGCGGCCCGAAGGCGGGAGGTGGCCGTCGTGGCCGCCACCCCACTGCCGGCCATCATGGCCATCACCCGCTCCGCAACCGCGGCCCGAAGGCAGGAGGCGGAGGTGGAGGCCCGCATGTGAGTCAATGACCTTGCTTGCTACACCGAGTTCCTGCGGGAGGAGGAGGAGCGCCTCGTCGAGCAAGCAAAGAGCCTTACCGCCGCAGTGGCCGTGACACACGCCGCCTCAGAGGCGAGGAATCAGGAGATCTACAAGGAGAACCACCACTTCGAGAGGGGTCGTTTGGAGCGGCAGAGGGCGTTCGAGGTGAGCGTCGCTGAAGGTGCAACAGCGGCAGGCACTTTATTGCAGTTGTCCAACTCGTCGGTAGGATCCTCCTCCTCTCCCTCTTACTGAGTGTGCTCGGCAGAGGAGAGGCTACCGGAAGTAGTACAAAGTCCCTCCGTAGTAGTAGTATTTAGGGGCTATTTTGTTTTGTTCATCTGACTATAGATGTGGTGGAAGTGTGCAACGTACTCAAAATTAGCTAGTATATATAGTTGAACTAGCTATTTCACTACGTGGTTGGCAACAATTGGGGAAAAGTTTGGCCGGTTTAGCAGTCGAGTTGAACTGTTTGTACAAAGAATGACTGCTTAATCTTTGAATGAAATCTATGCTTAATTTCTGAATTTTAGTTGCAAAAATTAGATAGTGCTAGTGATTTTTAGCTGCATATTTTGACAAATCGCAGTGTTACAAGGTTGACAAATGGAAATGTTACTAGATCAACAAATGTCAATCTTTCCAGTTTGACAAATGGCAACATACCCAATATGACATATGCAAATCTTACCAAATTGTTTGTACGTGGTTGCACACGGGTCATCCAAAACAACCGTTTGCGTTGAAGGGATGCACAAATCCTGCTCAACACATTTTCTCTTGGCTTAGCGCCGAAGTCTGGATTTGCATACCGTATTCAATCTGAACCGTTTGCCTTGAAGAGATGCACAAATGACGCGCTGCAAATTTTCCCTTGACATAAGGGGGAAGACCATAGCTCTCACTTTGCATACGGGTGTTCTATCTAAAACGTTTGCGATCAAGAGCTGCACAAATCCTGCTCGGCACATTTTCCCTTGGCTTCCCGGGGAAGCTGTCGGTTTGCATACGGGTGTTCTAACTAAAACGTTTGCGATGAGTGTTTTATATTTAAAAACCATTGATGCTTTTTTCAAAAGGAAATCGTTTGATAAGTCTGTACATTAAGAGATAAAAACACAAGTTCGTTCAAACCATATATTTCATTCAGTCACACTATGAATTTATATTCATATGATCGAGATACGGTATTAAACCCCAAAAAAACTATTTCTGGAGGCGGCGTGCCGCGCCGTTGTTGTCTTTGTCGTCCTCTGGGACGCCGTTGTTGAAGTCTTCAAGGCAGCACAGAATGTTCTTCACTTTTAATCAAACATCATGTCGTCGCGCGATCGATGGGTGGGGCACGGGAGGATGACAACTGGCAGCGCTGAGAGGTAGCGATCGTCGGCGGCGTCCCATGCCACTGAGGGGGAGCGCGCACAGGCACGGGCGCGGCGGGTGCAGCCAAACGCACGGGGACCGGCGCGCATAGGCACACGCACGGGCACAGGCGCTGGCTTGTACACGAGCTCGTGCGGGTCCGCGAAGACCTCGCTGACGCCCGTGGCTTCCAGCTCTGTGATAGTGCTCGGCGACCAGCCCGTCAATGCTACGGGGATGGTCGCTGGCGCGGGCGCGGGGATGGGAGCTGGGACAGGAGCGCGGCCAGCTCGTTCAGGGCCATGTCCATGAGGCCCACTCCTCCTTATTTTCTATCTCCTCCGGCTCGGAGTCGACTTCACCAAACTTGAAGACTAGTGGCAGATGATCCTTCTGCGCCATGGAGTTGGTGGAGGTCTGCGGGACGGAGGGGAATGAGAGGCGAACAGTAAGGCTGCCCATATTAAACAGCGGCTCAGGCACCATTAATGGAGAGGAAGGCGGGCGGCCATGGAAGTCAAAGGGCTCGCTTCCCAGTGAGCCTGCCCAGCATACAGCTCGCATGCTCCCCGGTGAGCCTGCGCATTGGAGGACAGCTTGCACGCCTCTCGGTCAGCCTGCGCACCGGACTGCGCTCGCACGCCTCCTGTTCAGTCAAGAAGCTATCCGCACGGCACCTCCTATAGCCATTAAAACCAAGACAGGTGGTGTCACGTGAATGGTTAACAGAACGCACACGATTTCAATTATACAAATGTTTGAGATATTAAAGTGGCAGCTATTTTTTTCAAAATGCCTTTGTTGGCTGTTATTCGAGTGCGCCTTCTCTCAAAATGGACACGAAAAAATACCACAGCATGTCGGGTGCCATTTCATGATAGCATACCAAGTTTCATGAATTTCAGACGAGTTTTGGATTTTCAAGAATTTAAAACAAAGTATCTCAACGTTTTGCCGGCAATCAATAGTGCCCTGGTGTTTGAAATTCATTCCCATTTCTTGCATGGGACCTAAGCATGCAACCAAGGACACATCTTTGATTTTTCAACCAATTTATATGCATTGGAGCATGTGCATGTAGTTCAAATTTGAATTATGCACATAAAATGCCTAGAAAACCCAGTTAATGTATAAAAATGTCCAAACGAACCTCGAAAATTCCAAAATTTAACACAACACTCCTGCTGTTTTATGTTGACACTAGAAATTTTTCGAAAGCAATAAGAGGCAACGGATAACGTTTCGTCCCCAAAGGTGGGACGTTCCCTACCGAAACCTTCAGGCTTGTTGTGAGAAGCTCTGGTTTGTGAGAAGCTTATATCCAAGCCTACCCCAAATGGGACAAATTTTTTACGACGGCATGTTGATGCTGCTCCATGATAGCATGCCAAGTTTCATGAATTTCAGACGAGTTTTGAATTTACTAGAATTTAAAAACCAGGTATCTCAATGTTTGCGGCCGAGTGACGATGGCGGGGTGTTTGAGATTCATTCTCATTTCTTGCAAGGGACCTAAGCATGCAACTAACACTACTAGGGAAAAGCCTAGCAATAGCGCGGGTATTAGGTATAGCAGTAGCTCGGGCACCCGCGCTACTGATACGGCGCTACAGCTAACCTGTAGCAGTAGCGCATGTTGGCCCGCGCTACTGCTCTGCATGCGTAATAGCAGCGAGCTCTACAACAGCGCGCTACTGCTAATAGATGTAGCGCTCTGTATTATGCCGCGTTACTGGTAAGGATACGTTGCTGCTTACTTTACTTCTCTCGCTACTGCTAATTTTATCAGTTTCTAATTTTTTTCTGCATATTTGTTTTGTATTTGAACATGCTTTATACAATAATCTTTAGCACATAAAAATGTCATCATCATACACATACAAATGGCTGCGAGACCACAAATGTAATCATAGCATATACATACAAATAGTCTCTTCAAATCATGTCATCATCATAATCATCATCCAACACAAAGTGGTCTCTCGTCATCATCTCGAAAATAGCGATACAAGTCTCAAATACTTGCAACTACATCGTCATCCATCTAAACAATGATATACGCGAGAAGAGCTATCACTATGAGTGATAGTGGACCTGAAGTAACTAGCTTCTACTTCTTGTCTGCTTTTGAAGCCTTTATGGCTGGCGCCTGAGACCCCCTCCACTTGCACCTAACACTCAGGCCACTCGTCGTACACTCCCAGAACCTTCCATTTGAACACAACATAGCACCGCTTCATCGCCATCAAGAATCTAGGTACCTGTTAGAGATGCATCTTCACCAAGAGAATGTACAATCATATGCAACAAAATATACTTGAGCAACACGAAAAAGAAAGGGTCAGTAACTAGATGCAACATATAGTACGCAAACTAATTAACTAGAGGTACATAGGTCATCCTACCCAAACTTACAAAGTAGCGTTACACAAGTTCGGCAGGGACCATGGACATCACAAAGTTTCATCGCTACAGAAACTATACAAGTTCAACCGACACATATCATCATCATAGGCATTGTAAATCACTAGAAGTTCCATCCTTCCATATCGTCGAGGATTGACCCTAGCTTTTTGAATGACGTGAGGTCCGGACGTTGCATGCCTATGCATTCAGACGTCAGCTCGCGATATAGGGCCGTGGTGGAACATCCCCTTCTCTTCGACGAATTCTTTCATGATGATCGTCACAATGTCCCTCTAGATGTGAAAGAAGTCATCTCTAAGTTTATAATCCGCTTCTCCATGAGATTCTACCCACTTGCGGATATGATCATCATTTTTGCTTGTCATGTGAAGCTTTTGGTGATCCATTCTGAACTCCATCATGAGATGGAGGAGGTAGAATCCATCGTTCTTGCTAGGTTTTGGGACATGGATGCAGCAGAAGTTAGTTTTATGCGAGAAACCTGATGTAGGGTGGAAACCCTAGGGGCCGATCTTTCACGATTGGAGTGGATCCTAACGAAGAACACAAGGGGGGAAACATGAGGGAAAGAGAGGAATCGCTCAAATCAATAAGAAACAATCACACATGTGCTAGATCCAAGTACCCATAGAGATCACACGGTCCAAATCCAACAAAGGACGATACAAACAGTAACTAGTTCATCCTCGTGAGGAGGTCTTGAGGGGTCATCCCCTGAAGGGGTCTTGAATCCAAGGTGGATCTTCTCCGAAGAGGGAGCGGTCTCTCTTGATGGAGTAGATCCGGATGGATGAGCAAAGCTCTATCTCAAATGAGCTAAACCTATGCTAACCCTAACTAGGAGGAGGTGGAGGAGTATATATAGTCTAGGGCCAAGAAGGGTAAGTGAGGGATACATGGCCCTCGGCCCGATACTCTGCACACAGATAGGCGTCGGTCGTCTGACAGGTACTGGACATCCGGTGGCTCGCGAGGGTCCGGTCGTTCGGTACTTGTCGAACGTCCGGCGTTTTGGCTCGGGATAGGTGGCACCGGATTTCCGAAGACAGTCGGACATCCGATGGCTGACGAGTGTCGGACGTCCGACGTCTGGCGGTCGTCCAGTCGTTGTACACTTGGCCTTCGGCTGTAGTTGTCCTGGCTGGCTGAACCTCCAAGCATCGGACGCCCAGAATGGACCGGTCGTCCGGTGGCTGCAACTTTCTGTCAGCCCTTTCTCTTGTTCCTCGCACTTGGTGTCCTCGTCATCTTGTCCAATGCTCCTAGTTGTACCATGGCCTTCCTCTTTGTTCCTGGTCATGCATAGCACATGTTTGAGGTAGTAGCCATGTCTCACGTGGGGAAAGTGATGGTTCGGAGAGGAGAGAGTTCAACTTGTATCCAATGGCGTATATTTGAGGTCTCGTCTTATGTTCTCTTGGGTCTTGGGGAGTCATTATAGTGTACATGGGGATGAACGTAGGATGCTCCACATCATCTCCCCCCCCCCTTGGGAAAGATCCGCCCTTGGATCGTGATCCTCATCACCATGGAAATGGTTGTCGTGAACGAACTTGTATTTGGACGAAGTTGAAGACATGGCGCATACTCTAAGGTGTCTCCGGAGTGATAGACATGCAAAAAGAGCAAACACAAGCGACACTCGAAAATACAATGGTTAGCGCACACAAAGTGTCCATCAAGTAAGTATGAGTCCGTTCGGCAAGACTGTGCGTGGCAAGACACATGATGGTTATCCAAAATATGTAAAATGATATGTAAAGCATTCATGAGAGCAAATACATTTGTTGTGCACACAAAGTTGTGGTAGTTGTCATGGTGCACAAAGCTACAAATTCTACCATTGTGCAAAATGATGTCATAGTGTGATGGTTTATCAAGAGCATGAACATGGAAATGGATGCTCAATATGTGTATGTTATCATGTAATTGATGGTGGACAATATGATCATGATGTATGAATATGCCATCAAGGAAGATCACAACAAATTTGCTAAGGAAATTCAAAAGCTCATATATCATGGATGACATGGAAATAGATGCAACAAAACAAGCATAATGTGAGTCAATCCATGCATAGGATGCAAACTTGTGGTGAGTATGATAGGTCCATCGAGCATGACATGTGTGAGCACAATCAACAAATATGGAGGTGTTGGTGCAATGTGTCAAAGGAGTGTTGATGTACCAATGCTCAATGTCGTGGCATGAGTGGAGGTTCGAAGGTGCATCCAATAAGTCCGAGCGCTCCTCAATGTGAAGGTCCATAGAGCCAATCTCCAATGTCGCTCCTCCATTCGCGAGATGTATCATGTAGACAACAAGAAGGAAACAACAATGAAAGAATGACCCATCCAATATGCATATTTGAGGTTGGCTAAAATGGAAGGAGTTCACCTTAGGAATGTTCACGAAGATGTTGGTGTCGCACATCATATACACCTTGACATGACCAAGTTGTCTCATGACAGTACCGCCTTGCGCATCCTTCAAAATGAAAGTACATGACAAACACTCGGAAAAACAAATGAGGTTAGCTGAAATGCAAAACCTATCATTCGCGTGGTAAGAGATCCAACAAGTGTATGCATCATGCTCATCATAAGAAAGGACAAGGGAGCATTTCATAGTATGGAGGCATATGATGCGAGAACAACCAAATACAATAGGCTCAATCAAACAAGCATGCATCACAAGTAATATTTCCAAGTCTCCACGATCAATAAGCATAGCAAGTTGGCACTCAAAACAAGGGGATATGAAAGATGCCACTAATGAAGGCAAGCGACAATGAACAAGATATATCATGTGAAAGGCATGAACATATATGTCATCAACCCAAGAAAGCGAGTAATAATGGAACATGGGTGATGCGACAAAGCAAGCAATCATAGTGATCAAGTCAAACAAGCTAGTAGTGCGAAGATGCAACGTACTAGTAGGAATCATGGAAATCATGTCATGTGTGCAAATAGTGAGCATACTTAATGCACACGACATATCACAAGTATGGAAGCAAGATATGAGCAAAATATCATTAATGTATTGGCGAGAGGCCATATGTAAATAGCAATGGGACATCATGACTCTCCCAACACAACAAGCATCAATATCATGGGGCATAAAGAAATCATGGCAATAGATACAAGGATCTCCACCAAGCATGCAAATACACATAAGAGTAACATAATGGTGAATCACGGATAGATGCACGCAAGGGTCACAATTGCATAGCAAAATCATGTAAAGAGGCATAGCATGCAAAGTGAACACGATAATATGGGCATAAAGTAACAAGTGATATATAGCCCATAGCCGTGTGAGAGCCAAGTAAAAGAGATGCGCGTAGTCCTTGGATGAAGGGAATGGTGGGAATGATAATCCACGGGATCCCAAATCATCATTGCTCTCAAGAGATCGTTTCGTCAACTCTGGGGATTGAGAGATTGACGAGTATACGTGAGTACCTACACAAAACAAAGACAAATGGAAAATTGTGTGTGCATGGTATATGTACACATCATCCATCATGATGCGCACGTGCTTGTGTTGGTTAGCACAAAATATCCAATGCTCAAATAAATGAGATGTGTGATATAGAAACATGTCATCCATCATGATAGGTTTGTGGTTATGTATAGCATAATGGAGACTCAAATTATGTAATGCATCATGGGAAATATGTAGAGCATTGTATTCATGGAATGCATATGGTGCAAGCAATTATGGAAATCATGCAAAGTATGGAATGCATCAAAATCTCCTAATATGTATGAGGAAACTATGGGGGTCTCCTCATGAGTATTAATGGAAACATCACATGGAGAATACTGACAACATCCAAAACAAAGCATATTTGGTTCTATGTGATCACGACATGGTATATTAGATGAATTGCGCAAATCATGTAAAGTAAGCATGGCAATATCATCGCATGAAAAAAAGCCAATGACCATCATCTCGTCATCTATGCCATAAGTGCAAATGGGATTTATTTTAATGGGGCATGCATAGTTACTATGTTGAGATTGTAATGATGCGATATGGGAGATCTCACTCATAGCATATGGCAAGTTCAATGGATTGTCAAACATGAAGTGACCAATAGAATTTTCACATGATATCCTATGGAGCATAGCATCACAACTAGGAAACTCAACATGCTCATCATCAGGTTCATCATAAATTGGTAAATCATGACATGAGGAAGTCGCACTAGCATGAAGCATGGTAATAGGTGTGTCAACATCATGCAAGCAATCATTGGTAATATAGTCCACTAGTGGGACAAGAGAAGCACCATCACCTATGTTACCTTTGGAGCATCGCTCATGTGTTGTAGGTGAGGTGTTGAAGACCAAGTCGTTCTCATCTTCATCTTGATGGAACCATGTGGGGGTGCATCATCATCCACCATGGCCATCTTTGTCTCCATTGGAGGTATGGACTCGTCGAGGATAGGCATGTCGTCATGTAGGAGACCTAGCACCAAACAAGAAAACATACTCGGAGTAGAGGTTAAGTCGTTAGAAATCATAGTGGCCTCACATGCCGTGTCAACTACCTCACTCACTAAGTATTGTGGTTCACTCACTCCCTCTTGGATGCTCTCACTCATATGGTTGGTGGAGTCACTCAAATGGCTCTCAACCTCACATAGGATGTGTGGCATGCTCTCAAGTGTGGGGCTAGTGGTGGTCATACTCATCCTGTCATAGGAAATGCTCTCAGTGTCACATATGGTGGAGTCACACATCTCACTGATGTGGTAGTGGCTCTCCTCACATGGCAATTGGGGTATCTCGTCATATGTGGGTGTCGGAGAGATGTAGGTGCAAATGTCTCCAAACTCAAGTCCTATCGCCGCCTTGGTTGAAGGGATAGTCCCATGCTCAACCTCCTCACCAATAACGCCTCCAAAGATGAATGCCGTAGGATGTGGCAAATCTTCACTCTCCTTCGAGACCAAAGATAATGTCTCATGTGTGGTCTCGTAGCTTGACTCGGAGTATGAGTCCAATATGGGCGCCGTCTTCATGTTGTTGAAGAGGTTCGCGCTCGTCGCCGTGGTCGAAGGGGATGGCCCTTGCTCGACCTTCTTGTCACCGTCTTGTTGTAGGAGGCCCATATGATGTGGCACCTCGTAGTTCGTCTCCATGACCGAAGGGAATTTCCCATGCTTGGCCATCTTCCTTGAGGGGCTTCCGAAGATGGAAGTGTCGCCCTCGCTCGTAGGTGGTCGCCTTGTTCTTGAAGATGTCGATGTAGGCGAACTTATGGGAAGTAGGCGAAGATGCCGTACGTCCAAAGGCGAAGATGCCTTGAGAACACTTGGCGAACATGCCAAAGTTGTTGGTGTAGCCGTAGCTCCGTCTTGGTGGTGCTCGTCTCGCGGTCTTCTCTTTTGCTCACGAAGCTTGGCCTTGGCATGAAGTAGGGCTTGTTCGGACTTGTGCAATTGCGCTTGGCAAGCTTCTTCATGATGATGGTGTCATTGTCGTGCTTGAGCTCGATGGCGTTCGTCGTCGTCGTGCACATGATGCTTGGATGTGACTTGCCCTTCATGACGATGTGGATCATGAACGTGATGGTGGTCGCCATGGAGATGTGGACGTGGACGACTTGCGCTTGTATCATTTTTGCGCTCCGAAGATGATTGACATGCTCACCGTCGCCTTGAGGATGATGAAGGGGAAGAACCGTTGATCAACAAGGTCTGAATCTCCTCCACCCTTGCATCTTCCTCCTACTTTTGTGCAGAAAGCTTGTTGTCGAAGTAATATATTGTATGTGCTTCAGAGTGTCGTATGTCGATGGCGAGGTTTTCGATGCGCTCTCTCAATCTTGATTGTGCGCCGTGCATTTGTCGTTGTAGATCGAAGATAGACGCTTTGGTGATGTAATTGCTCGCGCCGTCGTATTCGTGGAAGACCGGAGATGAAATGCCTTGCCTATCCATCACAAGACTCAAGCAAATATGAGTGGAAGAAAGGAGAGAACTATACCAAATGTACCTTGACCGATGTTGAGAATGGATGAATGATCACTAAATGATGTAACAAGGAAATAGCACAATTGGTACCGATCTCGTCCATTCTCACACCTACACAAGTAAGGCTTATGGTGGGGCTTGATGAGGATAGTGGCACAAAAATTTGATGCAAAATGTTAGCAAGAGTCAATAATGTTGAAAGAGATTCACAAATTCGCAAGTGAAACAGGTAGACCAATAGCAATATGTGGCACACGGAAACACACACACACAGATAGATAAATGGGGATGAGCTCAAAATTTGGAATCCACGGAAAATGCTCTTGTTGCATAACTCTAGAGAGACAGTAGCACGATTGCTCAATAGGCAAATACGACACTTGTGCACTACCTATATGAGACAAAATGGAGCGACTTCCTATCACAAGTATGCTATGTATGTATGGTGTTCCCGGTGTTTCTCAAGATGATTGAATATGACAATCTTATGCAATGTGGTAAGATGCTATGGCTATTGCTCACAATCTCTTTTGTTTCACTCTTTTGCTTAAAAGCTTATTTTTTTGTATATGGCCACAATGCGAAATGCACAAACCAAGATAGCAGTTGTGTATATGCGGGAACAATCGTTGTGACACAAGAGATGATATGATACCAAGAGGATATGGTATGTATGCAATGTAAGGTGTATCGATGATCACTAATGTGCACAAGTAACGTTGCCGGCAATACTCAAATGGCTAGTCTCGATAGGCAAGTGACGCAAAATAGGCTAAGGGTTATCAATGTAATGGCACGGGAATATACAATGGTGTCGTCGTGGTTACCGTCAATGATTTGGCATGTGTACATAAGGACGGACGATGTAGAGTGGTCAATGTCGATGACGACCTCATGGCGATGATGAGTGACGGTGTTCTCGATGTCAAAACGTTTCTAATTAGCCGAAACACCTTAGGAAACGGAAAAACCGCGAACTCAAAATCTTAAAGGCAAATGTCAAATGGTGGTAGCGGAATGCGGTGGTGGTGTTGCGGAAGCTCAATGGGATTGCGGAAATGCAATGATGGGTTATGCGAGTAGGCAATGTGGAAGTGGACAGTTATTGGGTTATGTGAGTCGGAGTTTAAGGTCACCGTCCCTAAGTAGCCGAAACACCTTAGGAAACACAACTCACAACTCGAACAAAATTGGGTTAAGTTGGGGTGGTGGAAGTGTATGGTGGGCAAGTTTATGCGAAAGTGGTGGTGGTGGTTGATGAAGAAGCAACCGTCCCTAAGTAGCCAAGACACCTTAGGAGACTTGAATCACTACTCAAACAACCACTAATGCTATATGGAGTAAAATGGGTTAGGTTGCGGAAGGCTATGGTGGTTATGCGGATAATGTGGTGGAAGCCCTAGGCAAAGATGCCAAAGTTTCAAACTTTTGATGGAGTCAAATGATGTTGGAAGTATTTTTGTGGGATGGGGGATGTCAATAGCTTAAAAACAAGCTAAAGAACGTCAAAATTGGAGTTCGGATGAATTAGTTATGGTAAAACAAAAATCAGCCGAAGTATGAAACTACACGTATCGGACGTCCGGTAATGGATGGATGTCCGGTCGTCGGATGTCCGGTCGGGTTGGAAATCCGTTGTTTCAGCTTGGGTTTGGGGTTCCGGTCGTCCGGTAAAGGTCGGACGTCCGGTGGGTCGGGGTCAACGCGGGATTTGAGCTCCAGGACGCGATTTTGGGCGGTAATTGGGGATTTTGGGGTCAAAATTGAGGAGATTTCGTGGATGAAAGATGGGGAAACTTGGGGAAATGCTAAATCCACTTGAGACCAAGAAAATCCATGGATCAAAATCAACAAAACATCATGAAACCAACAAATCACAAAAAAAATTGGGGCTATTTTTGGTGGGGAATTTTCGAATTTGGGGAATAACACAACAAAACAAGGCTAGAAAAAGAGGGGTAGGGGCTCCAAATTCGTGATCAACCTTGCTCTGATCCAAGATGATGTAGGGTGGAAACCCTAGGGGCCGATCTTTCACGATTGGAGCGGATCCTACAAAGAATACAAAGAACACGAGGGGGAAAACACGAGGCGAAAGAGAGGAATCACTCAAATCAACAAGAAGCAATCACACATGTGCTAGATCCAAGTACCCATAGAGATCACTCGGTCCAAATCCAACAAAGGACGATACAAACGGTAACTAGTTCATCTCCGTGAGGAGGTCTTGAGGGGTCATCCCATGAAGGGGTCTTGAATCCAAGGTGGATCTTCTCGGAAGAGGGAGCGGTCTCTCTCGATGGAGTAGATCCGGATGGATGAGAAAAGCTCTATCTCAAATGAGCTAAATCTATGCTAACCCTAACTAGGAGGAGGTGGAGGAGTATATATATTCTAGGGCGAAGAAGGGGTAAGTGAGGGATACACGGGCCTCGGCCTGATACTCTGCTCACAAACAGGCGTCGATCGTCCAACAGGTACCGGACGTTCGGTGGCTCGCGAGGGTCCGGTCATCCGGTACTTGTCGGACGTCCGGCGTCTGGCGGTCGTCCGGTCTCTTTACACTTGGCCTTCGGCTGTAGTTGTCCTGGCTGGCTGAACTTCTAGGCATTGGACGCCCTGTATAGACCGATCGTCCGGTGGCTATGACTTTCTGTCAGCCCTTTCTCTTGTTCCTCGCACTTGGTGTCCTCGCCGTCTTGTCCAACGCTCCTAGTTGTACCATGACCTTCCTCTTGGTTTCTGGTCATGCATAGCACATATGTTTGAGGTAGTAGCCATGTCTCACGTGTGGAAAGTGACGGTTCGGAGAGGAGCGAGTTCACCTTGTGTCCAATGGTGTATACTTGACGTCTCGTCTTATGTTCTCTTGGGTCTTGGGGAGTCATTATAGTGTACATGGGGATGAACGTAGGATGCTCCACATAAAAACCCATCTTCTTGTTCCTTTGTTTCCTGATCTCCAGGTGGCCACCCCTAATGCTGAAGCCTGAGAGTATCATCTAGAATATTCATTACGTGGGTGTAGTCCTTCTTCTCGTAGTTTCTGGTAGGGTCAAAATACAAGGCGTGGGAGACTCGCATGTAAAGAACGATAAGGATGGCACACCTGTTGCTGCGGGGAAAAAAACACCTCAAATTATTCTCCATATGAGCGAGAAGGAATGATTGACATGTACGAAAGGGTTTTCCGGCATTGACTTACTTTGGATGATAAGGCAGGAGGACAATCTCCTGGTCCTTATTCAGTACCATGAAGTTTTTGAGGTACTCCCTAGCAGTTTTATGCTCAAAGTCACCGAGACTCAAGAAGGACTCGTGCATTTAGTATGGATCTGCCACACAAATTTGCGAGACTTGTTCTCTCTTCATGAGAGAGCTCATATGTAGCGCAAAAAGGCGGACGGTTGTAAAATCCAACTGCCTTGTCAGAAACATCTCGAAGATATGGTCAAACCGCAGGAAGAACACCTCCGTGGGCCGTGTGTCCACGTAGCACTTCCCCTCAGGCACACGAGTCACGTATGTCGGATATCCTGGATCCTTCGAGGCTAGTAGGCTTTTCTCAGCCGACAGCACATGGTAGTGCAGTCTCCTGAGATCCCTTGATATTGCCTCCAGCGGTTTCGGTGGTACCATCGGCTCGCCCGTGACATGGAACATGGCCGCACCTTTGACAGGTACACGCTCTTCAAAATCCGCCGTCTGGCTGCTATGTGCTCTGGCTTGTTTGTAGGCCGCTTAGCCTATCTTCCCCAGTCTCTTCCTCTCCTTTTTCTTGGGTTGACCTTACAGACCCTTCCTTAACCCCTGCCCCAGTGTTGTCGGGCTAAGCACTATACGACCCCCGGCTAGTTGAGCCTGTGTTGAGGCAGCATCTTAAGGCGTGTCTTGTGAGGATTGCATGAATAGGGACTTCTTGCAATCCCTGCTAGGACGTTCCTGCCCGGGCAGATCATCCATATCCTCATCAGCATGTTGATAGCCTGAGTCATCATATGGCTGACTCATCATATCTAAGTCACTGTCATACGCGCACGTATTGAGGAACCAAAGAGGGTCCTCCTCCATCTCATCATCCATTATTTGTTCTACGGGGGCGATTGCATCAGCCACTATTGGACCCCCTTCATCTCGTCGTCCGCCGCTCTCACCCGGCACTACAGGCACTGGTAATTGCGTAGGCGGGGTGGTGGTGTCTATACCTGCTTGTTGATGTGTGGTTATCGGTGTGCTCTCAGCCGGCTCTAGATGAAGAAGATTCTTCGGGCATAGCAACACCCAACCCTGGCAGCTTCCAATCCGCAGCGGGGTCTCGTCGTCTTCTCCCCCTAGTCGTACTAGAGGAGGCAAATCCTCGTGCCCCGATTTCACAGTTGACAAGGTAACCCTGAAGTGCCCAGCGGGCATCGGCTGGCCGTGGAACGTGAGTTCCAAGGGCTTTGTTATCACCCCCTTTCCCACGTCCACCTTCTGGCCTTTGATCAAGTAGAGTATGGTGCACGAGGTTTCATCGGCCTGCAAACACATGTCTGCAACGCAAAACATCCGAAAGGCAACGAAAATGGAATATTCTAGATATATGTTGGTGCGACATGTTATTACCGTGAGGACGTCGAGCTCAGCCAAAGAAGAAGGCCTGCCTAGCGCGCTAGAGACTGAGGACGGGCTGCAATGAGCGGGTGCGGGAGCAGGCCCGGTTGCGTGAGCAGGTGATGGTGCGGTGGTGTTGTTCACCGAGTTGCTCCCGACGAAACTAGGCACGGGAAAATCATCTACCGGCTTGTCTGGATTTTCCTTCGTCCAGTTGATGATAGCCGGGATCAAGTTAGTAGCGAAATCATTTCTGCAGGCATGTACAGCTGCATCGACTGCCTGCTGTAGCAACTCATTTTTCTCCTCAGCTTCTTTTTTCGCGTCCTAAGCTGTTTTTCTCGAATGCAAGCTTCACCTTCTCGTTGATGTACGCCTAACTAAACTTCTTTTTCTACTTCATTGCCTCCAGGCCCTCATTGCAAAACACCTTCCATGTGGTGCCATCTCCGGTGCCGTGCAAACGTCCATATTGTGGCTGCTGGCCCAAAGGGAGTCCCTTAAGTTCGTTCAAGGCCCGGTTGAGAGGGGTGTGCGACTTGGGACTCATCGGTGAAGTAGGGCTTTCGGCTACAAGCTGGTGTTGCTTCTCCTGCAGAAGAAACATGAACCGTTTACGAATGTGTAGTCGACTTGATCATAAGCTAAATGTAAGGTGGTAAAAGAATAATTACCAATATTCTAATCAATTTCCTCGTGATCTGATCCGTGTAAAAAACCTTCTTTTCCTTGTCCCACTTGTAGCGGGCCCTGATGAAGTCACACGCCAAGGGGTTGGTGAACTTCGTGAAGGGGTCTGGGAGACCCGCGGCTTCACGTTCCGTGTCCTCCCTATCCCATATGGGCCTTTGCCAAGGTAGGCACGACTTCCGAGGCGATGCTTCCCCGTGTTCCTTTCCTGAAGGCTCTTTAATTTCGCAGCCTTAGCCTTGGCTGCCTCGGTAGCGCAAGTGTCCTTGAACTTCTGGAACTCCTCTTTCGTAAGTGTCAGATTTTCCTCCAGAATCTTGCACAGGGGTTCCTGAGCCTGAATAGCTCGTTTCACCCTCCCTCCGGGAGGCCAAATCATTGCTGAACATGCCCATTGCATGATTGTTAATCTTTTTCATCTTTGGATCATCCCACGGTTGTTCAATGCCATCATCCTGGTTTGGGGAACTTGAATCTCTTGTGCAACTTTGTCAGGAGCAACTACCTCAAATGTTCATTACTCCTTAAGTCATCACCGTTGATTCTCGCGCATTCCTGTAGGATGCATCCTACTTGGTTCCCATAGAACTTGCGAGGTTCTTCTGGCTCTAATGGCTCAAACTTGCCAGGGGCCATCTTTGTGATCACTAGTCGTCCGATGCCGAGTTTGTTAGGTTTTCTTATCCTATGATTCTTCTGCTTCTTCTTTTCGGTAGCGGCTTCGGCGCCGATACCTTCCCCGCCGGTCTCGACGCCGCCATCAGTGCCGGAGCTGTCGGTGTCGATGTCGGTGTAAGTACCATCATCGAGGCCGCCCTGCAAACCTTGACTGTGCTTAGCAGACAAAAAGTCGAGGTATTGTTGTTCACCCTCATAATCCATCTCATCTGCATCTTGGTCAGAAGGCCCGATTTCTTTGTTGTTCGACACGTTTCCTATGATTAAGTCTCCTCTTTTAATTCTAAAACTATAATAAAATGAGAAATGACATAAAAAAGGTCAATGGTTTGCCGGAATGTCGTTTCCCGACACTCGATATGCCTACTTTCTAGCACAAGTCATGCCAAAATTCACGGGAAATTTTGGCATGGCCTTTGCTAAAAAGTGGACATATCGAGCGCCTGAAATTCACCGGAACGGAAATGAATCAACATTCCGAAAAAACATAGGCCACTCAGATCATTTACCCTGCACATAATCATCGTTTTCCAAATATGACATGTCCAAAACATCACATGTCCAAATATGACTTGTCCAAATTCCAAATATGACATGTCCAAATCACATGTCCACATATTACATGTCCACTTCAAATTTGCATATAAAAGGAAGAAAAATATAGAACTTGAAGAAAAATGCAAGAAGTCATTTTTCTTCACAATATTTGAAACTAAATTCAGACTACCTAAATTTGAAACTAAAAAAAGTTGCATTAACTAGGGTTCATAAAAACCTAGCTAAATTCATAACTAAATAGATAACCAAATTAACCTACTGCCCTAACTGAAAGCTAAGTAAATTAACCGAAGAACCCTAGCTAGCAGAGAGAGGAGGAGCGGTGGGGGCCTTACAGAGGGTCCAGGGGCGAGGAGGTAGGACCGAAGACGGCCGAGGTTGGGAGGGGAGGAAGCAGAGGAGGGAGGCGTGGTGCGTCGGGGTCGAGGCCGGGGCCGGGGCCGGGCGATGGCGACGAAGGCGTGCGGCGTCGTGGTCGGGGCCGGGGCTGAGGGAGGAGGCATGCGATGTCGGGGTCGGGAGCGAGAGTAGGACTCCAGCGAGGTCGAGGGCGAGGGAAGGGCTCCGATGCTTGAGGCAGGGGCGCGGCGAGGGCACGGGCTCCGGCGGCGACAAGGGAGGAGAAGAGAGAGTGTGGGGATTTGGGGGAAGAAGTAGACGCGGGAAGCCCGGTGGGGGGTCAAGTCAACATAGCAGTAACGCATTTCTGCAAAATGCGCTATAGCTAAGGTAGTTATAGCGCGTTTCGCCAAGAAGCACCACTGCTATCACCAGTAGCTATACCGCGTTTTTACGAACGGCACTACTGCTATAACAGGTAGCTATAGCTCTTTTTTAGAAAAGCGCTACTGCTATAACCAGTACCTACAACAGTTTTCCTATTTGTTTCTTCTATTTTCTTTTCCTTTATTTTCTCTTACTTTTCTTTTCTTCTTTTTCTTTTCTTTGCGATAGTTTCTTTGTGTAGTGCCACGAAAGGATCTGCCTGGTCTAGGTGTTGTAGCACTACCAAGTTTGCTCTGTCAAAGTCGTTGTGTCGATCTGAGTAGGCCGCATGCAGTTCCCTACGACCGTTGGACTGACCTTCTCCTTCGAGCCTCCCAAGGTGCTTGTTAACGGGCAAACCAACACCAAGCGGCCGGTCTACGCCATATAGAAAATTCTCGCTGAAAGAGATGCACTCTTGTGTCAGATAGCCCTAGACGATGCCTCCAACCAGACGGGACATGTTACGAACGAGTCCTTTGATGATCCCATTCATCCTCTCGAACAACATCATGTTGTGCAGGAATGACGGCCCCATGTCTATTATGTCATCCACAATATGAACACACAAATGAACCATGACGTCAAAGAACGCGGGCAGTAAGTACATCTCAAGCTCATTTAGTATCACAACGATCTCTTTCTGTAGCCTTCGGAGCTGCTTCACACCAATCGACTTTTGAGAGATGACGTCGAAAAAGTTGCAGAGACGAATAAGCGTCTCAAGGACGTGCTTGTCCATTATCCCTCTAAGGGCAACAGGTAGTATCTGCGTCATCATCGCATGATAGTCATGGGATTTCATCCCTCTGAACCTTTTCTTCTTTGTGTCTAGATATCTGCTTATCTCGCCACAGTAACCGGAACTAACTTTGATTCCGGTAAGGCACTTGAAGAATTGATCGATCTCAGCCGGACATAAGATGAAGCAAGAAGGGGGCAACAATCCTCTTCCTTTACTTTTTTGCCCTTCTTCTCCCATGCCTCTGTCTCCCTCTCTGTCCCCTCTGACTTTTTACAGGGCGACATGTGCAGATCTGCGCTGATCTCCAAATCTTCCAAGTATTTTCTTGCTTTCGGCCCATCCTTGGTCTTATCTGGCATGTTCATCAGTGTCGCAAGCAAGCTCTCAAGGACATTCTTACAAATATGCATTTGATCAAGGCAATGAGGTGTGTTGACTTTGTGCCAGTACTCCAAGTCCTAGAAAACAGACCTAGTCTTCCATACCTTCAGCAGCAGCTCCGGCGCCTTTTTCATCATCTTTCCCGGCGCGGGGCACTGTTCCTAGTTCTTCAACAGCTCATCAATTTCGGCACCGCTCCGCTTACATGGAGGTCCTCGATGCTCAGCCTCACCATTAAATAGATCTCCATGGTTTCTCCATAGGTCGTCCTTCTCGATCCATTTTCAATGCCCCATGTACACGATTTTCCCAGACCCACCATCTTTCCTTAACGTTAGCTCCTAAGACGTCGTATCATCCATGCACCGCGTGCATCCGCAATATCCATGGCACACCTGGCCTGCGACATATCCGTAACTGAGATAGTCATGCACCGTCGTGATCAACGCGCCTCTCATATAGAAATACTCGCCTTTGCTGGCGTCCCATGTCTTGGCTGGTGTTTTCCATAACGTGTCTAACTCCTCTTGATTAGCCCCAGATACAAATTAATATTATTTCCCGGTTGTTTCGGCCCTTGAATCAGCATGCTCATGTGTATGTACTTCGACTTCATGCAGAACCAGGGGGGAGGTTGTACATCCATACAAACACGGGCCATGTGCTATGGTTGGTGTTCTGGTTGCCAAATGGATTCATGCCATCGGTACACGCGCTGAGCACGATGTTCCTTGCATCACATGAGAAATACCGATATTCATCGTTGAATGCTCTCCACTAGCTTCCATCCACGACGTGTCTCAGATTCGGATCATCTCCATCGTCGGGCTTCTTCCTCTCCGCGTGCCAGCACATGAGCTTTGCTTCCTTGGGATCTACGAAATACCACTGGAGACGGGGAGTGATCGGTAAGTACCATACAACTTTCTGGGGAGATCTCTTCCCGGCCTTCTTGTATCGAGAAGCATTGCACACTCGACAGCTGGTTTTTCCGTGTGCTCCTTTAGATAAATTATGTAATTGTTGATGCATGCATTGTATCTAACATGTGGCAGATCAAGAGGGCACATGATCTTCTTGGCCTCATCCACACCAGTAGGACATAGATTCCCCGTGGGAACAACATTCTTTAGGTACTTGAGAAGCTCATCGAGGCTAGTGTCAGTCCATTTGTTTTTAGCCTTCGTCTTCAGGAGTTCGAGCGTGAAACTCAAGCGGGTCACCTCGGAATTGCAACCATGATACAATGGAGTGTTTGAGTCTACCACCAGTTGCTGCAGCTTGGCCTCCTCTCTAGAAGCAACTCTGTCAGTACTTGTCTCCTTGCGAAGCAGTGCTTTAACATGAGGGTCCTGCACGATTGAACTTAGTACCGACGAATTCTGCAGCGTGGAGTCCATGTTCTCTCCACCGCCATGTTTGGACCCTTCTCTGCCGCCATGTTTGGCCCCTTCTTCGTCGCCATGTCCGGCCTCTTCCCCACTGCCATGCCCGGCCCCTTCTCCGCTGCCATTATTGATCATCTCTTCGTCTTGCCCCATGTCGTCATTGCCTGCCCCGTCGGCATCCTCAACATTATCATCCTCATCATCAATTATCCACCGAATATAGCCATCTGCGAAACCAGTCATGAGCAAGTGCGCCATCACACAACCATCGTCATAGGGGTCGAGCCAAACTCGTCCTCTGCATCTTCGTCACAGACATAAAACCAATATGATGTTATTTTCTTTCATGTCCTGCACCGCTGTCGGGTGGTTGGTGCGACATATGCCAAAGGATGGCTTATCATTGTGGGAGCCAATAAAACGTCGCCGGTGCCTGGAAACGGGATGAGGCGAAGACATGCACGCCGGCGAATCTTACCCAGGTTCGGGGCTCTCCGAGGAGATAACACCCCTAGTCCTGCTCTGCGGGGTCTCCGCATGATCACTAGCTCGATAAAGAGTAGCTACAATCGCTCCTAGAGCTGTTGGGATCAAGGGAGAAGAAGAACAAGGCTAGCTCTTGCTTCTCTCTATCTATGGTGCGTGTGCGTGTGCTATGCTTGGAAGCCAAACATGCAGAGGTGCCAACTATGCTTGGGTGCGAACTATGCTCAGTGGCCAACCCTTTGCATGGGTGCTCCGGGGGGTTTATATAGGCCTACCCCCCGGGGGTACAATGGTAATCCGGCTGGGATCTGGTCCCAGCCGTCAGTGTCTATGCTCGCCGGCTTCTCCGCCGGCTGCTGGGTCCCGCCGACTGCTGGGTCCCGCCGGCTGCCGGCTACTCGGTCGACAGGCCGGCCCCACCGCCTAGGGTCTTGTCGGCGGCTGCTTACTGTAGCCGCGCCTCTGATGATGAGGGCTTTGTCGAGGTGAGCATGGCTACAGTGGGCCGCCTCGGGGGCTATCACTGTAGCCTCACCTCGTCTTGTCTCCTTAATGGGGCTCCTGCTTCGAGGAAGGGAGTAGCCGGCTTCCGGAGGCCGGCTATGCTCCCGGCCGACTAGGGAAAGCCGGGCCGCCTTCACGCCTCTCTCTGGCTGAAGGGGCCCGCAGTCCTTGGGCCGTACAGGAGGGGGTCGTGGATGACGTCGTAGCTGGCGTGGCTACAGTGCCGGGCCGCACGGGAGACATCCCTCCCGTACGGCCTCCTGCAGCCATGCCCGCCTCGGGCTTCGGGGGTCGGGGGCCGCACTGTGGCCATGCCCCGTCAGGTCGTCGTTATGTAGGGGCGGTTGTGGTCTCGGCCGGCTTCTAGGAGTCGGCATTTCTCTTGGCCGGCTTCTTGGAGTCGGTGAGGCTGGGTCGCCTTCCGGGAGTCGGCTTTAGTGGTAGCCGGCCCGGGAAGGCGGCCCAAATGCTTGGAGTGCTTGAAGGCCCAAAGGCCTGATAAATTTTCTGAAGAGCCAGGGGTAGCCGGTTTGGCTACCCATGGCCACTTACTCCGACAGTAGTCCCCGAAGCTGATCGGGCTTCGAGGTGGAGTAGGTTTCGAGAAGCTCGAATAGCTTCCCATCGCGACAAGCCGGCAGCTGGGAGCCGGCCTTGGTCAGGCACGTCGCCTGAGCCGAAATCTTCTGGAGTCGGAGGGCGGGAACCCGCTGGCATGTGCGCCGGGCTGCGGGCCGGCCGCGGGCCGACGGCGCGCCACGTAGCCGGAAAGCGTGCCAGCCCACGCGCGAGACGGGACGTTGCCGCAGAGAGGGGGCCCGCCACGTCCGCGCCCCAGCCCAGGCGCGGATCTTTTGTATCCCGGAACCGCCCGCACGTTCCGTGCGGCAGTTTCGGCTCGCACTTATGCGTAATAAACGCGAGACGTGGGGGAGTGGGCGCAGTTAATCCCACGTCCCCCCCCCACGTCCGGCCTCTTCGGCCGCGCGAGGCTATAAGTAGGGGGAGGTGGAGGGCGGCAGGCCCTCGCACGCTCCTCCTACTTCCGCTGTCTTCTTGCCTTGCTCTTCCTCGCAACAGCGCCTCGCCGCCACGCTCTTCCTCCGCACGCTCCTCCGCCGCCGTGCTAGCTTCCGCCATGCCTCCCCACGTAGAGCAGCGTGGCGGGGATTGGGATGGCTCCATCGTCCACAACGACCACATCGACTTCCTCCGCGACACACGGCGTCTGCCCAGTGCGGACAAAGTGGAGGTCCGCCCCGCGCCGGAGAAAGAAATCAGGCCGGCGTCGCAGGATGGCGAGCGGGTGGTCTTCCGCTCGCACTTCCTGCGCGGCTTCGGCTTGCCAGTGAGCGCCTTCTTCCGCACCTGGCTGGACTTCTATCAGCTCCAGCCGCACCACCTCACCCCCAACGCGGTGGTGCTGCTGTCGGCCTTCGTCACCCTGTGCGAGGGTTATCTCGGCGTCCTCCCCACCCTTGAGCTCTGGGGGAGTTCTTCCAGTCGAAGCTGGGTACGCGCAGCCAGGGCGTGCCGGCCCACACTGGCGCCTTCATCGCGTCGCGGAGATCGGGCGCCGACAACCCCTTCCCCGTCATCACGCTGATCCAATCGGTGAAGAAGTGGCAGAAATCATACTTCTACGTGTGGAACATCGCTCCACGGGGCGACTACGTCAACCTGCCGGCTTACGTAGTCGGCCCGCCGGCGGGGAGGCTGCCCCAGTGGTCCTTCCGGGCGGTGACGCTGTCGCAGGGAGGAAACGCCGCCATCGCCCGCCTGCGGGTGATGGTCCAGACGGAGGGCCTGACGGGGCCCGACCTCCTGGCCGCGTTCGTCACACGCCGGGTCCTCCCGCTCCAGAGCCGGCCTCATCTGATCTGTCAGATGAGCGGCCCGCTCGATCCGAGCCGGATGTGTACCAAGGAGATGCCGCAGGCCGACGCTGCCGACATGGTGAACTACCTCGCCAACTGCCAGCTTCCCGACGACTGGCAATTCGGCAAGGAGCCATACAGCCGCGCCAATCCTCCGCCTACGGTACACTCCCCTTCTCTTTTTCTCTTTGTCGCCGAGTTCCTCCGGGCCGACTCTAACTCAGTCGGCTCGCTCTTTCGATAGAATCCTCTACTTCGGCCGGCCAGCGGGGCGGACGTGGAGCGCCGCTTCGTCCCCGACCGGACCGAGCACGACCAGGAGGACCCCGATCTGGGGGCGGTCCATATGGAGGAAGCCTCCGAGCCGGCTGGTGGCCAAGCCGGCGGCGAAGCAGGCGGCGCCGGGTTCTCCGCGACCTTCGACGATTGGCCGGACGAGGACGAAGCCCAAGTCGTCCCGCCCCGCCAGCCAGCCTCCGGACGCGGCGCGGGCTCCTCCGGCGCGCAGCCTGCTCGGGGTAGAGGCCAGAAACGTCGCGCCACCCAGGGCATGTTCGGTAGCCGGACGAAGAAACCGAGGGGTGGGGCGGCAGCCACTAGGCGGGAAGAGGCGGCCGCGAAGGCGGCTCGCTTCCGCAAAGTGGTGAAGCAGCCGCAGGCTGTGTCAGTGTAAGCTTTCTTTCTTTCTGTGTATTCTCCTTCTTTCTTTTCTTGGGTGGTCTTCTGAACCTTTGTCTTCTTTTCTTTGATCAGAGCTCCACTGTCACTCGAGCGGGCGGCCGCCGGCTCCGTTGTCGAGTCGCCAGGGGGCTCTGGGAGCACCACCCGCCGCGTAGATCCCCGTGCCGCCCTCCTAGAGGTGACGGAAAGGAACGCGCGGGAGGTGCGGGAGGAGCAGGAAGCGCGGGAGGCGGAGGCACGGAGGGCAGCCGCCGCCCAGGCAGCTCGGGACGAGGAGGCGGCGAAGGTGCTCGCCGAGGCTGCAGCCAAGGCCCAGGCAAAGGCCGAGGCCGAAGCGGCGGCAGGGGAGGCCTTGATGGTCACCCCCCTGCGCACCATGGCGCCCGGGGACGCGGATCCCTCGCCAGGGGGAGCCAGCGGTTCCTAGCCGGGTCTGGGCGGGAGCGGCGACGACGTCATCTTCATGAGGGAGGCGCCGGGGCCGACTCCTCCGACTGGGGCGGCCCAAGGCGGCCAGACTAAGCCTGCGCCCGCACAGTCGGCGGAAGGCGAGCCGGCCGCGGAAGCTGCGGTGGCGGTCCGGGTTCTGCCAAGCCGGCGCGCAGGGAAGGCCGCGTCGGAGCCGCAGAAAGCGGCGTCGGAGCCACGGCCGGCCGTGGGCTCCAGCTCGTCGGCCCGAGACGCGGAGGCGGCCAGCGCTACCTTAGGGTGGACGCCAGGCGGAGGGACAGCCGTGGTGAACATCGCTGCGCAAGACGTCCGGACCCGGCTCCAGGGCCAAGCCGCGGCACTGAGGCAGTTCACCGACGAATTCCTCGCCACGCGGGCTGCCATCCGGGTTAGTATTCTCATCTTCTTCTTGATTTCTCTCGTGGGGGCGCGTCAGCGCACCCACTGGGTGTAGTCCCCGAGATTCGGGCCGACTGCTGAGCAGTCGGCTCGGATCTTCCTTGATGATTTCTCATCGTTGCTTTCGTTCTCACGTCGATCTTCTGTCCATCTTGCAGGACTATCACAACCTCCGAGCGGCCGCCTTCAACTCCCAGGCTCGGGAGCTGACGCAGAAGACCGCCGATCTCACTGAAAGCCGAGGTATGTAACTTGATCTCTATCTCATGTGGGGGCGCGTCAGCGCACCCACTGGGTGTAGTCCCCGAGATTCGGGCCGACTGCTGAGCAGTTGGCTCGGATCTTCCTTGATGATTTCTCATTGTTCTTCTTCTTCTGTCTCTGCAGCGGCCAACGCCAGTCTGAGGGCACAGCTGGGGGAGTCCCAGACTGCTCTTCGTGCCAAGGACGCGGAGCTCGCCGCCTTGGTGCAGGAGCGCGACCGCCTGGTCAAGAAGCTGGCCGACCAGGAGGAAAGCCACAAGGCGGCGCTGAAGGCCGCGCAGGACCGCGAAGCCGCCCTCTAGGCCGAGTTCGAGACGGAGGCGGCCGCCTGGGACGAAGCCAGGTAGACTCTGGTCTCCGGCTATGGCCAGATTGAGGATCTGGTTGACGGTAAGTCGTCTACCCCTTCGTCCTTTCTTGCCATCTGTCATTTTGACTTGTTTTTCTGACTTGGGGTTCTTCTTTTCTTTTCTGCGCAGAGTACTTCCCCGGCTATTCCACTGCCGCCAACCAGGCCATCGAAGCTCGTCACCAGGCGGAGAGGCAAGCCGGCTTCGAGATTTCGCCGACTGCCGGCCGCTCGCTGGTGGAGCAGCTCCTGGCGATCCAGGCTCGTATCCAGCCGGCTCACAGGCTGCTCCGCCGGCTTCAGCGTGCCGGGTCGCAGGTCCTGGCTGCCCTCTAGCCCGGCCAAGTGATCCCGCGCACTCCCAGTCGGACCGCCGACTGGCTGGAGGTGGCCGTCGGGCGCTTCGAGGCTTGGAAGGCGTCAGCGGCTCGCTCCGGCGCCGGGCGGGCGCTGGAGTTCGTCAAGGCCTGGTACCCAGGCCTGAATCTGGACCAGCTGGCCACCTTGCGGTAGCAAGCCGACGCGGAGCTGGAGCCGGCGCGGCCAGCCATCATTCGACGGGCTTCGGCAATCGCCGACTACACCGACACCAACGTCTTCGCCCCCGAGGTGGACGACAATGGAGTCGCCCAGCCGGAAGATTGGTTCGGGCTGGACCCGGCGTACGGCGAGGACTCGGCGGAGGAGATCGACTCCAGCGACGAGGGCGAAGAGGAGGAGGAGGAGGGTGAAGACGTCGAGCCGGCTGGTGGAGCAGCCGGCCAGCCTGACCGCGCCTCCAGCACTACGCTGCGTGCGAGTGCGTCTCCTGTCGCGGGAGGCGGTCAAGCCGGGACCAGCTAGGCGGCCACTCCTTCAGCCGGCGAGCTGCCTTCACCGACCAACTCGGCCTTCGCGCCTCTGTCTTCTTTCTTTTGTTTCCTGTCTTGTTACTTTTGAACAATGTTTTTGGTTAAGTCTGCGCAGTTCCACCCACTGGGTGTATTGAAACTCAAGTCTATTGCCGCCTATCGGGGGCTTTTATGTATATAAGTTATGCAATCGGTCTTTCCTTGTACTTTTGCTTTTTGTCCTTCTGCTTTTTTCCTTTGCCGCCCTCCCTTGGTTGCCGTCTCCCTAGTCAAACAGTTGCTCTGCAATCTGTAGCCGGGGAGTGCCTGGCCGATTGGGGAGGGGGAAGTACTTTTAGCTCGGTCGGACTTAAGCTAAGTTTTTAGGAGGCCGGCCAGCCGGCTGCTGTGACAGCCGGCAGGCTTATATGGAGGCCGTCTTTTTGCTATATAGGTTAGTTGTTCCTTAGCCGTTTTCGTGTGGGCGTCCTTTCTGTCTTCTCTCTTGCTAGTCGGACAGTCAGTTCTTTGAGCTGCGACTTTCAACAAGAGAGGACTGGGGAGCCGGCGCACTACTTTGCTGACTTCGGGAAGAACTTATAATATAGCTTAAGGCGGCCAGTCCCCGGGCCGACTAGTCGGACCCGGTGCCGGACAAGAATTCAAAATGTAATAAGGCATTCATGGATATGACACTCGTCATCCATAGAAAAATAAAAGGCAGTCCCCGAGTACTGTTCGGGGGGCCTGTTGGTTTGTAACTTAATACAAAAGGGGTAGCGTGATACATACTGCTTTTCAGCTGTAAAATCGTCTTAGGAGGTTTGCGTTCCATGGTCGCTCCGACTCCTTGCCGGAGTCGTCTCTCTTGCGTGCTCTTGGCTTTTGCGCGTCGATCAAGTAGTAGGAGTCGTTGCCGAGTGCCTTGCTGACGACGAAGGGGCCTTCCCAAGGGGCCGAGAGCTTGTGCTGGCCGGCTGTTCGCTGGATCAGCCGGAGCACAAGGTCGCCCTCTTGGAAGGATCTTGGCTTGACCTTGCGGTTGTAGTAGCGGCGCAGGCCTTGCTGGTAGATGGCGGACCGGCTGAGGGCTAACAGCCGGCCTTCTTCCAGTAGGTCGACGCCGTCTTCTCTTGCTTCTTTGGCTTCCTCCTCCGTGTACATGGTGATCCGAGGCGAGTCGAACTCGATGTCTGTTGGGATGACAGCCTCGGCACCGTACACGAGGAAGAATGGAGTGAAGCCGGTTGACTTGTTGGGTGTAGTGCGCAGACTCCAGAGGACAGCCGGCAGCTCTTCGAGCCAGCAGCCGGCCGATCGCTCCAGTGGTACAACCAGTCGGGGTTTGATGCCGGAGAGGATAAGTCCATTTGCTCGCTCGACCTGGCCGTTTGACTGCGGGTGGGCAACGGACGCTAAGTCCAGTCGGATGCCCTGTGTCGCGCAGAAACGTGCCAGTGCGCCTTTGGCGAAGTTTGTGCCGTTGTCGGTGATGATGCTGTGCGGCACGCCGTACCGAGTGGTGATGTCGGTGATGAATGTCACGGCAGTCGGCCCGTTCAGCTTCTTGATCGGCTTTGGCTTCGATCCACTTTGTGAACTTGTCCACAGCAACGAGTAGATGTGTCAAGCCACCGCGGGCCGTCTTGAAAGGGCCCACCATGTCCAGTCCCCAGACGGCGAAAGGCCAGGTGAGGGGAATGGTCTTGAGGGCAGAAGCCGGCAGGTGTTGTTTGGAACTGAAGACTTGACATCCTCTGCAGGTCTTGACTATTTCTTTAGCATCCTCCAAGGCAGTCGGCCAGAAGAACCCATGGCGGAAAGCCTTGGCCACGAGGGATCTTGAGGCGGCGTGGTGGCCGCATTCGCCTTGGTGGATGTCTTTGAGGATTGCCACTCCTTTTTCTGGCTCGACGCAACGCTGGAAGACTCCAGTGACGCTGCGCTTCACAAGCTCCCTGTTGATTATTGTGTATGCTGCGGCTCGTCGTTGCACTAGTCTTGCTGCGATCTCATCAGTCGGCAGCTCTCTGCTGACTAGGAACTTGAGGATGGGCTGGGCCCATGAGGGAGCTGTGACTTCTTCTGCTGTTATCGTGGCCACCATGACTCGGGTGGGTGGGTTGGGTGTTGCGTTGGGGTCGACCACCACTTCTTGCGTCGTTGCAGTCCCCGGGCCGACTGCTGCAGTCCCCGGGCCGGGCTCTGAGGTCCCTGGGCCGGGTGCGACTACGTCAGTTCCCGGGGCAGTCGTCGAGTCCCCGTGCCGCCTGCGGGATTTCTTGAGCCGGATCCGGCTGTTTCTGGCGCAGGCGGTACGAAGATGGAGTCCGACTCTGGAGACGGCTTGATGGACGGCTTGAGGAGGCGTTGGAGGGAGACGCCAGTCGGTATGGCTTGTCGGGTGGAGCCGATCCGTGCTAGGGCATCTGCTTGGTCGTTGTCGGCCCTTGGCACATGAAGGAACTCGCACCCTTCGAAGTATCCGCTCATCTGCTGGACGAGGAAGCGGTAGCTCGCCATGTTCGCGTCCTTGGCATCCCAATCGCCAGATGATTGCTGAACCACTAAGTCGGAGTCGCCGTAGCACAGGATCCGGCGTATGCCGAGCTCTTTGGCTAGCCGGAGCCCATGTACGAGCGCCTCGTACTCGGCCACGTTGTTGGAGGCGGCGAAGTGGATCTGCAGCGTGTACTTGAGCTTGTCGCCTTTGGGAGAGGTGAGGACGATGCCGGCTCCCAAGCCGGTGCGCATCTTGGACCCGTCAAAGTGCATTCGCCAATGGGTAGAGTCGGGAGCCGGCGGTAAGTACTGGGTCTCGGCCCAGTCGACGAGGAAGTCGGCCAATGCTTGCGACTTGATGGCGGTGCGGGGTTGATAGAAGATCGTGTAGGGCGCCAAGGCAATGGCCCATTTGGCCACCCGGCCGGATGCATCCCGGCTGCCTATGATCTCGGCGAGCGGGGCAGTGCACACGACCGTGATGGGGTGCTCTTGGAAGTAGGGCTTCAATTTCTTGGCAGCGAAGTACACCCCATAGCACATCTTCTGGTAGTGCGGGTAGTTTTGCTTTGAGCTGGATAGTACTTCGCTGAGATAGTAGACCGGCCTCTGGACCAGCTGGGCTCGGCCTTCCTCCGGGCGCTGGACCACAACAACAGTGCTGACGACTCGGCTTGTCGCGGCGATGTAGAGGAGCATGGGCTCCTTCTCAGTCGGCGCGGCCAGGACAGGCGGAGTGGTCAACATTTTCTTCAACTCATGGAAGGCTTGGTCGGCTTGATCATTCCACTCAAAGTGAGTGGACTTCTTCATGAGTCGGTACAGGGGGAGGGCCTTCTCTCCTAGTCGGCTGATAAAACGGTTCAGGGAGGCTAAGCAGCCAGTGAACTTCTGCACATCTCGCAGCTTGGTGGGTATCTCCATCCTCTCGATGGCCTTGATCTTGACAGGGTTGCACTCAATGCCGCGTTCGGAGACCAGGAAGCCTAGCAGCTGGCCGGCTAGTACTCCGAACACGCACTTCTCGGGGTTGAGCTTGATCTGGAATCGGCGCAAGTTGGCAAATGTTTCCTTCAGGTCTTCCAGCAAGGTACCGCGCTTCTCTGTCTTCACCACAATGTCGTCTACGTAGACGTGGGCATTTCTGCCGAGTTGTTTCAAGAGACATTTCTGCATGCAATGTTGAAAAGTGGCACCGGCGTTTCTCAAGCCGAATGTCATTGTCAGGTAGAAAAAAGCTCCAAAGGGTGTGATGAAGGCAGTCTTCAGGCGGTCAGCTGGGTCCAACTTGATCTGATGATATCCTGAGTATGCATCCAAGAAACTTAACAGCTCACATCCGGCTGTGGAGTCTATCACTTGGTCAATCCGTGGCAAAGCAAACGGATCCTTTGGGCAGGCCTTGTTCAGACTTGTGTAGTCTATACACATGCGCCACTTGTTATTCTTCTTCAAAACCAGAACTGGATTGGCAAGCCATTCTGGAAAGAACACTTCCATGATGAAGCCGGCTGCAAGGAGCCGGGCTATCTCTTCTCCCACGATTCTTCGCTTCTCTTCTGATAGTCGGCGGAGGGGTTGCTTGACCGGCTTCGCATCAGCTTGGACATGTAATTTGTGCTCGGCGAAATCCTTCAAGACACCCGGCATGTCCTTTGGGGACCATGCAAAGATGTCTCGATTCTCACGGAGGAAGTCGGCGAGCTCGCCTTCCTATTTACTGTCCAAGTTCGCCCCAATCACGGCGAACCTCTCCGGGTGCTCCGGGTCTAGAGGTATCTTCTTCGTCTCTTTTGCAGGCTGGAAGGAGCCCTGCGCATCACAGTCCTTGGGGTTGGGGGACAAGGTCGGCTGCTTGCCGGCCATGGCCACAACCCGTTCCAGCATCTTCTTCTCTTCCGCCACCACGAGGGACTCGGCCAGCCGGCTGCGGGTCATGGCACACTCGACGGACTTCTTGTAGTCGCCGGCTACCGTGATGATCCCCTTCGAGCTCGGCATCTTCATCTTCAGGTAGGCATAGTGGGGCACAGCCATGAACTTGGCCAAAGCAGGTCGGCCAAGTAGCGCATGATAGGGGCTTTCCAGGTCCACCACCTCGAACCATATTGCTTCCCGGCGGAAGTGATCTTTGTCTCCGAAGAGAACATCCATTTTGATCTTGCCGATTGGAGAGCAAGATAGGCCGGGTACGATACCATGGAAGACAGTGCGGCTCGGCATGAGCTGCTTTGCTTTGATGTTCAGCTTGTCCATGGTGTCGCGGTACAGTATGTTGATACTGCTTCCGCCGTCTATCAGGACGAGGGAAAATCTGGCAGCTCGCCTCTCCGTCGCAAGGGTGACGTCCAAGACCATAGCATAGGAGCCAGGCGAAGGCATCACCTCTGGGTGGTCGGCCTGGCTCCAGCTGATGGGCTTTTCCGACCAATGCATGAACTCGGCGGTGCTAGAGGCGACTGCGTTTACTTCTTGGTGTTGCCGGCGTCGGCTGCGCTTGTCGTCGACTTGACTCGTGAAGACGACGTAGGCGTCGTGCGCTTCGGGGAACTCGTCTTGGATGGCGCCGACTGCCGGCCGGGCCGCCGGCTGCTGGGGAGCTGGAGGCGGCGGGCCGGGAGGCGGAGGCGGCACTATCCCTTCGCCCTTGGTGATGCGGGTGAGCCAGTGGCATTTCCGTGTTGTATGGTTGGACGGCTTCGCGCCGCTGTGGAACTTGCAGGGGGCATCGAGTGCTTGTTCGTAGGAGAAGGACGGCTGCCAGGGCGGCCGGCCTCCCTTCTTCTTTGGAGCGGGCCGCTCTTCGGGCTGCTCATCTTCAATGGTGGCCACCTGCCAACTGGAGGAAGTCGGCATGGGGCCCTTGCGCTTGTGGTCGTTCTGGTAGGGGCGCCGGTTGGGGTCGCCAGCCGGCTGCTTGGGAGCCGGGGCGACCACTTTCCCCGAGGCGTCCACTCGGAGCTCGGCCTTCATGGAGGAGTCGGCAGTGGCGTACTTGTCGGCGATGACGAGTAGCTCGTCGAGGGTGGCGGGCTCGTCGCAGAGGAGTCGGTGCTTGAGGAGGGTGCCCTCTCGGCACCCGGCAGTGAAGTACTCGATGGCCTGGACCTCATGCACTCCCTCGCAGGAGTTGCGGAGCTCGGCCCATCGCGTGAGGTAGTCGCAGGTCGACTCGTTGGGCCCTTGGACGCAGAGGGAGAGCTGGCGAGGCTTGGGAGGCCGCTTGTAGGTGCTAGTGAAGTTGCGGACGAAAACCTCGGTGAAGTCCAGCCAGCTGTTGATGCTGTAGGGCTTGAGGCTGTTGAGCCATGTGCGCGCCGTGCCCTGCAGCATCAGGGGGACGTACTTCACGGCAACGCGCCGGTTGCCGTTGGCGATGCTGACGGCTGTGGAGTAGTCGATGAGCCAATCTTCCGGCTTCACCGAGCCGTTGTACTTGGGCGTGTCTCTGGGGAGCGAGAACCCTTTGGGGAAGGGCTCGTCGCGGATGCGGGGGCCAAAGCATGGCGGGCCGACATCGTCTTCTTCTTCTAACGCCAGGGACCGAGCAAGGCGGTCGATCCTGTGGCGGGCGTCACTCTCGCCGACTCCTTCTCGGCGGCCGAGTCGGTCGCCAAGAGTCGGATGTGTGATGGGCGGCGGAGTGAGGCGTCTTTCTCTTCGAGGCGGGGGAGGGGGCAGGTTTCCCTGATGAGGGCGGCCTTCCGCGTTGCGCTCGATAGTGATGCGGGTCCGGCTGCGGCTGGCAGCCGGCTCCTTGTCTTTCTTCTGGCGCGTGCCGCTCGCAGTCGGCGAGCGGGACGTCGCGGCGTGCTCCCGGCGCGGAGGTTGACTATCGGCACGGGCGCCGGCTTCGTGCCCTTCTGCAGCCGCGTCGATCAGCTGCTGGATCCGTCTTGTCATGTAGGGGAGCTCATCGGCTCCCAGCCCATTGAGCTCCTCTGCTGCCGCCTGAGCGGCTCGCAGATTCTCGAGCGGGGTGGCGTAGACGGGGCGATCTGCGCCCAGCATGCTGGCAACGGCTGCGCCGCGCTTCTGGACGAAGCCGGCTCGGCTCGGGCCGCTCGGCGGCGGCGTCCCGAAGGCGGCGCGGTCGACTTCGCGCTGGTGGGCCTCGGTGAGGCGTCTCATCGAGGCTATCTTCTTGCTCTCCGTGATGAGGGCAAGACGGCGTGCCTCCAGGGTCTCGGCGTCGGCGTCGGCCGGGAGGGGGATGGAGAGGTCGTGCATCGCTGCTTGCTGGGCGTCGCGGGCGCTCCCGCCCGAGTTGGAGACGTGGCTGATGACCAGCACTTCGGTGACAGCGCTGCTGCTGCTGTCAGCCCGAGGGAGTGGGTCGTCGAAGACCACCACGTCGGAGGGGTAGGCGTCGAGCGACGCGGTGTCGGAGTCGATGAGCATCGGATCGGTGGAGCCGACAGACTCCATGTCCGCAGCAGGCTCGCTGGAGACGTGAAGTTGGTCGAGGAGGCTGACGAGGCGGCTCTCGGGGTAGTCGGTGCCTGCGTCGGACGTAGGCTCGTCGGAGATGCGAGTCTCGCCGAGCAGATCGGCGAGGCGGCTCGCTGCGCAGGCGTCGTCGACGCCTTGCAGCGCGTCGGGGCAAGCGCCATCGGGCACAGCAGGCTGGCTGTGCTCGCGGGGAAGGAAGAAAGTTCCCGTCCAGAACAGGTCTCCGGACGACGGTGCACCTGGCCCCACAGTGGGCGCCAAATGTCGGGTGGTTGGTGCGACATATGCCAAAGGATGGCTTATACTTGTGGGAGCCAATAAAACGTCGCCGGTGCCTGGAAACGGGATGAGGCGAAGACATGCACGCCGGCGAATCTTACCCAGGTTCGGGGCTCTCCGAGGAGATAACACCCCTAGTCCTGCTCTGCGGGGTCTCCGCATGATCACTAGCTCGATAAAGAGTAGCTACAATCGCTCCTAGAGCTGTTGGGATCAAGGGAGAAGAAGAACAAGGCTAGCTCTTGCTTCTCTCTATCTATGGTGTGTGTGCGTGTGCTATGCTTGGAAGCCAAACATGCAGAGGTGCCAACTATGCTTGGGTGCGAACTATGCTCAGTGGCCAACCCTTTGCATGGGTGCTCCGGGGGGTTTATATAGGCCTACCCCCCGGGGGTACAATGGTAATCCGGCTGGGATCTGGTCCCAGCCGTCAGTGTCTATGCTCGCCGGCTTCTCCGCCGGCTGGTGGGTCCCGCCGGCTGGTGGGTCCCCCCGGCTGCCGGCTACTCGGTCGACAGGCCGGCCCCACCGCCTAGGGTCTTGTCGGCGGCTGCTTACTGTAGCCGCGCCTCTGATGATGAGGGCTTTGTCGAGGTGAGCATGGCTACAGTGGGCCGCCTCGGGGGCTATCACTGTAGCCTCACCTCGTCTTGTCTCCTTAATGGGGCTCCTGCTTCGAGGAAGGGAGTAGCCGGCTTCCGGAGGCCGGCTATGCTCCCGGCCGACTAGGGAAAGCCGGGCCGCCTTCACGCCTCTCTCTGGCTGAAGGGGCCCGCAGTCCTTGGGCCGTACAGGAGGGGGTCGTGGATGACGTCGTAGCTGGCGTGGCTACAGTGCCGGGCCGCACGGGAGACATCCCTCCCGTACGGCCTCCTGCAGCCATGCCCGCCTCGGGCTTCGGGGGTCGGGGGCCGCACTGTGGCCATGCCCCGTCAGGTTGTCGTTATGTAGGGGCGGTTGTGGTCTCGGCCAGCTTCTAGGAGTCGGCGTTTCTCTTGGCCGGCTTCTTGGAGTCGGTGAGGCTGGGTCGCCTTCCGGGAGTCGGCTTTAGTGGTAGCCGGCCCGGGAAGGCGGCCCAAATGCTTGGAGTGCTTGAAGGCCCAAAGGCCTGATAAATTTTCTGAAGAGCCAGGGGTAGCCGGTTTGGCTACCCGTGGCCACTTACTCCGACAACCGCCGACCGCAACCACCTGTCCACCATCGTTCCACTAACCATCATGAACGCCTGCATGGTAATAATAAACAAATTGATTAAAAAAATGCATGCATGCATCAAAGTCATATAAAAATTCAGCATAACATTCCCTAAAAATAGGACATATAGAGTTTGCCCGGAATTCACCGAAACGGAATTAAATCGACATTTCGACAAAACATAGGCAACTCACAAGCACAATTCGGCGTCAACTCATGCCACACACATAATTTACATCATATCGCCCGATTATGTCATATCACACACACATACACATATTTTCATTCTTTCAAAAGCATAAATTTTTAATCACCTATCTCGAGATCGAGCACGGTGATGATGATGTCGATAGGTGTTGCCACACAGACCTACGGAATAATCAAAAGTGGACAAAGCTCTTCTTGACAAGGCTAGATCTAGTTAGGGAGGTACATAGGTCACTTCACTAAATGCTAGATCTACCTAGCTAGCTAGTTTGGGAGGAGATAAGTTCAACTAGTGGAGGGGGAAGGAAAAAGAAAAAGGAGATGCATTAATGGAGGTGGTACAGTTAGCTACGATTAATAAAGGAGAGAAAGATAGGTAGAAGAAGGAGAGTAATAGGGGGAGAAGTAGTGAGGAAGAAGCAAAGTGAGGGAGAGAGGAGGTGGGAGCTAGGCGAAAGTGAAGAAGAGAGGATGGGGGAGGGGGAGGAAAAAGGTGGTATGGCTGAGGCTTAGCAGTAGCGTTGGGCGTAAAATGCGCTACTGCTAATAAGATAGCAGCAGCGCGCTTCTGGCACATGCACTGCTGCTAAGCGGGGCCCGCCATGTGGCAGGTTCAAAATTAGCAGTAGCGACCTGCAAAAAAGCGTGCTACTACTATTGCTTTAGCAGTAGCGCGGTTAACGTGGGTGCGCTCTTGCTAAACCTACCGGACGGGAACGGTCGGTAAATTTTAGTAGCAGTGTGGTTCTACTGAGCCGCACTACTGCTAATTTGGGAGCAGCAGCGTGTGTTTACGACCCGTGCTACTGCTAATTAGCAGGAGCGCCCCTTCCTGTCCCGTGCTGCTGCTAAGATTCTGTGTATAAGGTTTGCTCTAGTAGTGGCAGGACACAGATTTGAATTTTCAACCAATTTATATGCATTAGAGCATGTGCCTGTAGTTCAAATTTGAATTATGCACATAAATGCATAGAAAACTCAGTTAATGTATAAAATTGTCCAAATGAGCCCCGAAAAATTCCTAAAATGAACACAACACTCATGTTGTCCTATGTTGACACTAGAAAAAAAATTGAAATCAAGAAGAGACAATGGATATCGTTTCGTCCAGAAAGGTGAAACGTTCCCTACCGTAATCGCGAGGCTTGTTGTGAGAAGCTTATATACCCCAACCTGCCCCAAATGGGACAATATTTTTACCACTGCATGTTGATGCTGTTTGATGCTAGCATGTCAAGTTTCGTAAATTTCAGATGCATTTTCGATTTACTAGAATTTAAAAACCATGTTTCTCAATGTTAGCGGCCGAGCGACGGTGGTAAGGTGTTTGACATTCATTCTCATTTCTTGCATGGGACTTAAGCATGTGACCAAGGACACACATTCCAATTTTGAACCAATTTATATGCACTGGAGCATGTGCATGTAGTTCAAATTTGAATTATGCACATGAACGCATAGAAAACTCAGTTAATGTATAAAAATGTCCAAGCGAACCTCGAAAAATTCAAAAAATTGACACAACACTCGTGTTGTTCTATGTTGGCACAAGAAAAAATTTGAAAGTAAGAAGAGGCAACACATATCGTTTCATCCCCCAAGGTGGCACGTTCCCTACCGAAACCATCAGGCTTGTTGTGAGAGAAGCTCTGGTTTGCGAGAAGCTTATACCCAAACTGCCCCAAATGGGACAATATTTTTAGCACAGCATGTCGATGCCGTTCCATGATATCATGTCAAGTTTCATGAATTTCAGATGAGTTTTCGATTTACTAGAATTTTAAAACCATGTATCTCAATGTTAGCGGCCGAGCGAGAATGTCAAGGTGTTTGACATTCATTCTCATTTCTTGCATGTGACCTAAGCTTGCAACCAAGGACAAACAATTGATTTTGCAACCCGTTTTTATGGAATGGAGCATGTGCATGTAGTTTAGTTTTGAATTATGCACATAAATGCCTAGAAAACTCAGTTAACGTATAAAAATGTCCAAAAGATCCCCGAAAAAATCCAAAATTTAACACGACACTCCTGTTGTTATATGTTGACACCAGGAAAAAATTGAAAGGGAGAAGAGGCGACGAAGTTTTGTCCACAAAGGTGACACGTTTCCCTAATAGAACTATGAGGCTTCTTCTGAGAAGCTCTGGTTTGTGAGAAGCTTCTACCATAACCTGCCCCAAATGGGACAATATTTTTTACCCCAGCATGTTGATGCCATTCCATGATAGCATGCCAAGGTTCATGAATTTCATACGTGTTTTGGATTTACTAGAATTACAAAAGCAAGTACCTCAATGTTTGCCAAAGAGCCACGGTGCCACTGTGTTCGAAATTTATCCCCATTTCTTGCATGGGACATAAGCATGATCCCATGGACACATATATGATTTTACAACCCATTGGTGCACCGGAGCATGTGCATGTAGTTTAATTTTGAATTGTGCACCTGAAATGGCTAGAGAACCAATTTAATATATGAAATGTCCAAACGAACCCCGAATAATTCCAATTTTTTTACGACACACATATAGTTGCATGTTCATTGCAGATAAAAGTTCTAGCAATTCAAACACCGTCCATTTCCGTTGTGACCCCATTATGTAATTCAAATCAAGATGAAAAATCAAGTAGATCCCACACAGTTTATTATCACCAACAGTGTGAGACGCAGTAGAAAATATCCTAGAGCACCATCGGTGTATAGTACGCCTATGGCTTACGCGAGAAGGTGCGTCAGCTACAGTCCACAGTCGGCGTGTCAAGCACATTAGCTCGCTCCCCAAATATCGTTTCACTGTTCAATCGTCACCGGTGAAAGATGGGGACATGGACCCGCGTCGTGAGGGCAACTTCGGCGGCCCACTCCGGCGAGAGCGTGGCCGCAGCCGCCATGCGCGTGCTAACAAGGTGCATGAGTGCGGTCGCAATCTGAGACCGGGCGGCCAAGGCGGCCCAAACGGCCGTTGTTGCTTCTCTGGTGGCGGCAGCAACATCTGCCTGAGAGATAGCAACTGGCAAGAGTGGCACAGTAGCTGTCCCTTTCGCAGCGGCATCCTTAGCCCTAATGGAGGCCGCCCACGCTCAGCTCATGGAGGTCACCGCACAAATCAAACGAAGCTTCTCCGACAACGGTCGACAACCCACGGCCGAAGAGTTGGCAATCGCCGAGAGCATTCGAGCATCTGTCCGTTCCTCCACCGCATACCTTGCCACGACGGAGCCCGTCCAAGCCCAGATTGCGGCCGCCCACGCCCAGCTCGTGGCGGCCTTTTCCAAAGAGATGGCGGACGCAGATGGCGAGATGCTTGCCGAGTATGGTGCGATGGATTCCATGGAGTCCCTTCCACAGGAGACCGTCGGGCACGAGCTGGACATGGAGGAGGTGGCGAAGATCGACGAGCACTAGCCGTAGTAGTACTCGTTGTTTTGTTTAATTAAGAGCACCGTTCTTTAATTTGTTAGAGTAATGTTTACGTCAGCTAGCTCTGCTTAATTGCTTAACTTGCTCGATTAAGAATTGTGGGTGTGCTGTAGTCTCCTTTGTGTACCCAAATTATGCAATGATGTGGATGACCACTGTAACCAGGGAAATTCAAACCAAAATTTTTGACGTTCAAACTCATCACACATAGGTTAAGCTATCTGAATTGTTTGTGATGTTCACATATCTATACTACTTATAGTGTATCAGTTTTGAATTGGGCATGATCATCAATCCTAGCCATCCGTGTGCTAAATCCAATGGCTGAAAAGAGTGGGATTCGCAATGAACAGTACATCGCTGCTCCATCCACACTGTTCCAGAATGATCGCCTCATCCTTCTCAAAATAAGTGGCCCATATTGATTCCTCTTGTCCCATGTTGCAGTTTAAGGACGTGTTGAGCCCATGAAAAGTTGTTTTCAGAGAGGAAATATACAGTAAAGTTATACTCTCTCCATCCCACAATATCAAACATTTCGACAAGCAATTTTATGAATTATTTTTTTCTTAACGAATTACAGGGATTACATATATTAACTCCTACTTTTTTTGTAATGTATTTTCTTTTTGCATCCGTACATAAACGATATTTTCATTTTGCCTTGAATCTATTGGCAAGTCTATTTTTTAAAACCAAAAACCACTCCATAATAATGTTAAAACGTGTGTTGCACGTGCATACATACTAGTCGTACACTGTGTTGAATAAGGGACCGTGTCTGATGACACTTTGCGTGCCAATTTTTTCGCTGAACCGATTCAAAATTTTTGGCTTCCGCGGAAATATCTACCTCCCCGCCCCCTCCCCCTTACCAAAAGCCACATTTCCCCTGTTTCCGCCTTCCTTTCCAAGTTGAAACCATCACTCCTTGCTTGCAGCGCTGCCTCCTCGCCGGCGACCCTCCTTCACGCTCCTCGACCTCGTCTATCCAGGCAGGTAATCCACACCTGACCCCGATCCTCCTCCTCCTTCGACATCCCACATGCCCCGACCGCCGGCGTGACACCTTCCACCCAAATCACTGACCCCTCCACCAAATAAGCGCCGCCCTAAGCCATGGTAGAGCTCAAGGAGCATTTGGCAGTGGAGAAGCAAATCGCGTCCGCACGCGCGGATGAGGTCACGATGGCTGCCATTCGTGCCGACCCCCAGATCTTAGAGGAGCACGTTGCCATTTGCTAGCTACGCCAGTTAAGCATGCACAGTTTACCCATTGCGTGTGTTGCTCCTGCCTTTCGTTAACAAATTCTAGTGAATTGTGCTATCTAATTTTACCATGCAATCTGTTGCTCTAGGGTATATGTTCTATATGTCGTGCAGTGTGGTGCTCACTTATTAACTGTTTGGTTAATTAGTTGTCGCCTTCAGCTAACTATTTGGTTCAATTCTGCAAATGTGATGTTCAATTCTTCATGCTGCAATTTTGTATTGTCTTCCATGTGAGAAATAAATCGAATTTATCTTTACAAAATACATGAGAAACGAATACAATTGCTATATTTCCAAGTTTTCAAGCATGCTTGGTTTGGTTATACATTGTGCAATGTGGTCCTCAGTTAATGTTTGGTTCATTTGTTATGGTGTTTAGTTAAGAGTTTGGTTCAATTCTGCAATGCGATGTTCAATAGTTGTGGGTGCATTCTTTTATTGTATACCATGTGAGAAGTAAATCGAATTTGGCTGTACTAAATACATGAGAAACAAATACAATTGCTATATTTCCAAGTTGTTAAGCATGCTTGGTTTGGTTAACTGTCTGATCATCTATTAGCATTGGTACAGCGACGTCCTAAACAAACGGTTTAAAACCCCTTTCCGCGACGACATTTGGAACCATCGCCAAGTGAGTGTGGGCGATAGGGGGGTCCTTCCCACACGACCCAGAAATCATCAGGGATAGGCCCTCGTGGGACCTAGGTTGGGGCCGTGTGCGATCGGGCGAGGCATGGAAACCCAATCATTTCCGTAGGTATGCACATCCCACACGGTGAATCCCAGAAATCATTTCCATAGGTATGTACATCCCACACGGTGAATCCCAGAAATCATTTATGTAGGTATGTACATCCCACACGGTGAATCCCAGAGAATCATTTTTGTGGGTACGTACATCCCACACAGTTCTTTGTGTGGAAACATTTTTGCAAGGTGGCCTAATGCAAATAGTTCGCTGCTGGCAGCCGTGTGTGATTGTTAGTTGATCGAACACGCCTACTTTCTAGAAACCGTGCGGGTTGTTTGAGTTCATTGCCCACGGTGCTGTCTGAGTAACCGTTTTGTCACGCCCAATATGCGATACTATCCTAAAGAAACTGGATGGTCCCACCAAGGATAGAACCGCATATTGACACGCTTTTGCAAGGTGGATATCATTACATCAACATTACATAATATATGGGGATACATACAAAAGGCACAAACGCCCCAAGAATACAGCAATACGTCATACATAAGATCAACATCCGACTACGGATGAACACAAACAGAAACTCAAACGACATCCACCCTGCTAGCCCAGGCTGCCGACCAGGAACCTAACCCAAGATCGACGAAGAAGAAGAAGGAGAACTCCAACACAAGTAAACATCGCTCTCGCGTCATGATCATCGAATAACCTGTACCTGCAACTGTTGTTGTAGTAATCTGTGAGCCACGAGGACTCAGCAATCCCATTACCATGGGTATCAAGACTAGCAAAGCTTAATGGGTAAGGAAGGGGTAAAGTGGTGAGGCTACAGCTGCGACTAAGCACAGTATAGTGGCTAAGTTACGAAACAAGGGCGAGAAGAGGAGCTAAACAAACAGCCGCCAACTAGTAATGATCAAGAAGTGATCCTGAACTCCTACTTACATCAAACATAACCCAAAAACCGTGTTCTCCTCTCGAACAACCCCGAAAAGAGACAATCACGGTTACGCACGCAGTTGGTGTATTTTAGAAGAGTTTACTTCAAGTTTACTACAACCGGATATTAACAAATTCCCATCTGCCACATAACTGTGGGCACGGCTCTCGAAAGATTATACCCTGAGGGGTGTCCCAACTTAGCCCATTATAAGCTCTCACGATCAACGAAGGATATTCCTTCTCCCGGGAAGACCCGATCAGTCTCGGAATCCCGGTTACAAGACATTTCGACAATGGTAAAACAAGACCAGCAAGACCGCCCGAATGTGCCGACAAATCCCGATAGGAGCTGCACATATCTCGTTCTCAGGGCACATCCGGATGAGACATCCTACGAGTAAAACCAGCCCTCAAGTTTCCCCAAGGTGGCCCCGCAGTCTACTCGGTTCGGACTAGCACTCAGAGGAGCACTGGCCTAGGGGGGGCTAAAATAAAGATGACCCTCGGGCTCCGGAAACCCAAGGGAAAAAGGCTTAGGTGAGGCAAATGGTAAAACCAATGTTGGGCCTTGCTGGAGGAGTTTTATTCAAGGCGAACTATCAAGGGGTTCCTATAACACCCAACCGCGTTAGGGATGCAAAATCCGGGAACATAATACCGATATGACAGAAACTAGGGCGGCAAGAGTGGAACAAAACACCAGGCATAAGGCCGAGCCTTCCACCCTTTACCAAGTATATAGATGCATTAATAATATAAGAGATATTGTGATAGCCCAACATAAACATAATCCAACATGGAGCAATCTTCATCTTCACCTGCAACTAGCAACGCTACAAGAGGGGCTGAGCAAAAGCGGTAACATAGCCAAACAACGGTTTGCTAGGAAGGATGACAAAGGTTAGAGGTTCATGGCAATTTGGGAGGCTTGATAAGCAAGTGGTAGGTAACGCGGCATAGCGATAGCATCGAGGCAACTAGCATAGCAATGATAGTAATGAGATCCAAGGTGACAGTCATCTTGCCTGAAATCCCGCTAGGAAGAAGAATGAATCCATGAAGAAGATGAAGCCACGAAGATGAACCAAACGTAGACGAATGAATCCTCACGATCGCAACGAGACGGGAACTATCGAGAAGAAGCACACAACATGGTAAACACACCACACATGAACAAGGCATGATGCTCAACCAAGTATGATGCAAGACAAGGCTACATGAAGCTACGCATGGCAAGAGATGATGCATACTAGAGAAACACATCAAAGCAAGTTTAAATGAGGCTGGAAACAACATATAACAATTCCGGTAAGTCCTCGTATGCAAATTTCGAAATTGGTCCAGATCTGAATAAACTTTATGTTCAATTTGTTAAACAGCAATTTAAGATGCACCAAGATGATCTACACGAAATTCTAGTCAAGTTACATATAAAGTTCGTTTAATTCGGAGCTACGGCCTAGAAGATATGAGCAAAACAAGATAAACATGGCATTGATGCAAAATGCATTCAAACATCAAGCAAACACACAAAAAAAATGGATGCAACAAGGTAACATGAAACTACATGCAAAACTAAGCAAGTTCCATATAGAGCACACTCAAAACGGAGCAACGGTTCGACACATACACACGAAACAAGTTTAAAGGACAAGTTGTCCAAAATAGCAACTAGGCATCTAGCAAGCAACAAAACAATATTGTACAGCACCTGAACATGAAAACAGAAGGCATGGACATGATGTACAGGTAAAGCATGACAAAACATGAACACTTAGCTATCTCCAGAAATCACAAGAACATGCCTCAAAGGACATGGCAAGCTTGCAAATAATAACAGTTTCACAGACTTAGCAGAAATCACTGGACATGGCAGAAATAACATCAGGTTGCCATGTTTAGAGCTATCAAGAAACATACTACAGGACCTTCTCATGGCAACCAAAGGCATGGAATGCTAGTACTAAAAGCAATTAACAAAACTCCCTTATTGAACTTATTCCAAAGATCAACAGAAAAGATGGTAGCATCCATGCAAACATGGCAAATGATATGACAAATTCAGACTGAAAATAATAGTACATGGTAGGAACAACGATAAGTAGGCATGTTGGTGAGCTTGTAAAACTCACTATAGATAATTACATGGCATGAAAAAGTAACCAACAGTAAGAAGATATGTTCATGAAGCTAAGAATGTCAAGAGCAAGTTCCTAAGGTGCAAGGATCACTAGCAAAACACATGGAAAAACTGAACTTAATATTAGCAGGCTGACAGCAACATAATTTAGCAAGTTTGGAGCATGATAACAACAATCTACAACAGACTATAAATGCAAACAAAGGCATGAATTGATAGAACATCACATGTATATAAACTAAACCTTAGTGAACATCTTCAGATTATGCATAGGTTAATTGGTAGCATCAAGAAAACATAGCAACATGATATAACAGTTTCAGCATTGACAGAACATTAACAGCAAGTAGCCCACTTCACAAGCTTGATGCACTCACTACAGGGCATTACAAAATACAAGTCTTGAACCACTGTAAATACGGCATGGAGATGCTTCACAAACATGTAGACATCATGCTCATAGGATGCACACACAAAATGCAACGAAAATGACAAAACAGCAAGTTATATCAAGTTTCAGCAGTTAACATCATATAGCACTCTTGCAACGATGATTAGGGCATCAAGGCGAACACAAACAAGCATGCCCCAATGTAATGAAATGTAGAGCATCTCATGATGAACATTTCGATATATTGTGCACGCAAAACGAAGCAATATGAAAGAAGTTATGGCATGTCAAACATATGCACATGAGAAAGAAATCCTGGGGACGGAAGAATCCATACCACCGGATCTGGGGTTGGCCCGGGCGCGTTCTACGAGACAGCGGCGGATCTCGCCGGGGTTCGCCGGAGAGTAGCCGGAGACGGTCAGGCGGACGAGGAGGAGCACCACCGGGGTCGGGGTGGCGAGCACCGGCCGGATCCGGCCGGATGCGGCGCGGCGACGGCGGACGACGCGCGGCTCCGGCAGGCGGCTGGGTCGGCGCGGAGGTGGACGGCGGAGGGCGCGGGGCGCGTGGGAGGTGTCGGCGGCGACCTCAGGGCGGCGGCGGCGCTGGTTCGGTGCGGAGGGAGGCGCGTGCTGCGATGCTGGACTCCGGCGAGGGCTCTAGGCGGGGGGGGCTTACGGGAGCCGGGCATAGGGCGGCGGCGACGCGCGGGATGCCCCGGGCCCGAGATGGGCTCAGGCGGGCCGCGACAGGGCTCGCAGGGCCGGCGGCGGTGGGGAGCGCTGGGGGATGAGGAGAGGCCACGTGGCCGCGTGCGACTGGCCACGAGCGGCTGCGGGCGGCGGCTGAGCCAATCAGGGCGCGCCAAGTGGCGGGTGTGAGGTGGAGGGCGCCGGAAAATGAGGAGGGGGTGGTTGGATCTGGCTGGCGGCGCGGGCTTCGAGGTTGAAGCGGCGGCTGGAGGTTAGGGGAGGGTTAGGGCTAGGTTTAGGCCATTTTTGGCAGGATGGAGGGGTATAAATAGGGTAGGGGCTAGGGTTTGGTGGTTTGAGGCTGTTTCGGAGCCTCCGATCTCGATCCGACGGATCCAATCGAGAGGGGGGTTAGGCAGGCCTAGGTGGGTTGTGGAGAGTGGGTTGGGCTGAGAGGAGAGAAGAGAAGGCAGCCCGGCAACGGTTTCCGGAGATCGAAAAAGTCCGACGATTAAACCGGCAACGATGCCGCTATAAGTTTTACGGATGGGCTATCAAATGAGCTCCGAATGCGACGAAACTTGATAGGCGCTCTGTCTACACTATAATAAGACCGCACGCCAAGTTTCAACCCATTCCGAGAACATTTTTCGGCCACTTACGAAACGAGGTCTAAGAGGTGCAACGGGTGCGTGTGAGAGTGTCGGATCGCGAAACGGACAACGGAGAGAACTGGGAGACCGGGACGGATGCATGTTTTGAAAAACATGATGATGCAATGCAGATGATGACATGGCAAAGTCAGCGAATAACCGGGAGACACCTGGCGCATCGAATCCGGGGCGTTACAACTCTCCTCCACTAACAAGACATCTCGTCCCGAGATCTTAGGAACGATACGGAGAAAAGAGGAGGAGGTGAAACAAGAACGCACGAGAGAAGATGAACAAGATCGAGAGCACTCAGGTAGAAAAGAGGAATGCCGATTACGACGGGAATCAAAAGCTCAACGAACAAGATAGACTCTGAAAGCACTCCGGTTAGATCAAGTTAGAAAAAGGAATAAGGATGACAGAATTTAGGCAGCACTCCGGCTGAACATTGAAAGATTAGAACATGAACTTGAGAAGATGGAATGCTACATGACGAGAGGAACAACACAACGCCTCCGGAAGAATTGAAATAGTTGAATGAAAAGAACGAAGAAGAAGTGGCATCTTCTACCCTAATTGAGTTTGAATAGCATCCTTGCAAAGGAAGGATTGCACAGAGTTGTTGTGAAAATCAACAACAAAAGAATTGATTTGCGTGGGCTTATGTAAACATCTCAAAACTTGAGATGATAACCGGCCACCAACGGAAAAATTTGAATAGCTGAGAAAACGAAGAAATGCAAAACTTCACTTCAAAAGAATACGGAGAATTAATTGCACTTCGAGATGCAAGAAGAAAAGATACTTGAGCTTCGCCTACAAGAATCTTGTTGAACACTTGAAAAATGAATTAAGTACTGACGAACCACCGTGAAGAACTCCGGTAAATAATGGATGATGAGATAGAATTGAAGGATGAAAGTAATACGATTAAAGCCTTGCGATGATTTAGATGGGGCTTCGCGTCGAGACAAGTGAGAAGCTTGGAACTCCGGGAGGGAAAAGATGAACAACTTGGAATCGAGAGATTATTCATCAAGAACAATCTTCAAAAAGAAGAGATAAATCAACTTGATGAAAGAAGAATAAGAATTATGTTATGCTCATCCTCCACCAATTAAATTGATGAGAAGCAATGGATTCCATACAACTTATTCACATTGGGAAAAGATTAAGGGGAGATATAGCACAGTACATGGGAAAAACTTCAAGAACCACCGGTAGGACTGGAAAGAACTAATGAATTGATACGATAACAACAGAAAAGAAATCTTGAACGAACCACCATAAGAATTCAAAATTGAATGACGAAGGACAATGAATCACCAGGAAGAATTGGAAAAACACAAAGATACTTGAGGGAATTAAGAGACAAGAGAACGAAGGGATCGCGAACTGATTGAAGAATACTTGAACGAAGCACCGGTACAAATATAGGAACGAACAGAGCTGAAAACTTGGAACAAAGAAATATTCCGAAAAGATGGCCTTCGGATGATCGAGAGAGAAAGCAACTCCTGAAATACTCCGGATGGATGAAAAGAATTGCACGACTAGAAACAATATGAGCGGATAGCATCAAGCTAGCGACATGAATCTTCGGTAGAACGGACAAGATTTAAGAGAAACTCTTCTTCGGTCTTCAAATGTTAAGAATGACGACAAGAAAGAACACCAAAATTGTTGAGATACTCCGGGAGAATGAAAAGCGAAGAGGTAGAGTCAACAATGAAAATAATTTGAAATTGATCTTGGAAAAGCGTCTGACTGATGAAATTCATACTTACGTCCACTTCGAAAAGGATTTGAGAATAACTCCGGCAAACTTAGAAGAGTCAGGTAAGATCCTGGGAAAAGACCTGTGGGTTATGGGCCCACTGAAAAGAAACACCGTTGGAAAGGATTGTTGAATGGGAAATGATGCACCGGAACAATTGAAAGATTTGAATGAGGTGACAACCTAGAAATAATTGAATGCAGACACGAATCTTCTGAGATGTCTTCAGCACTCCGGAAGGATTAAATGGCGAGAGGTGAAGGATCAGAGGGAAATATTTGAGCTGAGGGAGAGAATACGATCGACAATGAAAAACTTGCATTGGATCCACCGGAAAAGGAAATGAGACGAACATTGATGAAGTCGACGAGAATTCGCCGGTCGAGACAACTGAGGAAGAACTGAAGATACTCCGCATGAATGAAATTGATGCTCGAATAGAGGCTCAGACTCCGGAATAAGAGGGGTGGGAGGGCGGGAAAAAACACAGGCAACTGGAACGACGAATAATTGAATAGAAAAGCGCCGGTTGAAATGATTGAGGAGAGAATGCAAAGGCTTCGCACGAGTCAGATGGATACTCGATTACCAACTCCGGTTCCGAGAAGAAAAGGGTGGGCGGGTGGGAAAAAAACAAGGACAACTTCGGATGGGGAAACAACGTCGATTGAGAAAGCACTGAGAACTGATCTTGCAAAAGAAGACGAGGATTGAAACCACTTGAAGAGAAAGGCGCCGGATTGAAAAGAGGATGGAGAACGAACGAAAAACACCTGCGCGGTCCTAAAGAAAAATTTGAAGGGGAAGAGAAGTAAGTCGAAACACCTACGTCAAGATTTCTCACCAGAGCGACGAAGGGACTGAGGAGTAAAAGAATAACGACTCTCCGATATAGCTAGACTCCGAAAAAGTTTTCTTCTATACTCGACAACGGCCAAACTATACGATCAATCAAGGGGGCTCCTATGGTCGGTCGAGGCTCTAATACCAACTTGTCACGCCCAATATGCGATACTATCCTAAAGAGACTCGAAGGTCCCACCAAGGATAGAACCGCATATTTACACGCTTTTGCATGGTGGATATCATTACATCAACATTACATAATATATGGGGATACATACAAAAGGCACAAACGCCCCAAGAATACATCAATACGTCATACATAAGATCAACATCCGACTACGGATGAACACAAACAGAAACTCAAACGACATCCACCCTGCTAGCCCAGGCTGCCGACCAGGAACCTAACCCAAGATCGACGAAGAAGAAGAAGGAGAACTCCAACACAAGTAAACATCGCTCTCGCGTCATGATCATCGCATAACCTGTACCTGCAACTGTTGTTGTAGTAATCTGTGAGCCATGAGGACTCAGCAATCCCATTACCATGGGTATCAAGACTAGCAAAGCTTAATGGGTAAGGAAGGGGTAAAGTGGTGAGGTTGCAGCAGCGACTAAGCACGTATGGTGGCTAACTTACGAAACAAGAGCGAGAAGAGGAGCTAACAAACGGTCGCCAACTAGTAATGATCAAGAAGTGATCCTGAACTCCTACTTATGTCAAACATAACCCAAAAACCGTGTTCTCCTCTCGAACAACCCCGAAAAGAGACAATCACGGTTACACACGCGGTTGGTGTATTTTAGAAGAGTTCACTTCAAATTTACTACAACCAGATATTAACAAATTCCCATCTGCCACATAACCGCGGGCACGGCTCTCGAAAGTTTATACCCTGCAGGGGTGTCCCAACTTAGCCCATTATAAGCTCTCACGATCAACGAAGGATATTCCTTCTCCCGGGAAGACCCGATCAGTCTCGGAATCCCGGTTACAAGACATTTGACAATGGTAAAACAAGACCAGCAAGACCGCCCGAATGTGCCGACAAATCCGATAGGAGCTGCACATATCTCGTTCTCAGGGCACATCCGGATGAGACATCCTACGAGTAAAACCATCCCTCAAGTTTCCCCAAGGTGGCCCCGCAGTCTACTCGGTTCGGACCAGCACTCAGAGGAGCACTGGCCCGGGGGGGCTAAAATAAAGATGACCCTCGGGCTCCGGAAACCCAAGGGAAAAGGCTTAGGTGAGGCAAATGGTAAAACCAATGTTGGGCCTTGCTGGAGGAGTTTTATTCAAGGCGAACTGTCAAGGGGTTCCCATAACACCCTACCGCATTAGGGACGCAAAATCCGGGAACATAATACCGATATGACGGAAACTAGGGCGGCAAGAGTGGAACAAAACACCAGGCATAAGGCCGAGCCTTCCACCCTTTACCAAGTATATAGATGCATTAATAATATAAGAGATATTGTGATATCCCAACATAAACATAATCCAACATGGAGCAATCTTCATCTTCACCTGCAACTAGCAACGCTATAAGAGGGGCTGAGCAAAAGCGGTAACATAGCCAAACAACGGTTTGCTAGGAAGGGTGACAAAGGTTAGAGGTTCATGGCAATTTGGGAGGCTTGATAAGCAAGTGGTAGGTAACGCGGCATAGCGATAGAACGAAGCAACTAGCATAGCAATGATAGTAATGAGATCCAAGGTGACGGTCATCTTGCCTGAAATCCCGCTAGGAAGAAGAATGAATCCATGAAGAAGATGAAGCCACGAAGACGAACCAAGCGTAGACGAACGAATCCTCACGATCGCAACGAAACGGGAACTATCGAGAAGAAGCACACAACATGGTAAACACACCACACATGAACAAGGCATGATGCTCAACCAAGTATGATGCATGACAAGGCTACATGAGGCTACGCATGGCAAGAGATGATGCATACAAGAGCAACACATCAAAGCAAGTTTAAATGAGGCCGGAAACAACATATAACAATTCCGGTAAGTCCTCGTATGCAAATTTCGAAATTGGTCCAGATCTGAATAAACTTTATGTTCAAGTTTTTAAATAGCAAGTTAAGATGCACCAAGATGATCTACACGAAATTCTAGTCAAGTTACATATAAAGTTCGTTTAATTCGGAGCTACGGCCTAGAAGATATGAGCAAAACAAGTTAAACATGGCATTGATGCAAAATGCATTCAAACATCAAGCAAACACACAAAAAAAAAAGATGCAACAAGGTAACATGAAACTACATGCAAAACTAAGCAAGTTCCATATAGAGCACACTCAAAACGGAGCAACGGTTCAACACATACACACGAAACAAGTTTAAAGGACAAGCTGTCCAAAATAGCAACTAGGCATCTAGCAAGCAACAAAACAATATTGTACAGCACCTGAACATGAAAACAGAAGGCATGGACATGATGTACAGGTAAAGCATGACAAAACATGAACACTTAGCTATCTCCAGAAATCACAAGAACATGCCTCAAAGGACATGGCAAGCTTGCAAATAATAACAGTTTCACAGACTTAGCAGAAATCACTGGACATGGCAGAAATAACATCAGGTTGCCATGTTTAGAGCTATCAAGAAACATACTACAGGACCTTCTCATGGCAACCAAAGGCATGGAATGCTAGTACTAAAAGCAATTAACAAAACTCCCTTATTGAACTTATTCCAAAGATCAACAGAAAAGATGGTAGCATCCATGCAAACATGGCAAATGATATGACAAATTCAGACTGAAAATAATAGTACATGGTAGGAACAACGATAAGTAGGCATGTTGGTGAGCTTGTAAAACTCACTATAGATAATTACATGGCATGAAAAAGTAACCAACAGTAAGAAGATATGTTCATGAAGCTAAGAATGTCAAGAGCAAGTTCCTAAGGTGCAAGGATCACTAGCAAAACACATGGAAAAACTGAACTTAATATTAGCAGGCTGACAACAACATAATTTAGCAAGTTTGGAGCATGATAACAACAATCTACAACAGACTATAAATGCAAACAAAGGCATGAATTGATAGAACATCACATGTATATAAACTAAACCTTAGTGAACATCTTCAGATTATGCATAGGTTAATTGGTAGCATCAAGAAAACATAGCAACATGATATAACAGTTTCAGCATTGACAGAACATTAACAGCAAGTAGCCCACTTCACAAGCTTGATGCACTCACTACAGGGCATTACAAAATACAAGTCTTGAACCACTGTAAATACGGCATGGAGATGCTTCACAAACATGTAGACATCATGCTCATAGGATGCACACACAAAATGCAACGAAAATGACAAAACAGCAAGTTATATCAAGTTTCAGCAGTTAACATCATATAGCACTCTTGCAACGATGATTAGGGCATCAAGGCGAACACAAACAAGCATGCCCCAATGTAATGAAATGTAGAGCATCTCATGATGAACATTTCGATATATTGTGCACGCAAAACGAAGCAATATGAAAGAAGTTATGGCATGTCAAACATATGCACATGAGAAAGAAATCCTGGGGACGGAAGAATCCATACCACCGGATCTGGGGTTGGCCCGGGCGCGTTCTACGAGACAGCGGCGGATCTCGCCGGGGTTCGCCGGAGAGTAGCCGGAGACGGTCAGGCGGACGAGGAGGAGCACCACCGGGGTCGGGGTGGCGAGCACCGGCCGGATCCGGCCGGATGCGGCGCGGCGACGGCGGACGACGCGCGGCTCCGGCAGGCAGCTGGGTCGGCGCGGAGGTGGACGGCGGAGGGCGCGGGGCGCGTGGGAGGTGTCGTCGGCGACCTCAGGGCGGCGGCGGCGCCGGTTCGGTGCGGAGGGAGGCGCGTGCTGCGATGCTGGACTCCGGCGAGGGCTCTAGGCGGGGGGGGCTTACGGGAGCCGGGCATAGGGCGGCGGCGACGCGCGGGATGCCCCGGGCCCGAGATGGGCTCAGGCGGGCCGCGACAGGGCTCGCAGGGCCGGCGGCGGTGGGGAGCGCTGGGGGATGAGGAGAGGCCACGTGGCCGCGTGCGACTGGCCACGAGCGGCTGCGGGCGGCGGCTGAGCCAATCAGGGCGCGCCAAGTGGCGGGTGTGAGGTGGAGGGCGCCGGAAAATGAGGAGGGGGTGGTTGGATCTGGCTGGCGGCGCGGGCTTCGAGGTTGAAGCGGCGGCTGGAGGTTAGGGGAGGGTTAGGGGCTAGGTTTAGGCCATTTTTGGCAGGATGGAGGGGTATAAATAGGGTAGGGGCTAGGGTTTGGTGGTTTGAGGCTGTTTCGGAGCCTCCGATCTCGATCCGACGGATCCAATCGAGAGGGGGGTTAGGCAGGCCTAGGTGGGTTGTGGAGAGTGGGTTGGGCTGAGAGGAGAGAAGAGAAGGCAGCCCGGCAACGGTTTCCGGAGATCGAAAAAGTCCGACGATTAAACCGGCAACGATGCCGCTATAAGTTTTACGGATGGGCTATCAAATGAGCTCCGAATGCGACGAAACTTGATAGGCGCTCTGTCTACACTATAATAAGACCGCACGCCAAGTTTCAACCCATTCCGAGAACATTTTTCGGCCACTTACGAAACGAGGTCTAAGAGGTGCAACGGGTGCGTGTGAGAGTGTCGGATCGCGAAACGGACAACGGAGAGAACTGGGAGACCGGGACGGATGCATGTTTTGAAAAACATGATGATGCAATGCAGATGATGACATGGCAAAGTCAGCGAATAACCGGGAGACACCTGGCGCATCGAATCCGGGGCGTTACAACTCTCCTCCACTAACAAGACATCTCGTCCCGAGATCTTAGGAACGATACGGGAGAAAAGAGGAGGAGGTGAAACAAGAACGCACGAGAGAAGATGAACAAGATCGAGAGCACTCAGGTAGAAAAGAGGAATGCCGATTACGACGGGAATCAAAAGCTCAACGAACAAGATAGACTCTGAAAGCACTCCGGTTAGATCAAGTTAGAAAAAGGAATAAGGATGACAGAATTTAGGCAGCACTCCGGCTGAACATTGAAAGATTAGAACATGAACTTGAGAAGATGGAATGCTACATGACGAGAGGAACAACACAACGCCTCCGGAAGAATTGAAATAGTTGAATGAAAAGAACGAAGAAGAAGTGGCATCTTCTACCCTAATTGAGTTTGAATAGCATCCTTGCAAAGGAAGGATTGCACAGAGTTGTTGTGAAAATCAACAACAAAAGAATTGATTTGCGTGGGCTTATGTAAACATCTCAAAACTTGAGATGATAACCGGCCACCAACGGAAAAATTTGAATAGCTGAGAAAACGAAGAAATGCAAAACTTCACTTCAAAAGAATACGGAGAATTAATTGCACTTCGAGATGCAAGAAGAAAAGATACTTGAGCTTCGCCTACAAGAATCTTGTTGAACACTTGAAAATGAATTAAGTACTGACGAACCACCGTGAAGAACTCCGGTAAATAATGGATGATGAGATAGAATTGAAGGATGAAAGTAATACGATTAAAGCCTTGCGATGATTTAGATGGGGCTTCGCGTCGAGACAAGTGAGAAGCTTGGAACTCCGGGAGGGAAAAGATGAACAACTTGGAATCGAGAGATTATTCATCAAGAACAATCTTCAAAAAGAAGAGATAAATCAACTTGATGAAAGAAGAATAAGAATTATGTTATGCTCATCCTCCACCAATTAAATTGATGAGAAGCAATGGATTCCATACAACTTATTCACATTGGGAAAAGATTAAGGGGAGATATAGCACAGTACATGGGAAAAACTTCAAGAACCACCGGTAGGACTGGAAAGAACTAATGAATTGATACGATAACAACAGAAAAGAAATCTTGAACGAACCACCATAAGAATTCAAAATTGAATGACGAAGGACAATGAATCACCAGGAAGAATTGGAAAAACACAAAGATACTTGAGGGAATTAAGAGACAAGAGAACGAAGGGATCGCGAACTGATTGAAGAATACTTGAACGAAGCACCGGTACAAATATAGGAACGAACAGAGCTGAAAACTTGGAACGAAGAAATATTCCGAAAAGATGGCCTTCGGATGATCGAGAGAGAAAGCAACTCCTGAAATACTCCGGATGGATGAAAAGAATTGCACGACTAGAAACAATATGAGCGGATAGCATCAAGCTAGCGACATGAATCTTCGGTAGAACGGACAAGATTTAAGAGAAACTCTTCTTCGGTCTTCAAATGTTAAGAATGACGACAAGAAAGAACACCAAAATTGTTGAGATACTCCGGGAGAATGAAAAGCGAAGAGGTAGAGTCAACAATGAAAATAATTTGAAATTGATCTTGGAAAAGCGTCTGACTGATGAAATTCATACTTACGTCCACTTCGAAAAGGATTTGAGAATAACTCCGGCAAACTTAGAAGAGTCAGGTAAGATCCTGGGAAAAGACCTGTGGGTTATGGGCCCACTGAAAAGAAACACCGTTGGAAAGGATTGTTGAATGGGAAATGATGCACCGGAACAATTGAAAGATTTGAATGAGGTGACAACCTAGAAATAATTGAATGCAGACACGAATCTTCTGAGATGTCTTCAGCACTCCGGAAGGATTAAATGGCGAGAGGTGAAGGATCAGAGGGAAATATTTGAGCTGAGGGAGAGAATACGATCGACAATGAAAAACTTGCATTGGATCCACCGGAAAAGGAAATGAGACGAACATTGATGAAGTCGACGAGAATTCGCCGGTCGAGACAACTGAGGAAGAACTGAAGATACTCCGCATGAATGAAATTGATGCTCGAATAGAGGCTCAGACTCCGGAATAAGAGGGGTGGGAGGGCGGGAAAAAACACAGGCAACTGGAACGACGAATAATTGAATAGAAAAGCGCCGGTTGAAATGATTGAGGAGAGAATGCAAAGGCTTCGCACGAGTCAGATGGATACTCGATTACCAACTCCGGTTCCGAGAAGAAAAGGGTGGGCGGGTGGGAAAAAAACAAGGACAACTTCGGATGGGGAAACAACGTCGATTGAGAAAGCACTGAGAACTGATCTTGCAAAAGAAGACGAGGATTGAAACCACTCGAAGAGAAAGGCGCCGGATTGAAAAGAGGATGGAGAACGAACGAAAAACACCTGCGCGGTCCTAAAGAAAAATTTGAAGGGGAAGAGAAGTAAGTCGAAACACCTACGTCAAGATTTCTCACCAGAGCGACGAAGGGACTGAGGAGTAAAAGAATAACGACTCTCCGATATAGCTAGACTCCGAAAAAGTTTTCTTCTATACTCGACAACGGCCAAACTATACGATCAATCAAGGGGGCTCCTATGGTCGGTCGAGGCTCTAATACCAACTTGTCACGCCCAATATGCGATACTATCCTAAAGAGACTCGAAGGTCCCACCAAGGATAGAACCGCATATTTACACGCTTTTGCATGGTGGATATCATTACATCAACATTACATAATATATGGGGATACATACAAAAGGCACAAACGCCCCAAGAATACATCAATACGTCATACATAAGATCAACATCCGACTACGGATGAACACAAACAGAAACTCAAACGACATCCACCCTGCTAGCCCAGGCTGCCGACCAGGAACCTAACCCAAGATCGACGAAGAAGAAGAAGGAGAACTCCAACACAAGTAAACATCGCTCTCGCGTCATGATCATCGCATAACCTGTACCTGCAACTGTTGTTGTAGTAATCTGTGAGCCATGATGACACAGCAATCCCATTACCATGGGTATCAAGACTAGCAAAGCTTAATGGGTAAGGAAGGGGTAAAGTGGTGAGGCTGCAGCAGCGACTAAGCACGGTATGGTGGCTAACTTACGAAACAAGGGCGAGAAGAGGAGCTAAACAAACGGTCGCCAACTAGTAATGATCAAGAAGTGATCCTGAACTCCTACTTACGTCAAACATAACCCAAAAACCGTGTTCTCCTCTCGAACAACCCCGAAAAGAGACAATCACGGTTACACACGCGGTTGGTGTATTTTAGAAGAGTTCACTTCAAATTTACTACAACCAGATATTAACAAATTCCCATCTGCCACATAACCGCGGGCACGGCTCTCGAATGTTTATACCCTGCAGGGGTGTCCCAACTTAGCCCATTATAAGCTCTCACGATCAACGAAGGATATTCCTTCTCCCGGGAAGACCCGATCAGTCTCGGAATCCCGGTTACAAGACATTTTGACAATGGTAAAACAAGACCAGCAAGACCGCCCGAATGTGCCGACAAATTCCGATAGGAGCTGCACATATCTCGTTCTCAGGGCACATCCGGATGAGACATCCTACGAGTAAAACCAGCCCTCAAGTTTCCCCAAGGTGGCCCCGCAGTCTACTCGGTTCGGACCAGCACTCAGAGGAGCACTGGCCCAGGGGGGCTAAAATAAAGATGACCCTCGGGGTCCGGAAACCCAAGGGAAAAAGGCTTAGGTGAGGCAAATGGTAAAACCAATGTTGGGCCTTGCTGGAGGAGTTTTATTCAAGGCGAATTGTCAAGGGGTTCCCATAACACCCAACCGCATTAGGGACGCAAAATCCGGGAACAAATATCGATATGACGGAAACTAGGGCGGCAAGGTGGAACAAAACACTAGGCATAAGGCCGAGCCTTCCACCCTTTACCAAGTATATAGATGCATTAATAATATAAGAGATATTGTGATATCCCAACATAAACATAATCCAACATGGAGCAATCTTCATCTTCACCTGCAACTAGCAACGCTATAAGAGGGGCTGAGCAAAAGCGGTAACATAGCCAAACAACGGTTTGCTAGGAAGGTTGACAAAGGTTAGAGGTTCATGGCAATTTGGGAGGCTTGATAAGCAAGTGGTAGGTAACGCGGCATAGCGATAGCATCGAGGCAACTAGCATAGCAATGATAGTAATGAGATCACAGGTGACAGTCATCTTGCCTGAAATCCCACTAGGAAGAAGAATGAATCCATGAAGAAGATGAAGCCACGAAGACGAACCAAGCGTAGACGACTGAATCCTCACGATCGCAACGAGACGGGAACTATCGAGAAGAAGCACACAACATGGTAAACACACCACACATGAACAAGGCATGATGCTCAACCAAGTATGATGCAAGACAAGGCTACATGAGGCTACGCATGGCAAGAGATGATGCATACAAGAGCAACACATCAAAGCAAGTTTAAATGAGGCCGGAAACAACATATAACAATTCCGGTAAGTCCTTATATGCAAATTTTGAAATTGGTTCAGATCTGAATAAACTTTATGTTCAAGTTGTTAAACAGCAAGTTAAGATACACCAAGATGATCTACACGAAATTCTAGTCAAGTTACATATAAAGTTCGTTTAATTCGGAGCTATGGCCTATAAGATATGAGCAAAACAAGATAAACATGGCATTGATGCAAAATGCATTAAAACATCAAGAAAATACACTCAAAGCATGGATGCAATAAGGTAACATGACACTACATGCAAAAATAAGCAAGTTTCATATAGAGCACACTCAAAACGGAGCAACAGTTCAACACATACACACGAAACAAGTTTAAAGGACAAGTTGTCCAAAACAGCAACTAGGCATCTAGCAAGCATCAAAACAATATTCTACAGCACCTCAACATGAAAACAAAAGGCATGGACACTGAGCTATCTCCAGAAATCACAAGAACATGCTTAAAAGGACATGGCAAGATTGCAAATAATAACAGTTTCACAGACTTGGCAGAAATCACTGGACATGGCAGAAATAACATCAGGTTGCCATGTTTAGAGCTAACAAAAAACATACTACAGGACCTTATCATGCAACCAAAGGCATGGCATGCTAGTACTAAAAGCAATTAACAAAACTCCCTTACTGAACTTATTCGAAAGATCAACAGAAAAGATGGTAGCTTCCATGCAAACATGACAAATGATATGACAAATTCAGACTTGGTGAAAATAACAGTACATGGTAGGAACAACGATAAGTAGGCATGTTGGTGAGCTTGTACAACTCACTACAGAGAATTACATGGCATGACAAGGTAACCAACAGTAAGAAGACATGTTCATAAAGCTAAGCATGGCAAGATCAAGTTCATAAGGTGCAAGGATCACTAGCAAAACACATGGCAAAACTGAGCCTAATATTAGCAGGCTGACAGCAACATAATTTAGCAAGTTTGGAGCATGAGAAAAAAATCTAAAGCAGACTATAAATGCAACCAAAGGCATGGATTGATAGAGCATCACATGGATAGAAAAACATCTTTATTGAACGTCTCCATATTATGCAAAGGTTAACTGGTAGCATCAAGTAAAGATAGCAACATGATATAACAGTTTCAACATTGACAGAACATTAACAGCAAGTAGCCCACTTCACAAGCTTGATGCACTCACTACAGGACATTACAAAATAGAAGTCTTGAAACACTATAAAGACGACATGGATATGCTTCACAAACATGTAGACATCATGCTCATAGGATTTACACAAAAAATGCAACGAAAATGACAAAACAACAAGTTATATCAAGTTTCAGCGGTTAACATCATATAGCACTCTTGCAATGATGATTAGGGCATCAAGACGAACTCAAACAAGCATGCCACAATGTAATGAAATGTGGAGCATCTCATGTTGAACATTTCTATATATCATGCACGCAAAACGGAGCAATATGCAAAAAGTTATGGCATGTCAAACATATGCACATGAGAAGGAAATCCTGGGGACTTGGAAGAATCCATACCACCGGATCTGGGGTTGACCCGGGCGCGTTCTACGAGACGGCGGCGGATCTCGCCGAGGTTCGCTGGAGATTGGCCGGAGGGTGGCCGGAGACGGTCGGGCGGACGAGGAGGAGCACCACCGGGGACGGGGCGGCGAGCACCGGCCGGATCCGGCGCGGCGACGGCGGAGGACGGCGGACGGCGCGCGGCTCCGGCAGGCGGCTGGGTCGGCGCGGAGGCGGGTGGCGGAGGGCGCAGGGCGCGTGGGAGGCGTCGGCGGCGACCTCAGGGGGGCGGCGGCGCCGGTTCGGTGCGGAGGGAGGCGCGGGCTGCGACGCTGGACTCCGGCGAGGGCGCTAGGCGGTGGGGCTTACGGGACCGGGCATAGGGCGGCGGCGATGCGTGGCTGCCCCGGCCCCCAGATGGGCTCGGGCGAGCCGCGGCAGGGCTCGCAGGGCCGGCGGCGGTGGGGAGCGCTGGGGGGACGAGGAGAGGCCACATGGCCGCGTGCGAGTGGCCACGAGCGGCTGCGGGCGGCGGCTGAGCCAATCGGGGCGCGCCAAGTGGCGGGTGTGAGGTGGAGGGCGTCGGAAAATGAGGAGGAGGTGGTTGGATCTTGCTGGCGCCGCGGGCTTCGAGGTTGAAGCCGCGGCTGGAGGTTAGGGGAGGGTTAGGGGCTAGGTTTAGGCCATTTTTGGCAGGATGGAGGGGTATAAATAGGGTAGGGGCTAGGGTTTGGTGGTTTGAGGCTGTTTCGGAGCCTCCGATCGCGATCCGATGGATCCGATCGAGAGGGGGGTTAGGCAGGCCTAGGTGGGCTGTGGAGAGTGGGTTGGGCTGAGAGGAGAGAAGAGAAGGCAGCCCGGCAACGGTTTCCGGAGACCGAAAAAGTCCGACGATTAAACCGGCAACGATGCTGCTATAAGTTTAACGGATGGGCTATCGAACGAGCTCGGAATGCGACGAAACTTGATAGGCGCTCTGTCTACACTATAATAAGACTGCACGCCAAGTTTCAACCCATTCCGAGAACATTTTTCGGCCACTTATGAAACGAGGTCTAAGAGGTGCAACGGGTGCGTGTGAGAGTGTCGGATCGCGAAACGGACAACGGAGAGAACTGGGAGACCGGGACGGATGCAAGTTTTGAAAAACATGATGATGCAATGCAGATGATGACATGGCAAAGTCGGCGAATAACTGGGAGACACCTGGCGCATCGAATCCGAGGCGTTACACGTTTGCAATAGAAAACCCCAATAAGCAGGGTAATTAGCCTATTATTGATAATCCATGTACTAATCAAACTGATATTTCTTATAAAACACGCTAGATATTTCATATCCGTATAAAAGCAACCAGGATTTCATAATCGAATTACATCAGATAGCTTCGGCACTCAGTTACGCCATTACACAATTCCTGTAATTCCAAAACATGCCTGAAAATCATGAAACTTGGCATGGTCTCATGACATGGCACCAACATACTGTGGTAATTTTTCTGGCCGATTTGCGAAGGCCCACACATTAACAATCAACAAAGTCATTTTGGAACAAGTGCTGTCACGTTACAAATCGGAAACACAAGTATTATTGAAACAGTGGGCGTTCGACTTACCAATTACGTGCGGCGAGCGGGAACTAGTCTCCACGGCGAGCGGTGACGAGCTCTTTCTTGTCCTCAAGATGCTGCTTGAGAGCATCCACGGATTCCTCCACTAGCCTTCTGCGCTCGATGCGCAACATGGCATTCTCGTCCATAAGTTTCTCGACGATGACACCGGTCCTCTTCAACAAGGCAGTGTTCTGCTTCTGCTGCTCCGCACTTCGGACGATCTTCGCCCTCAGCAGGTTGCGCTCGGCCCGGAGCTTCGCATTGCTCTCATTTAGTTGCCGGATGATGTCGGTAGACTGTTCAAACGAGGCTTTTAGGTCATCCTGCAACCTCTCCCACCTGGAGATCTGATCCATCTGCCTAAGGACGAGGGCACGCATTGCGCCTGTAAGAGTCCTCACCTACCTGCGAGGCATTTTCCCAGGCCGCCGCGGCATGGGAGGACATCTCTGCTGCATTCGCGGCACGGCGGGACATCTCTTCGGCTTCCGCGGCGCGGCCGGACCAGTCTGCTGTATCGACGGTGCGACGGGTCCTCCGTGCTGCTTCGGCGGCACGACGGGACCTCTCTGCTGCTATGGCCATGCGGCGGAACATGTTGGCTGCTTTCACGGTGAGGCGGGACATCTCTCGTGCTCCCGCTTCCAGGCTCGCCTCTCCCTGGTGGCAATCTCTCGACCCAGAACTCACGCTGGCCATGGCGAACACAAGGGAACGATGATGAATGACTTGTTTGTTTTTGACTTTTTGTGGATGAGGAGTTGAGGAGGAATGTGCAGTCATCTTGGAGTAGTAGTATTTATAACTGCGTAGTAATACGCTCCTAAGTGGGAAACTATTTAGGTTTTGATCGGTGTGAACAGGTTTGCAATTTGGAATGTGACGGGACGCGGCCTCCCTGTTCTTCTCAAAAAGATTGTGACGGGACACATGCTCAAACTTTACTGGCGGTTATAAGTGCGGCACTATTCCCGGAGGGTGTAACGTGGGCACGTACGCCATCTCAGCCGCGTACGTGGCGTTTGCACCATAGGGTGCATCGCAATAGGCAATGTCAGCACACGTCTTGTTCCAACAACCGTGCGCGCTCGTTATTACCATCGCGCATGCTTCTTTTAATTAGAATGGGTGTGCCCGTCTAGTGCACACACGTTGATCTATCTAACTGTTTCAGTTTGTTGTGGCTAATCGCAAACAGTTCATCCATGTGAAGTGTATGCCATCAATCGCAGACACTTTGATCTGGCTTACCCATTTCTGTTCTGTTGCCTAATCGCAAACAGTTAATCCTTCTAAAGCGTATGCCCTCAATCACACAAACCTTGATCTGGCTGACTATTTCTTTTGTGTTGCCTAATCACAAACAGTTTATCCGAGTGAGCCATATGCTATATATCGCACACACCTTCATCTGGCTGCCCGTTTCTTTTGTGATGCCTAATCACAAACAGTTCATCCGAGTGAACCGTATGCTCTATATCGCACACGCCTTCATCAGGCTGCCCATTTCTTTGTTCCGCCTCATTGCAAACAGTTCATTGGACTGAACCGTATGCCCTGGATCGCACACGCAACTAAAGTCTGAACCGTGTTTGATGCATCCTCCATTGCAAACGTTTTGCACCTTTTTTGACGGCTTTTTACATCCCCGTTTGTGATTGATGCATCGCACACAGTTTCGTGAAAGGGTCTCCGATCGTAGTGTCGCGTTAGCAGCATTCTGCAATAGTGTAGGAGTATGTTATATTGTGCAATGTGGTGCTTAGTTAACGTTTGGTTCATTTTGTTGTGGTGTTTAGTTAACTGTTTGTTTCAATTTTGCAATGCGATGTTCAATTGTTGTGGGTGCATTCTATTATTGTATACCATTTGAGGAATAAATTGAATTTGGTAGTACTAAATACATGAGAAACAAATACAATTGCTATTTTTCCAAGTTGTTAAGCATGCTTGGTTTGGTTAACTATCTGATCTTCTATTAGGAGTATGTTATATTGTGCAATGTGGTGCTCAGTTAATGTTTGGTTCATTTGTTGTGGTGTTTAGTTAACTGCTTGGTTCAATTCTGCAATGCGATGTCCAATTGTCGTGGGTAGAATTTTGTATTGTTGTGCATGTGAGGAATAAATCGAATTTGGCTGCACTTAATACATGAGAAACATATACAAGTGCTATATTTCCTAGTTCTTAACCATGCTTGGTTTGGATAAATGGGTTTTCCATGTGGCTTGAATTAATTTGATGAATCTGCAATGTGCTTATTTTTCATCAACATATTTTAGTGATAGCATGCGAACCCTTACTTAACCTGATGACTAACAACCTTATATATGTTGCAGGGAAACAATGGGAAGCACTGAGGTTTACAATCGAGGTTAGCACGTGCATGGTCCGTTGTCTAATAGGTCATTATTGTGCAATTGTAGGAACCATTCTAATATTTAGGTTTTTAATAATTTGGTCTTGCACATGTTGGTCCTGCTATCAGAGGTTTTGACCCACTGTTTGACCCTTTTTGCATATGGGGAAATGAGTTGTCCATGAATATCAATCAAGTCAAGAAACTTAGAAAGATTGTTAGGATAAAGAAATTAGCGACAGAGAACAACAAGATCTCTGTCTGCACAATGAACAAGACATCCGTTGACTACAAAATGGTACTAACTATTATACCTTGCATTTTTTATTCCTTTGCCCCATTTCCAATATAGAGAACATATTTATGCAGATCCTTGTTTTCAGGCCTTTCCAAAGTAGTTCACCGATGATTACCTCTCAAACCACCTCTATGGTCAGAAGGCGAGGAAGGTTTTCATACAACACCCACGGTTCAATATTGAAGTGTTCCTGAAGAGGACGAAGGATGGACGGTCAATCATCCACAGGCACTGGTGTCGTGGAATTAACACGTCAGTTGTCCTTAGCGTGAGGACTTAGTCGTGAGGCCAATGCATCTATGTAGTAGCTTGAGAGGGGTTGATTGGGATGAGAGACGCATGGCGGATCAACGCACAAGACAAGGGTTTAGACAGCTTCGGGCCCTGGGAAACATCATCCGGTAACAACCCTACGTGCTGTTTGAGGCTAGGTCTCATTATGATCATGGGAGAGTCGCCGGCTCCGGCTCTCGGTGTTTAGCCCTAGAGATTATCTCTGGTTGCCTCTCCCTCTTTGGGGAGCCCTGCCCCTCCTTATATAAGTTAGAGGGGCGGGTTACATGTGGAGTCCTAGTAGGACTAGGACTAGTCTATCTTCTCTTACAAGTTAATTACAAGTCCGGGTCTTGCTTCCTCGTAAAGGAAATATTCGTCATCCCTTTCTTCTTAAGCCGGCCCATCATCACATGAGCCGGCCTTCTGGGCCTTGGGCCTAGTCTTCTATCTGACCCGTCGTCTGGGCCATCCGTGAGTCGTCCGGCTCGTGAGTCATCTGACAGTGAGCCGCTAGACCCGTGAGTCGCCAGTCCTCCGGCGGGTCACGGTGAAGCGCCAAGTCCGGCCGGGTCATACCGCGGGGTATATCCCCGACATTAGCCCCCAGTTTAATTTGGATTTATCCATGTTAAACTAATCTGCAATATAAACACAAGAACAAATTTGACATGTTGTGTTCCGGGTTAAATATTCTTTGTAAGCCGGCACATGATCATCCTTATTTCCTTGTCATCTTCCTTCTTGATATGTATCCATCATCTCATAGAAAATCTCTTTAGCAGATATGTTCAAATTTTGCCAATGCAAAAAATCCAGATACTTCCTTTGAAAAATCCGGGTCAACAGGCCAGCTTCAGTGTCAATTTGCTGACATTGGTCTCTTGTTGAGAAATATTGTAAGAGATAATCCACTTGAGTCGGCTTTCAATGCTCTGACTTGACAAAAATATTGGTCTTGAAATATTCAACTTATATTCAGTCGGCTTAAAGATATAAAACTTGCCGGTTTATGAGTACCAAAATTGCCGGGTTATAAATAGATGATGCCAAGTCATAATTGTCACCGACGCCGGTTTATGATTTTTGCAGACACCAGGTCAATCTGATTTACTCAAAACTGAGAATTTGAAGATATTTCTCCCTTATATCCATATTACCTGTAGCCCCCAAGGGCCGGTTTAATCAGCATGAATAAGCCGGGACTTATCACCATGGCTTTAAATAAAATCCAGTTGTGTAGCCCCCATGAGTCGGCTACAATCATAGTAGTGTAGCCCGGTCATCCTAGAATTGTCTTGAATTGTTGCCAGGAGCAATTGGTAGCCCCCAAGGGGCGGCTCATTACGATGTGATGATTCGGGTCTTCAATGAAGTGAGCAAAAAAATGACTTTGCATTAGCCCCCAAGTGCCATGGTGCATGCTGGTAGTGACATGGGACTTGCATATTTGATGTAATCTCAACTTAAATAATGTAGCCCCCAAGTGCCGGGTTGTAAGCCTGCAGCGACTCGGGACTATTCCTTTCATTGTAGAATAAATCATATCCATTGATAAAATAATAGCCATTGCGCCAAAGCGACTTTGAAAACCTCAACCATAATATTAGTTACTGATAACCATAATAAAAATCCAGCCATGCTGGCTATTAAACATTTGAATAACCCGGTTTGAAACCTCAATCATTCAATATCATAGTGAAAATCCAGCCAAGTTTGGCTATTTAAAGATTCAAATACCTTATCTGTTGACAAATAAATCCGGAGTTTAAATACCCGGCGACTCTTGGCCGATGGCGATTTATTACGCCTCCATTGTAAGCCGGAAATTTTATAACCCGGCGGCTTATAGCATTTGAGAAAACCAAGAATTGACAACCCTTTTGAGACACCAATTTCAATCTTTGATGATGGGCCTGAATTTAATCATTTATGTAAGTCATAGCCCTGTAAATCCTGCACAGAGTTTAAACAACATATGCCCTGGGGACTTAACATTAAAAACCAGGGCGGGTAATCACCCAAATGTAGTCTTATCCTGCACACAAGTAGATCACAAGATCCCTTGGCGGTTTACCGCAGGGCGGGTCATAATATCTCACATATAACCACTGTGATATTGATTTTGTACTGCCGGTTTACATGACCTGTGCAGTAAGGGTGATAACCCAATCCTTTAGAAGCCAATGCTTCCACATAGATGATGATTGTTATAAGCTGGCGATTTACCATTGAAAATCAAGCCGGGTTAAATAACAACCACTCATATACACTTTAGATATGAAAAAGAGCTTCAAATAAAATCCAAAAATTGTTTGCAAAAAGAGACTTCAAAATTTTTGAGGCTTCTGATTCGAATACGATCAGAAAACCGTCCCAAAGGGGTTAAGCTAAGATTCGAATACGATCATATAGCCCCCAGTGGCTTTGGTATTGCCGATCAAGAGGGTACCGACAGCTATGTTCTCTTTGGTTCGAATACGACCTATGTTTGAACAGGAAGCCCCCAAATGACCTTGAGAGTTGTTTAACGACGCTGATTCGAATACGATCCACGTCGGTTCCCAAAGGGGGTTGAGCTATGGTTCAAATATGACCAAGAAACTCCCCAATGAGCTCGGAAGTGTGCCAATCAAGTGGGTATCGGCAGCTATGTTCTCTTTGGTTCGAATACGACCTATGTTTGAACAGGAAGCCCCCAAGTGATCATGAGAATATTTATCGACTCTGATTCAAATACGATCAGGGTCACACCAAAAGGGTTAAGCTAAATTCGAATACGATCAGCTCCCAATGGACATTTACCTATGTTTGAGTTGTGCTTTGTAACAGACTCTTTAGTCCCTTTAATTTTTCCTGAGAACACGAACTTTGCGAGGGATAAATTCTTTTTTGAACCGGAAATTCTTAAATCGGATATTGTGAGTTTCAAAGTTTTGTAATAGACAAATTTACCTTGAACCGGATTTTGAACCGAATTGGGAGCTTCAAAGCTTTGTGGCAGATAAATTTCTCTTGAACCGGATTTTAAACCGGAATCTTTATTTTGAACCGGCAATTTTCTGACGGCCTTTAAATTTTCATCAATATGGTAGCAACCTCCGGAACCGGGTTATCATTCCCTTCAACGACCCGGGGTTCCCGAGTCATGTCAGTCATGTCACTGTAGCCCCCGAGTCTCAAGATGACTCGAGGAGTTGGCTTGAGATTCTCCATATTTAACCGTGATATAAACCGGCATAACTTGTATATCATTGGTGTTGATAGCACGATGTGTATCCACAGAAGGTTGAGGTGACTGCGGCGGGTTATAAATGATCCTGTATGAGCCGTGTCAGCAACTCGGCCAATGGTTCCTTCCAACTGGCTGTTTGAAGTTCAACCAAACTGTAGTGACGGCGACTTGTGCGCATGTCCATTGAGCCATCCGGTGCAGACGGCGGTTGATAGTATATGATAATTACCTCCATTTTGTTGAAAGAAAACCGTGCTTCCCAAGTAGTGACTTACTCATACTCAATAATCAGCTCACGCAGACGGGTGTGGCCCGGTATGTTGATATAGACCAGGCCGCGAGAGGCGGACGGAAAAGACGACCTCAGCATCAGAGGCGGCTCAGACAGATGAACCGGCCGCAGTGTTGTAAACCGGCGCGGTCGGGCGAGTTAACCACGTCGTTTTGATGTAGTGAACAATTGTCCTGCATCAACAATATTGCAGACCAAGACAAAGATAAACTGCTTTTTGACAAAATAATATGTACCAATAAAATATATTTTAGATGGATATCACCTGATGTGCCAGGCCGGAAATAATCCGCCATGAAATTGATGATCGCTAGGTGAAGTGGAAGTTGCTCACGGGTGAACCGGCCGCGGCGTGGTAAACCGGTGTGGACGGGTGAGTCGGACGTGACCTTTGTAAGCCGGCGCGGACAGCGAGTCGGCCACGGCGTTGTAAGCTGGCGCAGACACATGAACCGGCCATGAGGGCTGACGGGTGAGTCGTCCGTGGCGCTGTAAGGCAGCGCGGACTGGCGAGTCGGCCGGCGCGTTGATGAAAACCGGACCGCGACACGCCTCTCCGTGAAGCCGCGCGACATAACACCACCCCTTTTTCTTTTAATAGTCGCCCTGAGTAAGAATATTACAGGGCAGAGTAATTGTTCTCAGAAGAATTAATATGTGCTAAAAATACTTGGAACAGATAGCACCTGATTTATTTTCCGGATAAACACAGATGCAGGCATTAGATATTGCTGGTTAAACGTCAGACAAAAATCCACAACCTGTCTCACTTTGACTGTTCTGATGTAGTACTTCCCCACACTCCTTTTCTTCATACAGCAATTAGCAAAGGACAGCACGCAGGGGCGTGGGTTAGACTGAGTGAGGCCGTGGTAGCGCCGGCTGGCTAGATAGATTAATTAATCGCCTGTCCTGGTCACTAATTAGGACCAGTAGTGCTAGCGTATATTTTCTTCCTTGATGGATGGTCTAGCAGTAGGATGATTCAAGGACTGGACAGATTGCTTGGCTGAAAAAAAATCACTGAAAGAGTGCACACAATCCGTCGTCCATGTTGTAGAAAATGTTGACTTGGTCCAATGATGCATCCATTGCTTGATATTGGTTCTGCTATGTTGAAGGGGCGGCCGTACCATAGCGACGGAGGCGGTGGCTCAGAGGCACACAGGGCGGCTCATAATAGGTAGAGGAGGCTTGTGGCACAGCTTACTCGAAGCGATTCAGGTTAGCAGTGGTTTCAGCAGGAGGCAGTGATGGCGCAACGGCTCATGGTGGCGGCGGCGGCTGACGGCGAAGGCAGCTCCAGGTGCGGACAACGGAGGCGGGTCAGGCTCATGGTCGCATGCCACACCCAGGCCCCGCTCGCGATGTACTCGTGAGGGAGGGGTAGCAGGCGCAATCCTTAAAAACAAGGCACAGGACCAGAAAATTCAAGAAACCAATGCAACGATTAAAAGACACCCCCCACACTTGTCAGCGAAAATACAATTTCAAGTTTAAATCCGAAAAGGCGGCAAAACGAGCTACAATAAAGAAGGGTTGAAAGAAAATGGCCGCGCCTGGCACCTACCTAGTCTTCATGTCTTCCCACCAGCACGGAGCTAAGTGCTTTCACATGCCGTGAGCATAGTCATTGGGGGGACAGTGTCAACGGCTAGCACGGAGCATGGTGCTTCCACTAGGACGTGGGCGAGAGCCCCCGAGGCCCGAGGGCGGCTCTCCAGAGACTCCAGGGGCGTGTACAACCCCACTCATTATTACGTGAGAGTGTCACGCGCGGAGACCTTCACATGCGCGAGCCTTGCTTCAATAACCAGACGAGGGCCCCGCCTTGCGCCGCCCTCGACCATCGTTGGGGCGTCCGGAAACCAGAACGATGCCAAGGCGCAAAGGGGATGCTAGCGGTGCCCTCGGCAACCACGGGACCTCTGCCGGGTGGCAGGCTCGCCAGTGCCTCCCCGACAGAAGACCTACCTCCGAGCGGCGCCTTGCTCCGTGCGATGCGGAGAGGGGCCTTGCTCCAGGCCCCTCCCACTCAGCCCCCAGTGCGCTTCCCCTGGTGGATGTGAGGTTGCTGCGCTGGGGTCATCGTCTACCGCTGTGACCTGATCCACCTGCGACCCATGGTTAGCGTAAGCTTGCTCCTGATAATTTAGCGGTACCCCGTGGTTGTTATCGTTTGCGTGGTCGGCGTGGCTCCTTGGTGGCTCCTGGAAGGCCTCAATTTCCAACATCTCCTCTTCCCAACCCGGCTCGAGGAACGAGCCGGGGTCATCCTCCGGCATGTACTCTCGGTCCATCATGCGGGGCACATAGGCCTCCGGAGCTGCCGTCCCGGAACCCCCGCCGAGACATCCCGCACTCCATGCTGCCAGGCCCAGCGCACCGCCCTAGGGGTGGTAGGGTGGCATCCCGCTGGGGCCGCGGGGGAGGGGGCAACGCTCGTGACTGCGCCCATTGGGGGAAGCACAGGTGCGGCCGGGTGCTCGGCACCGCTGGCCGCGTCGATACCGATGAATCCTCCCGGTGCGCCTGGGAGCACGCGGGCGTGGCGAGGCCCACCGTGCAATCTGGCCACAACTCGAGGCGTAGGTAAGGAACAGAAAGGTGGCGTACCCCTGGTTGTGGCGTCCAACAGATGAGCGACACGCTCCAGCAATGCATCGCGGCCGCTCTCTTCCAGCCAGCACCGCAACAGCTCCCGCGCCACTATGAGTGCGGCTCTCATGTTCGCTTATTCCCGTCGGGTGTGCGGCGCCATCGCTGCAGCGTAGCTTGAGGCCCTTGCGGCGGCCACCGTGCGCCATGGGGTAAGGGTGGAAGGCGCCGGGCCGCGCCGCCCGCACCCCGCGGCGTTCGGCGGTGCGTGGGCCACTTGGAGCGCGGAGTTGAGGTGTTCTTGGGCGGGCGGTGCCGCCCTGACTGGCCAAAGCTGCCCAGTGGTCGGCGTCGGTCCTCGGGTCGCCGGACATCGGCACCGCGGGGTGTTGGCGGATCGGCCGATGGGAGAGAGGCTTCGCCGCACCCCTACCTGGCGCGCCAAATGTCGGATTACGGTTTCCGACAAAACCCTTGAGGTTCGAACTCTGGGGTGCGCATGAAGATCTCTCTCCCCTAGCTCGCGCTCTCACCACGATCTCGAAGCCTAGCTCGCCGAACCCGAGGAACAAGGGACACAAGAGTTTATACTGGGTCGGGCAACCGATGTGGTGTAATACCCTACTCTAGTGTGGTGTGGTGGAATTCCTTGTAGGTTGGGATGAACAAGTACAATGGAAGAACTACCTCCTGAGGAGAGGTGTTCTTGAGCTCGGTGAGCTTGTTTGTGTGTGGATGGAATTGATCTGATCCTGGATCAGTTGCCTTCTACGGTGGTGGCTGGTCCTATTTATAGAGGCCCGGGTCGTCTTCCCAAATATTATGTGGGAAGGGATCCCACAACGGCCAATTTGAAGGGGGAAAGCTAGTACAAGCTATCCTGACAAAAGGTGGTCTTTGCCTGCCAAAGGCTCTGGTGGTGACGCCGTCATGGGCTCCGCGATGACCTCCATCCTGCCGTCCTGCTGGTCTTGGCCTCGTTGCACCGATATGGAAACCTTTGCCTGATGCCTCGAGACTCCTCGCCTGTGCCTGCTCCTTTCGCACCAAAGAGGAAACTAGTACTCTGTGCCCGCTGGCGCCCGCCTGGCCTTGGTCGTCATGGCTCACGTCACGGGAACCTCACGAGGTTCCCCTCGCCTTGATCTCTCCGCTCCTCGCGAGCTAGCCTAGTGAGGCTGCCCCTGAGGAGGTCTTGTGTCGCCCGCCTCGCGAGGCTTGGCCCCTAGCGAGGGTCTTGAGTGTTTGCTGATGAAGATAGGCCGTACCAGGCCGTTAGTGGAGCCACACCGTGGCCGCAGGAAGGCAATTCTGGGGACCCCCGTTCCCAGAATGCCGACAGAGGCCACAACTCACCATGGACGCATCTTGCGGGCGCCCACAGGAATGGCCGTGGTGGCCAAGTGAGGAGGCTTGAGCCCACTTGCAGCGTTCGTGGGGATGGTGTTTGGTGAAGGGAAGGGATAGAGAGAGTGGGGCGAGCTGTAGGGGGTCCCTAGCCTCGTGCGCGCCTTGGCCGAGCCGGGCGGCTCTGGGCACGCACCGCAGGGGCGAGGAAGAGGGAGAGAGGAGGGGCCGATGGGGCTGCAGTGTTGCGGACGTTGAGGACATCGACTGGGGCGCGGGGGAGGCCCGAGGTGGTCGTGAGACGTGGTGTCAATGTCCGGATGTTTTGTCACGCACTCCAAAGCATGCCAATGGCCGGGATCCGCGGCTTTCATGCGTCCTCGTGTGCCCACTTGTGTCTGGAGGCTGCAGGGGGTGTGGGCAAAAGTCGTGGAGAGCCTTGGATGCTCTGGAAAGCTGAGGGGAGAGAGGGAGGCTGAGAGAGAGAGGGAGAATCCCACTGTCTAGAGGAGAAAAATGGAGCTCTGCCCCCCTTCATCATTGTTCCTCCGGCATGGAAGCATACAGGAGGTAGAGGTGTACTAGGAGAGGGCGTGGCAAAAAATTTAGCTCAAGGAGATTAGTGGAAGGGCACGAAAAAGAGGACGAATAAAACGGCAAAGGTGAAGTGGGGGAGAGGAAAACGAGAGGCAAATAGAAAATAATGTAATGCGAGGGATAAGAGTTTGTGATGGGTACTTGGTATGTCTTGACTTGACTTGGCAACTGCGCCAGCAATGGCTAGCTGCTGGAAGATCAAATCTTGACTTGACTTGGCGTAAGCCTCCCCGGCAACGGCGCCAGAAATCCTGCTTGCTACCTCTTGAGCATGCGTTGGTTTTCCCTTGAAGACGAAAGGCTGATGCAGCAAAGTTGCGTAAGTATTTCCCTCAGTTTTTGAGAACCAAGGTATCAATCAAGTAGGAGGTTACACACAAGTCGCCTCATACCTACACAAACAAATAAGAACCTTGCAACCAACGCGATAAAGGGGTTGTCAATCCCTTCACGGCCACTTGCAAAAGTGAGATCTGATAGAGATAATAAGATAAATATTTTTGGTATTTTTATGATATAGATTGGAAAGTAAAGATTCCAAAATAAACAAAGGCAGAAATAGTAAATTGATAGGATAATAATATGATGGAAGATAGACCTGGGGGCCATAGGTTTCACTAGTGGCTTCTCTCAAGATAGCATATTCTATAGTGGGTGAACAAATTACTGTCGAGCAATTGATAGAAAAGCACATAGTTATGAGAATATCGAGGCATGATCATGTATATAGGCATCACGTCCGCGACAAGTAGACCGAAACAGTTCTGCATCTACTACTATTACTCCACACATCGACCGCTATCCAGCATGCATCTAGAGTATTAAGTTCATAAGAACAGAGTAACGCATTAGGCAAGATGACATGATGTAGAGGGATAAACTCAAGCAATATGATATAAACCCCATCTTTTCATCCTCGATGGCAACAATACAATACGTGCCTTGTTGCCCCTGCTGTTACTGGGAAAGGACACCGCAAGATTGAACCCAAAACTAAGCACTTCTCCCATTGCAAGAAAGATCAATCTAGTAGGCCAAACCAAACTGATAATTCGAAGAGACTTGCAAAGATAACAAATCATACATATAAGAATTCAGAGAAGAACCAAATATTGTTCATAGATAATCTTGATCATAAACCCTCAATTCATCAGATCTCGACAACACACCGCAAAAAGAATTACATCGAATAGATCTCCAAGAGAATCGAGGGGAACTTTGTATTGAGATCCAAAGAGAGAGAAGAAGCCATCTAGCTAATAACTATGGACCCGAAGGTCTGTGGTAAAATACTCACACATCATCGGAGAGGCTATGGTGTTGGTGTCGAAGCCCTCCGTGATCGATTCCCCCTCTGGCGAGGTGCCGGAAAAGGCCCCAAGATGGGATCTCATGGGTACAGAAGGTTACGACGGTGGAAATAGGGTTTCGTGGTGCTCTTGGATGTTTTTGGGGTACATGAGTATATATAGGCGAAAGAAATAGGTCAGTGGAGCCACGAGGGTGGGGGGCGTGCCTACCCCCTGGGCGCGCCTCCCTGCCTCGTGGCTCCCTCGTTGCTTGCCTGACGTCCACTCCAAGTCTCTTGGATTGCGTTTGTTCCAAAAATAACTATCCCGAAGGTTTCATTCCGTTTGGATTCCGTTTGATATTCCTTTTCTGCAAAACACTGAAATAGGCAAAAAAACAGCAATTTGCACTGGGCCTTCGGTTAATAGGTTAGTCCCAAAAATAATATAAAAGTGTATAACAAAGCCCATTAAACATCCAAAACAGATAATATAATAGCATGGAACAATAAAAAATTATAGATACGTTGGAGACGTATCAAGCATCCCCAAGCTTAATTCCTGCTCGTCCTCGAGTAGATAAATGATAAAAACAGAATTTTTTATGTTGAATGCTACCTAACATAATTTTCTAAGTAATTCTCTTTATTGTGGTATGAATGTTCAGATCCGAAAGATTCAAGATAAAAGTATATTAACATAAAAATAATAATACTTCAAGCATACTAACTAAGCAATTATGTCTTCTCAAAATAACATGGCCAAAGAAAGCTTATCCCTACAAAATCATATAGTTTGGCTATGCTTCATTTTCGTCACACAAAAATGCTCTCATCATGCACAACCCTAATGACAAGCCAAGCAATTGTTTCATACTTTAGTAATCTCAAACTCTTTTCAACTTTCACGCAATACATGACCATGAGCCATGGACATAGCACTATGGGTGGAATAGAGTATAATGATGGGGGTTGTGAGGAGAAGACAAAAAAGGGAGAAAGTCTCACATTGACACGGCTAATCAACGGGCTAGGGAGATGCCCATCAATTGATGTCACTGCAAGGAGTAGGGATTGCCATGCAACGGATGCACTAGAGCTATAAATGTATGAAAGCTCAACAAAAGAAACTAAGTGGGTGTGCATCCAACTTGCTTGCTCACGAAGACCTAGGGCATTTGAGGAAGCCCATTGTTGGAATATACAAGCCAAGTTCTATATGAAAAATTCCCACTAGTATATGAAAGTGACAAAAAAGAGACTCTCTATATAAAAATCATGGTGCTACTTTGAAGCACAAGTGTGGAAAAAGGATAGTAGCATTGTCCCTTTTTATTTCTTTTCAATTTTTTTGGGGCCTTTCTCTTTTTTTTCTTTTTTTGGCCTTTCTTTTTTTCTTTTTTTCTCTTTTTTTTATTTGGGAAAATGCTCTATTAATGATGATCATCACACTTCTATTTATTTACAACTCAATGATTACAACTTGATACTAGAACAAAATATGACTCTATATGAATGCCTCCGGCGGTGTACTGGGATGGGCAATGAAGCAAGAGTGACATGTATGATAAATTATGAATGGTGGCTTTGCCACATATACAATGTCAACTACATGAGCATGCAAGGCAATATGACAATGACGAAGCGTGTCATAACAAATGAAATGGTGGAATGTTGCATGGCAATATATCTCGGAATGGCTATGGAAATGCCATAATAGGTAGGTACAGTGGCTGTTTTGAGGAAGATATAAGGAGTTTTATGTGTGATAGAGCGTATCGTATCACGGGGTTTGGATGCACCGGCGAAGTTTGTACCAACTCTCGAGGTGAGAAAGGGCAATGCACGGTACCGAAGAGGCTAGCAATGATGGAAAGGTGAAAGTGCGTATAATCCATGGACTCAACATTAGTCATAAAAAACTCACATACTTATTGCAAAAATCTACAAGTCATCAAAAGCCAAGCATTACGCGCATGCTCCTAGGGGGATAGATTGGAAGGAAAAGACCATCGCTCGTCCCGGACCGCCACCCATAAGGATGACAATCAAAGAACACCTCATGTTTCAAATTTGTCACACAACGTTACCATACGTGCATGCTACGGGACTTGCAAACGTCAACCCAAGTATTTATCAAATTCACAACTACTCAACTAGCATGACTCTAATATCACCATCTTCATATCTCAAAACAATCATCAAGTATCAAACTTCTCATAGTATTCAATGCACTTTTTATGAAACTTTTTATTATACCCATCTTGGATGCCTATCTTATTAGGACTAATTTTATAGCCAAAGCAAATTACCATGCTATTCTAAAGGACACTCAAAATAATATAAGTGAAGAATGAGAGATCAATAATTTCTATAAAATAAAACCACCACCGTGCTCTAAGAAGATATAAGTGAAGCACTAGAGCAAAATTATCTAGCTCAAAAGATATAAGTGAAGCACATAGAGTATTCTAATAAATTATGATTCATGTGTGTCCCTCCAAAAGGTGTGTACAACAAGGATGATTGTGGTAAAATAAAAAACAAAGACTCAAATCATACAAGACGCTCCAAGCAAAACACATATCATGTGGTGAATAAAAATATACCCTCATGTAAAGTTACCGATGGACGAAGACGAAAGAGGGGATGCCTTCCGGGGCATCCCCAAGCTTAGGATTTTGGTTGTCCTTGAATTTTACCTTGGGGTGCCTTGGGCATCCCCAAGCTTAGGCTCTTGCCACTCCTTATTCCATAATCCATCAAATCTTTACCAAAAACTTGAAAACTTCACACAAAACTCAACAGAAAATCTCATGAGCTCCGTTAATATAAGAAAACAAATCACCACTTCAAGTTACTGTAATGAACTCATTATTTATTTATATTGGTGTTAAACCTACTGTATTCCAACTTCTCTATGGTTCATACACCCCGATACTAGCCATAGGTTCATCAAAATAAGCAAACAACACACGAAAAACAGAATCTGTCAAAAACAGAACAGTCTGTAGCAATCAGATTTGTCCGAATACTTCTGGACGTCCAAAAATTCTGAAAAAATAGGACAAACTGGACAATTTGAATACTGATCTACTTCAAAAAGAATTGGTATTTTATCACGCTTTGGTGAATTTGAACAATTATTTTCGTGAGCGCAAAGTTTCTGTCCTTTTCAGCAAGATCAAACCACTATCACCCAAGAAGATCCTATTGGTTCTACTTGGCACAAACACTAATTAAAACGTAAAAACACATCCAAACAGAGGCTAGATGAATTATTTATTACTAAACAGAAACAAAAAGCAAGAAACAAAAATAAAATTGGGTTGCCTCCCAACAAGCGCTATCGTTTAACGCCCCTAGCTAGGCATAAAAGCAAGAATAGATCTAGGTATTATCATCTTTGGTATGCAATCCATAAGTGGCTCTCATAATAGATTCATAAGGTAATTTAATTTTATTTCTTGGAAAGTGTTCCATGCCTTTCCTTAACGGAAATTGGAATCTAATATTTCCTTCTTTCATATCAATAATTGCACCAATCGTTCTAAAGGAAGGTCTACCAAGAATAATAGGACATGTAGGATTGCAATCTATATCAAGAACAAAAAAGTCTACGAGCAAATAATTCCTATTTGCAACAATAAGAACATCATTAATCCTTCCCATATGTTTCTTAATGGTGGATCCGCAAGATGCAAATTTAACGAACAATCATCAAATTCACGGAAACCTAACACATCACACAAAGTTTTAGGAATCGTGGAAACACTAGCACCCAAATCACACAAAGAATAGCATTCATGATCTTTAATCTTAATTTTAATAGTAGGTTCCCACCCATCATAAAGTTTTCTAGGAATAGAAACTTCTAATTCAAGTTTTTCTTCATAAGATTGCATTAAAGCATCAACGATATGTTTAGTAAAAGCTTTATTTTGATCATAAGCTTCAGGAGAATTTAGCACGGATTGCAACAAGGAAATACAATCTATCAAAGAGAAATTATCATAATTAAATTCCTTGAAATCCAAAATAGTGGGTTCATTGCTATGTAAAGTTTTGACCTCTTCAATCCCACTTTTACCAATTTTTGCATCAAGATCTAAAAACTCTGAATCGTTGGGACGCCTTTTAACTAAAGTTGACTCATCTCCAGTTCCATCATTATCATGATTCATATTGCAAAACAAAGATTTAATAGGGGACACATCAATCACTTTTAGATCTTCATCCTTATTATCATGAAAACTAGAAGAACATGCTTTCACAAAGCAATCATTTTTAGCATACATCCAAGCGGTTCTTTCTTTGCACTCATCAATGGAAATTCTCATGGCTTTGAGAGACTCATTGATATCATTCTTAGGTGGAATAGATCTAAGTTTCAAAGAATCAACATCAAGAGAAATTCTATCCACGTTCCTAGCCAACTCATCAATCTTAGGCAATTTTTCTTCAAGCAAAGCATTGAAATTCTTTTGCGAAACCATAAATTCTTTAACACTAGTCTCAAAATCAGAGGGAATCTTGTTAAAATTTCCATAAGAGTTGTTGTAGGAATTACCATAATTATTAGAGTAATTACTAGGGAACGGCCTAGGATTAAAGTTTCCTCTATATGCGTTGTTACCAAAATTGTTCCTACCAACAAAATTCACATACATAGATTCATTACTATTCTCAATCAAAGTAGACAAAGGCATATCATTAGGATCAGAAGAAACACTGTTATTAGCAAACAACTTCATAAGTTCATCCATCTTTCCACTTAAAACATTAATCTCTTCTATTGCATGAACCTTTTTACTAGTGGATCTTTCGGTGTGCCATTGAGAATAATTAACCATAATATTATCTAAGAGTTTAGTAGCTTCTCCTAAAGTGATTTCCATAAAAGTGCCTCCAGCGGCCGAATCTAAAAGATTTCTAGAAGCAAAATTCAATCCAGCATAATTTTTTTGTATAATCATCCATAAATTCAAACCATGTGTAGGCCAATTACGTATCATTAATTTCATCCTCTCCCAAGCTTGTGCAACATGTTCATGATCAAGTTACTTAAAATTCATAATATCGTTTCTAAGAGAGATTATCTTAGCGGGAGGAAAATACATAGAGATAAAAGCATCTTTGCACTTATTCCATGAATCAATACTATTTTTAGGCAAAGAAGAGAACCAAGTTTTAGCATGATCTCTAAGCGAAAACGGAAATAGCTTCAATTTAACAATATCATTATCCACGTCTTTCTTCTTTTGCATATCACACAAATCAACAAAGATGTTTAGATGAGTAGCAGCATCTTCACTAGGAAGGCCAAAGAATTGACCTTTCATGACAAGATTCAGCAAAGCAGCATTAATTTCACAAGATTCAACATCGGTAATAGGAGCAATCAGAGTGCTAAGAAAATCATTGTTGTTGGTATTGGAAAAGTCACACAATTTAGTATTGTCTTGATCCATCGTGACAGACAATCCAACACACAAGCACACAAGAAGTGAGCGAAAAGAAACGGTCGGACGAAAAAGAGGGCGAATAAAACGGCAAAGGTGAAGTGGGGGAGAGGAAAACGAGAGGCAAATGACAAATAATTTAATGCGAGGGATAAGAGTTTGTGATGGGTACTTGGTATGTCTTGACCTGACTTGGCAACTGCGCCAGCAATGGCTAGCTGCTGGAAGATCAAATCTTGAATTGACTTGGCGTAAGCCTCCCCGGCAACGGCGCCAAAAATCCTTCTTGCTACCTCTTGAGCATGCGTTGGTTTTCCCTTGAAGAGGAAAGGGTGATGCAGCAAAGTAGTGTAAGTATTTCCCTCAGTTTTTGAGAACCAAGGTATCAATCCAGTAGGAGGTTACACGGAAGTCGCCTCGTACCTACACAAACAAAGAAGAACCTTGCAACCAACGCAATAAAGGGGTTGTCAATCCCTTCACGGCCACTTGCAAAAGTGAGATCTGATAGAGATAATAAGATAAATCTTTTTGGTATTTTTATGATATAGAATGGAAAGTAAAGATTGCAAAATAAACAAAGGCAGAAATAGTAAATTGATAGGATAATAATATGATGGAAGATAGTCCCGGGGGCCATAGGTTTCACTAGTGGCTTCTCTCAAGATAGCATAATCTACGGTGGGTGAACAAATTACTGTAGAGCAACTGATAGAAAAGCGCATAGTTATGAGAATATCTAGACATGATCATGTATATAGGCATAACGTCCGCGACAAGTAGACCAAAATGATTCTACATTTACTGCTATTACTCCACACATCGACCGCTATCCAGCATGCATCTAGAGTATTAAGTTCATAAGAACAGAGTAACGCATTAGGCAAGATAACATGATGTAGAGGGATAAACTCAAGCAATATGATATATAAACCCCATCTTTTTATCCTCGATGGCAACAATACAATACGTGCCTTGCTCCCCCTGCTATTACTGGGAAAGGACACCGCAAGATCGAACCCAAAGCTAAGCACTTCTCCCATTGCAAGAAATATCAATCTACTAGGCCAAACCAAACTAATAATTCGAAGAGACTTGCAAAGATAACAAATCATACATATAAGAATTCAGAGAAGAACCAAATATTGTTAATAGAAAATCTTGATCATAAACCCACAATTCATCGGATCTCGACAAACACACCGTAAAAAGAATTACATCGAATAGATCTCCAAGAGTATCGACGAGAACTTTGTATTGAGATCCAAAGAGAGAGAAGAAGCCATCTAGCTAATAACTATTGACCCGAAGGTCTGTGGTAAACTACTCACACATCATCGGAGAGGCTATGGTGTTGATGTAGAATCCCTCCGTCATCGATTCCCCCTCCGGCGGAGCATCGGAAAAGGCCCCAAGATGGGATCTCATGGGTACAGAAGGTTGAGGTGGTGGAAATAGGGTTTCGTGGTGCTCTCGGATGTTTTCGGGGTACATGAGTATATATAGGCGAAAGAAGTAGGTCGGTGGAGCCACGAGGGGCCCACAAGGGTGGGGGCGCGCCTCCCTGCCTCGTGGCTTCCTCGTTGCTTGCCTGACGTCCACCCCAAGTCTCCTGGATTGCGTTTGTTCCAAAAATAACACTCTCCCGAAGGTTTCATTCCTTTTGGATTCCGTTTGATATTCCTTTTCTACGAAACACTGAAATAGGCAAAAAAACAACAATTTGCACTGGGCCTTCGGTTAATAGGTTAGTCGCAAAAAAATATAGAAGTGTTTAATAAAGCCCATTAAACATCCAAAATAGATAATATAATAGAATGGAACAATCAAAAATTATAGATACGTTGGAGACGTATCAGCAGCCATGCAAGAATTGAAGGCTTACCTGTCATCTGTGCCCTCCTTGGTTGCGCCCAAATCCCGAGAGCTGTTGTTGCTCTACTTGGCGGCAACAAACCAAGCGGTCAGTGCAGCTTTGGTAGCACAGCGGGAAGCAGAAGATGCGGAAAGTAGCCAGATCATGGCAGAGTCAGCAGAGGAACATGACATCAGTAAGCACGACAACGAGAGCAGCCCCAAGGACACGGCAAGGAAGAAAGTGGTGCAGCGCCCAGTTTACTTCGTCAGCTCCTTGTTACAAGGATCTAGGTCGAGGTACTCTGGTGTGCAGAAGTTGATCTTTGGCCTCATCATGGCCTCAAGGAAACCGCGCCACTACTTCCAAGCCCATGAGATCATGGTTGTTACTCATTTTCCGTTGCAGAGGATACTCCGAAACCCTGAGGCTACTGGCATAATAGTGGAGTGGGCTTTGGAGTTATCCAACTTTGATTTGAAGTTTGAGAGCACTTCAACCATTCAAACAGGGCGCTGGCAGAGTTTATTACAGAATGGATGCCAACCCCTAATGAGGAAGCAACAGAAACAACTCTCCCCGGCAAGGAATCGCCCCAAGAGTCGATTATGTATTTTGATGGTGCTTTTTCCCTACAAGGTGCAGGAGCTGGCTTGCTTCTTGTTGCCCCCTCCGGGGAGCACCTGAAGTATGTCATACAAATGCACTTTGCTCGGGAAGAAGCCAGCAACAATATAGCTGAGTATGAAGGGCTCCTTGCCTGGCTCAGGATTGCAGCAGAATTGGGAATCAAGAAGCTGATCATTCGAGGAGATTCATAGTTAGTGGTGAGACAAGTCAACAAGGATTACCAAAGCCCATTGATGGAAGCATACATTGAGGAAGTAAGGAGGTCAGAGGAGCGCTTCGACGGGTTGCAAACAGAGCACATACCCCGTGCGGAAAACAGCATAGCTGATCACCTGTCAAAGTGTGATGCGCAAAAGCTTCATGTGGAACCAGGAACTTTTGTTCTCCACCTCTTTCAACCCTCTGTATCACCAACCACAATGGCCTGGAAAAGGAGAAAGTTGGACTACGGTAAGCCTCTCCCGATCGAGCCATCCGCTCCCGGCAGAGACCCTGCCGGAAACAACTCCTCACAGCCTGCCGAACCACCCCCTCCAGCCGGGACTATGGACCCCGCGAACGAGGATGGTGCTCCCGCACCCGAGGAGGTGCCGCTAGTCCTCGTTGCCGAGCCTCAGGCTCCAACTTGGGCAAGGCACATCGTCCTCTTCCTCCAAACCAGAGAACTCCCCGGTGACACAGATGAAGCTAAGAAAGTAGCCCGGAGGGCCAGTATGTATCAGTTTGTCGATGACACTCTGTACAGAAAGAGGCCCAACGGTGTGAAATTGAAGTGTGTCCGCCGGGAGGACGAAAGGGAACTGCCGGCTGAAATTCACAGAGGAATGTGCGGCTCACACATTGGATCAAGGGCATTAGTTGGGAAAGCATTCCGACAAGGATTCTATTGGCCCACAGCCATCCAAGACGCAGTTGAACTCGTCACGACTTGTGAAGCCTGTCAGTTCCATTCCAACAAAACACACCTGCCTGCCCAAGCTCTTCAGATAATCCCTCTGTCATGGCCATTTTTGGTCTGGGGACTCGATATCCTCGGCCCTTCCCCCGAGCAATCGGGGGCTTTGAATTCTTGTTCGTTGCCATCGACAAGTTTACAAAGTGGCCGGAAGTGACTGCCGTGAGGAAGGTGACTGCTCAGTCAGCTATCAAGTTCTTGAAAGAATTGGTGTGTCGTTCAGAGTTCCGGCAAGGATCATCACTGACAACGGCACCCAATTCACGAGCCACGCCTTCATGCAACATGTTCAGACCCTCAGATGCAAGATCTCATTTGCCTCTGTGGCACACCCCCGGAGCAATGGACAAGCTAAGAGCGCGAATGCTGAAGTGCTTCGTGGACTCAAGACAAGGACTTTCGATACGCTGCAGAAGCATGGCAAGTGGTGGTTCGAGGAGCTGCCGGTATTTCTCTAGTCCCTCAGAATGACACCTAATCGAGCTACCGGGCAGAATCCCTTCTCCCTGGTCTACGGGGCAGAAGTAGTTATCCCCACAAAACTCATTTACGGGTCTCCTCGAGTGCTTGCCTACGATGAAGTAGCGCAAGATCAGCACCGGCGTGACGACGCTATGCTAATCGAGGAGAACCGTCTCCGGGCGCCGCAACGCATGTTGCATGCTATCAGCAAGCCCTGCGTCGCTATCATAGCCACAGGGTTCGTGCCCGGTGTTTTGAGGAAGGTGACCTTGTCCTTGGGCGGGAACTAGTAGGCGTCGGTCCTAAACAAACGGTTTTTAACCCCTTTCCGCGACGGCATTTGGAACCGTCACCAAGTGAGTGTGGGCGATAAGGGGGTCCTTCCCACACGACCCAGAAACCGTCAGGGATATGCCCTCCTGGCACACACGTTCGGCAAAATGAGGTCGTGTGCGACCGGCGAGCGCTCAAATATGGAAATATGTATAGTAGAGATAAAAAAATACAATTATACGGCGAATTTTTTTCCGGTCGCAAGTACATCCCACACAGTCAGTCCCCGCTAAACGTTTCCATTCGTATGTACATCCCACACAATCGCTCCAAGGAAAACGTTTCCGTTCACAGGTACATCACACACAATTTTCACGTTAAATCGTTTGCGTTATTGAATGTATCACACACGGTCCATAGAAGAAACTGTGTGGCAAAGGCTGTCCATGACACACAGTTTTTATGTGGTAAACGTTTGCGCAAGGTGGCCTAACGCAGACAGTTTTCAAGAGAAAGTCATGTGTGATTGTTCATTGATCCAACACGGTTTATTCCTAAAAACTATGTGCATTGCCTGAGGTCATCGCCCACGGTATTTTTTTCAACAACCGTTTGCAATAGCAAAACCCAATTAGCAGGCTAATTCACCATTAGCAGGCTAATTATCCGATTATTCATAATCCATTTATTAATCTAATTGACATTTCATATTAAGCACACAATATATTTCATTTCCATATTAAGGAAGCATAATTTCATAATTGAAATACATCAGAGTACAACATGATATAGCTTCAGCACTCAGCTACCCCATTACACAACAGCACCAGCAGCAAGTTCCACATGCAACATGTAGAACCTTTCAAAATTAGCATCATAGACGGTATATAGACATATGCATCTCATCTGGAAAACTGCTGAAGCGGAAGGCGAATATTGAGCCTTCATTCATGTTGAAGGTCTTTGCAACTTTAGGCCAGTGCCTGTGGATGATTGACCGTCCGTCCTTCTTCCTCTTCCAGAACACTTCAATATTGAACCGTGGGTGTTGTATGAAAACCTTCCTCGCCTCCTAACATAGAGGTGGTTTGAGAGGTAATCATCAGTCAACTGCTTTGGAAAGGCCTGAAAACAAGGATGTGCATAAATATATTCTCTATATTGGAAATGGGGCAAAGGAATAAAAAAAGGCAAGGTATAATAGTTAGTACCATCTTGTAGTGAACTGATGTCTTCTTCATTGTGCAGACAAAGATCTTGTTGTTTTTTGTTGCTAATTTCTTTATCCTAACAATCTTTCCGAGTTTCTTGATTTGATTGATATTCATGGACAACTCATTTCCCCATATGCAAAAAGGGTCGAACAGTGGGTCAAAACCTCTGACAGCAGGACCTACATGTGCAAGACCAAATTGTTAAAAACCAAAAAATTAGAATGGTTCCTCCAATTGCACAATAATGTGTTATTAGACAACGGACCATGCACGTGCTAACCTCGATTGTAAACCTCAGTGCTTCCCATTGTTTCCCTACAACACATATAAGGTAGTTAGTCATCAGGTTAAGTAAGGGTTCGCATGCTATCAGTAAAATGTGTTGATTAAAAACAAGCACATTGCAGATACATCAGATTAATTCAAGCCACACCGAAAACCCATTTACCCAAACCGAGTATGATTAAGAACTAGCAAATATAGCACTTGTATATGTTTCTCATGTATTAAGTGCAGCCAACTTCGATTTATTCCTCACATGCACAACAATACAAAATTCTACCGACGACAATTGGACATCGCATTGCAGAATTGAACCAAGCAGTTAACTAAACACCACAACAAATGAACCAAACATTAACTGAGCACCACATTGCACAATATAATATACTCCTAATAGAAGATGAGACAGTTAACCAAACAGTTAACTACAGCCAATTGTAGCAATTGTATTTGTTTGTCATGTACTTACTACAACCAAATTCAATTTATTCCTCACATGGTATACAACAACAGAATGCACCCACAATTTTGTAAAGATAAATTAGATTTATTTCTCACATGGAAGATAATACAAAATTGCAGCCTGAAGAATTGAATATCACATTTGAAGAATTGAACCAAACAGTTAACTGAAGACGACAACTAATTAACAAAATAGTTAATAAGTGAGCACCACACTGCATGACATATAGAACATATACACTAGAGCAACAGATTGCATGGTAAAATTAGATAGCACAATTCACTAGAATTTGTGAAGGAAAGGCAGGAGCAGCACACGCAACGGGTAAACCAAGCATGCTTAACCGGCGTAGCTAGCAAATGGCAAGGTGCTCCTCCAAGATCTGGGGGTCGGCACGAATGGCGGCACTTATTTGGTGGAGGGGTCGGTGATTTGGGTGGAAGGTGTCGTGCTCGCGCCGGCGATCGGGGCATGTGGGATGTGGAAGGAGGAGGAGGATGGGGGTCAGGTGTGGATTACCTGCCTGGACAGACGAGGCCGAGCAGTGTGAAGGAGAGTCACCGACGAGGAGGTGGTGCTGCAAGCAAGGAGTGAAGGTTTCAACTTGGAAAGGAAGGCCGAAAGAGGCGAAATGTGGCTTTTGGTAAGGGGGAGGGGGCGGGGAGGTAGATATTTCCGCGGAAGCCGAAAATTTGGAATCGCTTCAGCGAAAAAACTGGCGCACAAAGTGTCATCAGACATGGTCCCTTATTTAGAACTGTGTAGATATGTGTACATCACAAACGATTCAGATAGCTTAACCCGTGTGTGATGAGTTTGAACGTCAAAAGTTTTGGTTCGGATTTCCATAGTTACAGTGGTCATGCACGTCATTGCATAATTTGGGTACACAAAGGAGACTACATCACACCCACACTTCTTAATCGAGCAAGTTTAGCAATTAAACAGAGCTAGCTGACCTAAACATTACTCTAACAAATTAAAGACCGGCGCTCTTAATTACACAAAACAAAGAGTACTACTACGGCTGGTGCTCGTCGATCTCCGCCGCCGCCTCCATGTCCAGCTCGCGCCCGACGGTCTCCTGGGGAAGGGGCTCCATGGCATCCATCACACCATACTCGGCAAGCATCTCGCCATCTATTTGGAAAAGGCCGCCACGAGCTGGGCATGGGCGGACACGATCTGGGCTTGGACGGGCTCCGTCGTCGCAAGGTATGCGGCGGAGTAACGGACGGCTGCTCGAACGCTCTCAGCGATTGCCCGCTCTTCGGCCGTGGGTTGCCGACCGTTGTCGCAGAAGCTTCGTTCGATTTGTGCAGTGACGGCCAGGAGCTCGGCGTGGGCGGCCTCGACATGGTCGTGGGCGGCCTCCATCAGGGCTAATGCCACCGCTGCGGAACGGACAGCTGCTGTGCCGCTCTCGCCAGTTGCTATCCTCGAGGCAGATGTTGCTGCCGCCACCTGAGAAGTAACAGCGGCCGTTTAGGCTGCCTTTGCCGTCTGGTCGCAGATTGCGGCCGTGCTCATGCACCTTGTTAGCACGCTCACGGCGGCTGCGGCCGCGCTCTCGCCGGAGTGGGCCACCGAAGTTGCCCTCATGATGCGGGTCCACGTGCCCATCTTTGACCGGCGACGATTGAACAGTGAAATGATATTTGGGGAGCGAGCTAGTGTGCTTGAGACGCCGGCTGTGGACTGTAGTCGACGCACCTTCTCGTGTAAGCCATAGACGTACTATACACCGACGATGGTCCAGGATATTTTGTACTACATCTCACACGGTTGTTGATAATAAACTATGTGCGGTCTACTTGATTTTTCATCTTGATTTGAATTACATAATGGGGTCACAGCGGCAATGGGCAGTGTTTGAATTGCTAGACCATTTATTTGGAGTGAACATGCAACTATATGTGTGTCGTAAAAGAATTGGAATTATTCAGGGTTCGTTTGAACATTTTATACATTAAATTGGTTTTCTAGCCATTTCAGGTGAACAATTCAAAATTAAACTACATGCACATGCTCTAGTGCATATAAATTGGTTGAAAAATCAAATCTTTGTCCTTGGGTGCATGCTTAGGTCCCATGCAAGAAATGGGAATGAATTTCAGACACCAGGGCACCGTTGATTGCTGGCAAAACATTGAGATGCCTGGTTTTTAAATTCTAGTAAATCCAAAACTCGTCTGAAATTCATGAAACTTGGCATGCTATCATGGAGCGGCATCAACATGCCGTGGTAAAAAAATTGTCCCATTTGGGGCAGATCTGTGTATATGCTTCTCACAACAAGCATGATGGTTTTCGGTAGGGAACATCCCACCTTTGGGGACGAAACGTATCCATTGCCTCTTATTTCTTTCAAATTTTTTCTCGTGTCAACAAAGAACAACATGACTGTTGTGTGAATTTTTGTGATATTTCGGGGTTCGTTTAGACATTTTATGCATTAATTGAGTTTTCAATGCATTTATGTGCATAATTCAAATTTGAACTACATGCACATGCTCCAGTGCATATAAATTGGTTGAAAAATCAAATCTGTGTCCTTGGGTGCATGCTTTGGTCCCATGCAAGAAATGGGAATGAATTTCAAACACCAGGGCACCATTGATTGCTGGCAAAACATTGAGATGCCTGGTTTTTAAATTCTATTAAATCCAAAACTCGTCTGAAATTCATGAAACTTGGCATGCTATCTTGGAGCGGCATCAACATGCTGTGGTACAAATTTTGTCCCATTTGGTGCAGGTTTGGGTATATGATTCTCACAAACTGGAGCTTCTCTGTCGGTGAGAACGACACCTATGGGATCACAAGGATCCCTACTATAGTTGGCGGGGCGCGGGGTTGTGAGAAGAGCGGGTCTGACAGAAAGCACACGGATCGTTTACCCAGGTTCGGGCCGCAAGGATGCATAAAACCCTAGTCCTGCTTTGGTGGATGTATTTAGTGTTCTTGAGCTCTCGAACTAGCTACGGTGGCTGTGTAGTTCAAAAGAGCCGAATCCCCCTCCAGTACGCAATGGGCCTCCTTTTATAGTCGAAAGGGGCTGCCACAGTGGCACACAGGAGGTGGAAAGGCCTACAGTATTGCGAGCTTATCGCCTGTATTACAGGACAAGATGCATTTAATGCATCGCTTAGGTGTCCCTTAGCTTTATCGGGGACGGGGACGAGGCCCGTCCCGTCCGTCGCCGCCCCTCCTCGCTTCGACACGCGCCCTGGCCAGCGATGCATGCGGCGCCATGTAGGCAGGCAGGTAGCTGAAGTGGCGTGGTGGTAGGGTGTTCACAAAGATCTGCACGCCGCCACGTAGGCGCTTGCTGAGTTGGCCTGGGAGCCGCATGTTGCCACGCAGGTGCCTACCCAGCTGGTCGGGCTGGCAGTTGCATGCTAATGGCGGTTGAAACTTGGCTGGTGCGGGCCTGGCAGTGGCTCCACTGATGTCCTTGGCAAGGGCCTTGCCGGGGGCCCGGTAAGGGTCTTGCCGTGGCGCACAGTCGTCCTCGGCAAGGATCTTGCCGGGGGTCTTGTGGCTTTCCTTGGCAAGGATCTTGCCGAGGATCGTTGTCTTCTGATCCTCATCTGATCTCATATATCTATGGTCTTGACAAAGATCTGCATGCCACCACGGAGGTGCCTCCTGAGCCCTGGTCCAATCGTAGTCGATTGGGCTGGAACCTGTGGGCTCAAGGGCGGCTCGCTCTGTTGGTGTTTGGGCAAGTTTCCCCGGCAAGGCTCTTGCCGGGGCCGCGGAGGCCGCCCCGGCAACGGCCTTGCCGGGGGACTCCACCTCGCCCCTTTGTTGTCTTGTGTTTTTGTCTTGGCGTTGCCTCTGACCATCTTGTGCCTCTGGCTTCTCTTCGGTTTCACTCCCCTGCTCTGCTTACTGTGGCCGTGGGCACGGCTCCGACTGTCCGTGCACAAGTAAAGGGGTCAAAAGGAGCGCCCCTACTTTTGTACACCGACAGGAGCCCCCGGGCCTGGGTCACACATAAGCGCGACACGTTGTTGGGCCAGGCCCAAAACAGTGCGCGCGAAGTCGCGGCGGGACTTTACCGCAGTAATTTTCTGTCCGCTGCGCTTCCCCATGACCTGTGCGATGTGGAGGGTCATGCGTGACGTGGGTGTCATGCGTGGGGCGGTTTCCGCATGCATGCGTCACATCGTGGTAAAGAGGCGGCTCGCGCCTGCCCCATAAAAAGAGGGAGGCGTGGAGGCGCGGCTCATTTACTGGGTGGACTTGGGTCGCAGTCTTCAAGGCGCCCGAGCCCCACGATCACGGGGCGGGGAACGGTCGCCTCACCCGTCTCTCCGACCCTGCTCGCCCGCCACGCGTCCTCCATGCAAGTGGTAGGCGGTGGAGGCGGGAAACCGGGCCGTCGCTGATTGGAGCAGCGGGTCAGTCCTGATTCCCCGCACTCCCGATGGCTGGGTTGGCCGAGTGGGGCGGCCGAGCCTCGACCCCGCCCCTTTATAAGGAGGGGGAGGAGGGGGCGTCATCCCACATTCCTTCTGCGTCCATCCTCCTCTACCTTCGCTCTTTTCTTCCACCTGCCACGACGAGACGAGGTGCTGGGCCTTCGACGGTGGCGGCGAGGGTTGCTGCTCGTCAGTGCGTCCCCCCTTCCCATGAGCCCGCGGAGGCGGAGCCGGCCACAAGAGGAAGCGGGAGGGGGCATGGCCGAGGTCGCCGCGGCGGTCGGGGGAGAGGGGTCGAGGCGGCGCGATGGCCGTGCCTCCACCAGCGGTGCCTCCCGCGATGGAGGGTCACGTCGGGGACCAGCCTTGCGAGTTCTTCATCAGGCTACGTCGGCCACCACGTCGTCGTCTCCGTCTCCCCACCCCCTTCGCCCAGGATATGGAGCTCGATCCGCCCCAGACCCTCAGATTGCACATGAGGGGCTGCGGGACCGGCGGCACGCGGGTCGACGTCGACTTCCCCGCTCCTCACGTCATGTATCTCCGTCGCGGATGGAAGACAGTTGCCCGCATCCATAGCCTGGCGGTGGGGCTCGTCCTCTACTTCAAGTTAATGGAGGGCGGCCTTCTCTCCGTCAAGGTCTTCGGAGATCTTGGCACTCGCCTGAAGTGCTGCTGGAGAGCTCCTCCGACAATGAAGATTCCTCCTCAAGCGGGAGTGACGAGGAGGACAGCAACAGCGGCGACGAGGGAGTCGAGCGGCAGGATGCTGACTCCGACTTCGACTGACCGCGCCGCCCCTCCCTCGGCCACGCGCCCTGCCAAGGGCCATGCTCGCCAAGCTCTCCATCGGGGTGCTCCCCGTCGTCTCCTTGGGCGGCTGGCGTAGGAGGGCCGGAGAAGGCGAAGAAGGCGGGTGGCGGCCATCAACTCGGAGTACGCGGGCACCGACGCCTTCGTCGCGTATTGCCGGCCCGCTGGCTCGTCTTCCAGCTCCTTTCCCGGCACCAAGATGTTCTCTTGGTGCCTTCTGCTCCTTGCACCTTGCCTAGGCGCCCCTTTTGCCCTCCTGCCGCCTTGTTCCACCTTCTGTGGAGAGGGACAAGAAAGGGATTACGGGCACCTTATTTCTTTTTAGTTTGTAAGCCTGCAGGCACTTGTTAATTTTAAGACTTGTAACCCCCCTTGCTCATGTTTTTAATTCCATATGAACTGTACCTGTATGGGAATTTTTTAATGAAAAATGGTGCTTGCCGGGTTCTTTGTGCGTGAGCAAGGCCCATGCCAAGGACGAATCCTTGTTATTTTTAAGGTAAACATTGTCGCCCGGCAACAGGGCTTGCCATTTCCCCACTTCAGTCGACCATTCTCGCGCTCTTGGCGGAGGCAGGGGCGAAGTAGAGTTAGGCCCCTCGTTCATCTCCTCGCCACTGCGACTACTACCAAATTCCGACCCAGGAGGTAGCTCTCAGGTACAGGAAAGGGGGAGCACGGTGGTTTTAGGAACATAAACGAGGTTTCATATGTCCCAGTTCTATACGGAAACGCTTAACAGGGGGATGAAAGACTTATCTGAATCCGCAGCCCCCGGCAACCCTGGCTTGCTGTGGTCGGATCCTTGTATCTTCAGCCCCCGGCAGCCTTGCCCTGCCGGGGCCAGAGTGCCGGTTCGTTCTCCTTTTCCCAAGCAGCTAAGCAGAAGTACCCTAGGAACCAAAGAGAACGGAAAGACGCACACTCGACCTCTAGGCTTAGGGGTTAGTCGCCGCTAAGCACTACCAACCCTAACCGAGCGAGAGACTTAACCTAGCATGCATGCTATAACTTAGGGCACCAGCTCTTCATTTATTTATGCTCAGGGTCTGCGCCTAGCTTTGTACAGAGGGTTACATGCCTTGCCGGCAAAGCTTGTACAAAAGGTGGCTTGCCGGGAGGCCCGACAAGCCGCGCCTTATGGGTAAAACTTCCGAAGATGCTCGATGTTCCAGGAGTTGCTCACTGGGACAGCATCTTCGGTCTCCAGGCGGACTGCGCCGGGCTTGGTGACTCGTATTACCCGATAAGGGCCTTCCCACTTCGGCGTCAACTTGTTAGAATTCTTTGTCGTCTGGACGCGCTGAAGAACAAGGTCGCCTTCCTCAAAGCTTCGGGCATGAACCTTGCGGCTATGATAGCGGCACAAGGCTTGCTGGTAGTGTGCTGCTCTCACAGCCGCCCGAAGACAATCTTCCTCAAGGAGCGTTGCGTCATCTTGCCGCAACTGCTTTTGCTCAAGCTCGTCCTAAGCGAGCACTCGAGGTGACCCGTATATGAGTTCCGTGGGGAGAACTACCTCTGCCCCATATACTGGAAAAAAGGGTGTCTGGCCGGCGGCTCGGTTTGGCGTCGTTCTGATCGACCAAAGAACCACCGGCAACTCATCAATCCAGTGCCTTCCGCTCTTGTGCAGCCTGTCAAAGGTCTTCGTTCTCAGGCCTCGCAACACTTCAGCATTCGCTCTCTCCGCCTAGCCGTTGCTCCGGGGGTGTGCCACGGAAGCAAAACAGACCTTGCTGCCGAGATCTTGGATGTACTGCATGAAGGTGTGGCTTGTGAACTGCGTGCCGTTGTCGGTGATCACTCTGTTTGGTGCACCAAAACGGCAGACTAGCCCTTTGAAGAACTTGACGGCTGACTGTGCTGTCATCTTCCTCACCGGTTCCACCTCCGGCCACTTTGTGAACTTGTCGATTACAATGTACAAGTACTCAAAGCCCCCGACAGCATGGGGGAAAGGGCCCAGTATGTCGAGCCCCCAGACTGAAAATGGCCAGGAGAGAGGGATTGTTTGAAGGGCTTGAGCTGGTTGATGAAGCTTCTTTGAATGGAACTGACACGCTTCACACTTGGTTACTAGTGCCGTTGCATCCTGGAGGGCAGTGGGCCGGAAGAAACCCTGCCGGAACGCCTTGCCGGCAAGGGCCCTCGACCCTATGTGGGAGCCACATATGCCTCCATGTATCTCTGCCAACAGCTCCAGTCCTTCCTCTCGGGGGATGCACTTCAATTTCACACCGTTCGGTCTTTTTCTGTACAGGACGTCATTGACGAACTGGTACAAGGCAGACCGACGGGCTACTTTTTCTGCTTCTTCCTGCTCCGTATGAAGTTCCCCTATCTGGAGGAAACGGATGGTGTGCTGTGCCCATGCCGGAGCCTGGGGCTCGACGGCAAGGACCAAAGGCATCTCTTCCGCCATGGGAGTGTCCGTCTCTACGGCCAGGGCTTGACGGCCTGCCAGAGTCGGTCGCTCCTCGGCAGGCTCAGGGCCCACGGCAACACCCTTGTCGGCGGCCCCTGGGGACACGGCGGGAAAGTACTTGTCGGGGCCTGATTTCCTCTGCTTGTTCTGCTCCATTGATGGTTCAACGGATGGTTGAGTTAAACGAAGCAAAAACGTACCTGGTTCCATAGGTAACTTGAATGCAGCGTGCTTTGACAGGTAATCGGCGATGTCATTCTCCGCTCTGGGAACGTGCTCCGCTTGTATACCATCAAAGCGCTCCTCCAGCTTCCTCACCTCATCTACGTAGGCCTCCATCAACGGGCTCTGATAATCTTTGTTGACTTGTCTGACGACAAGCTGCGAATCACCCCTGACGATGAGCTTTTTAACTTCGAGGTCTGCCGCGATCCTGAGACCGGCAAACAATCCCTCGTACTCAGTAGTGTTGTTGGTGGGCATATCCCTGGGAAAGTGCATCTGGACTACATACTTGAGGTGCTCTCCGGTGGGTGCGATGAGCAGCACACAAGCACCGGTGCCTTGCAGCGAGAAAGCTCCGTCAAAGTACATAATCCAGTCACGAGCTGTTTCCTTGCCGGGAAGAGTGGTCTCCTGGATCTCTTCATCGGGCGTTGAGGTCCATTCTACAATGAACTCCGCCAAGACTCTGCTCTGGATTATCGAGATACTTTCAAACTTCAACCCAAAGCTCGACAACTCCAAGGCCCACTCCACAATCCTTCTGGTTGCATCTGGGTTGTGCAGTATCCGTTGCAACGGGAGGCGGGTGACGACAGTGATCTCGTGGGCTTGGAAGTAATGACGCAGCTTCCTCGAGGCCATAAGGAGGCCGAAGAGGAATTTCTGCACTGTAATGCCCATGATGCGGCTATATCTCCCACGTGTCGAGGCACGACTTAGAGGCATAACCGCATAGTGGTTTTGTCGCAAGAAGGGTCATCTTCACACAATCCCATGTAATGAACAAGAATGGGATAAGGAGTTGGTTACAATCGCCACTTCACACAATACATAAATATAATACATACATATAGACCGACTACGGCCAAAATCCAGATGAAAATAAGATAACCCCAAATGCTAGATCCCCGATCGTCCCAACTGGGCTCCACTACTGATCATCAGGAAAAGACACATAGTAACGACCACGTTCCTCGTCGAACTCCCCTTGAGATCGACCCCATCATTTGCACTGGCATCGTCGGCACCTGCAACTGTTTTGGTAGAATCTGTGAGTCACGGGACTCAGCAATCTCACACCCGCGAGATCAAAACTATTTAAGCTTATAGGGAAGGATGGTGTAATGAGGTGGAGCTGCAGCGGCAATAAGCATATATGGTGGCTAACATACGCAAAAGAGAGCGGGAAGAGAAGAAACGGAACGGTCGTCATCTAGCAATGACCAAGAAGTGATCCTGAACTCCTACTTACGTCATCCATAACTCAAACCATTTTCACTTCCCGGACTCCGCCGAGAAGAGACCATCACGGCTACACACACAGTTGATGTATTTTAATTGGTTCAAGTGACAAGTTCTCTACAACCGAACATTAACAAATTCCCATCTGCCTCATAACCGTGGGCACGACTTTCGAAAGATAATACCCTGCAGGGGTGTCCCAACTTAGCCCATCATAAGCTCTCACGGTCAACGAAGGATAAACCTTCTCCCGGAAAAAACCCGATCAGTCTCGGAATCCCGGTTTACAAGACATTTCGACAATGGTAAAACAAGACCAGCAAAGCCCCCGAATGTGCTGACAAATCCCGATAGGAGCTGCACATATCTCGTTCTCAGGGCACAACGGATGAGCCAGACGTCGGGTTGGCATAGACCCTGGTTGCCCAGGGGGCGCCGGACATCGCTCGGTTTGGGCCAACACTCGAAGGAGCACTAGTCCGGGGGTTTAAAATAAAGACGACCCTCGGTCTCGCGAAAACCCGGGGGAAAAAGGCTTAGGTGGCAAATGTTTAAACCAAGGTTGGGCCTTGCTGGAGGAGTTTTATTCAAGGCGAACTGTCAAGGGGGTCCCATAAATCACCCGACCGCGTAAGGAACGCAAACTCAAGGAACATAATCCCGGTATATCAGTAACTAGGGCGGCAAGAGTGGAACAAAACACCAGGCATAAGGCCGAGCCTTCCACCCTTTACCAAATATATAGATGCATTAATTAAATAAGAGATATTGTGATATCCCAACATATCCATGTTCCAACATGGAACAATCTTCAACTTCACCTGCAACTAGCAACGCTATAAGAAGGGCTGAGCAAAAGCGGTAACATAGCCAAACAACGGTTTGCTAGGAAAGGATGGTTAGAGACTGACATGGCAATATGGTAGGCATGATATAGCAAGTGATAGGTAGCGCAGCATGGCAATAGAGCGAACAACTAGCAAAGCAAAGATAGAAGTGATTTCGAGGGGTGGTCATCTTGCCTGCAAGGTTCTCAGAGTTGTCGAAAGCTTGATCCTCGTAAGCGTACTCAACAGGTTCCTCGTTCACGAACTCGTCTCCCGGCTCTACCCAAGACAAGAACACAAACAAACGGAACCACAATCAACCACGAGAAATGCACAAGCAACATGATGCAAAACATGTATGATATGCGAGATATGATATGCGATGCATATGCGTGCTCTGGAAGGAAAATGATGAACAAGGCAGTAACTTGGCAAACCAAGCATGCCACTGGAAATATGAGATGATTTCGGTCGAAATCGATATAAAGATCACCGGAAACGGATGCACGGTTTGCAAATGGCGGGCAAAACAAGAATGACACAAATCTGCGATTAACAGCATGATAGCACATAAAATGCAACAAGTAACAATGCTACATCACTCTAACATAGCAACAAAGTATATGACAGTAATCTACAGGAGATGCTTGACAAAAGATGAACACTGAGCTACAGCTAGATCACAACATATCAAGCTCAAACAAGCATGGCAAAAGTGCAAAAGATAACAGGATCACAGACACTGAAAAACTGGACATGGCAGAAAACAGCATCAGGTAGCAATGTTCAGAGCACGAAATCAACATGCTACAGGAACTTAACATAGCAAAACAAGGCATGGCAGTATTTCTACTAAATGCATATGACAAATGTCCCTTACTATCCATAAACCAAAAAGGAACAGAAGATATGATGGCAAGCATGTAAACATAACAAGTTTCGTTATCAGGTTTCAGACTTAGCACAAAACAGAGCATGGCAGAAATAATAATATGAAGGCATGTAGAGCTCATGCCCATAAGATGGCATGGAATACAACAAAACACATGTAGAGCTCATGCCCATAAGATGCACAGATTAAATGATACAAAAATGACAAATCTCCAAGTTCTGTTAAGAACCAGCAGATAACAGCAACTAGCCCTCTTGCAACAGAGATTTGGGCATCAAGATGACCTCTAATGAACATGGTGCCATTGAACAAAATGTAGAGCATCACGAGACGAACAATTTTAAATATTACACGCGCGAAAAGGAGCTACATGCAACGAGTTATGCACTGATGAACATGGACACATATTGAGAAAAATCACAGACTTAGTGGAATTCGGGAAAACGGGAAAGTCAACCTAGGGTTTCGGGCGATCCAGATCTGGCGATGGGCTCGAGCTTGACGGGGCTTCGGCTCCGGTGGCGCTGTTCGCCGGCGACGGGAGGGAGAGATGGCGGCGCCGGCGCGGGGGAACGGCGACGCGGGCCCCGGCGGAGGGAGGAGGCGGCGGGGCCTCGGGCCGGCGACGGCGATAGGGGGAACGGCGACGGGCGGCCGTGGTGGGGCGGCGTGGCGCCGGCGGCCGTCGTCGGCGAGGCGGAGGGTGCGGGACCGGCCGGCGGCGGTGGGGCGAGGCGCCGGCGCGGAGGAGAGCGCGGGAGGCGGCGGGCGAGCGCGGGCTCGGGCGAGCCCCGCGTGGGCCGAACGGGCCGGCGGCGGAGGGAGGTGGCCGGGTGCCACGTGGCGCTCTCGGGCTGGCTGGGCGCGGCGGCAAGATGTGTCTGGCGGCGTACGGACACGTCCGGCGTCGCCGGAGGCGATTTTTCTAGGGTTTGTCTGCGTTTGTATTCCGGGAGAGATGAGTATATATAGGTAGAGGGAGCTAGGAGAGTCCAAATGAGGTGTGGTTTTCGCCCACACGATCGTGATGGAACGACCTAGAGCATGGAAGAGAGTTTGGTGGGTTTTCGGCTGGTTTTTAGGAGGGTTTTGCTGCAACACACAGATGGACTTTGCGGATGCCCAGTTAACCGTTGGAGTACCAAACGACCTCCAAATGGAACGAAACTTGACCGGTGGTATACTAAGGCCACTTGACAAGCCTCGGTCCATTCCGAGAACGTTTGACACCTGCTCACGAAAGAAAACAAGAGGGGTGCACCGGAGGAGATAGGAGCGCCGGATTGCAAAACGGACAACGGGAAAAATGCTCGGATGCATGAGACGAACACGTATGCAAATGCAATGCACATGATGACATGATATGAAATGCATGACATGAACAAAATGCAAAAACGAAAAACAAAACCCGACCACGAAGGGAATATCACATCACATAGCCGAAAATGGCAAGAGTCGGAGTTACAAATATGGCAAGTTACATGCGGGGTGTTACAACACTCCACCACTAAGAGAGGATCTCGTCCCGAGATCTAGGACTGAAAGAACTCCGGATATTCGGAACGGAGATGGTCCTCGCGTTCCCAGGTGGCTTCCCGGTCGGAATGGTGCGACCACTTCACTTTCAGGAATTTGATTGACTTGTTGCGAGTCTTGCGCTCAGTTTCTTCAAGAATAGCAACGGGGTGCTCATGATAAGACAAATCTTCTTGGAGGTCAATCTCTTCGAAGTTGATAGTGCGCTCAGGTGTCTTGAAGCACTTGCGGAGCTGTGACACGTAGAACACATCGTGCACGTTCGCGAAGTTGGAAGGAAGCTCAAGTTGATAGGCGAGGACGCCTCTTTTCCCAATGATCTTGAAAGGACCCACGTATCTAGGGGCAAGCTTCCCTTTGATACCGAAGCGACGAGTGCCTTTCATTGGAGAGACGCGGAGGTAGACATGGTCTCCGATCTTGAAAGCCACATCACGGTGCTTACTATCATAGTAACTCTTCTGGCGCGATTGCGCAGCTTTGAGATTATCACGGATGACTTTACACATTTATTCAGCTTCAGTGATTAAGTCATTGCCAAGAAGTTGGCGTTCACCAGTCTCTGACCAATTGAGAGTAGTACGGCAATTTCTGCCATAGAGAATCTCGAATGGGGCCATGCCCGAACTCGCTTGGAAACTGTTGTTGTAGGAGAATTCAGCATATGGAAGACAATCTTCCCATTTCATGCCAAAGGAAATGACACAAGCCCTGAGCATATCTTCAAGAATTTGATTGACTCGCTCGACTTGGCCACTAGTTTGAGGATGGAAAGCTGTGCTGAAACGAATGTTTGTGCCCATGGCCTTCTGGAAGGAGTCCCAGAACTTGGAGGTGAAGATGCTTCCATGATCAGAAGAAATCAATTGTGGAATGCCGTGCAAGGAGACAATTCTGGAGGTGTAAAGCTCGGCCAACTGAGCTGATGTGATGGATTCTTTGATTGGAAGGAAATGAGCCACTTTAGAAAGCTTGTCGATGACAACGAAGATAGCATCATTTCCGCGCTTGGACTTTGGAAAACCAGTCATGAAGTCCATTTCGATATGATCAAACTTCCATTCTGGGATAGCAAGAGGTTGAAGGAGACCAGCTGGTCGTTGGTGTTCTGCTTTCACTCTTCGACAGACATCACATTCATTCACGAATTGAGCAATTTCTCGCTTCATTCGAGTCCACCAATACGACTACTTGAGGTCATGGTACATCTTCGTACTTCCAGGATGAATGGAAAGGAGAGAATTGTGTGCCTCGTTCATAATGACTTTCCTTAGATCACCTTTAGGAACCACAATCCGGTCCTCGAAGAATAAAGTGTCTCTGTCATCAATGCGATAGCACTTGTATTTGGAAAGACCCTTGTCGATACCACGTTTCACCTTCTTCACCATGGCACCAAGAAGTTGTGCCTCACGAATTTGATCTTCCAAAGTAGGAGAGACTATGAGGTTGGCAAGAAAGCCTTGAGGAACAACTTGGAGATTTAGCTTGCGGAAAGCTTCACAAAGATCCGGTTGGAATGGCTTGAGAATTAAGCTGTTGCAATAAGCCTTCCTGCTTAAAGCATCTGCAATGACATTTGCTTTGCCTGGAGTATATTCAATACTCGGATTGTACTCTTGAATCATTTCGACCCATCGAGTCTGCCTGAGGTTGAGGTTGGGCTGAGTGAAGATATACTTGAGACTCTTGTGATCGGTGAATATATCCACTTGTCTTCCCAACAAGAGATGTCTCCACGTTATTAATGCATGGACAACTGCCGCCAACTCAAGATCGTGAGTGGGGTAGTTCTTCTCGTTGGGCTTCAACTGACGAGAGGTATAGGCCACAACTTTCTTCTCTTGCATTAACACAGCACCGAGACCTTGGAGAGAAGCATCACAGAAAACTTCAAAAGGCTTGGATTCATCAGGAGGAGTCAAGACAGGAGCGATGACGAGTTTCTCTTTGAGAGTGTTGAAAGCAACGTCACACTCAGGAGACCAGACATACTTCACATGCTTCTGGAGGAGGTTGGAAAGAGGCTTTGCAATCTTGCAGAAATTCTCAACGAATCTTCGGCAATAGCTTGCAAGACCAAGAAAACTACGGAGCTGCTTGACATTCTGAGGAGGTTCCCAATTCACAATTGCGGACACCTTCTCGGGATTAACAGCGATGCCCTTGGCAGAGATGATGTGACCAAGGAAAAGAACTTCATCAAGCCAAAACTCACATTTAGAGAACTTCGCATAGAATTGATACTCTCTGAGCTTGTCGAGCACCAATCGCAAGTGTTTGGCATGGTCCTTCTTATTCTTGCAGAAGACCAAGATATCATCGAGATACACCAGGACGAATTCATTTGTATAAGGGTTGAAGATGAAATTCATCATCCGAGAGAAAACTGGAGGAGCATTGACAAGGCCGAAAGACACGACAGTATATTCATAAGAACCAAAGCTTGTTCTGAATGTTGTCTTGGGAATATCTTCTTCACGAATGCGAATCTGATGATAACCCATACGAAGGTCAAGCTTGGAGAATACTTTAGCCCCTTTGAGTTGCTCGAATAGCTCATTGATGTTGGGAAGTGGATACTTGTTCTTGATTGTCTTCTTGTTCAATGGACGGTAGTCGACACAAAGTCGGTCCGTGCCATCCTTCTTCTTTACAAAAAGAACACCACAACCCCATGGAGATGAACTCGGTCTGATCAAAACCAGACGCTCTTGTTCATCGAGCTGCTTCTTCAATTCCTTCAGCTCGTTGGGTCCAAGCTTGTATGGACGCTTGCAAACGGGTTCAGTGCCAGGCTCTAGTTCGATAACGAACTCAACTGGCCGATGAGGAGGCATACCCGGAAGCTCTTCTGGAAAGACATCTTGATACTCACAAACGACTGGATTTGAGAGATGGCATTCAATTCGCCCTTCTCATTGAGAGAAAAAAACCGAATGGTTTCATCACGAGCGGCATAAATAATCACATCCTCAGAAGAGTGTGTCAATTGAATTTCCCTGGCAGCACAATCAAGTTGAGCCTTGTGCTTAGAAAGCCAGTCCATCCCAAGAATAAGATCAATATCCGAGTCACCAAGAACAATTGGAGAAGACAGAAATTCATAGTTGCCCATCTTGATGGAAACATCCGGAACCATGGAGCTTGCATTCATGAATTTACCCGGAGAGACAACTGATAACGGTCTAGGCAAACTTGATAAACCAACTCATGCATAAATGCAAATGGTCTTGATATGAAAGAAAGCGATGCACCAGTATCAAAAAGAACTTTTGCAGGAATATCATTAACAGGAAGATTACCCATTATCACATCAGTAGATTCCTCCGCTTGAGCTGCATTCATCATGTTCACCTTTGCAGACTTTGGATTATGCTTGACCACTGCATTGCTGGAAGATCTGACAGGAGGAGGAGGAGGAAGACGCCTTTGGTTGAAGCACTTGTTCGCATAGTGACCTTTCTGCTGACACTTGTTGCAAGTCACCTCTGAGAGTGGACTGTGATAAGGAGCATTGGCTTTGGAGCTTGATTCTGAGACTTGTTCTGATAGCCAGAGTTGGAAGAGTTGGAAGAACCATGGCCACCTTTGTTCTTCTGCTGGTAAGGCTGACAAAACGGAGGAGGAGGAGGCAACCAGAACTTCTGTTGCTTAGCTGTCACAAGTGAGGAAGAAGAAGACTGAACTGCGTCTCTGACTCTCTTCTTAGAAGCCTCACACTTGAGCTCAGCAGCCTCTTGCTTCAGTGCCATATTGTAGATTTGATCAAACTGACTAGGCTCAACAAGAACGAGAGCTAACTGCAGATCCTCTTTAAGGCCACCTCTGAAGTGATAAATCATGCTCTTTTCATCAGGAACGTCTTGTTTAGCGAAGCGAGCAAGTTTGTGAAACTGGATTTTGTATTGATACACAGACATGTTGCCTTGCTTGAGATTGCGGAACTCCTCACGCTTGCTCTCAACAACACTTTGTGGAATGTGGTGCGCTTTGAAGTCCCGACAGAAGTCAGTCCAAGTGATCACACGACCTCCTCTGGAATCTTTGTATTGTTGATACCAATCAGCATCTTGGTCCTTGAGCTGAAAAGAAGTGAACTTGACATAGTCCTCAGGCCTGACATTGCTACATTCAAAATGCTTGTTGATGTCCACGAGCCAATCATCGGCATCTGTGGCCTCGGCACAGTAGCTGAAAGACTTGGGCTGATTTGCGAGAAACTGGTTGAGTGTAGCAAAGTGAAACCGATTGTTGCCTTGACCTTGATTGCCTTGATTGCCTTGCCCTTGGGTGCGTTCTTGCAAGAGTTGCAGAATCATCTGAGAATTGGCGTTGGTGGCTGCCATGATAGCTTGCCATGCCTCCGGAGGCGGAGGTGGTGGCGGAGGGTTCGCTTGACTCCCTTCATTGCAATCCGGATTCTGACGCGTTGGCGGAGCCATCCTGAAGAGGGTGACATCCGTTAGCATCTTGATAGACAAATAGATAAGTAAAATCAACGGATAGAAATTGCAACATATAGTCTTCACAATAAACATTCGAACGAGGATGAACGAATGAATTCCGTAGTAAATCATCACACTTCCATAAGTTGAGAAGCCACTTAGAAAAAGATATGGAATCAACATCTAACTTCGAAGCAACTCGAATACCAAAATTCAAAACAAAACAAAGTATTGGCTTGCAGAATAACACGGAACAAACATATGATAGATATTTCGTCCGAAGTTTTCGTGGTGGGGCCCACACGGGCTCAATCGCACAGCACCATCATGTACAAGGCTGTGCACATGACATACGAAGCGTCCCCGAGTCGGCATAGCCAAGGACTCTTAAAGACACTACGAGACCACCGTAAATCAACCGTGTACAGGCGGACCACTAGACGTCGAACCCCAATCTCATATCATGCGTCTGTCGGAAAGATATCCTAAGGCTACTTGAATTCCCACTTATAAACTCCCGAAACTTTCTGGTATGCAATCTGGTGTTGGGGATACAAGGGACACAAAATATATCACCCAAACTAACAATCCCTAGATCCAGCTGTATCCATCCATCAACACATAACCAAGAAACCTTCGGAAATCGTTTACCTCAACCTTCGAAAATCATCCGTTATACAAGTTATGGCAATACTCCCGCACTCCCGCCCTAGTACTGGGTGGCGTCGAGGTGATCTCACCAACAACTGCATAAAAGAGATTTCGATGTCGGCGAAACTCAGGTATTCCAGAACTACAACGATAAAATTGTGACGACAACACCTCGGAGCTCAACTCCCCGGGACACTGCCACAACCCCTAAATGTCAGGAGGCACCAAGAACAATGTTCTCGTCACAAAACCATCGGAACGATTCCAAGATACCCGCGTGATCCTAAAAAAAAATTTAGTGAAATTTGAGGAGAGAATAGTCAAAACTTCTACGTCAGGAGACCTCACCAGAGCGACGAAGGGACTGAGGAGTAAAAAGAATCCTACTCTCCGATATATATAATCCTAAGACTCAAAACATCTTTGTTCTAGACTCAACAACGCCAGCGATTCGATCAAGCAGGGGGCTCCTAAGTCGGGGATGGCTCTGATTACCAACTTGTAACGCCCACGATGCGGCTATATCTCCCACGTATCGAGGCACGACTTAGAGGCATGACCGCATAGTGGTTTTGTCGCAAGAAGGGTCATCTTCACACAATCCCATGTAATGAACAAGAATGGGATAACGAGAGTTGGCTTACAATCGCCACTTCACACAATACATAAACATAATTCATACATCATCCAAAATCAACACATATAGGCCGACTACGGTCAAATCCAAATGAAAATAAGATAACCCCAAATGCTAGATCCCCGATCGTCCCAACTGGGCTCCACTGCTGATCATCAGGAAAGACACATAGTAACGACGACGTTCCTCGTCGAACTCCCACTTGAGCTCGGTTGCGTCATCTTCACTGGCATCGTCGGCACCTGCAACCGTTATGGTAGAATCTGTGAGTCACGAGGACTCAGCAATCTCACACCCGCGAGATCAAGACTATTTAAGCTTATAGGAAAGGATGGTGTAATGAGGTGGAGCTGCAGCAAGCACTAAGCATATATGGTGGCTAACATACGCAAATGAGAGCGAGAAAGAGAAGCAACGGAACGGTCGTCAACTAGTAATGACCAAGAAGTGATCCTGAACTCCTACTTACGTCAAACATAACCTAGAAACCGTGTTCACTTCCCGGACTCCGCCGAGAAGAGACCATCATGGCTACACATGCGGTTGATGTATTTTAATTAAGTCAAGTGACAAGTTCTCTACAACCAGACATTAACAAATTCCCATCTGCCTCATAACCGCGGGCACGGCTTTCGAAAGATAATACCCTGTAGGGGTGTCCCAACTTAGCCCATTATAAGCTCTCACAGTCAACGAAGGATAAACCTTCTCCCAGGAAGACCCGATCAGTCTCGGAATCCCGGTTTACAAGACATTTCGACAATTGTAAAACAAGACCAGCAAAGCCACCCGAATGTGCTGACAAATCCCGATAGGAGCTGCACATATCTCGTTCTCAGGGCACACCGGATGAGACATCCTACGAGTAAAACCAGACCTTGAGTTTCCACGAGGGGGCCCCGCAGTCTGCTCAGTTCGGACCAACACTCGAAGGAGCACTGGCCCGGGGGGGTTAAAATAAGATGACCCTCGGGCTCGCGAAAACCCAAGGGAAAAGGCTTAGGTGGCAAATGGTAAAACCAAGGTTGGGCCTTGCTGGAGGAGTTTTATTCAAGGCGAACGGTCAAGGGGGTCCCATAAATCACCCAACCGCGTAAGGAACGCAAACTCAAGGAACATAATACCGGTATGACGGAAACTAGGGCGGCAAGAGTGGAACAAAACACCAGGCATAAGGCCGAGCCTTCCACCCTTTACCAAATATATAGATGCATTAATTAAATAAGAGATATTGTGATATCCCAACATATCCATGTTCCCACATGGAACAATCTGCAACTTCACCTGCAACTAGCAACGCTATAAGAAGGGCTGAGCAAAAGCGGTAACATAGCCAAACAACGGTTTGCTAGGAAAGGATGGTTAGAGGCTGACATGGCAATATGGGAGGCATGATATAGCAAGTGATAGGTAGCACATCATGGCAATAGAGCGAACAACTAGCAAAGCAAAGATAGAAGTGATTTCGAGGGGTGGTCATCTTGCCTACAAGGTTCTTAGAGTTGTCGAAAGCTTGATCCTCGTAAGCGTACTCAACAGGTTCCTCGTTCACGAACTCGTCTCCCGGCTCTACCCAAGACAAGAACACAAACAAACGGAACCACAATCAACCACGAGAAATGCACAAGCAACATGATGCAAAACATGTATGATATGCGAGATATGATATGCGATGCATATGCGTGCTCCGAAAGGAAAATGATGAACAAGGCAGTAACTTGGCAAACCAAGCATGCCACTGGAAAGATGAGATTATTTTGGTCGAAATCGATATAAAGATCACCGGAAACGGATGCACGGTTTGCAAATGGCGGGCAAAACAAGAATGACACGAATCTGCGATTAACAGCATGATACCACGTAAAATGCAATAAGTAACACTGGTAGAGCACTCCAACATAGCAACAAAGCATATGAAAGTAATCTAAAGGAGATGCTTGACAGAAGATGAACATTGAGCTACAGCTAGATCACAACATATCAAGCTCAAACAAGCATGGCAAAAGTGCAAAAGATAACAGGATCACAGACTTTGTGAAAAACTGGACATGGCAGAAAACAGCATCAGGTAGCAATGTTCAGAGCACGAAATAAACATGCTACAGGAACTTAAAATAGCACAACAAGGCATTGCAGTATTCTACTAAATGCATATGACAAAAGTCCCTTACTGACTATAAGCCAAAAAGGAATAGAAGATATGATGGCAAGCATGTAAACATAGCAAGTTTCGTTATCAAGTTTCAGACTTGGCACAAAACAGAGCATGGCAGAAATAATAATATGAAGGCATGTTTGTGAGCTTGATGCACTCACCACAAAGCAATACATGACAAAACTAGCATACCTACAGCGAGATAGCATGCTTATGAAGCTATCCATGGCAAGAACAAAAGCATACCATGTATGGATCAACTACAACAAGCTTGGCAAAATCGCATATCATGTTAAGAATCTGCCAGAAATATTTTATAAAAAAGTAGATCAAGATTGAGTCATGCTATGTCACTCCATAATTGCAAACAAAGGCGGGAATGGATCTACTACAACGATAGCTCCAAAACATCCTTACTGAATATCTCCAAAATATGCATGGATCTCTCTGTAGCATCAAGTTTACATGGCAACAAAATAACAGCAGACGAGGACTTGAAGAAATCACGAAGTCCCTGAAACCAGAAACATTACGGGGCCTAGTTTGCATGCTTGTGCTAGTCACCACAGAGATCAAACAAATACATGGCATACACCCTTGTAAAGATGGCATGGCATACAACAAAACACATGTAGAGCTCATGCCCATAAGATGCACAGATTAAATGATACAAAAATGACAAATCTCAAGTTCTGTTAAGAACCAGCAGATAAAAGCAACTAGCCCTCTTGCAACAGAGATTTGGGCATCAAGATGACCTCTAATGAACATGGTGCAATTGAACAAAATGTAGAGCATCACGAGAAGAACAATTTGACATATTACACGCGCGAAAAGGAGCTACATACAACGAGTTATGCACTGATGAACATGGACACATATTGAGAAAAATCACAGACAGTGGAATTCGGGAAAACGGGAAAGTCAACCTAGGGTTTCGGGCGATCCCGATCTGGCGATGGGCTCGAGCTCGATGGGGCTTCGGCTCCGGTGGCGCTGTTCGCCGGCGACGGGAGGAGAGATGGCGGCGCCGGCGCGGGGGAACGGTGACGCGGGCCCCGGCGGAGGGAGGAGGCGGCGGGGCCTCGGGCCGGCGACGGCGATGCGGGGGAACGGCGACGGGCGGCCGCGGCGGGGCGGCGTGGCGCCGGCGGCCGTCGGCAGCGAGGCGGCGAGGCGGAGGGTGCGGGACCGGCCGGCGGCGGCGGGGCGAGGCGCCGGCGCGGAGGAGAGCGCGGGAGGCGGCGGGCGAGCGCGGGCTCGGGCGGGCCCCGCGTGGGCCGAATGGGCCGGCGGCGGAGGGAGGTGGCCGGGTGCCACGTGGCGCTCCCGGGCTGGCTGGGCGCGGCGGCGAGATGTGTCCGGCGGCGTACGGACACGTCCGGCGTCGCCGGAGGCGATTTTTCTAGGGTTTGTCTACGTTTGTATTTCGGGAGAGATGAGTATATATAGGTACAGGGAGCTAGGAGAGTCCAAATGAGGTGCGGTTTTCGCCCACACGATCGTGATCGAACGACCTAGAGCATGGAAGAGAGTTTGGTGGGTTTGGGGCTTGGTTTTAGGGGGGTTTTGCTGCAACACACAGATGGACTTTGCGGATGCCCGGTTAACCGTTGGAGTACCAAACGACCTCCAAATGGAACGAAACTTGACCGGTGGTATACTAAGGCTACTTGACAAGCCTCGGTCCATTCCGAGAACGTTTGACACCCGCTCACGAAACAAAACAAGAGGGGTGCACCGCAGGAGATAGGAGCGCCGGATTGCAAAACGGACAACGGGAAAAATGCTCGGATGCATGAGACGAACACGTATGCAAATGCAATGCACATGATGACATGATATGAAATGCATGAGATGAACAAAATGCAAAAACAAAAAACAAAACCCGACCACGAAGGGAATATCACATCACATAGCCGAAAATGGCAAGAGTCGGAGTTACAAATATGTGTTACATGCACACCGGAATATCTTGACCTAGCCCCCTGTAAGATTGAGCTGACAAAGTAAACCGGGTGCTGCATCATCTTCTTCTTCTGCACCACTCCACCTGACGGCGCGGGCTCTGTCCCGATGGCGTCAGACTCTGCCGGGAGCCTTGCCTTGCCGGCACCAGGCCCTACCGGGGGAGTCTCTGGCTTGGCGTCTGCCGGTCCTGCCGCTGCCGCTGCCTCTTCATCAACCTCCCTCTGCGCCACTAGCGCGCACTGACCACTTGATTCGTCGCCGCCAGATATAGCAGCAACGGCTCTTGTGGTCTAGGTGTAACTAGTATCGGTGTAGAGGAAAGGTACCTCTTTAGGTCTTGCAATGCCGCATCGGCCTCTAGGGTCCATTCCATTGGGCCCACGTTCTTCAAGATCTTGAAAAAGGGAAGGGCGCGCTCGGCAGACTTGGAGATGAATCGGCTCATAGCTACGATGCAGCCAGCGAGCCGACGCACATCCTTGATCCGCTTGGGTGCCTCAATCTGCTCAATAGCCTTGATCTTGTCTTGGTTTGCCTCGATCCCACGCTGCGACATAAAGAACCCGAGAAGTTTGCCAGACGGAATGCCGAAGACACACTTCTCAGGGTTCAGCTTGAGGTTGATCTTGCGCAGGTTGGCAAATGTCTCTTCTAAATCTTGTACAAGGGTCGCCTTATCCTTGGTTTTGACCACTATGTCACCCATATAAGCTTCCATATTTCTATGTAGCTGGGGCTCAAAACCAATTTGGACTGCCCTTGCAAATGTCGAGCCAGCACTCTTCAACCCGAAAGGCATCCGTAAAAAGCAATACGTACCACATGGGGTGATAAATGTTGTCTTCTCTTCATCTTCCTTGTCATGAAGATCTGGTGGTAGCCCAAGTAGGCGTCGAGGAATGACAACAGATCACACCCGGCCATGGAGTCAACAATCTGGTCGATGCGCGGCAACGGGAAGTGGTCCTTAGGACAAGCCTTATTGATATATGTGTAGTCAATACACAGCCTCCACTTCCCATTTGCCTTGCGCACCACCACTGGATTGGCCAACCACATCGGATGGAGCACTCCCCTCACCAAACCTGCCGCTTCCAATTTCCTGATCTCCTCTGTGATGAACTCCTTTCATTCCAAAGCTTGCTTCCTGACCTTCTGCTTGACGGGTCGCACATGGGGACAGACAGCAAGGTGGTGCTCAATCACTTCCCTGGGAACACCGGGGATGTCAGATACTTGCCATGCAAACACATCGACATTCGCCCGCAGGAAAGTGACGAGCGCACTTTCCTATTTGCTGTCGAGGGTGGAGCTTATGGTGAAAGCCCCTCCCGTGCCGTCCTCCTTGACGGACACCCTCTTGGTCTCTGGTGGTGCAGCTCTGGATTTCTTGCTCTTGCCGGTGGAGCTCTCTGGCACGCCCTCGACGGTAGCACAACACTCCGAAGAGGTGCGCTTGCCGAAGTGGGTGCGAGAGGTCTTGCCGGTCTTCTTCTTCCCTCCCGGGGCTTCAGCGGCAGGAGCAAGTGCCTTGGCGGCAGCTGCTGCTGCAACTGCCTCCCGGTAGAGTTGGTCGGCGCAGATCAGTGTGTCCTTCTTGTCGGAGGGGACGGTGATGATGTTCATCGGCCTAGGCATCTTCAGCGTGTTGTAGGCGTAGTGCGACGCTGCCATGAACTTGGCTAGTGCCGGGCGGCCGAGGATCCCGTTGTAGGGCAAGGGGATCTCGGCTACATCGAAGACAATCCTCTCCGTCCTGTAATTAAACTCGCCTCCAAACGTCACAGGCAATGTGACCTTCCCCTTCGGCTAACTCCTTCCCGGGTTGACCCCTTGAAACGTGCCCGTTTCCTCGAGGTCTCCATCGGGAATTTGCAGCCTTTTGATCACAACAGGCGAGATCAAGTTCAGACCGGCCCCGCTGTCAACCAACATCTTGTTCACCTTGAGGTTGCGTATTGTTGGTGAAACCAACAACGGCAAACACCCGACCACAGTTGTGCGGTCAGGGTGGTCCTTGGCGTCAAAGATGAGGGGCGTGCTGGACCACTTCAGTGGCTTCTGAGCGTCGAACGAGGGCTCTGCTGCTGTAATCTCACGCGTCGACTGCTTGAGCCGGCGGTATGAAGTATGCAGCGATGCACCACCATCGACGCACATGGCCTCTGTAGCCTTTTGAAACTCATGCTCGCCGGACTTGTCGTCCTCGTCATGATCGTCGTCTTCTTGCTTCTTGTCGTGGCCCCGAGCGGGCCTCTCTTGCTGGTTATCCTTGCCGCGGCGACCTCCCTGGCCGCCACGCTTCTTGCCGGATCCCTCGGCACCATCCTGGCCCTTCTCCTTGTCCCGCCTCTCATACTCGGCCCTTTGCTTCTGAGCAAGCAGCTCGACTTGTCGGCAGTTCAGGAGGTCGAGGCCCTTGGTGCGATGGATCTTGCAATACTACTTGTCGGAGCCCCACGGCTTGTCGGCAGCCGCCAAGGCCCGGCAAGCGGCGCACCCGGCAATTGCCTTAGCCTTCTTGGCGGCGCCGGTGCTATCGGATCCCTCGACGGCAAGCACGGTCTTGCCCTTCCGTTTCCTGTTGCGACGCCGGCCCTTCTTCGTCGGGGCGGCGCTGTCTTCATCAGTAGAGTCGGTTTCCGCGCCGGCGTCCTCGCCGGGGTACTTCCTTCCCTCTTTAGCCCGGGCGCACCTATCGGCCAGAACATAAAGTTCGGCCACATCCTTAACCTTGTTCATCGCCAGCTCCTCACGCATCTTGCGATTGTGCACGTTCTGATGGAACGCGCTAATCACGGCCGCGGGGTGAACGTCGGGGATGTTGTACTGCACCCGGCTGAACCTCTGTATGTACTTCCGCAGGTTTTCTCCTTCCTTCTGGGGAATGATATGCAAATCACTCGCCTGGCCATGAGCTTCGTGGCCTCTAGTGAAGGCACAAACGAACTCATGGCACAGATCTGACCAAGAAGAAATTTAGTCCGCCGGCAAGTGCATCAACCAAGACATGACATTGGGTTTCAGGGCCAACGGGAAGTAATTGGCAAGCACCTTGTCGTCACGAGCCCCAGCGGCTTGCATCGCAATAGTGTAGATGCTGAGGAACTCCGACTGATGGGTCTTGCCGTTGTACTTCTAGCCGACGTCGGGCTTGAACGTGCGGTGGGACGGCCACTGGAACTGCCGCAGCTCCCGGGTAAAGGCTGGGCAACCCACCTCGTAAGGTAGGCCGCCGGAGCCTCCCAGAGCCGGGTGGTCCACAGCGGGCCCTGCCCGCTTGTCCGACTAGTGGCGTGTGTCGCGCCGGCGCTCGATGGTGGTTCGAGCGTCTTCATGGGCTCGCTCTCGAAGAACTTGGCGCTGGTCGCGGTGGGTCCGCGGGTCGGACGACGCTATGGAGATGTTATCACAAGTGTCGTCACGACGGGCTGACACCCGCGATGGTTGGCGCGGAGGAGGATAGTGCACTGTGACCGCAGCACCCCCAGTTCTTCCGCCGCTGGCATGTGGTGGCTCGGTGGAGCGCTGGCCCGATGGCCCCGCCGGTCGCAGATCATCTGTGTTGGCGACGGCGACGAGGCTCCGGATGGTGGCTCTCCACTCGTCGAGCTTCTCCGCAGCAGGAGGGAAGTCGAGGAGCAGCTGCGCACGCGCCAAAGCTTCTGCTGGCATGGGTGGTGGCGAGAGCTGCGTGGACCGTGGCGCGCTTCGACTTCTAACCACGTTAGAAGGAGCTCTACCACGGCCTAGCGGCTGCGTGCCATTATCGCCAGCACTTCGGTCGGCATGATGGCCTCCCTCGTCCCGCAGGTGATGCACAGGGCTCTTCCCACGGCGGTGCTCAGGGTCACCGGCGTGGTGACGCTGCTCGTCGCGCACACCATGGGAAGAGCGCACTGTGGGTGCCAGAGTGGGCTCCTGGAGGTCGTCGCGCCGCCCGTGGGTGGCATGGCGGCGACCCCGGAGGGCCCCGCGCCGCCTGCGGGGGGCCCACCTCCATCTCTGGATTTTGTGGCATGGGGCCCGCCGTCTTGCGTACGAACGACGCCGCTCACCCCGCTCTGACAGCTAGAGCGATGTTGGTGCTCGCGGGCCGCGCCTCGGGTCCTGTCCGTGACCGGCCCGCTACTCGCCCTCACCGGTACGGGCCGTCTGGCCCCCGATAAACCGACCGCCGTCGCCGCCTTCTTCTTGGGAGCCATGGCGACGAAGCACTGCTAGGCTAACAGCTAGACCAGATTCTCACAACAACGCCCCCTACCTAGCGTGCCAAAGATGTCGGTGAGAACGACACCTACGGGATAACAAGAATCCCCACTACGGTTGGCGGGGCGCGGGGTTGTGAGAAGAGCGGGTCTGACAGAAAGCAAACGGATCGTTTACCTAGGTTCGGGCCGCGAGGATGCGTAAAACCCTAGTCCTGCTTAGGTGGATGTATTGAGTGTTCTTGAGCTCTCGAACTAGCTACGGTGGCTGTGTAGTTCAAAAGAGCCGAATCCCCCTCCAGTACGCCATGGGCCTCCTTTTATAGTCGAAAGGGGCTGCCACAGTGGCACACAGGAGGTGGAAAGGCCTACAGTATTGCGAGCTTATCGCCCGTATTACAGGACAAGACGCATTTAATGCATCGCTAAGGTGTCCCTTAGTTTTATCGGGGACGGGAACGAGGCCCGTCCCGTCTGTCGCCGCCCCTCCTCGCTTCGACACGCGCCCTGGCCAGCGATGCATGCGGCGCCATGTAGGCAGGCAGGCAGCTGAGGTGGCGTGGTGGTAGGGTGTTCACGAAGATCTGCACGCCGCCACATAGGCGCTTGCTGAGTTTGCCTGGGAGCCGCATGTTGCCACGCAGGTGCCTGCCCAGCTGGTCGGGCTGGTAACTGCATGCTAATGGCGGTGGAAACTTGGCTGGTGCGGGCCTGGCAGTGGCCCAGCTGATGTCCTCGGCAAGGGCCTTGCCGGGGGCCCGACAAGGGTCTTGCCGTGGCGCGTAGTCGTCCTCGACAAGGATCTTTCCGAGGGTCTTGTGGCTTTCCTCGGCAAGGATCTTGCCGAGGATTGTTGTCTTCTGATCCTCATCTGATCTCATATATCTATGGTCTTGACAAAGATCTGCATTCCACCACGGAGATGCCTCCCGAGCCCTGGTCCAATCGTAGTCGGTTGGGTTGGAACCCGTGGGCTCAAGGGCGGCTCGCTCTGTTGGTGTTTGGGCAAGTTGCCCCGGTAAGGCTCTTGACAGGGCCGCTGAGGCCGCCCCGGCAAGGCTCCACCTCGCCCCTTTGCTGTCTTGTGTTTCTGGTCTTGGCGTTGCCTCTGACCATCTTGTGCCTCTGGCTTCTCTCCGGTTTCCCTCCCCTGCTCTACTTAGTGTGGCCATGGGCGCGGCTCCGACTGTCCGTGCACAAGTAAAGGGGTCAAAAGGAGCGCCCCTACCTTTGGGGACGAAACGATGTCCATTGCCTCTTATTGCTTTCAATATTTTTCTCGTGTCAATTTTTGTGATTTTTCGGGGTTCGTTTGGACATTTTTATGCATTAACTGAGTTTTCAATGCATTTATGTGCATAATTCAAATTTGAACTACATGCACATGCTCCAGTGCAAATAAATTGGTTGAAAAATCAAATCTTTGTCCTTGGGTGCATGCTTTTGTAACATCCCAAAATTCTAAATTTTGGAATGTTCTATTAAATTGATAGTTTTGATTGATTGTTTGATTGCTTGTGTGAAATTGAGTGAATTTTGAAACTTTTTGAAAGTTAAATGGGAGGGAATAAAAGGACTTTCCCAAACTTTCATTTTTTGCATTTATGATCTCCATGAATTCAAATTTATTGTCACATCCCTAGCTTCTCGTATTGCACTAGGCTAGCTTCATGTGTGCATCATGTTTGAATTTTGCAGAAAATTGAAATGGGGATTGCCTAAACCCTAGCATCAAAGGAATTCACTAGGTTCAACTAAAATATTCTCAGTGTTTCCAAATGGCTTTTAAAAATGTTCATCATTTCTGGAAAATGCTGGAAACAATAACCAGAGGTGCTGCACATTTTTCCATGACATATTTGGGCTCTGAATTAAATCATATAGTATTTGCATTTGGGCATTTAAATGCTATTAAATATTTTTAATGCTCAAATAATCATAAACTAAAATGTTTACTGTTGGATATATTCTAAACAGTAGCCATGATTAGTTTCATGATTTTTGGAAATGCCCTAGCATTTTTAATAAAGCCCTAAAACTACAGAAGAAATAGAAAAACAGAAAGGAATTAGAAAAGGAGAGAGAGAGAAAACCCACCTGGGCTTACCTCCTGCAGCCCACCTGGCGGCCCAACTGTGCAGCCCAGCCCACCACCGCAGCTCCTGTCGTCTTCCTCCTCAGGCCAGTAGGCAGGGCGTGTGCCCGACGCGCGCGCGCACGCGCCGAGCCACCTCGTGCTTCCCCGGGGCGCCTTGAGCCTTCCGTAGCGCCACGCCACCCCCCAGAACCGTTCGGATCGATCTCTCCCTCCCTCGCGCTCCCCCTCGCCCGTTCCCCGCCATGGTCGAAGCCTCCATGGACGCGCCGCCGTAACCCCGCGCCCACAGCCACTGCCTCACCTCCCTGACGCATCCCAGAGCTCCGCCTCGACCTACTCCTCCTCCTCACCGCGCCAAGTGTGCCGGGAAGCTCCGTTTCGTCTTCACCGTCGTTGTCTTCAACCTGCGGCCGCCGAGATCGCCTCCACCGCCCCGTTTGCTCCGGTCATCCCCCGAGCTCGCCGTCCACCCCACGACGATCACCGTGAGCTTCTGCCCATCCTCCCCCTCTCTGTTCGCTCTACCGCGCACCGTAGCGACCATACCGCACTCACCCGCACGCGCCGCCGCCTGCTCTCGTCGCCGACGTGCTCCCGGCCAACTAATGGACCGGTCGTCGTGCCCAAACTGCTCGCCGTGCTGCGTAGAGCCCGTAGGTGCCACACTCGCGCCGCTACGGCCACCACAACCGCATCGCCGCGCACACCCAAATGCCGACCGCCACCTCAAGCTCGTTTCCGGCGAGCTCCGGCCGCCCTAGCTGCTGCTGCTAGCTGCAACGGTCGCAGGTGAGCCCGCCGTCCAAACGGTCGTCGGAACAGCGAGCCCGAGCCCTCCGCCGCGTCTGCTACCGCCGGCGGCTTAACGCCGGCATGTTAGGCCTGTTGACCAGGGGTTTGACCTTCCCTGGGTCATTGACATGTGGGGCCAGCCCCTGCTAATTTCCTAATTTAGGTTTAACTAAAATAGGATTAGCCCCTGTGACACTGACACGCGGGCCCCACCGTCCCGGTTTGACCTGGACCGCCCAGTTGACTTGCTGACATCACTATGACGTAATGCTGACGCTATAAATCATTTTCTGGATTTATTCTTATTCAGGAAATTCCTGAAAATCCTATAAACTTCTAAAAATCAAAGAAAATAATCTATAGCTCAGAATGAAAAGATTTATATATGAAAAATGATCAGAAAAATCCAATCTATCCATCTGCACTGGTTTCATGCATGTTAGAGCAACTTAACCTTGCTGTTTAGGACAAACATGTTAATGCACATATATGAACCCATAACTTGAGTTTGTATTTGAATCTTTGGTTCAAATAAGCTCACACCCATCTGGTTGTAGTTGCATTAGCCCAACACACTCATATTTCCATGTCATGATCATGCATCATATTGTGCATTGCATTGATTTTGTTTCCTCTCTGTTGCCGGTATTTGTTCCCCCTCAGTAGACGTTGATCCAGCGATGAGATCGATGACACTGATGAAGAGCTATACTATCTTCAGAAGTGCCAGGCAAGCAAAACCCCCTTGTTCATTCCGATACAATCCCACTCTCTCGCTCCTGCTCTCTTTTACTGCATTAGGACAACAACGTTTCAACTGTTACATGCTGCGGTAGCTGAACCCCTTTCCTCTGCATGACCTGTCAATGCCACAGTAAATAGATGAAACCCACTAGCATGAGTAGGAGTTGTTTGAGCCCTGATGTGCCTACTCATTCATGCCTGTTTGTCATGACTGCTATTGCTTAGAGTTGTGTCAGGTCTGATTCATCGGGGATGAATTGGAAAGTTGTGAACATGTCCTACTGTTGAGAGCTAAGTGTGTGAACACGATTTGGTAAAGGTAGCGGTGAGAGGCCATGTAGGAGTACATGGTGGGTTGTCTCATTGCAGCCGTCCTCAGGAACTGAGTTCTGTGTTTGTGATCCATGAACAGTTACTACCACACATTGGAATGCTTAAGTGCCCCTCTCGACTTATTAATCAACTTGATCTCTGTCCAGGAGTTGCAACTAGTTTCTGGTGTTTGTAGGTAGTGTTAGTAGTCTACCAAGTGGCACCCGGTACAGGTGGGATTGGGATAGACTAGGCACCGTGGCCGGGTATGCCAAGCGTCGCCCGTTTGGTGGGCTTGGAACCCTGTACACATCGTTTGGGGCCGTGAGCGACACCCCGGCCGGATCTCCTTGCGGATGGAACCCGAATAGGCGATAAACCTGGACGAGAGACTTGTGTGGTTAGTCAGGTCGTGGCCGACTCCCTCGCCAGGCTTCCGCTTGAAGGTTGCCGAGGTACACGACGTGTACATGGTGGTAAGTGGCGAGAGCGTGTGTGAAGAAGTACACCCCTGCAGGGTTAAATCATCTATTCGAATAGCCGTGTCCGCGGTAAAGGACTTCTGGGTTGCCTGTACAGTTCATAGACAAGTGAAAGTGGATACTCTAAAATGCGCAAGATAAGCGTGAGTGCTATGGATGGCGTTCTCGTAGGGAGACGGGAGCGGATCCATAGTGGTGTATTGGTATGGTGAATTGTGGACTCGTGTGCGCCACCTCAAAAGAGTTACTTGCAGTCGTAGTTCAGGATAGCCACCGAGTCAAAGCTGGCTTGCTGCAGTTAAACTCCACCACCCCCTTTGTTGATACCGATGCATATGTAGATAGTTCTGATGTAAGTCTTGCTGGGTACATTTGTACTCACGTTTGCCTATTTTATGTTTTGCAGAGAGACGTCAGTCTCGCTAGTAGTTCCGTGTGGACTTCGACGTTTTGCTTGATACCTCAGCTACGATCTTGTGCCCTCGGCAGGATCTAGTAGATAGTCAGGCTTCTCAGCCTTTTTCATTTGTAGATGTCTGTACTCAGACATGTTAAGCTTCCGCATGTGTTTGACTTGTATGCTCTGAATGTTGGGTCATGAGACCCATGTTTGTAATATCTCGCTCTTCGGAGCCTAATGAATAAATACTCTGAGTCGTAGAGTCTTGTTGTGATGCCATGTTGTATTTGCACATATCGAGCATATTGTGTGTATGATTGAAATGCTTGGTATGTGTGGGATCCGACAACCTAGTTGTTTATCCTTGGTAGCCTCTCTTATGGGGAAATGTAGTCTTGTGCTTCCATGAGCCATAGTAGTCCGCTACAGCCCGGTTCACCGGAGTCCTGCTAGCCCAGCACTACTGCTCCGGAACACTTGACTGGCCGGCATGTGATTCACTTCGTTCCTGTGTCTGTCCCTTCGGGGAAATGTCACGCGGTGACATCCGGAGTCCTGCCTAGCCTGCTGCAGCCCGGTTCACCGAAGTCCTGTTAGCCCAGTGCTACAGCCCGGATTCGCAAGCTGCTGACCGACATGCTCGATGTTGATTCATGTATGCCTGTCCCCGTAATTTGGTGCCACTTTGGGTTCACGACTAGTTATGTCGGCCCGGGTTCTCTGTCATATGGATGCTAGCGACACTATCATATACATGAGCCAAAAGACGCAAACGGTCCCGGGCCATGGTAAGGCGACACCTGTGGGAATACCGTGCGTGAGGCCGCAAAGTGATATGAGGTGTTACCGATTAGATCGATGTGACTTGGAATCGGGGTCCTGACATTTATTTCATCACAAAACCCTAGAGAGAAGATGACATGACTTCTTCCATTTAAATAAATGAAAAGGGTTTTGAAAAGATTTGAATTCCATTTGGAAATATTTCAACTCCAGATACTTTATGCAACTCAATGATTTTCATGAGAGAAGATAAAATGTCTTCTTCAAATTATATGAAATATGAGTTGGAAGTTTAAAAGAATCAAATTAAAAGACCCTTTGAAAATTATTTGCAATTTGGAGTTTTTGGTTTTTATTAAAATTATTTTTCTCAAAAATAAAATATATGGAAAATAGGGTAAAATGATTCCCTACATAAGAAAAATTGGAGAGAAATAAATTTGAATTTATTTTGGTATTTTAAAAATGATTTTATTGAGATTTTATTGCACCAGTAGCACTGTTTGCTTTATTTAAAATTGTGTGGATTTTATTTCAAGCTAGAAAAATACTCATGTCGTAGAAAATCTTTTTCTGAAAATTTTGATATATTATATGCCAATATAATATTTTATTTTATTTTCCCTTTTATTTTCCCTCTCTCTTTAAAAAAAACTTCGGACCGACTGGGTCGAAGCTCAGCCGGCCCAGCGCGTCGTCCCCGAGCTCGGGACGGTCTCCCGAGCCAGCACGCCATCGCCGCGGTGGCCGACCTGGGCTCCCGCCGCCGCCTTTGCCTTGCCCCTCCCCCACGCCTCGGAGCCGCCCCTTCCCGCCTATATAAGTCGCCGCCCATTGCCCTCTCCTCCTCGCATCGCTCGCCGCCGCCGCTGCCGCATCTTGCCGCTACTGCCGCCGCATCCACTGCCGCCCCGCGCCGAAGCCGCCGCCTCGCCGCCTTGCCCTCTTGCCGCGTGGAGCCGCCGTCGGAGCCGTTGAGGCCGAAGCCACCCGGCCGCCAACGCCAAGCCCGCCGTCGCACCGGAGTCTGTCGCCGCCGTCGCCGGACGCCACCGCCGGACCCGATCCGCCCCGACCCGGTACAAACCGCCCGGTTCGCCGGTTTTATTTAGGTTTTAGGATTTTTTTTGGTTTACCGTTTAAAAAACGATTTTTCTTATTAGCCTAGATATTTAGAGAACGCTCGCTGGTTTAGCCTCTGGAGCGAACGAGTTCGTTGGTATAGGTTCTGTAGCGAACGTTCGTTCGGTAAAATTTTCCTTTTTCTTTTTAATTTTGGCCATGGACCCATGTGTGAATATTTTATTTACAGATTAGTCCATGATCTTCCAAACTTCATTACTTTTTACTTGCTTGTCCAAATCCAACGAAACCAACGCCCACTTCTTCGTTATGATCCCTCTATCCAGTAATCCAACTCAAACCTGTTTTTGAAGGTTTTAAAATTTGAATTCAAACAGATTTATATTTGAACTCCGTTTGATCGTAACTTGAGTTTTATAACCGCGATTTAGTTGATTCTTTTTGCAAATTGAAGCTCTTGACCTATACTTTATGATAAGGCCAAATTCACTTAATTTTTGTACTGTTAGAAATTGTTTTCTGTTCCAAGAGTTATTTTCCTGTTTTCGAAGTTTTCCAAGGACTTTTCTTCGATTCTTTTGCATGAGTTCTTATGTATGCAATTGCTTGCTTACGATAGATTGACCGGGGTGTGACGAGTAGAACTATCAGGAGTTATGAGTGCAAATCATCTTCATCAACATTACAACGCAAGTTCACACTTTGATCATATCCCTTTCATACCCAGTTTTTATGCATTAGTTTCAACCCTCCAACATTGCATGATTAGGATATGATTAACTTGTGGGTATTGGGAAGTAGATGATGAGGTAGAACCTGTTGCCTTTTTATTATCAAACCTTGGGAGTTACTTCTACGTTATGCTTATATTGCTATGCTATGCTCGTAGACGTGGTTTGGTTTGAGTGATCCATGGCAGATGTGAGATTGTTAATTAATGGTTAACTTAAGGTGGCTACTTAAATACACATCTGGGTGGATTGGTTGCGGGCACCTGGGGTTATACCAGTGTTGTCCTAGGAGATCCCGGGGTTACCGTGTGATCATCCTATGGTTCGCCACCCAGGCCCAAAGGGATCATAAGATTATTCATGCAAGAAACTTCCGTGTGCAGCCACAAGCTATTATGGGCTCTAGCATAGTTGAGTAAGTTGCATGACCTCTTTCAGTGGTAGGCTAGCAGATGTAGGGGAAAGTAGGTGTAACTGTCTACCCAGAGTAAAGTGTTAATGTTTCTGAAAGACTGTGTCTCGGTCATCCGTTTCTCAAACACCATGTAGTGCGAGAAATCCAACAGAGGAGATCAAGTCTTGTGGGAAAAAGTGCGCAAACCTCTGTAGAGTGTACAAACTAATCATGGTTAGCCGTGTCCCCGGTTATGGACATCTTGAGTATCTGGTTCTTGAATAATCATGTTGATCTCATCACTCAAAATTAATTTGTTGGGTTCTTAATACTGTTTAATTGGGATTGAGATGGGGTTACCATTCTCAATGTTTATCAACTACCATGATAGTTAAACAAAATATATTCCTTTGTTGTAGGGAAAAATTGTCTTTTCGCAAAAACATGTTAACCGTAGAGCTTCCACCAGCCAAATATGCATGTAGTGATAGCTATTATTCAGCATTTGACCTATGGTGTGAATTTGCCAGTACATTCAATGTACTGACCTATATGGCTGCAACGTCTCATGTTGCAGGGTTCTTACGATGAGTAAGTGATACGTTAGGGTTACGATTTCTACACTCAACTTTGCCGTTGGTGTTGATGGGAATCCACAACCTTGTTGTGACGTCCGCTATATGGATTGAGGTAATAGTATTTACGTTACTTTATACATGTGATTTACCTCTGTTATAAATCCTCGAGTACTGTGTGTGTCAGCATACCAATCCAGGGATGACACTTAAGCACAGAGACTTGACCGTCTGAGGTCGGGTCGCTACGACTTTGGTCCCATGCAAGAAATGGGAATAAATTTCAAACACCAGGGCACCGTTGATTGCCGCAAAACATTGAGATGCCTCGTTATTAAATTCTAGTAAATCCAAAACTCGTCTAAAATTCATGAAACTTGGCATGCTATCATGGAGCGGGATCAACATGCCGTGGAACAAATTTTGTCCCATCTGGGGCAGGTTTGAGTATATGCTTCTCACAAACCGGAGCTTCTCACAACAAGCATGATGGTTTTCGGTAGGGAACGTCCCACCTTTGGGGACGAAACAATATCCATTTCCTCTTGTTGCTTTCAATTTTTTTTCTCGTGTCCACAAACAACAACAGGAGTGTTGTGTGAATTTTTGGGATTTTTCAAGGTTCGTTTGGACATTTTTATGCATTTACTGAGTTTTCAATGCATTTATGTGCATAATTCAAATTTGAACTACATGCACATGCTCCAGTGCATATAAATTGGTTGAAAAATCAAATCTGTGTCCTTGGGTGCATGCTTAGGTCCCATGCAAGAAATGGGAATGAATTTCAAACACCAGGGCACCGTTGATTGCCGGCAAAACATTGAGATGCCTGGATTTTAAATTCTAGTAAATCCAAAATTTTGTTAACCATTCACATGACACCACGTGTCTTGGTTTTAATGGCTGTAGGAGGTGCCGTGCAGACAGCTGCTTGACCATGACTTAACAGGAGGCGTGCAAGCGTCGTCCGGTGCGCGGGCTGACCGAGAGGCGTGCAAGCTGTCCTCGAGTCCGCAGGCTCACCGGGAAGCGTGCGAGTTGTACGCTGCGCAGGCTCACTGGGAAGCGAGCCCTTTGACTTCCATGGCCGCCCACCTTGCTCGCATCCTCTCCGTTAATGGTGCCCAAGCCGCAGTTTAATTCGCTTTTTCAATATAAAACACTCATCGCAAATGTTTTAGTTAGAACACCCGTATGCAAACCGACAGCTTCCCCAGGGAGCCAAGAGAAAATGTGCCGAGCAGGATTTCTGCAGCTCTTGATTGCAAACGTTTTAGATAGAACACCTGTCGTGGAATTGTCACGGCAGATGTCCTTAGTGTGAGGACTTAGTCATGAGGCCAGCACATCTATGTAGTAGCTTGAGAGGGGTTGGTTGGGATGAGAGCGCAGGGCGGATCAACGCACAAGACAAGGGTTTAGAAAGCTTCGGGCCCCGGGAAACATCATCCGGTAACCACCCTACGTGTTGTTTGGGGCTAGGTCTCATTATGATCACGGGAGAGTCACCGGTCCGGCTCTCGGTGTTCACCCCTAGAGATTATTTCTTGTTGCTTGTCCCTCTTTGGGGTGCCCTGCCCCTCCTTATATAGGTTAGAGGGGCGGGTTACATGCGGAGTCCTAGTAGGACTAGGACTGGTCTATCTTTTCTTACAAGTTGAATACAAGTCCGGGTCTTGCTTCCTCGTAAAGGAAATATTCGTCATCCCTTTCTTCTTAAGCCGGCCCACCATCACATGAACCGGCCTTCTGGGCCTTGGGCCTTGTCATCCATCTGACCCGCCATTGGGGTTATCAGTAAGTCACCAAATACTCACCGGGTCTCTGTGAGCCGCCATACTTCCGGCCGGGTCATACCGCGTGGTATATCCCCGACATTAGCCCCTAGTTTAATTTGGATTTATCCATGTTAAACTGATCCTGTAAAATAAACATAAGAACAAACTTGATAGGTTGTGTTCCGGGTTAAATATTTTCCTGAACCGGCACCTGATCATCTTTAAGTCCTTGTCATTTCCTTGTTGATATGTATATGTCCATGATCTCATAGTAAATCTTCTTTAGCAGATATGTTTCAACTTTGTCAATGCAAAAAATCCAGATACTTCCTTTGAAAAGTCCGGGTCAATGGGCCAGCTTCAGAGTCAATTTGCTGTCATTGGTCTCTTGTTGAGAAATATTGTAAGAGATAATCCACTTGAGTCGGCTTTCATTGCTCTGACTTGACAAAAATATTGGTCTTTAAATATTCAACTTATATTCAGCCGGCTTAAAGATATAAAACTTGCCGGTTTATGAGTACCAAAATCGCCGGGTTATAAATAGATGATGCCAAGTCATAATTGTCGCCGACGCCGGTTTATGATTTTTGCAGACACCATGTCAATCTGGTTTACTCAAAACTGAGAATTTGAAGATATTTCTCCCTTATATCCATATTACCTGTAGCCCCCAAGGGCCGGTTTAATCAGCATGAATAAGCCGGGACTTATCACCATGGCTTTAAATAAAATCCAGTTGTGTAGCCCCCATGAGTCGGCTATAGTCATAGTAGTGTAGCCGGGTCATCCTAGAATTGTCTTGAATCGTTGCCAGGAGCAATTGGTAGCCCCCAAGGGCCGGCTCATTACGATGTGATGATTCGGGTCTTCAATGAAGTGATCAAAAAATGACTTTGCATTAGCCCCCAAGTGCCATGGTGCATGCTGGCAGTGACATGGGACTTGCATATTTGATGTAATCTCAACTTGAATAATGTAGCCCCCAAGTGCCAGGTTGTAAGCCTGCAGCGACTCGGGACTATTCCTTCCGTTGTAGAATAAATCATATCCATTGATAAAATAATTGCGCTGAAGCGACTTTGAAAACCTCAACCATAATATTAGTTTCTGATAACCATAATAAAAATCCAGCCATGTTGGCTATTAAAGATTTGACTAACCCGGTTTGAAAACCTTAATCATTCAAATCATAATGAAAATCCAGCCAAGTTTGGCTATTTAAAGATTTCAAATACCTTATCTGTTGATAAGTAAATCCGGAGTTTAAATACCCGGCGGCTCTTGGCCGATGGCGATTTATTACGCCTCCATTGTAAGCCGGAAATTTTATAACCCGACGGCTTATAGCCTTTGAGAAAATCAAGAATTGATAATCCTTGTGAGACACCAATTTCCATCTATGATGATGGGCTTGAATTTAATCATTTATGTAAGTCATAGCTCTGTAAATCCTGCAGAGTTTAAACAACATATGCCCTGGCGACTTAACGTCAAAAACCAGGGCGGGTAACCACCCAAATGTAGTCTTATCCTGCACACAAGTAGATCACAAGAACCCTTGGCGGTTTACCACAGGGCGGGTCATAATATCTTACATATGACCACTGATGTGCAAAAAAGGAGTCACAGATAAGCCTGTTATGAATCATAACTTTGAAACATAACAATAATATCATACTTGTGATATTGAATTTGCATTTGTCGGTTTATATGACCTGCACAATAAGGGTGATAACCTAATCTTTGATACGCGCATGATTCCAATGGCGCAATTCAAAACATACCGGCGGCTTAAAATCCATAGCCAGGGCCGGTTTAAACATAATCATGTATAAACAATATCATACCTGTGATATTGAACTGTACTGCCGGCTTATGATACATGTGCCGTAAGTGTGATAACCCAATCCTTAGAAGCCAATGCTTCCACATAGATGATGATTGTCATAAGCCGGCGACTTATCATCAAAAATCAAGCCGGGTTTAAATAGAAACCACTCATATACACTTTAGATGTGTTCAAAAGAGCTTAAAATTATTTGCAAAAAGAAACTTCAAAAAATCTTGAGGCTTCTGATTCGAATACGATCAGAAACCCGTCCCAAAGGGGTTAAGCTAAGATTCGAATACGATCATATAGCCCCCAGTGGCTTTGGCGTTGCCGATCAAGAGGGTACCGACAGCTATGTTCTCTTTGGTTCGAATACGACCTATGTTTGAACAAGAAGCCCCCTAATGACCTTGAGAGTTGTTTAACGACGCTGATTCGAATACGATCCACGTCGGTTCCCAAAGGGGGTTGAGCTATGGTTCAAATATGACCAAGAAACTCCCCAATGAGCTCGGCAGTGTGCCGATCAAAAGGGTATCGACAGCTATGTTCTCTTCGGTTCGAATACGACCTATGTTTGAACAGGAAGCCCCCTAGTGATCATGAGAATATTTAACGACTCTGATTCGAATACGATCAGGGTCACACCAAAAGGGTTAAGCTAAATTCGAATATGATCAGCTCCCAATGGTCATTCAAGCAGGGTACCTATATTTGAGTTGTGCTTTGTAACAGACTCTCTTTGGTCCCTTTAATTTTTCCTGAGAACTCGAACTTTGCGAGAGACAACCTCTTTTTGAACCGGAAATTTGTAAACCGGATATTGAGAGCTTCAAAGCTTTATAAGATATAAATTTACCTTGAGCCGGATGTTTGAACCGGATTTGAAAGCTTCAAAACTTTGCGGGAGAGAGATATCTCTTGAACCGGATTTTAAACCGGAATCTTTATTTTGAACCGGCAATTTTCTGATGGCCTTTAAATTTTCATAAATATGGTAGCAGCCTCTGGAACCGGGTTATCATTCCCTCCAACGACCCAGGGTTCCCGAGTCATGTCACTCATTCCCTCCAACGACCCGGGGTTCCCGAGTCATGTCACTGTCATTCCCTCCAACGACCCGGGGTTCCCGAGTCATGTCACTGTAGCCCCCGAGTCTCAAGATGACTCGAGGAGTTGGCTTGAGATTCTCCATATTTAACCGTGATATAAACCGGCATAACTTGTATATCATTGGTGCTGATAACACGATGTGTATCCACAGAAGGTTGAGGTGACTGCGGCGGGTTATAAATGATCCCGTATGAGCCGTGTCAGCAACTCGGCCAATGGTTCCTTCCAACTGGCTATTTGAAGTTTAACCAAACTGTAGTGATGGAGACTTGTGCGCATGTCCATTGAGCCATCCGGTGCAGACAGCGGTTGATAGTATATGATAATTTGCTTCCATTTTGTTGAAAGAAAACCGGGCTACCCAAGCTGTGACTTGCTCATACTCAATAAACAGCTCATGCAGACGGGTGCGGCCCGGTGTGTTGATGTAGACCAGGCCGCGAGAGACGGACGGTAAAGACGACCGTAACATCAGAGGTGGCTCAGACAGATGAACCGGCCGCGGTGTTATAAACCGGCGCGAACGAGTCAACCATGTTTGTTTTGACATAGTGAACACATGTCCTGCATCAACAATAGTGCAGACCAAGGCAAAGATAAACTGCTCTTTGACAAAAATACTATGTGTTAAGAACAAACTTGGATGAATATCACCTGATTCGCCCGGGCAACAGATGGGCTGGCCACGGCACTGTAAGCCGGTGCGGACGGGCGAGTGGACCGCGGGGGGTGAATTGGCCGCAGGAGCAGACAGATGAATCGGCCGCGGCATTGTGAGCCGGTGCGGACGAGCAAAGTGTCCTCCTCGTTGTAAGCCGATGCGGACGCGTGAACCGGTCGCGAGGGCGGGCGGGTCATTTGTGGTGCTGAAATGCGGCGCGGACGAGCGAGTCGGCCGGCGCGTTGATGTAATCCGGACCTTGACACACCAGTCCGTGAAGCCGCACGGTACCGCCGAACGTGCCTCCGTGGCATAACACCACTTTGTAACGGATAATTCTCCTGCATACAAAAATACCGTAGAGCAGAGTAGTTGTGCTCATAGTAATTAAAGTATGCTAAGAAAATGCATAGGAGAAATAACACCTGACGTGTCTAGGCCGGAAGTAATCCGCCATGAAGTTAATCACAGGTGAGTCAACCGTAGCACTGTAAACCGGTGCGGGCGGGAGAGTCGGCCGCGGCATTGTAAGCCGGTGCGGACAGACGGGTCGGCCGTGGGCGCGGACGGTTGAGCCGGCGCGGGTATAGTCAAATGAACCAGTTACACGCGTGGTCCCGGTGAGTTGATGTAGAACGGACCGCTGAGGCGGCGATTTGCGCACATCTGTTAAGCCTTTTGATATAGTGCGGATATAAACGCGACCTCCATTGACAGCGTGCCAGGATCGGATCATACTTTAATCACGAGGTAATTGACCTGTGTATACAATAACATACCGTGAAAAAAGCTTTGGATGATACCTAATTATACCAGTAAAAGTTTAGATAAATAGCACCTGATATTCTTGTCAAATAAATAAGGATGCTGGTGTTGGATGGATTTTCCAGTAGCTTGACATGGTACAGATGCTTGCACGGCCTCCAGTGTCAACGTATGTTGGACTGCAGATGCCGATGACGCACGCAGGAGGCATATAAACCGGAGGCGAGGCTTCAGCCGCGGCCATGGCGAGGGCGACCGGAGGAAGTGACTTGTGGTCATGCAGCAGAAGCGGCAAAGGCGGAGAGCCGGCCGGCGCATGTGCCAGAGGCGACTTAGGGCCGAAGCGGCTCTGCAGCGAGTGTGGCGCAGACGCGGGTGAGGTGACACGCCAGTGGTGGTGGCTCGTGTGCAGACTTGCGGTCGAGGCGCAGGCCGAGGCCAGCTTGGCATGACTGTTGCGGCGAGCGGCTCGCGGCAGAGGCGGAGGCGAGTCAAATGGTCGAGCCCGGGTCTACGGAGACGTCCGCTTCCGGGTCGTGGCTGGATCAATTGGTTTTCATCCGTGTCCTTCTCCAAATTGTGGTCTTCTTTTCCTTTGCAATGTGCGTACCAGCGGCGGCTGTTGGAGCGAGGCGGAGGCGGAGCCGGTACGGCCAACGCGAGGTTGGAAACGACTCGGAGTCGACATGCGCCCATGACCAAATCCTCCTCCGATTTGGGATTGGTTTGACTTTTCTTCTCATGCTTATGGATCATTGGATAGATCACTTTTTGCCTTCACATTTGGAATCGGTAGTACTAGTCGATGGCTCTTTCACATGGAAAATCTTGAAAATCCATAACGCTTTACTTTTCAAGTCAATCAATGAAGACTTGATTTATGTGCGTACGTTTAATCGATCTGGATCTCTCACGTGACCTCAAGTAGATGTCCGGCTCATCGTTTTCTAAGATTGCACTAGTTTAAATTGTAGTGGACAAGGATTGATTTGACGTATCTCCTTCCATTGACCAAACCTGCCAGTTTTAATAGACCACGTGAGGCGGCGGTTTATCTTCGGCGAGACCGACTTCTTGCCTGACTCGGCGACTTGGGACGTGGCGCTGCACAGACGGAACCCTGAACCTTCATACTCAATCTTGTATACGCTGCTGCTGAAAACTTCTTCAATCTTTAACTGATGAACTTCATGGTTGATGTAAACTCTTCCACGCTGGCTCTTCTTCATCCGATCAATCGCGAGTTTCTCGATCCCTGGGAAGATCCCTCCAAGAACTCAACACCACCGTGCGCGAGCCCCACGGTGGGCGCCAACTGTCGTGGAATTGTCACGGCAGATGTCCTTAGTGTGAGGACTTAGTCGTGAGGCCAGCGCATCTATGTAGTAGCTTGAGAGGGGTTGGTTGGGATGAGAGACGCAGGGCGGATCAACGCACAAGACAAGGGTTTAGACAGCTTCGGGCCCCGGGAAACATCATCCGGTAACCACCCTACGTGCTGTTTGGGGCTAGGTCTCATTATGATCACGGGAGAGTCGCCGATCCGGCTCTCGGTGTTTACCCCTAGAGATTATTTCTTGTTGCTTGTCCCTCTTTGGGGTGCCCTGCCCCTCCTTATATAAGTTAGAGGGGCGGGTTACATGCGGAGTCCTAGTAGGACTAGGACTAGTCTATCTTTTCTTACAAGTTGAATACAAGTCCGGGTCTTGCTTCCTCGTAAAGGAAATATTCGCCATCCCTTTCTTCTTAAGCCGGCCCACCATCACATGAACCGGCCTTCTGGGCCTTGGGCCTTGTCATCCATCTGACCCACCGTTGGGGTTATCAGTAAGTCACCAAATACTCATCGGGTCTCTGTGAGCCGCCATACTTCCGGCCGGGTCATACCGCGTGGTATATCCCCGACAACACCCGTATGCAAAGTGAGAGCAGCGCAGGATTTGTGCATCCCTTCAACGCAAATGGTTGTTTTGGATGACCCGTGTGCAACCACGTACAAACAATTTGGTAATATTTCTCAATCCTTGTAACACTACGATTTGTCAAAATATGAAGCTAAAAATCACTAGCAGTATCTAATTTTTGGAACTAAAATTCAGTTATTAAGCATAGATTTCATTCATAGATTAAGCAGTCATTCTTAATTTATACAAATAGTTCAACTCGACAGCTGAACCGACCAAACTTTTCCCGAGTTGTTGCCAACCACGTACAAAAATAGCTAGTTCAACTATATATACTAGCTAATTTTAAGTACGTTGTACAGTTCCACCATATCTATAGTCAGATGAACTGAACAAAATAGCCCCTAAATACTACTACTACTACTGCAGAGGGACTTTGTACTAGTTCCGGCTACCTCTCCTCTGCCGAGCGCGCTCAATAAGAGGCCGAGGAGGAGGAGCCTATCGACGAGCTGGGCAACCGCAATGCGGTGCCTGCCGCTGTTGCAGCTTCAGCGACGCTCACCTCGAACACCCTCTGCCGCTCCAGACGACCCCTCTCGAAGCGGTGGTTCTCCTCGTAGATCTCCTGATTCCACGCCTCTGAGGGCGCGTGTGCCGCGGCCACGGCGACGGTAAGGCTCTTTGCATGCTCGACGAGGCGCTCCTCCTCCTCCCGCAAGAACTCGGTGTAGCGCGCAAGGTCGCTGATGCACGTGCGGGCATCCACTTCCGCCTCCCGCCTTCGGGCGGCAGTGGCGGAGCGGGTGATGACCCCGATGGTCAACGATGGGCTGGCGGCCACGGCGGCCGACGACGGGGTGGCAGCCACGACCACCACCTCCTGCCTTCGGGCCGCAGTGGCGGAGCGAGTGCTGGCCACAGTGGCCGGCAGTGTGGTGGTGGCCACAACGGCCACCTCCCGCCTTCGCGCCGCGACGGCGGAGCCGGCGATGGCCCTGGCTTTCGATGGTGGTGTGGCGACAACGGCGGCCGGCAACAGCTGCCGACGGGCACCGGCGGCGGAGCGTGTGGTGGGTGTTTCGCGCACACCCAACAGCGACGCCACGCCACGGTGTAGACTCCCAGCTGGAGCTGTCCTCTGATGAGGACGGAGTGGCTGAACGACGACGACGGACCGGTGCCATTGGCGATTGTGGGAGAAGCAGACGAGATAAGCTACAGGGATGGAGGGGAAAATGCGACGCAAGACTCACCGGTCGTGAGGGTTTTTATAGCAGGCCGGTAAGCATTAGGATTTTGGGCGATTTCACCGAGTCGGGCGGGAAGCTTGCGCGGGAACCTGCAAGGTTGCGCGGGAACGGGCTCACCGATGTTTCATTGGCGCCACCGTTTGGCCAAAACAACACCCCCGCTCGCTACGCAAGCTTGCGTTGTAAGCCGTCTGCGGCAGCGGGGTGATAGACGTGCGAGAGGAGGACGAAAGGTCACGTGAACATACGGTTAATAAAAAAACGTTTGCGATTTAATTACCTACTATACCACCGTCCTGGTTTATAAGTATGATTTAACTAATAAAATATGAATGCATGTCGCCAAAGATTATATAGTTGGATTTGTATTTGAACATAGTTTCCAATTATATAATTTTTAAAACATGCATTAACATTTTGTTGGTTAAATTTGAGGGCAAAGTATGGCACAAAATATAAAGGAGACTATAGACTAGACGGAGGTGGTACCACACGGTCGCTCTCTACGCAGTGAGGCAACTGTCGGCCGGCTTGTAGGCAACCATTTCCTGTGTGTCAACTGCTCTATGCTTGTGGTTGCTTGCGATTCAGGCGGCCGCGGCGCACTCTGCTCTCGCGTCCCTCCGGGTGCTCTGCCCTCGTCCCTCCACGCGTGCTGCCAGTGTTTGTGGCCGGCGCACAATCACGCACGTTCGTGTGCAAGCGGTTGCGCCGGGCACGGCGCGACAATGCAGTTACCTGCTGCAAAAACTGCCATGCGGACGCGCCGAGAATCCATGCCGCCCGGCCCCCTTTTATTCCTGCGGCCATTTACCTTCATCTCTCCTCTCACACGACACAATAAGCACACCCACGAGGACACATACAGAGAGGACATCCAGCGGTTCCAATGGCACTCCTCGTGGCTGCAATGGCGCTCCCAGCGGCCGACGACGACTACAGCAGGCAGTTCACCACGCATCACATAGTGGACACCCACCTGAGGGGGAAGGCCCTCTCGGTGGTGTACACGAATGATCCAGTCTTGGTGGAGAGCTCCATCCAAACTACGGAGCAGTTCCTTGCCGAGGACAAGTACCGACTGGTCGGCTTCGACCTCAAGTACACCATCGGTCGTGCCGGACACGATCAGAAGGTTGCCGTCGCCCAGTTGTGCGTGCGACATGACGTCCTCGTCTACCACTTCCACCTTGCCACACGGCCTTGCGAGCGTTTCTCTAGGTTTATCACCAGCTTCGACTACAGTTTCGCTACGGTGGACACCACCAACGATCTAAAAGCGCTAAAGGTTTCGGACTTGAAATGCCCGAATCTTGTCAACATCCAGCACCACTACAAGGTCTGGGGCAGCGACAAAAACAAACTGAACTCCTTGGTTGACCTCGCCTCGGCCATCATCGACCCCTACTATGCAAAGATGAAGGAAGAGAGCAATAAGAGAAGAACGCCTAACACAGTGTGTGGCATAAGAGACTAGATGAACAAAATGTCAAGTACGCGGCCGTGGACGCGTACACAAGCTACGAGGTGTACAGGCGGATTGTTGACATGAGGGACTGTCTTGTTCCTGACCCAGACGAGGGATCGAGCCACATAGCAGTGGCGAGAGCGTCACAACAAGTAGATGACTAGACGATCGTTTCTCCTACTTTAGAATGCATGCAATTGTTTATTGAGGTGTGTGCAAATGATCTGTATAGTCACTTATGTAATTGGATGTTTATTTCAGTTATATATATACATGTTATTCTACTGTAGACAGAGCAATTCACACGGCTTATTAGCAGCAATCATTTCTGTTATTATTGGTCTTCGCACACATTTCTGATTATGGACCTGTTTGCTGCTTATCACACACATCTTGTTTAGTTGAACCGTTTCCATTGTGTTGCCTAATCACACACAGTTCATCCCAGTGAACCGTATGTTGTATATGGCACATGCCTTCATCTGTCTGCCCGTTTCTTTTGTGCCTCGTCATCCCAAACAGTTAATTTAGCTGAACCGTATGCCCTGCATCGCACACACAACTAAATTCTGAACCATGTTTGATGCATCTGTCATCGCCAACGTATTGCACCTTTTTGACGATTTTTTTACACCACCGTTTGCGATTATGGCATCGCACACAGTTTCATCGAAGTGTCTCTGATTGTAGTGTCGCGTTCGGACCATCCTGCAGTAGTGGCCTTCAGTCCGACAAGGGTACACACAAGTTATCACCGAAGTGGGAAGGCCCTTACCATACGAGTCTCCAGACCCGGCACAGTCCATCTAGAGACCGGAGATGGCACACCGTTGCAAAACTCATGGAACATTGAGCATCTCCATAAGTTCTACCAGTAAGGCGCAGAGGCTGCTGTGCCCTGCCCGGCAGCCACCCATTGTACATGGCATTGCCAAAGTTGCATGTAACCCCTTGTACAAGCCGGGGCAATGACCCCGTGCAAGAGAAAATAAAGAAGCGCTATAGGGGGGGCCCAACTAAGATCGCATGCATGCACAAGCACACCCAGATCATTGCATAAGCACTTCATGAGCATTTGCATATGCATATAGATAGGATTGCATCCTGCTTTCATTCTCATCTACATGGAGTAGCAGGTTCTTGCCGTAAACCTGGCTTCGACAAAGGACGAGAAGATTGCACGACACGGCGATCCCCGGCAAGCCAAACAGATAAGTTCACCTCTTGTCCATTAGTATTCTGTAAAGCTACAACTTTGCATGAGAAAAGCTTGCCTCTCTCTTCGAAACTTAGGTGCTCCCATCCATGACTTGAAGACTGCTCCGGTCAGGGTGGTCACAGTGACCTTTGGGAAAAAGGAGTTGGCGGGGGGCTGGCCCCTGTGTCTGTTCCCCGACAGACGTAGTTCTCTGGCAGACGAGTATCCTACCGGGGGAAACTTGTTTATTTTATTAAAGAGCCACTTTTGCCTCTGCATGGACATACAGATGCACGAGTTCCTGACAAGATTCATCTTTTTCATTCATATGCAGTTACAAGTACAAGCATTACAGAATACAAAGACGGACTCAAGAGGTTACATTATTTGAATTAAAGTTTGGCAGTTGCCGGCAGATTTAAGATTAAAAAAAGATAAGCGCCCAGTGATCCCCTCTTTTTGTTTCCCCTCCTTCAGGCACTGCGACAGAAGGAGGAAAAGACGAGAAAAGGGGCATCCAAGCAGGAGCCCGCCCCAATCCAGTCAGGGCCCGTCAAGCACAGCCTGACAAGACCGGAAGTGGCGAGGCTGCGAAGGAGGAGTGCGGGAGACGGGGCGACGCCTTCTGGTCGCCACCTCCAGAGCCGGCAAGAAGCCCCGGCTTGAGTGTCGGTGGAGTCATCCACCAAAGCTCAGCCGGAAGACTGCCGGAGGTGAAGAGAAGGCGCCCAGAGAACATCCCTCCCCGGCTACCACCCGAAGAGGCTAGTGATGATGGTGCCGCGGATGGAGGGGAAGAGCGGAAAGACGAGGCGGCGGGTCGACAGTCGGAGACGAAGGCATCGGTGCCATCATACTCCGACCTGACCCCGTGCCACCCGCCTTCTCCGTCTTCCCTCATTTTCTCCACACTACCGCTGCTCCCAGAAAGCGCCAAGCCCCCGGCACGATGCCTGCAGCGGAGAAACAGCAAGCAGCCAGAGCTGCCGAAGGGCCCGAGGAACGTCGCACCCCTCCTTTGTGGGTAGGAAGGCGCGCCTCTCATCAACAACGGCCCCAAGGCCTCCAGGAGGGGCAATGCTGGGATTACCAATGATCTCCAGCCCTGCCACCCAGCCGAGCTTCAAAGAGACCAAGAGGTTCACCGCACCAAGGACCAGGCTCACTCCCCGAGCGTCAGTACCAACATGAGGTAGCAATTGCCACGAACAGAAGCCCGGGGGCTGGCCCCGGGCCCTTCCCTTCAGCGTTACCAGAAGAAGCAGAAGACCAAGAAAGGAGGAGAGGAATGCAGAGGTGGATGACTTCGCCCTCCTCCGCCCCTCCTTTTATAGGTTGGGCGGGGAAGGGCAGCTGCTCCATCAACAGACAACCGCCGCCCTCCTCCATGAATTCAAGACGGATGGACCCACTTCAAGATGCTCTTCCGCACCACGCTCCTCTATTACCTACCCCACGCTATGCATGCAGCATAGGTGGCTAAGGATAAGAGCACACTGTGGTAAGAGGAATTTAGCGGTTTCTACCCTGTGCGTTAAAGTCATTCACAGGCCATCACTGTCGCGACCCCACCACTGTTGGCTTTACACCACGCGCGGGTAATCGGAAACCGCCCCCTAAGATCAAAACTAATGAAGCAGCAAAGGAAAACTTCAAGGGGCCAACCCCTTCAGCAACCCTGTCTGTGCACTTATTAGGTCCTACCCCGTCGACGCTCCGCGGCGCGATCGGGGCAGGCCCGGGGGCTTCTGTCGGTGCAACAGACCCTGGGTATGTTGCCCAACTGTGCACAGGCACAAGATCAAGATTGAAGCACCATCTCAAGATAGGGATTGAAGGCCCAAGAGTTGAAGAGCTTTTATACAACCGAGGAAGACCAAGGATGGGTCAGAGAACAAGATATCTACGAGGAAAGAGACTCCAACGCCGGGCAGGCGAGCCCGGCAAGGGGCCAGGCCACAACTAGAAGCAAGCAACCAAGACTCACCGGCAGCGCCTGCCGGGGTTTGCGGGGCCTGAACCACCCCGCCAACCGCGCAAGTACGACCCACGTTGTCAATCAGTGAGGTGTCAAGCCACAAGGTGATTAAGTGGCAGTATTTTCCACATGGCTGCCATCTCCTACAGAAGAAACCCACAGGTGACACCAGTCCAGGGACGTGTCAAGAGAACAGATGCGGAGCTGGCAAGATAAGCCCGGCAGGCCTTCCCGGGCAGCTAGTGATGTGACACCGAGTGGTGCATTTAATGCACCCTGTCAGCCCACAGAGTTAGGTATGATAACATAGTTTGCTATCATATCAGTGGGTAATGACCGTTTTGCCACTGTGGTGACCCCTTAATCTATAAAAGGAGGCCCATGGAAATCGTAGGGGGGGTTAGAGGGATGCAAACTTGACAAACCCAAGCCACCATATGCTTGTGGTCGCCGTAGCCCTAAGGCAGGCCTTGCCGGGAAAGTGTACCACGCACCACCACGCTCATTTTCACCATCAATCCACCAAAGTAGGAGTAGGGTCTTACGCCTTGCGGTGGCCCAAACCTGGGTAAATTGCTTGTGTGCTCTCTGCCGTGCTGCCGCGCGTTGGTCTGCTCTTTGTGCAACGCGACGTCCCCCGCCGAACCAGCAAGGGGCCGCCCGGTCCCATAGGTTGCCGCGGATATCCCGCGACATCACTACATATTAAGAAAGCCATGAACTTACGAATTATGTCGAAATCTGAAAGACAATCAGTGTATGTGTGGTTGTTTACTTGACTTTCGTTCATGATATGGCCAGAGAAATGATTCTGCATGGGACGTTTTCTCGAAGAGACGAACGGCCGTGTTAATTGCCCAGTCCCATAGGTCCTTACCATCTAATGTTGTGCCATTTGCTAATGCAGGATCTATGAAATACACACTCTTCCTTTTTCTTCTCTACGCCTTCAATCCCCTGAGAGGAATAAAATGCAGTTAGTTGTTTATCATTTAGAGCCTTGTATGGAGAAGTTGATCAGAGTTTGTTAAGTACTTACAAAATCAAGCATCTAACAAGAGTGGCATCGAGCTCGTTGAAGTTGAAGAAGAGATGTAAGTCCTCGAAACTCACATTGATGGAACCAGCATCGTGTCGGAAATGATCTCTGTTGTAGTGGACTAGCAAACCATGATGACCTACTGACATTTGATCCATGCGATATTCATGTAACTCTCGGCAACTGGAGCTGCACTCATCAAAGTATTCGCCAACAAGAAATGGCTGGCCATGGATGTAATATCGTGCTTCAAGTACGTCTGCTTTACTTTTAGCAAGCAACAAATCTACTTCTTCATCATCCATGCAATCAGAAATAATATTACTCCCTCATTCGAACAACCTGCTGTTAATTTGGTTCTGGGAGATGAGTGCTTTAAGTAAGAGGCAATTCTTCTCTTTCCTCTTTGCTCTCCCGCCGCGCTTCCTCACGGGTGTAGCATTTTTGGTCGCTTCCTTCTTGGTACTTGAAACATTTCTGGCAGAACGTCTGGTTGGCTGCAAGGTAGACTGTCGAGCAGACGGTGAAGATTCGATGGACTGCTTAGCAAATGGTTTATCTATGCCGGACCGCCGAGCTGGCGGTGCTGCTATGACGGACTGCTGGTGTAAGTGCATCTAGTGCCACTCCTAGTTGGTTTTGGAGTGTTGACGACAAACTTGGTCGAGGGACTAATGTGTTTGTGAGAATTGCAGGATAACACAGGTAGTAGTCCCATATTGATTCGGTTTACCTACCAGAGATGACCCCTAAAAATGTGTGAATACATTGAAGACAATGGTGGTTCGTGAAGACATTCACAGTGAAGATTATGACATGTGAAGACATTCATGTGAAGACTATGGAGTGCGAAGACATACTTGTTTCGTAGTTTCCTTTTCTTCTTTGTTGAGTCATAGGAACCACTGTACTATTAAGTGGGGTCCAAGTGAACAAAGTCAGAGTGACTGATGTGATGCTCAACCAAAATCCTATGTCTTGAAGCAAAGACAATGAGAGCAAATCTTATCTAGAGCTGGATGAGTCAGCTTTACTTGTAGCCCAAGTGAGGCTGCCGCGTGTGTTTGAAATCCGACCGTTGGACACGTGTCGGTTCCTTAGCGACCCCGGGTCATTTCGGACAAATCAGGTCGAGTTGCCTCCTGACTATAAATAGCCCACCCCTACACCATAAATTGGTGGCTGCTCAGAGTTAGTGCACGGCTTTTGTCGTTTGAGAGCAACCCACCTCCGAAGCATTTGAGAGAGAGATCCTTGCGAGGACAAAGCCCAAAACCCCCAGAGCTAAAGAGTGTTAGGCATCACTGAAGTCTTTCAGTCCGCGTGATCTGAAGACTTGTTACACTTGAGGACTGTGAATCCTCCAGCCGGTTAGGCGTCGCATTCTGAGCATCCAAGAGCCATCGTGAATCGCCAGTGAACAAAGTCTGTAAAGGTTTGGAAGTCTACCTTGAAGACTTACCAGAGTGATTGGGTGAGGACTAGGTATGCTTAGCTCAATGGGAATAAGGTGAAGACGCGGTCTTCTGAGTTAAATCTCAGCCTCCCTAACCAGAGGTACAGTTGTCACAACAACTGGAACTAGTCTACCAAATCCTTGTCTTCACCAAGCAACTGGTTCTATCCTTCACTTCCCTTTACTTTACAGTTTGTCTTCGTGAAGTCATTGCCTGCTTGTCTGATCTGATTGACTTCACTGAGTGAAGACTATTTACTGGTTGGCTTCATACAGTCTTCCATCCTGATCCATACTACTTACCTGCTGATAGTCTTCGTGCTTTCACTTCATTGCTTACCAGACTATGAATTGTCTATTGTAGTCTACCTTCCGCTGCATATCAATAGGTTCATTTCTACTGTTTGTCTTTAAAGACCCCGTGTTTTGAAGACTTCCATAAAAATTGCCTATTCACCCCCTCTAGTCGATAACTAGCACTTTCAATTGGTATCAGAGCAAGGTGCTCCCTTTTTCTGTGTGATTCGGTTTAACCACCTGGAGTTTTAGCTATGTTGACTGTAGGGATAATCAAGGTCTCTGTTGCGTGCCCAGTCTTCAATGGCACTAATTACCCCTACTGGAAGAATAAGATGCACATGCATCTTGAAGCCATTGATGTCGACCTCTGGTATGTCATCCAGAATGGCGTTCCCAAGGTCGGTGAAGGTGTCATCACTGCTGATGTCAAGAGGTTCATTCAACTGGATTCGACTGCCAAGAACATCATCTGTGGTCATCTGGCCAAAGGAAAGTATAGCCGTGTGAGTGCACTGGAAACTGCGAAGCTGGTCTTGGACTTGCTCTCCAAGGTCAACGAAGGCGTCTCAACTCAGAGAGATTCAAGGATTGATGTTCTTCGCAACCTCTTCAACCGCTTCAAGAGAAACAACAATGAGAATGTCCAGCTCACATTTGATTGCCTCACTGATATCACAAATGAGCTTCGAGCACTTGGCGCCACTGAGATCACCAAGCACGAAATCATCAAGAAGCTCCTGAGATCACTTGACAGCTCATTCGACACCCTGGCCCTGATGATTCAAGAATGTCCTGACTTCAAAGATCTCGATCCGTCTGACATACTTGAGAGGCTCAACACACATGAATTCCAGTTATCTGAGAAGAGAGATATTTATGGCCCCAACTATGGTTGAACCCGGGCTTTGAAGGCCAAGGATGTGTCCTCATTTGAAGAAGAATATGACTGCAGTTCTGGGGATCCTGAAGACATTGGAAATGAGCTAGATATGCTCGTGAAGAAGTTCCAGAAGTTCTCCAAGAAGAAAGGTTTTAGAAAGTCTTCAATATCGAGCTCATGAAATGATGAAGCTTCCACTCGTGACCACAAGAAGAGAACATACCACAAATGCAAGAAACCTGGTCACTACATCTCTGAGTGTCCTCAATGGGACAATGAGACCAAGAAGAAGAAGAAGAAGAAGAAGAAGAGCAAGGAATATGATTCTGATGACAAGAAGAAGAAGAAGAAGAAATCCTCAAAGTCTTCATCAAAGACTTCATCTCATAATAGGATCTCATCCAACAAGGCTCGTGCGTTTGTTGCCAAGGAGATGGATTCAGAGGAGGAGTCTGCTTCTGAGGAGGCGGAGGTGGAGTCTGAGGAGGACTCCGATTCAGGCGTGGCAAGCCTGGCTCTAGCTTCAGCTTACGTCGCCAAGTCAAATTTCAACATCAAAGACAATGGCCTCGTCGCCGACGCTAATGCTGATGATGAGGATGACTCTGCTCCTACCTGCTGCTTCATGGCACGTGGTGCCAAGGTAAACTCACGTGATGCTTACTTTCAAACATCCAGTGAAGATGACTCTAAATGTGAATCTAAACCTAGCTACAAAACACTTGCTAAAATTGCAACGGAACAACAAGATGCTATGGAACATATTCAAAAGTTGTTAGACAAAAGCGATGACCCGTTGGACGCAGAAATGACTCGAACTCAGTCCTTAATTGAAGACATTAAAAATCTTCATGTTAAGTACGAGGAACTTGACACTCGTCATGAAACACTCTTAGCTACTCATGAGAAGCTTTCTTATGATTATCTTGAAAGGAAGCAAGAACTTGAGAACCTGAGAGCATCTCATGAAGACTTCAAAAGCAGAACGAGTCGTTTCACGCTCATCAGATCAGTACCGCTCAGGTAGACTTTGAGCCACCATGTTCAAAATGTCTTGAGCGTGATAATGCTGTCTCTTTTGCCGAATGTTCTACTACTGCTACTATTGCAATATCTTCAACTGCTGATGTGGTAACTAACCCCTCTTCTGAGGATACCACTACTATTGCTGATGAGAATGCTAGGTTGAAGACATTGCTTGAAACAGGGATCTACAAAAGCCTCAAAGGGCAACAACCACTATGTGATGTCCTCAAGAAACAGATTTTGAACCGAAACCCTAGGAAAGAGGGTGTTGGGTTCGAGAGGAAAATGAACGTTGATGGTTCATACTGGAAGCCTGAGCAGTACCCCAAAACCACATGGGTTGCTGCAAAGGGTCCTTCAGTGGATCCATCTACCTTATCTGGTTTCACTTGTGCTAACCCGATTATCATTGATGAATCCTTTGAGGCAAACTATGAACCGTTTAAGAATCAAAATGGTGAAGTGTTTGCCAGGTATATTGGTACTAACTGCAGGAATGGACCTCCTTTGAAGAAGATCCAGGTGACTAAAAGTTGTCTTGAGAAGCTTCCTGTGAATCTCATCATGACACCACCTGGGAAGAAGACAAACCCCAGACCAAAGGCGTCATATGGTCCAAAGGCTTCATACAGACAGAGAACCCACCAGGGTCACCCTAACGCCAATGTTTTGCAGGGAAAGCATACTCAGACTTATGAATATGAGTGCCTTTCATCGAACTGCTATGTTCATAAGACCAAGAACTTTTCTGCTTATTCTTATGAGTATTATTCACCACCTGCAAGGCTATTTGCTAGGGCTCCAAAGCCAAAGTTCTCAGATGCTGCACTTAGACTCATTGCTTCTAAGCCACCCCTGAAGATGTGGGTGGTTAAGAAAAATTAACTCTCTTTTGCAGGGAAAGGTCTCCAACCGGAAATCAAAGGCTTGTGATGCTTATGCTGGGGACCTAAAACATCTTGTGGGATGCAACATAAAATGCCAAAATGGTCTTACTATGTATTTTGTCCCAGGATTTCTTGACAAGCATCCTATCTACCCTAACAAGGATCTGAACTTTGATAATATGCTTGTTCGTCAAATGTTTATGCTTCACATTTCCCTTGGTGAAGCCTATCCCCCAAAATGCACTATAGGGTACAACACCAAAGGCTTCTTTGTGGATTATGGACAGTGGATGCACTAACCACATGACTGGTGATCAAACTCTTCTTATGGATTCAACCCTACGTCCGTCTGACAAGAGTCACATCACATTTGTTGAAACTGGTAAAAGCAAGGTATTGGGCCTAGGTAGAGTTGCAATCTCAAAGGATCAGCACATGGATAAAGTGATGCTTGTTGAATCCCTTGGTTTCAACTTAATGTCTATCTCAATGCTTTGTGATCTGAACATGATTGTGATATTTGGAAAACATCGTTGCCTTGTGCTTATGGAATCTGACAAATCTCTAGTCTTCGAAGGATATAGAAAAGACAATCTGTATATGGGAGATTTCTCCGCAGGACCACAGTTGTCCGTATGTCTTCTAGGAAAAGCTTTAGAGTGCTGGCTCTAGCATCGGAGGCTAGGGCATGCGGGCATGAGGAACTTATACACTCTCGCGAAGAAGAAGCATGTCATATGCATCGAGGGCGTCAAGTTCAAGAAGGATCATCTATGCGGTGCCTGCGAGGCTGGAAAGATGACTAGGGCCAAACATCCCTCGAAGACAATCATGATGACTTCACGTCCCTTCGAGCTGCTTCACATGGACTTATTCAGCCCTACTCACTACTCTACCCTTACTACCACTGCTTGCCTCTATGGTTTCGTCATTGTTGATGATTACTCAAGATATACATGGGTGCACATAATTCTCTACAAGACTGAAGTGCAGGATGTTTTCAGACGATTCGCCAATCGTGCCATGACCAACTATGGCATCAAGATTAAGCACATCAGAAGTGACAATGGCACTGAATTCAAGAACACCGGCCTTGACACTTATCTTGATACATTGGGCATCACACATGAGTTCTCGGCTCCATACACACCTCCGCAGAATGGCATCATGGAGCGCAAGAACAGAACCCTCATTGAGATGGCACGAACGATGCTTGATGAGTACAAGACTCCAAGGAAGTTCTGGCCTAAAACTATTGACACTGCATGCCACGTCATCAACCGTGTTTATCTTCACAAGTTCCTAAAGAAGACATCATATGAGCTCCTGACTGGTAAGAAGCCAAATGTCAGCTATTTCAGAGTCTTTGGTGCTAGGTGTTGGATCAAGGATCCACATCACACTTCAAAATTTGCACCGAAAGCACATGGAGGTTTTATGCTTGGCTACGGAAAGGACTCGCACTCCTACCGAGTCTTCAACCTCTTTCACAACAAAGTGGTTGAAACTGTGGATGTGCGGTTCGATGAGACTAACGGCTCGCAAAGAGAGCACCTGCCAAATGTGCTAGATGAAGCAACACCAAGTGAATCTATCAAGCTTATGGTACTGGAGAAATCATAACTTCAGAGGCACATGCTGAAGAGGAAATCATCATTTGTGCACCTAATCAGCCTCAAGACACTGCTCAGCCTGAAGCCAATGCTGAAAATGAAGACAATGATCAGCAAGGGCGAAATCTTCATCCACTTCATCCTCGCATTGCAAATGAAGTACAGATTGAGAAGATAATTGATAGCATCAATGCATCTGGTCCACTCACTCGTTCAAGAGCGACACAACTAACAAGTTTCTGTGGACATTTTTCTTTTGTCTCTATATCTAAACCCAAGAAAGTTAACGAAGCCTTCATGGAACCTGAATGGATTCAAGCTATGCAAGAAGAGCTTCATCAGTTCGAGCTGAACAATGTATGGGAGCTTCTATAGCGTCCAGATCCTCACAAGCACAATATCATCGACACCAAATGGATCTATCGCAACAAAGAAGATGAGCATGGTCAAGTTTTCAGAAACAAGGCTCGTCTCGTTGCTCAAGGTTACACACAGGTTGAAGGGATTGACTTCGATGAAACATTTGCTCCTGTGGCTAGGCTTGAAGCCATTCACATACTGCTAGCCTATGCCAACCACAACAACATTCTTCTGTACCAAATGGATGTAAAGAGTGCCTTTCTCAACGACAAAATTGAAGAAGAAGTGTATGTTGCAAAACCACCTGGTTTTGAAGACCCAAAGCATCCTGATATGGTATACAAGCTCAACAAGTCATGGTACGGCCTCAAAGAAGCACCTCACACTTGGTATGACACACTCAAAGACTTCCGAAAGAGCAAAGGCTTCAAGCCTGGTTCTCTAGATCCCACTATCTTCATGAAGACATATGATGGTGAATTGTTTGTATGCAAATCTATGTGGATGACATTATCTTCGGCTGCACTGACAAGAGATACAGTGATGAGTTTGGGCATATGATGCAAGAGCAATATCAGATGTCCATGATGGGTTAGATGAAATTCTTCCTTGGTATTCAAATCTGTCAGCAGAGTAATGGCATCTTCATATCACAAGAAAAATACCTCAAAGATTGCCTGAAGAAGTTTGGAATGCAAGACTGCAAAGGGACACGACGCCAATGCTAACCAAAGGTCAATTGGGCCCCAACGACAATGGTAAAGAGTTCAGCGAAAAGGTATACCGCTCCATGATTGGTTCTTTACTCTACTTATGTGCATCTAGGCCTGATATAATGCTTAGCATTTGCATGTGTGCCCGATTCCAAGCGGCACCAAAGGAATCGCATCACTTAGCTGTGAAGCGAATTCTTCGATATTTGGCTTACACCCCGACACTAGGATTATGGTATCCAAAGGGCTCAGAGTTTGATCTAGTTGGATTCTCAGATGCTGATTATGCCAGTGAGAAGGTTGATCGCAAGTCCACATCAGGCACATGTCACTTTCTTAGACGATCTCTTGTTTGTTGGTTTTCAAAGAAGCAGAACTGTGTATAACTCTCCACTGTTGAATCCGAATACATTGCTGCTAGATCTTGCTGCGCTCAGCTTCTCTGGATGAAGCAAACTCTCAAGGACTATGGCATCCACCTGAAGCATGTGCCACTCTACTGTGACAATGATAGCGCCATCAAGATTGCCAACAACCCAGTTCAGTACTCGAAGAGAAAGCACATTCATATCCGTCATCACTTTCTCAGAGATCATGTCATGAAGGAAGATATTGATATCATTCACGTCAACACTAAAGAGCAATTGGCAGATATCTTCACAAAGCCCTAGGATGAGAAAAGGTTTTGCAAGTTGCGGTGTGAGCTAAATATCTTAGAGTCCTCAAATGTCCTCTGATTGGACACACATCCTAATGCTTATGCATGTTGATGACTTAGATGTGCAACACACAAAGTAATGTATATCTTCAATCAATGAAGACATGCACTCTAAGTGTAAATACATTAACGTGGAATTTGACTTTGGAGCACCACGATAATTGTGCGCCATGTCTGGGTCTAATACTTCCTATATGGTGGGTGACGCCACCACCAAACTTTCCCGAAGATTTTCATCTGGCGTCATGATTGCATTATCTTCGCTTTTTTAGTTTGTCTTCAACATTGATTTGACTTCAAGGTTTATCTTTGCAATGTTGATTTGGTCTTCTCTGATATATAAATCTATATATGTTCTGCCCTCTACAACCTTCACTTATAGTTATGTCTTCAAACTTGCCATTTTCTGTACTAAGTGAATATGATCGGACCCTAACCCCTTCTGTGCTTCTTCCTCAAATTTTGTTTATCTAGTCATATGCATTCTGTTGAAATGTGTCAAGTGTCTCCACTGCGTTCTTGTCAGCTGAAGATATAGAGACACACATTTAAAACTGCTTTTAATGCTATATCTCTTTTGCCTGAATATCGGAGAAGCCGAAACGACCACCCGACAAACCAGGCGTGCCTGGGAACATGGAACAACTTTCAATGAGTTGCATGGATGCCACGTGTCCATCAGATGTGAACCGCCAGGGGCACCTACGTAATTACACTGCACAGCCCTTTACCTTATAAATACACATCCACGCACGGTCATTATCTCCTCTTCCACCTCGCCACCTCGCTCAAACCCTAGCGCCACCGCTAGCTCGCCTCGACGCCGGAGACGAAGCACTTAGCTGCCGCGACCTCTTCGACACCGTCCTCACGTCGGCCACAGACCTCGTCTTCTCCGCTCTACCGTAGGTGTCTTCCGCCACCAAGTTAGGGCGCGGGAGATTGGACTGCTTGGCCTCCATCTGCCTTATCTAGCAGTTTGTTTGGGGTAAATAAATCTCACTTTTTACAGTCTTTTTGATCTGTCAAATCCATCCACTTCAACCGAAAGTAATTTCTACACTTCCAAATCTGGATCTGTCTCTTTCTGAATCTCATATCTTGCAAAGTATATTCACTTATGCTTCATAACTAGTTAAATTACTCACATGTACTTATTCATGGATTCGTATAAATCTAGAACCAACTCACTTCAAATAAGTGAATGACTTCGCACTATGAGGTCAATGTCTTCAAACTGATTTATCTTCAAAATCTTCTGAGAATGTGATGAGGAAATCAATACCATTGTTACACCCACAGCCCCTGCTGCTATACATACTAGACCAATTACTAGAGCTCACGCACACCAATTAAATTATCAGGTACTTTCGTTTCTTGATAATGATTCTAATGTTCATGAGAATATGATGCTGCCTAAATTGGATACATTTGTTTTGCTTACAAATGAAGGGCCTGTCATGGATAAGAGGGATGAACACTAGAGCAAGACCAAGCATGGAGATGATGGCATGCGTGAGGGGAACAAGAACGGAGTTACAAGTGATGATTTCAGGACTTTGAGGCCACTATAATGAGTGCATGAAGCGTTGGACGAAATATACAAGATGCCACTTCATAATATTCGTCCATAGGCTATTCTAGGTGATGTGTCACCTTATTATTGGGCCAGGCCCATGTAATTTCGAAATACTTAAGTATAGGCTGTTTTTAGAGTCCGTATGTGTGGGGAAACAAGAGTTAGGGTTGGTTTCGGACCCCTCCCTCAAGGGCCACGAAATTCCCTCCTCTTCCTCCATATATACAGCCCTTAGGGCGTCGTTTAGACTTTGGGTTTTGTTTAGATTAAAAGTTCGCCATAGCTGCAACTTCGCGTACTTCGTTTGTGTTCAACGACCAGACAAAGGCGTCATAGAACCCCACCTTGATCAATAATGCTTTCCTCTTATATTCACAATATCCAGATTGCAATCTTAGTTTCTTGCTTGTTCTTCATTTGCCTGCAGGAAACAGACCTTCGTGGTCAGGTTGATCGTGCTCCGGCGTGGTCAATAACCTCTCGGAGTTGGTTTAGCGATTGCTAAGGCGCGACGTCCTCGCACGTTCGTAGTCGGATCGTCAAAGTCGACTTCCTCCAAAACGATAGCCACCATCTCATCGAAAGACGGGACACCTTTGCCTCTATCAAGTGGTATCAGATTTCCAGGTTGCTCGGTGAGATTTTACAGTTTTTCGTAGTTTAGATCGAGTCTGTTCTTCATTCCTACAGTCCACGAAAAAGCCACAAAAAAATTAGGGTTAGTTCATCATATCCGAACCAATCTGAGCCTTTGCATAATCTTTTTAGGGTTTTTGCTTTGTTGAATTTGCGGTTGCATCGTCGTGTCAAGTTGCTGGTCTTAGAGTCTAGTCTTTTAGAGTTTCGAGTTCTGGTCATAAGTTGTCACGCCGCCGCCGCACCATCATCATCGCCTTGCCATCTACCACCACTGTTTATCCGCCACCGCTTTGAATCTGAATCCGTATCCATATACCACCACCAATCCGTATCCATATACCACCACCGATCCGTATCCATATACCACCACCGCTACCATATACCACCACCGCTGCCATATCCTACCACCATATATCTACCACCAATCTGAGTTCTTTTCATATTAGGTTTGTTTTCAAGATCCATCTATTTTCTGTTTCGTGTTTCCTTGCCAGAGTAGGTCTCGGAAAAAAATATTTTGGTGACCAAAAATATTTTTTCCCTATCCTATTTTTAGGCTTTTTTGAGTCTTTTGAGACACTCGCCATCATAGTGATTTTTTGTTGCACTTTTTCGTCGTCGCTGCCCTGATTTCCGAAAAAAAGTCAAAAAAATTTCATACCCATCCGGTCAGTTTGACCTGGGAAGAGTTTTGAGACACTCGCCATTATAGTGATTTTTTGCAAAAAAAAAGAGGAGCGCAAAAAAACAGAGCAAAAAAAATTACAGAGTGTGCTTTTCCCTTGTTTACGTGCAGCGCCGTGATTTTGTTAGTGTTCTAGGCTCGCGTCTCTAGCACGGTCTAGCCTAGGACCAGCACAGTACCGTCGTTGAGCGTTTATTCAACTTTGCATCTCTGAATTGATTATTGCCGACCCTTTTTGCTACCATATTATAAGCCTTCCCAGCTCCACATACATCTACATCGTGCGTTTGACTCTCCCTGGTAATCACTTTATCCAAGCTTTGAGAGTTTTGACTACATCGGTTGCCGATCGCCACCTGCTGCTGGGTAAGAACTGGTAAGAATTTGAGATTTGCTTGACTGATTTGTGACACCCGCCACCACCACCACTTGTTAAGTCTATAGGATCATATTCTTGTGTGTTTCTATTGCTGCTAACCATGCCAGGATCACAAGCCGATGAGACTGACTAGGAGAACTTGACGAACAAGGAGCTTCATGATAAGTTTCAGCAAATGATGAGTGGACAGGTGCAAGATGTGCTAAACAGATTTGAAGTGGCCATGGAGAAGATAGATGGCATGGAGAAGACGTTTGAAACAAAGCTCGATAACAAGTTTGCTGAATTGCTTTCGCGTTTTCCACCACAACCGCCGGCTGCACCTATCGCACCTCTACAACGACAACAACAACGCCCCCTTCCGAATCAGTTCGGACGAGCGAAGCGTGTTCCTCTTGAGGATGGTCAAACTTCTGGAGCTGCTGTACCTGGTTTTGATGCTTCCGTAGCTCCTGCTGCTACTGCAGAGGTGGAGGACCATTAGGAGGATGAGGTTGATCAAAATCAGAACTACGTGCAAGCACCAGCACCACCACCACCAGGTCGTCCTCATGCATATCATCGCAACGGTAGGGATGCACCACCACATGAGGTACTAGATCATGACCATCTTCCTAAACTGAAATTGAATATTCCACCATTTGAGGGTAGATATGTTCCTGATATATATCTTACTTGGGAGTTAGAAACTGAACAACGTTTTACATGTTTACAATATCCCGAGGAGAGACGTGTTCCTGCTGCTGTTTGTGCTTTCACTAGTTTTGCATGTGTTTGGTGGTCTGAACATTGTAGATTATATCCTATTCCAGCTACTTGGGCTGCTTTGAAAACTGCTATGCGTACTCGTTGGGTTCCACCATATTGTCACCGTGAATTACTTCAAAAATTGCAGCGCTTAAGACAAGGAAAAAATTCTGTAGAAGAATATTATCAGGAATTACAAACTGGCATGATTAGATGTGGTATTGTTGAGGAGAATGAAGCTATGCTTGCACGTTTTATGGGTGGATTAAATAGAGAGATTCGGACCATTCTAGAGTATAAGGATTATAATAATATCACTTGTTTATTCCATCTTGCTTGTAAAGCTGAACGTGAAGTGCAGGATCGACAGGCATTGGCGCGGACTAACTTTTCTGCAGGTCGACCTTCATCATGGACACCACGTGCATCCTCTACTTCCACTGCACCATCACCTCCATCAGGTGCCACCTCCAACTGTGATACAAGAAAGCAGGCACAACCACCACTATCTGCCAAGAGCACACCTGCCGGGCCTGCACAGAGTTCTTCTTCTTCCATGGCATCAACAGGGCACACAAGTGCTATTATTTGTCGTCGTTGTAAGGGAAGAGGACATTTTGCGAGAGAATGCAAATCTCAGCGTGTGATGATTGCTACCGAGGATGGTGGGTATGAGTCCGCTAGTGACCATGACGAGGAGACTGTGGCTCTTATTACACATGAAGAACACGGTGGAGATGATTCTGATCATGAGACGCAATACATGGCTCCTGAAGATGCTGACAGGTATGAATGTTTAGTTGCTCAACGTGTTTTGAGTGTGCAGGTCACACAAGCTGAGCAAATTCAGAGGCATAATTTGTTCCATACAAAGGGAGTTGTGAAGGAACGTTTTGTTCGCGTCATCATAGATGAGGGAGCTGCAACAACTTGGCTAGCATGGAGATGGTGGAGAAGCTATCTCTCACCACAAGACCACATCCACATCCTTACTACATCCAATGGTTCAACAACAGCGACAAGGTTAAGGTAACACGTACTGTTCGTGTGCATTTCAGTATTTCTACCTATGCTGATTATGTTGATTGTGATGTGGTACCCATGCAAGCATGTTCCTTATTACTTGGTACACCATGGCAATTTGATAAAAATTCTATACACCATGGTAGAAATAATCAGTATACTCTTGTTCATAAGGATAGCCATATTACTTTGCTTCCTATGACTCCTGAATCCATTTTGAAAGATGATATTAATAGAGCTAATAAAGCAAAACAGGAGAAAAATAAGAGTGAAAATCAGATTGTGGCAAAAGAATTTGCGCAACAAATGAAACCTAATAATAAACCATCTAGTGTTGCTTCTGAAATTAAATTGAAAAGTGCATGTTTACTTGCCACAAAATCTGATATTGATGAGCTAGATTTTAGCAAATCTGTTTGCTATGCTTTTGTGTGCAAAGAGGCATTATTTTCATTCGAGGACGTGCCTTCCTCTTTGCCCCCTGCTGTCACTAAAATTTTGCAGGAGTTCGCTGACGTCTTCCCACAAGACGTGCCACCGGGATTACCACCCATTCGAGGGATTGAGCATCAAATTGACTTAGTTCCCGGTGCATCGCTACCCAACCGTGCACCATACCGTACCAATCCAGAGGAGACGAAGGAGATTATGCGTCAAGTACAGGAGCTGCTCGACAAAGGTTATATACGCGAATCTCTTAGTCCTTGTGCTGTTCCTATTATACTAGTGCCTAAAAAGGATGGTACGTCGCGTATGTGTGTTGATTGTAGAGGCATTAATAATATTACTATTCGTTATCGTCATCCTATTCCTAGGCTAGATGATATGCTTGATGAATTGAGTGGCTCTACAATATTCTCCAAAGTTGATTTGCGTAGTGGATACCATCAAATTCGTATGAAATTGGGAGATGAATGGAAAACAACATTTAAAACTAAGTTTGGTTTATATGAGTGGTTAGTCATGCCTTTTGGGTTAACTAATGCACCTAGTACTTTCATGAGACTAATGAACGAAGTTTTACGTGCTTTCATTGGACGATTTGTGGTAGTCTATTTTGATGATATACTGATTTATAGCAAATCTTTGGAGGAACATTTGGAACATTTACATGCTGTTTTTATTGCTCTACGTGATGCACGTTTGTTTGGTAACCTTGGGAAGTGCACTTTCTGCACCGACCGAGTATCTTTTCTTGGCTATGTTGTTACTCCACAGGGAATTGAAGTTGATAAAGCCAAGATTGAAGCTATTGAGAGTTGGCCGCAGCCCAAAACGGTCACACAAGTGAGGAGTTTTCTTGGCCTCGCTGGATTCTATAGGCGTTTTGTGAGAGATTTCAGCACCATTGCTACACCTCTCAATGAGCTTACAAAGAATGATGTGCCTTTTGTTTGGGGTACTACACAGGAAGAAGCCTTCACGGTATTGAAAGATAAGTTGACACATGCTCCTTTACTCCAACTTCCTGATTTTAATAAGACTTTTGAGCTTGAATGTGATGCTAGTGGAATTGGATTAGGAGGTGTGTTATTACAAGATGGCAAACCTGTTGCATACTTTTCTGAAAAATTGAGTGGGCCTAGTCTGAATTATTCTACTTATGATAAAGAATTATATGCTCTTGTTCGGACTTTAGAAACATGGCAACATTATTTATGGCCCAAAGAATTTGTTATACATTCTGATCATGAATCTCTGAAACATATTAAAAGTCAAGCTAAACTGAATCGTAGACATGCTAAATGGGTTGAATTCATTGAGACTTTCCCTTATGTCATTAAACACAAGAAGGGTAAAGAAAATGTTATTGCTGATGCATTGTCTCGTCGCTATACTATGCTTTCACAACTTGACTTCAAAATATTTGGTTTGGAGACCATCAAAGATCAATATGTGCATGATGCTGATTTTAAAGATGTAATGCAGAATTGTAAAGAAGGAAGAACATGGCACAAGTTCGTTATTAATGATGGCTTTGTGTTCCATGCTAACAAGCTATGCATTCCAGCTAGCTCTGTTTGTCTTTTGTTGTTGCAGGAGGCGCATGGAGGAGGATTAATGGGACACTTTGGCGTGAAGAAGACGGAGGATGTACTTGCTACACATTTCTTTTGGCCAAAGATGAGACGGGATGTTGAGCGTTTTGTTGCTCGCTGCACTACATGTCAAAAAGCTAAGTCACGACTCAATCCTCATGGTTTATATATGCCTTTGCCTGTACCTAGTGTTCCTTGGGAGGATATATCTATGGACTTTGTTTTAGGTTTACCTCGAACAAAGAAGGGGAGGGATAGCATATTTGTTGTCGTGGATAGATTCTCGAAAATGGCACACTTTATACCATGTCATAAAAGCGATGATGCTGTTAATGTTGCTGATTTGTTCTTTCGTGAAATTATTCGCTTGCATGGTGTGCCAAATACTATTGTTTCAGATCGTGATACTAAATTTCTTAGCCACTTTTGGAGATGTTTATGGGCTAAGTTGGGGACTAAACTGCTTTTTAGTACTACTTGTCACCCCCAAACTGATGGACAAACTGAAGTAGTCAATAGAACATTGTCTACTATGCTTAGGGCTGTTTTGAAGAATAATAAGAAAATGTGGGAAGAATGCTTGCCTCATATTGAATTTGCTTATAATCGTTCATTGCATTCTACTACTAAGATGTGCCCTTTTGAAATTGTGTATGGTTTCCTACCTCGTGCACCTATTGATTTGTTGCCTCTTCCATCTTCGGAGAAGGTTAATTTTGATGCTAAAGAACGTGCTGAATTGATTTAAAATGCATGAGTTAACTAAGGAAAACATTGAGCGTATGAATGCTAAATATAAACTTGTTGGAGATGAGGGTAGAAAACATGTTGTGTTTGCACCTGGAGATCTTGTTTGGTTACATTTGCGTAAGGATAGATTTCCTAATTTGCGCAAATCAAAGCTAATGCCACGTGCTGATGGTCCTTTTAAGGTGTTAGAGAAAATAAATGATAATGCATATAAACTTGAGCTGCCTGTAGATTTTGGGGTTAGCCCCACTATTAACATTGCAGATTTGAAGCCTTATTTGGGTGAGGAAGATGAGCTTTCGTCGAGGACGACTTCATTTCAAGAAGGGGGGGATGATGAGGACATCAATACCATTGTTACACCCACAGCCCCTGCTGCTATACATACTGGACCAATTACTAGAGCTCGCGCACGCCAATTAAATTACCAGGTACTTTCGTTTCTTGGTAATGATTCTAATGTTCATGAGAATATGATGCTGCCTAAATTGGATACATTTGTTTTGCTTACAAATGAAGGGCCTGTCACGGATAAGAGGGATGAACACTGGAGCAAGACCAAGCATGGAGATGATGGCATGCGTGAGGGGAACAAGAACGGAGTTACAAGTGATGATTTCAGGACTTTGAGGCCACCATAATGAGTGCACGAAGCCTTGGACGAAATACACAAGATGCCACTTCATAATATTCATCCATAGGCTATTCTAGGTGCTGCGTCACCTTATTATTGGGCCAGGCCCATGTAATTTCGAAATACTTAAGTATAGGCTGTTTTTAGAGTCCGTATGTGTGGGGAAACAAGAGTTAGGGTTGGTTTCGGACCCCTCTCTCAAGGGCCACGAAATTCCCTCCTCTTCCTCCATATATACAGCCCTTAGGGCGTCGTTTAGACTTTGGGTTTTGTTTAGATTAAAAGTTCGCCATAGCTGCAACTTCACGTACTTCGTTTGTGTTCAACGACCAGACAAAGGCGTTACAGAACCCCACCTTGATCAATAAAGCTTTCCTCTTATATTCGCAATATCCAGATTGCAATCTTAGTTTCTTGCTTGTTCTTCATTTGCCTGCAGGAAACAGACCTTCGTGGTCAGGTTGATCGTGCTCCGGCGTGGTCAATAACCTCTCGGAGTTGGTTTAGCGATTGCTAAGGCGCGACGTCCTCGCACGTTCGTAGTCGGATCGTCAAAGTCGACTTCCTCCAAAATGATAGCCACCATCTCATCGAAAGACGGGACACCTTTGCCTCTATCAGAATGCATATGACCTCTTCCCCTTCCCTCGCATCTCTAATGCTGTCACAGGTACATGTCCTTGGGAGAATCCCTTGGTTCCCATAGTCTGCATTCATTTGCAGAATTCTTACAGCATCATATTCACTCCCCTGAAGTCAGTTCCTTCTTGACAAGTAGATGGAAGCCTTTCACTGTTCTGAAGCCTATCTGTCTGGATATCATGGCCACTGAGAAATCTGCTAGGAAGGGTGGTAGGCAGCACCGTGGAAATGCAGCTCTAGATCTGCCTCCGGATCTGTATGAAATGTACAAGACCGATCTAGAGGAGAACTACAATCAGCGCAAAACCCGGATCCAATGGATCCAAAGATATTGGGCAGAATAGTGGTTCAAGTACAACTTCATCACTGCTGAATATGCTGAGAGGAACGCTATCAAGCGCCGGTGGGGCGATATTCTCTATAGGAATCTGCAACCCAAGTCCAAGCCTGAAGCTATTGCCCAAGGCTTCTATCCTTGCATGGTCCGAGGACCGAAACCTGAGAATTCCGACCCATCATCTTTGTTATGGTGTTGTGACGACAATCTCTTCAAGCGCAACTTTCAGTTCGCTAAGGAGTCAGCTGCAAAGAACAGGAAAGCCTTCGGACTCAACTTCGACCCTGGTCCATCTGCTCCAAGACAGGATGGCACTCGTGAAGCCAATCCCAATGTCATCGGGCCCTTCAATAGCTTCATGGGATCCTCTCCCACATTACTGCTCAGAGGGCCACAGTGGATCAGTCTGCTGATGACGCAGACTCCGAAGATGCTCCTGCACCACCGAATCAGAAGAAGAAGAAGAAGACAAAAGCTTTGAAGCCCTCTACTGCACTAACTAATTCGCCTGTGAAGACCCTGAAGACTGCACCTCCTGAACCCAGTGTGCAGTCTGAAGACTTGTCTCGTGTGTCCAAGAGGACAAAGAAGACCAAGAAGCCCAAGAAGATTTCTGGGCATAACCTGACCCCTGCTGCCGTTCTGCGCAACGAGGAAGACACCATTGATCTGTCCAGTGATGAAGATCTTGGTGATGAAGCTCTAGAGATGTTGATCAAGAGCAAGCAAGAGGCTGAGATCTTCAATGATCTGCCCCTCTTTGATGTTGATATACTGAACAACTTCATCGATGAATGGTTTGATGACCAGAGCATCCGCATTGATGACCTACATCTGCCCGTGGACATTAGCATCACCTTTCATGGAGCCATTGCCAATGAAGTGGCCATTGCTCAGAAAATCGTCGAGCTTAAGAACAAGATTGATCATGAGAAGGCACATTTCAACAAGAACATGGCCAAGCTCAGTGTGGCTGATGTGCAAATCTTCAGGAAGATGTTGCATGATCTCAAGGCTGAATTTCACAAGAAGCGTGCAAAAGCCAAAGGCTCACGTGAGCACATGAAGTACTATGCGCAGAAATGTGTTCAAGCACACAATGAAGCTAAGAAGAGAAAGGCTCTTGGGCGTCCTAGCATAGACCCTAGAATGGCTGCCAACAAAAAGAAGAAGTCTACTAACACTCAACCTAAAGCTCAACGACAGGAATGCCCAAGCATAGTCTTCCCTACCAGTATGACTGGCTCGAAGCCAAAGGTCACATCAGCAGCTTCAGAGCTGAAGAAAACAAGGCATGTTGAAGCCGAAGCCAGGAAGAGGAAGCTCAAAGATACATCTGATGATGCTCCCTCCAAGAAGAAGTTGAAGACGAAGGCTTCAAAGTCTTCAACAAAAAAGCGAGTTGCTGCCCCTGAACACCTCATAGTTGAACCCATCTCTGTTACTCTCCCTGTCTCAACCAACCAAGACCGTCGCCTTGTGATTCAGGTGCCTGCTTCCACAGAGGCTTCAGAAAGTGAAGAAGTTCCAGCTGTTGAACCCAACGCAGCTGAAGACATTGGTTCTGAAGACAATGTGCATGATGATGAAGTCCTTCCACAGCTCAAGCCCCAGTCGGTATCATCGCCTACTCCCACGAGCAGTGAACTCATCAGCATTGGTCGTCCATTGATGCCAATTGCTCAAGATGACTCATGGGTTGTGAGCCAACAACAAGACACCCCAGTGCAAGATGAAACACCACGTCCTCCACCTGCTCAAGTCACGTCTTCAGTGCTTGATGATGAAGACTACATGGAACAGACCACCCCTTCTCCAAAGGCGTCGCCAGCGTTTCGCAAGCTTCGCAAGGGCCTCAGGCCACATGTCTCCACGTCGAGCATTCCAGAAGAAGAAGCGCAACACACTATCAGTAGCACGTCAAGTGTTTCCTGAAGCCACTCCTTCTGCGTCTGCCTCTGAGTCTGAAGCCAAGCCTGCTAAAGACATTCCGGATACATCAGCCGAATAAGAAAGAGAAGAAGAAAGAGAAGCCACACCCCATGCTAGTGATCCAATCATTCTTGAAGAGAATGTGATCATGCCCGACCCTCCTGTCGTTGAACAGATGGAGGTTGAAAACACTGAGGCTGTTGTCGGTATCAAAACCGGCGGATCTTGGGTAGTGGGTCCCGAACTGTGTGTCTAAGGTCGATGGTAACAGGAGACGGGGAACACGATGTTTACCCAGGTTCGGGCCCTCTCTATGGAGGTAATACCCTACTTCCTGCTTGATTGATCTTGATGAATATGAGTATTACAAGAGTTGATCTACCACGAGATCGTAATGGCTAAGCCCTAGAAGTCTAGCCTGTATGACTATGGTAATGAGTCTCCCCCGCCGGACTAAGTCCTCCGGTTTATATAGACACCGGGAGGATCTAGGGTTACACAAGGTCGGTTACAAATAAAGGAATCTACATACTCGGCCGCCAAGCTTGCCTTCCACGCCATGGAGAGTCCCATCCGGACACGGGTGCAGTCTTCGGTCTTCGTATTCTCGCAGCCCATCAGTCCGGCCCATGGCTAACAGGATGGACGCCCGAGGACCCCTTAGTCCAGGACTCCCTCAGTAGCCCTTGAACCTGGCTTCAGTGACAAGGTATCTGGCGCATAGATCTGTCTTCGGCATTGCAAGGCGGGTTCCTCCTTCGGAACTCCAAGATAATCTTCGGCATTGTCGACGTGTCCAGACCTGTAACACATACACCATACACAACCGCAGAGAGAATATAATTTTGCACGAACCTAATCTGCTGACAGCTTTTTGTATCATGACATCATATCTGCCCGGTCGTGATTTCGAACCATTTTTCGTCTGCCACTCCAGGTTTCGAGACGCGGCTGCCATTGGCACGTCGTGTCGAAGCAGAGATCGTGTCCCCTTATTGCGGGATTCTCATCAATACGGGCGTGGGTAACCCAACCATGCCATTAACACAGTCCTTGGGAATAGGCGAGTTTCGAGGCGAGTGGGGAGGCGTTTTAATATTTACTGCCTTTATAAGGGGATAAGGATTCCCCCTTCTTCTCCCACGCCTTCTCTCTTCCTCTGCCCTTCCATACTAGAGCTCTAGCACCCAAGTCCTCATCTTTCTCCATCTCCGAAAAGCATCCGACCATGTCTGGATCCGGAGGTCAAGGCAAATGGATGGTCTCCTCCGTCAAGGAGAAAGACATTGCCGAGCTCCGGGCGGCCGGGTATTTGGCGAAGGAAATCGCCCATCGTCTTCCAGCCCAGGGGCAAGTCGTCCCTACGCCGAAGCCTAACGAGAGGGTGGTATTCATCCCTCATTTCTTCCGCGGGCTAGGGTTTCCACTCCACCCTTTTGTCCGCGAGCTGATGTATTATTACGGGATAGACTTCCATGATCTATCCCCGAACTCTTTCCTCAACATCTCGGTGTTCATCGCCGTGTGTGAGGCCTTCCTCCGCATCCAACCCCACTTCGGGCTATGGCTCAAAGTCTTCAACATGAAGCCGAAGGTAGTGGACGGTCAGCACGCGGAGTGCGGAGGAGCCATGGTGGGTAAGCTGGCCAATGTCTCCTGGCGAAAAGGCACTTTCGTGGAGGCTGTCAAGGAATGGCACAAACAATGGTTCTACATCAAAGAACCCCGCGGCACAAACTGGGCTGTGGCTGCCGAATTTAACTCTGGCGCTCCCATGCGACTCACCTCCTGGGTCGAGAAGATCCCTAAATGGTGTTCGCCAGATGAGCTGATAGCGCTGCAGACGCGCGTTCAAAGCATGGTGGACAAGAAGGTCAAACTTCTCGATGTAATCCAGGTGATGCTAATTCGCCGGATTCTCCCGTGCCAGAGCTGAAGCCTCCCGCTATGGAAGTTCAATCCGAAGAAGCACCATACATTGAAGAGGCTCTTCGAGACCACTCACGAAGATGCCTGAAAATTGTTCTTCAAGGGCAACGAGATACCGCCAGCCACGGATTCAGACCGTGGACATGACATTAACCACCCCGCTAGCGAGGTGAGTTTCCAACACGTCCTCTACTTGTCTGCTCTGAGGAAGATATCCGAGCTTTTACCATCATTGCTTTTCCAGGAATGGATGAAGAGGGAGAAGCGGATCCAGTGTCCGGCTCCGCTACTTGAAGAACCAGTCATCCCGCGTTTAGCGAAGATGCTGGCGCCGACGCCCTATAAAGCGCCGGAGAAGAAGGCCAAGAAGAAGGCCAAGGGAGTCCAGAGTGGCCCCCATCGCAAGTGCGCTTCGGACGCGACGTCCGAAGACGAGACCCGCTCGTCCGCCGCCGAAGATGATGACGATGAGGAGGAGAAGGAGGAGGACAACCCTCCCCCTAACAAGGGAAGGAAGAAGAGGGCAGCCTCCACGAACCTAGAGGCGGGGACGCCCAAAAAGGGGAAGGGCTCTTTTGCGGACAAATCCGCGTGGGACGTCGAAAGCAGTCCGGAGAGACACCCTCGCACCAAGCCCCAAGCTGCTTCGTAAGTGCCATGACTCCCGCATACCCGTATGTCCAGCCTTTCTATTTCAATGCATTGACATTGTTGATTACGCTATTGCAGTCCGGCCCACAACAGCTCCCAATGATCCTCATCAAGAGGTTCGTTGGACTCAAAGGAGATGGCTAGTGAGACACCGCCAGCCGCCTACTCTCCCAAGGCCAAAGGAGACGACGAGGTGCTATCCCAATGGACCTTCCCAGGCCGGGGAGAGGATCAAGAGGCGCCCGAAGGCGAAGCCCCTGTCGCCGAACACCAGGGGGAACCAATTCCCCGGAGACTGGGGAGGAGGGCCGTACTCAGTTTGGCCCTCAACTGGACTTGATTCCGGAAACCAATAGGCTCCGGAATCCGGCACGCAACCTCCTTCGAAAGAAGGGGGTATGCCTATTCCACCGGTGACCCCTATCCAACCAGGGGCACCAGCTGATCTGCTGGAAGCGCTGCGAGGTGCTTCCATTGCGGATGAGCACCGTGTTCTTATGAGCACGGTGATTGAAAGGGCTCAGTCCGTTAAGAGCGGACTAACCGAAGCCTGCAGCAACCTGCTGACAGGTTTTGAGGTAGGCGATGGAAAAGGATAAAATCCCAATATAGACAGTAGCCCCTGAGACACTGTCCGGTGTTCGGAAAGAAAAGCTGGACAGAGGGTCAATCCTTTTATTGGCAGGAAACTAACTAAATTGTCTGGAATAAATATGCAGGCGTCGCTGCTGGCCGCGGCCTCGCGTGCTGCCGAAGTCTCCGATCTAAAGCGGAGGCTGGAGCAGGCCGAGGAAGAGCTCGGCCAGGTGAGGAGGCAGCTCCAGGAGAATCAAGGTATGCGATAACCCTGGAAAATATTCGAAAGGAGTAAAATATATATTGACCAAAGTGTCATGATATGTATAGAAGCGACGACCGAGGTCGAGGCCCTAAAAAGGCCCTGGGCGAAGCCGAGGGAAGGTCGTGAAGGAGCAGGCTACCCGTAAGAAGCTCAAGGCCCGGGTCAACGAGGTCCAACATGAGCTCCATGACGCGGTGAAGAAGTGTGAGACCTTGGAGCGTGATGTGTGTGCTAAAGTGGCCGAACTCTCCATGGCTCGCCAGAGCGCGGAGACAGCCCGAAACAAGGCCCAGGGCGCCCTCCAAGAGATCCAAGAGGCGAGGAAGATCGCGGCGGGTAAGGCATTTAGTATCCAAAGCAAACATGCAAAGAGAAAGTATCTTTTACTGACCCGGATTCGGAGTTCTCCAGGGGCTTTTGCTGATCTGCCGCGAAGTGTGTCCGACGCCGCGGAGTTCTTTCGAGCCGAAGAAGGGAGCTCCACGGAGAAGCTATTCTGGTCGCAATATCTTGTGCCAGAGCATCCCGTGCCCTTCACCGATCAGCTGAAACAGCTGGTGGAGCTGCATAGGGTGGCCGAACTAGCCATGAAGGATTTGATAATCCGGCTATGGCCAGCCGAAGCTATGCCCGGCAGCTACTTCGGACTCGTGAGGCGGATGGTGGACGCCTGCCCTCGGCTGGATATCGTCAAGCGATCGGCCTGTATTGAGGGTGCTCGTATGGCCTTTGCCCGTTGCAAGATGTGGTGGGCGAAGATGAACGCCGTCGATCTGGCTCGGGGGCCGCCCGAGGGAAAGGAGCGTCGCACACCTGAGCGCTATTTCGTGGATGTCCTGGAGGGGTCTCGCATTGTAGCAGCGCAGTGTGGGCAGGATATTATTTTTGAATGAATACATTCATGTTGTCTTTGCCTCGTATGGTAAAACAAAGTGGGTTTGTAATATAATGATTGTAATGTTTTTAATTTTATCTCCTGCGCGGCCGTGTTATATGAAATCTGAGGTTGGCTAGTCGTTGGCTTCTACCCTCACGTAGGTAGTACGGAGGTGTCGGGATGGAATCTAAACAATCTTGATCCAATTGTATGGTCCTTGAGGGAGTTGTTTAGCGCAACGAACCAGGCAATCAGACTATTCGGCTTTAACGCCCTCACTTAGCCATAGGAGCTCGACAATAAAAACATGGACGCAACCCCTAGTTTTCCGAACTAGGGTGCCACAAGCATCTGATCGGGAAGTACTGATCCTTCGCACAATGCGGAAGAAATCTCCAACGATTTGCAACCTCCGAACAGCTAACCGGCTCTCGCCACATCATGACAGTCAGTTTTCGGCTTTCTCTACTGAGGTGCTCCTTTGGATAAACCAGGGCACAATCGCAGTAGTTCTCCCTTTACTACCCTAGCCGATATAGCGGAACGTAAAATTAGTAAGCACAGGAGCCGGGCAACCCAACTATTGACCAAAGACCTGATTCGGAGCCAATGCATATAATGCTAAATTCGGGGTGCCCAACTATACTATAAAAAGTGTTCGGACTTTGTTGCCGTATGGTGGGGCGCCTGGGAGCCCCTGGCAAATATGAAACGTACCAAAGTGTACGGGTGCTAGAAAATGAATTATTAACGAAAAACAGACGGAAATCAGAGGGGTATCTTCGGCCCTTTAAACTTGAGCCGCGAACTGTATCCATTATAATTGGGTTAATGTGTCAAAGCGCATTAATACAAATAGTGCGATAAGCAACCGGCTATTTAACATGCCATGACCGGAGGCGAGCTGCGTGTGGGACCTGGCAACAGGTAGAGTGGTTGTTTAAGAAACCACTTAGAAATTTCCCTCTGTGTTCGAGCTGACTGTCGGCTTGCTGTATTTTTCCTTTGAAAGGATCCGTGATCAAGTCATCTAGGAAGGCCTCTGGAAAAGAAACCTGAAAAGCGGAAAAGAAATAGTGAAAGTATATGTGTCCGGGAGCGGTCGAGCCGTATTGCGGATCACCAGCTAGTTGTGCCTCCGTCGATGCCCATGGGATTTCAAGTGCGTAATTATGCACGCGTGGTATGAATGCCACTACCTGATCGGGGCTGGGACGGAGGCCAAATTGCTAATCGAGCTCTTGATGAGCCGAGCTGTCCTGTTGCAGCGTAGTCCGGGCCTTCTTTACGATGTCCAGGGGCTCGGCAGCCGGATTATGGTTCTGCTTGAGAAGGCCGCTCTGTACTTCTGCTGCTAGGGCGGCGGTGTGCTCCTCTGTATGGAGGGAGCGTTCCGTGTTTCCGTTGACCGTTATGACACCGTGTGGACCGAGCATCTTGAGCTTAAAGTAAGCATAGTGCGGCACCGCGCTGAACCGAGCGAATGCATTCCATCTGAGTAGTGCGTGATAACCACTACGGAATGGTACGATGTCAAAGATTAACTCTTCGCTTCAGAAGTTGTCGGGGGATCCGAAGAAAACCTCTAGTGTGATTGAGCCCGTGCAGTGGGCCTCTGCACCTGGTATGACTCCTTTGAAGGTAGTCTTCGTGGGCTTGATCCTTGATGGATTAATGCCCATTTTGTGCATTGTGTCTTGATAGAGCAGATTGAGGCTGCTACCACCGTCCATGAGCACTCGCGTGAGGTGGAATCCTTCAATGATTGGGTCCAGGACTAGTGCGGCTGAACCGCCATGACGGATACTGGTCGGATGATCCCGACGATCAAAAGTGATCGGAAATGACGACCATGGATTGAATTTTGGGGCGACTAGCTCTATCGCGTAGACGTCCCTTAATGCACGTTTGCGCTCCCTTTTGGGGATGTGTGTAACATATATCATGTTTACTATTTTCACTTGAGGGGGAAACTTCTTCTGTCCCCCTTTGTCCGGTTGCCGGGGCTCCTCGTCGTCGTCCTCGCTTTGTGATCCTTTTCCCTGTTCTCGGTGTTTAATTTGCCGGCCTGTTTAAAAACCCAACAGTCTCTGTTGGTATGGTTGGCTGGTTTTTCCGGGGTGCCATGTATCTGGCACGGGCGATCGAGTATGCGATCCAGGCTGGATGGTTCCTGACTGTTTCTCTTGTATGGTTTCTTCCGCTAGTTGGACTTGGGGCCACTGAATCAGGCGTTGACTATGGTGTTGTCGGTATTATCACCATTGCTTCGGCGTTTGTGTGTGTTACGTCGAAGCTTGCGGTTGTTGTTCTTGACCTCGGAGGGGCCTGCCTCGTTAGCCGTGTTTTTGCTGTGAGCCAACCAACTATCTTCACCCACGCAAAAGCGGGTCATGAGTGCCGTGAGGGCTGCCATAGATTTTGGCTTTTCTTGGCCGAGGTGGCGGGCGAGCCATTCGCCGCGGATGCTATGTTTAAAGGCCGCTAAGGCTTCGGCATCCGGACAGTCGACGATCTGGTTCTTTTTAGTTAGGAACCTGGTCCAGCACTTCCTGGCTGTCTCCCCGGGCTATTGAACTATGTGACTTAAGTCATCAGCGTCTGGCGGCCGGACATATGTACCTTGAAAGTTGTCGAGAAAGGCTTCTTCCAAGTCCTCCCAACTTCCGATGGAATTTTCAGGCAGGCTATTTCACCAGTGCCGAGCTGGCCCTTTTAGTTTTAGTGGGAGGTATTTGATGGCGTGAAGATCATCCCCGCGGGCCATGTGGATGTGGAGGATAAAGTCCTCGATCCATACTGCGGGATCGGTTGTTCCATCGTATGATTCGATGTTTACGGGTTTGAACCCTTCTGGGAATTCATGATCCATTACTTTGTCAGTGAAGCAAAGAGGGTGTGCTGCCACATCGCGACGTAGCTCTGATGGAGTCCGTCTGCGGCATTCGGCCCGGGCGTGATTGGGTTTATTAGGTCCAAATAGGTAGCCGTCGTCGTGTGTCAATGCACGTCCTCGCGATCCGTAGATCGATCTTGTATGTCCTGCTGTACTATCCAGGTCTTGACGAAGGTCGTATGTATAGTCCCCAGCTGTCTTATCCCTGCCTTTACGGCGAGGTGGCGCGGTCTGGTTTTTGGCTCGGGTTGCAGTTTTGTCCCGACCGCGCGGCGGCCGATCAGCCGCGTTGCGTGATGCTGGTGCGGGATCTGGCGCCTCATCGTCAAACTAAGGTAGTAATCGGCACTTCGGGGAACTTTTGGCTGGGCGTTTCACGTTGTATTCCTCGGCTGCCTGGACATTGGTCCATCTATTATTGAGCAGGTCTTGATCAGCTTGAAGCTACTGCTGCTTCTTTTTCAGGCTCGTCGCAGTGGCTACTAGCTGGAGCTTAAAGCGCTCCTACTCCAGGGGCTCCTCAGGCACGATGAAGTCTTCGTCGCTGAGGCTCACCTCCTCCTCGGAGGGCGGACGGTAACTACCGTCCTCCGAGTCTTCTTCTATGGCCTGTTCGTCAGGGTTGGCATGCCCTGATTCTCAATTGTCTTGTTCGGCAGTTTGTTCATTGGGTTCTTCTGTGTCTTCAGCACCATCCGGAGTGTTGTCGTCTCCTGTGCCGGTGTTGCTGTCCCTGCTGCGGTAGGATTTAGAGCGGCGCCGCTGACGCCGGTGCTTTGGCTGTGTTTTAGGAGGGCGCTCCTTTGCTGGGTTTTCCTTGTTATCGCCGCTATTATTTTTCGGTGTATCTACCATGTAGACGTCATATGAGGAAGTGGCCGTCCATCATCCATTGAATGGCGGGTTTTGGGACTCCTCGTCTCCAGCATCGTCGTCCATACCGTCGATGTCTTCGGAGTCATATTCAAGCGCGTCGGTTAAGTCTTCGAAAGTGGCTATGAAGTGGGTGGTGGGTGGGAAGCGAAATTCTCCTTCCTCATCAGCCTCCAGTTCAAACCGGACTTATTCGGCTGTGAGTCCCCCGCCAAGGACAAGTTTCTTAACGAGTTTAGCAAATCGCCCAACGGCGAATGCTGGAAGATGTCTGCGGCGCTAAACTCAAAGATCGATAAACGATCCCGTTCGGCGTCCGCGGATGCACATGGCTCGAAATTTATGACCAGAGACGAGTCCGGAGTTCCGATGACAGAGACGTCATGTGACTTTAGGTCTATGTTTGACTCCAACACCGTGGAGTCTGCAGCCTCCGCGGTGGGGTTGAGCCTCCCATCCTTGGATGGTGCAATATGTTCCGAATCTACGGCCAGAGCAGCTATAGGAGCAATCTCCTGGATGCGGCCCGTTGACAGATTTAGGTCATGTTCTTCAGGGTTACAGGGACCGGTCGCCGTGGTGTCGAATCCGGCGAAGATCAAATCTCCACGGATGTCCGCGACGTAATTCAAGCTCCCGAATCTGAACTGATGGCCAGGGGCGTAGCTTTCGATCTTGTCCAGGTGGCCAAGCGAGTTGGCCCGCAGTACGAAGCCGCCGAGCACGAAGATCTGTTCGGGGAGGAAGATTTCCTCTTTGACAGCATTGTTGTTGACTATCGATGGGGCCATCAAACCTTTTGAGGATGGCACAGTGGAACTCTCAATGAAAGCACCAATGTCGGTGTCAAAACCGGCGGATCTCGGGTAGGGTGTCCCGAACTGTGCGTCTAAGGTCGATGGTAACAGGAGACAGGGAACACGATGTTTACCCAGGTTCGGGCCCTCTCTATTGGGGTAATACCCTACTTCCTGCTTGATTGATCTTGATGAATATGAGTATTACAAGAGTTGATCTACCACGAGATCGTAATGGCTAAACCCTAGAAGTCTAGCCTGTATGACTATGGTAATGAGTCTCCCCCGCCGGACTAAGTCCTCCGGTTTATATAGACACCGGGAGGATCTAGGGTTACACATGGTCGGTTACAAATAAAGGAATCTACATACTCGGCCGCCAAGCTTGCCTTGCACGCCATGGAGAGTCCCATCCGGACATGGGTGCAGTCTTTGGTCTTCATATTCTCGCAGCCCATCAGTCCGGCCCATGGCTAACAGGCCGGACGCCCGAGGACCCCTTAGTCCAGGACTCCCTCAGCTGCCACCAACAACGCCACTGTAGCCAATGACTCCGTCATGGCTGAATATAATGTGGAGCCCGAAGCCAATGTGAATGCTGACACCACTGTGATGCCAATCACCTTTGATGGCGTTGTTCATCCTCCAAGGCCACATACTATGGAACGTGCGTTCAATCGTGGCGTATTGGTGACTGTCAGATGGCCAATTATGGTTCCACCCACTGCTCCCGAGCCACAGTACGATTATCATGTGGAGCAGAGGCCTCAAGTTCAGATGCTAAAGCCGCGTCTGCCAAGGCTTCCAAGTGCTGTCACAACACAGGGTTCATTCAGCGTGCTCAGCTTCACAGAGCACAATACTTTCTTTGACAGTGCCATGAACCTGTACAAGAAGCCCAAGACCACCTCTGACAGATTTTGGAGCCATCAGCAGCGAAGTTATTACTCTTGCATCATGTACAACCAAGACCGGATTTTTCCGCACAAGTGTCTGGATTGTGATGCTATGGCTGGGCTGCCATGTTTTGAAGAGGCCCTTGACTGCTTTAGGGATGTTGGTCTTCTGCTCTTTGTGACTGACAAGGAACATTGGAACGAAGAGCTTCTGCTGCAGTTCTATGCTACTCTCCATATTTGAGGCTACAATGGGGATCCGAAGACTTGGATCCTTGAGTGGATGGCAGGTGATGTACATCACGAAGCCAAAGCTCAATATATCATCGAGCTTACTTCCCTGCCCACTCCAGGTGTGTTACACGAACCTGGTTGTCAGCTTCATCAGAATGAGCTGGAGAGCATTTTTCAAAAGCCCGAGCCAAATATGAGCCAAATGCTTAGCATGATGAAGCCATTGCCACAAGACGCTGAATACCCAAAGGAGTTCTTTGTCAAGGACCTCGAGTACTTGCCGCGCATAGTGTACCACATTCTGAGGTGTACTCTCTGGCCCATCAAAGGAAATTCTTCTGAAGCTAAACTTGAAGGCGCCATGAAGACTTTGGTATTCTATATCATCAATGGCATTAGATTCAACACTCAGGATTTCTTTATCCGACAGCTTGCTACTTCTGGGATTGATCTGTTTGGCCTGAAATATTATGCTCCATGGGTGATGCGCTTGATTAAGCTTCATTCAACCATTGACTATCAACCCTCAGCGCGCAACCAAATTGTCTTTCTGCCTGAAATATTATGCTCCATGGGTGATGCGCTTGATTATAAGTGCATCTAGTGCCACCCCTAGTTAGTTTTGGAGTATTGACGACAAACTTGGTTGAGGGACTAATGTGTTTGTGAGAATTGATGGATAACACAGGTAGTAGTCCCTTATTGATTCGGTATACCTACCAGAGATGACCCCTAAATATGTGTGAAGACATTGAAGACAATGGTGGTTCGTGAAGACATTCACGGTGAAGATTATGACATGAGAAGACATTCATGTGAAGACTATGGAGTGCGAAGACATAGTTGTTTTGTAGTTTCCTTTTCTTCTTTGTTGAGTCATAGGAATGACCGTACTGTTAAGTGGGGTCCAAGTGAACAAAGTTAGATTGACTGATGTGATGCTCAACCAAAATCCTATGTCTTCGAGCGAAGACAATGAGAGCAAATCTTATCCAGAGCTGGATGAGTCAGCTTTACTTGTAGCCCAAGTCAAGTTGTCGCGTGTGTTTAAAATCCGGCCATTGGAGACGTGTCAGTTCCTTAGTGACCCAGGGTCATTTCGGACAAATCAAGTCGGGCTGCCTCCTGGCTATAAATAGCCCACTCCCTACACCATAAACAGGTGGCTGCTTAGAGTTAGTGCACGACTTTTGTCGTTTGAGAGCAACCCACCTCCGAAGCATTTGAGAGAGAGAGAGATCCTTGCGAGGACAAAGCCCAAAACATCCAGAGCAAAGAGTGTTAGGCATCACTGAAGTCTTTCAGTCTGCGTGACCTGAAGCCTTGTTACACTTGAGGACTGTGAATCCTCCAGCCGGTTAGGCGTCGCGTTCTGAGCATCCAAGAGCCATTGTGGATTGTCAGTGAACGAAGTCCGTGAAGGTTTGGAAGTCTACCTTGAAGACTAGAGTGATTGGGCGAGAACTGGGTGTCCTTAGCTCAAGGGGAATAAGGTGAAGACGCGGTCTTCTGAGTTACATCTCAACCTCCCTAACCAGACGTACAGTTGTCACAGCAACTGGAACTGGTCTACCAAATCCTTGTCTTCACCAAGCAACTGGTTATATCCTTCACTTCCCTTTACTTTACAGTTTGTCTTCGTGAATTCATTGCCTGCTTGTCTGATCTGATTGACTTCACTGAGTGAAGACTATTTACTGGTTGGCTTCATACTGTCTTCCATCCTGATCCATACTACTTAGCTGATGATAGTCTTCGTGCTTTCACTTCATTGCTTACCTGACTATGGCTTGTCTAGTGTAGTCTACCTTCCACTGCATATCAATAGGTTCATTTCTACTGTTTGTCTTCAAAGACCTCGTGTTTTGAAGACTTTCATAAAAATCGCCTATTCGCCCCCCTCTAGTTGATAACTGCACTATCAGCTGGGCTGTAGGAGCAGAGGCATCGGAGTGCTGACCATGCGTTGAAGCTATGTCGGGTTTCTGCCTAGGTGGTGCCAACTTGTCAGTGTGCTGAGGAGGCCGTGCCAACGCGTTGGTTTGCTGAGCAGGAAGTGTTGACACATTGGTATGATGATCACGTGACTACGGACCGACGGACTGATGAGCACTAGGTTCTAGACCTATAGACTACTTAGCTGGCGGTTCCGAAGCATCAGACTGCTTAGCAGTCCATTCCACCAGATTGGTTTGCTGAGTATGTGTTGCAGCTGGGTCTCCCCCGCTGCTTCAGCGGCCGGCATCTGAACTGGTGGTGCGTCTTCAGCAGTTGTAGGCCTTGTCACTGGCTGCTCTGGGTGGAGGATAACATGGCATGTACGGCACAAAGTTGGGTCGGCTGATCATAGGTTGATGCATCAGCCATCGGATTATGAGTATTAGGTTCTTTGGGGGAAGCACGCGAGAGCTGCTGTGGAAAGGGGAGTGTCACCGGTTGAGGGGCGACATTGGTTGCTCTTGGCGGGGCTTCAGGGATCTCATCTATGAACTCTATTTCCTTTCGTGGCCACTGGATGTGATGTAACAGTGTTTCTCCCAGGCTCCTTTGCTCATCAAAGTCTCCTAGGACATTCTTCAGGGAAAATTCATTGAATCCAGGCTTTACTTCAGTCACATAGCACTTCACACAGCCCGGCTTCAATGGCACATTATCAAACAAGAGGCCCTCTTCCAAGAAGGGTTGGCAAACCTAGGCCGTTGCACATTTTAATGTACCTTCATAATGTGTAAGCATGCCCTTCAGTCCGTCTTTCATTCCAGATAGATCAGATATAGCATCATCATGAGCAGCTGCAGTCTCAGTGTCGCTGGGGTCTACTGATGCACGGCTACTCTTGTGCAGTGTTGTCGCACAATAAGTAGCATCCTCCATGCCCACCTCCCTTCCCATCTGCTGGCTATCTGTCAGTGGTAGATTCTTCTGCATCATCATTGGCTCCTCAATATCCTTTCGAATAGCCAGATACATGTCCTTCCTCAACCATTCATACAATTCATTCTGCTTCACTTCACTCCTCGCTCTTTTCATGCCAAGCCTCTCTTCTTTGCTGAGTGTGAAAACCCTCTTGTGCGGGACATTAACACCTATACTCCTTGCACGACCAGGGGGCTCTCTTGTTTCCAGAGCATCGGACAGAATGTCACATGGCCTTGAGTTCCCGTAGAACCTTCCAGGGATCTTGGAAGCCTTTAACATCACTTGATACAGTTCTTCGTCACGTGAGTTTTCAAAGTAATAAGTTCCCTTATCACGCCTCCTTACACATGCCCGCAAGTAGTCTCTGGCGCGTTTGCCCCTTATTTCACTAAAGGCCGGTTCCCACCCGCCGCTACTGCTTCTTTGTCCTCTGGTCCCATATCGGTTTCATGTTGTAGTATCCTGCCACACCCATACGGTGGGGTGTGTGTGTGTTCTTCTTCTGAAGTTCCGATTGCTTGGGACTCTTCTCAGCAAACTCTTTAGTTGCCCTGACCCTTTTGAATTCTTCCCAGTCTGCCTTTGTAATTTGGGGGTATGTGGGGATTGAGTCCTTGCCTTCACTCAAGTACTTCTTGTATAACACGTGCTTCCAGTTTCTCCAAGCATCCCTAGCCTTCTTCAGTGCAGCGTGTTCCACCTGCATTCTCCACTGCTCTGGAATGTTGAAGTGATCCATGATCTCCTGGACTATCCTTCATCGTGTTTCTGTGTCAGCCTTCCGAAACCCCAGCAGATTAATGTTGAGCCTTGCCATGCCAACAAATTCACACACACTCCTGAACCTCGTGCGTGCTTTATCTTGTTTAGTTGGAGCCCAAGACTTTAAATCGATCTCAGTTACTTCGTATACACCTTTAGGATGGTGTGTGAGCTTCCTTGGAGCGTTCTTCCATGTCTTGACCGGGAGGGTAATAGCTGCAACTCTATCCCGTTCAAGATTACTTGATCCCTCGCCATCTGCTGAAGACCTAGGGTTGTCGGAATTAGATGAACATACATCACCCGAAGCATGACTGTTGTCGCTGCTAATCGGCATCTATAGAGAACACATGCGAAACTCAAGAAAGGGGGATAATCGTAAAACTAACAACTTGGTATCAAGCTGTCTAAACATGTCATGCAATAATTTAGAAAATGTACGGCTTATTTGTTAAGTTTGCGTGACTCGGGCGCCCGCGATCTGTGAATCGGCAATAACTTATTGGAACAAATACGACTTATATGTACTAGTTAGGAAGGTAGATAATGAACATATATACGCTCTCCGTTATTTTATAGCCAATTTGGGAACATACGAACCAAAATAGTAAGAGGGATTGGGAGGAAATATGCTTCACCGCGATGGAGAGCAGTAACTAACAGGCTTCTTAATGCAAACCCGGCTGGACCACAGGAGAGGCGAGGTTTATAGGATCCAAATGCTCAAGGGTGGCTGGCGAGCAAATGAAGATGGCGAGGCGCGGGCAGCCGCGTGTTGGGAACGGCAGTGGAGGCAGGCTTGATGCCGAAGAGCGGGCACACGGCCGGGGTTAGCACGCCGGCACCGAAGAGGGTTCTGCTGTGGATCTGGGTGAGGGGGGAGCTGGCGATGGAGATTGGGTGGACTAGTTGAGTGAAAGCAGGGGCGCGGTGGGGGGTGTTGGCGACCTAGGTGAAAAGGGTGAAAAATATCCCCGGTCGTCGCGTAGAAAGGCCTATGCAAACAGTTGCCTCTAAGCGCTCGTGTGCACAAAGAGAATAATTTCATTTGAAATGAAGACGTACTAATTTTGAAATGAAGACATGAGTTCATCATTTCGCCTCTAAAATTTTCCAATGTTAAGCAATCACCATTATACCACGGGTTTGATTTGTTAGCGCATTTCAGGTCTCGTGTGCTGTATTTAAGACATTTTTTGGCATTTACCGTGCAATTTGGCATATAAATTAAATCCTAGCCGGACTGCATTTCCTATTGAAAGGGATGAGGATTTCCGTTCGACCTGGGAGCATCCAACGGTGCAGACGTATGATCCGTGGGGTTTGGGTTCTGGCCAATCAGAACGCACGACTCAGATCACGCGTGCAGCAAGGGGGAGGGGGCATCGACCACGGTTTGGTGGGCACACGGCTTTCATGAGTGAACCATGTGCTATTTGAAAACATTTACATGAACTAACAACATACTTTCGTTTGAATGAAAACAAGAGTTCATTGTTTCGCCTCCAAATTGTTTTCCACGGTAAGAAATCACCATTGTACCCTATGGTTCGATTTTCTCGTGCATTTGAGGTGTCGTTTGCTATATTTGAGTTGTTTGCTATAGTCGCAACTACACATGGGTGCTAGCTAGCAAGATCATTTGTGTGTCGCTTTGGGAGTTTTCAATCATTGTTCGTGAAACGTGAAAAAATTCAAACAGTTCGGCCGCAGGGTGCGGCCAGAGGCGTATGCCTTGTTGGTATTCTAATTACAGGAAATGCATATAGAGTCCGGAAATAACAAAAATCGGTGTGTCACCATGGCGTGCTCTCAGGATCACATGGATTTTTTTTGGTAAAGATGGCTCAAGTTTTGATGCTCACACCTTCCAAATCGGAGCATCTCACAAGAAGGATCATAGTTTCCGAAAGGAGACGCGGCACTTCGGACTCCAATCGTCTCTGACTACATCGTTCTGCCTCGATTTTTTTCACGGTAAACAATCGTGTATATACCCTAGGTTTGATTTTCTGGCCCATTTCAGGTCTCGTTGCTATATTTAAGTCATTTTTTGCACTTACCTTTCTTTAGTGCATATAATTAAATTCAAAACCGTTCTACAACTACATCTGGGTGTTAGTTAGCAAAGAAGCTGTACAAATCATTTGTGTGTCACTTTGCGAGTGTTCATCTATTGTCTGAGAAATGGGGAGAAGTTTCAAACATTTCGGCCACGAGGTGCGGCCACCGGCGTAGGCCTAGTTGGTATTTTAATTACTGGGAATTCAGATGGAGTCCAGACATCATCAAAATCCGTGTGTGCCCATGGCGTGCTCTCACAACCCCGGGGAAATTTTTTGGTAAAGTTTGGCACAAGTTTTGATGATCACTCCTTCCAAACCAGAGCATCTCACATGAAGGACCATGGTTTCCTAAAGGAGACATGTCAATTCAAACTCCAGTGGTCGGTGACTTCATCATTTGGCCTCATAAAAATTTCCATGATAGGCAATCACCATTATACCACGGGTTTGATTTTCTAATGCATTTCAGGTATCGTTTGCTATATTTAAGACATTTTTTGAATTTAATGTGCAATTTGTGGATACAAATAAAATCACAACCGGAACTGCATGTGTTGTCGAAAGGCATGAGGATCGCCGTTCGATCAAGGAGAATCCAACGGCGCAGACGTACAATCCGTGGGGTTACTCAGATCGCGCGGGTGGTAGGGGGACATCGGCCATGGTTTAGTGGACACACGGCTTTCGTGAGTGAACTGTGTGCTATTTGAAAACATTTACATTAACTAACAACATATTTTATTTGAATGAAGACATGAGTTCATCGTTTCTCCTCCAATTTTTTTCCACGGTAAGAAATCATGATTGTACCCTATCGTTCGATTTTCTGGTACATTTTAGCAAAGAAGCTATACAAATCATTTGTGTGTCGCTTTGCGAGTGTTCATCTATTGTCTGAGAAATGGGGAGAAGTTTCAAACATACGGTACAAATGAGATCTCTTTTTTTTGCATATTCAATGTTTGAGATTGCTAGCCAGGCCTACCGCCTGGTAAAATGTATATATATATATATATATATATATATATATATATATATGGCTATTAGCAAGATCATTTGTGTGTCGCTTTGCGAGTTTTCATCCATTGTCCAAGAAACTGGAAAAAAACTTCAAACAGTTCGCCCGCAGGGTGCGGCCAGAGGCGTAGGCCTTATTGGAATTTTAATTATAGGAAATGCATATAGAGTTCAGAAAATAACAAAAATCATTGTGTCACTGTGGCGTGCTCTCATGATATCGGGGAAATTTTTGGTAAACTTTGGCACAAGTTTTGATGATTGCTCCTTCCATACTGGAGCATCTCAGAAGAAGGATCATAGTTTCCAAAAGGAGATGCAGCACTTCGGGCTCCAAATCATCAGTTACTAAATCGTTCCGTCTCGAAAATAATCATGGTAAACAATCGCGGATATACCCTTGGTTTGATTTTCTGGCCCATTTCAGGTCTCGTCTGCTATGTTTAAGTCATTCTTTGCACTTACCTTGCATTTTCGTGCATATAAAGTCAAAAATCCTACTACAACTACATGTGGGTGTTTTAGTTAGGCTATACTTAGGCTACTCATAGTGGAGAGTGTCATATACTTGTATCATGCATACATATATGATACTAGTGTATGATACTACCTTTAATTATAGTGCATAGTATAAAAGAGTAGTATCATAGATGATCATATTTATTGTCATGCATGACACAAATTAACATCGCATTTAACATGATACAGTATCTACCTATGTGTAACTCTAACCCTCTCTATCTTCTTTAGTTCTTTGCCACATCAGCATAGTTGCTATTTCCGAGTGCATGATATCGACTATGATACCACCACTATGGCCAACCTTATAGTGGGGAGTATCATATACTATAGTATCATGCATATGATAGTAGTGTATGATACTACGTACGTACCTCCATAGTGCATAGTATCATAGAGTAGTATCATAGATGACCGTATTTATGGCCATGCATGAGACAAAGTAGTATAACATATTTATTATGCTACGGTATCTACCTATGTTACTTCTTTGCCACATCGTCATATTTGTTATTCCCGAGTGCATGATACCGGCTATGATACCCCCACTATGGCCACCCTAAGGTTGGTCATAATGGGAGTATCATAAGCGGTATCATGCATGCCAACTAGACTTTTTGGATGATGTGGCACACAGTTAAATGAGGAAAGAGAGGGTGTGGTATCATATCATGATACCGTATCATATTAAATGTTGTACTACTTTGTGTCATGCATGGCAATTAATAAGGCAACCTAAGATACTAACTTATGATACTATGCGCACATTACGGAGGTAGTATCATATACTAGTATCATATTGCATATGATACTACCTCCGTAATGTGCGCATGGTATCATGATATGATACTAGTATATGATACTACCTCCGTAATGTGCGCATAGTATCATAAGTTACTATCATGTAGTATTTTTTTATTGTCATGCATGACACATAGTAGCATAGCATTTATTATGATATGATACTTAACCCTCTCTTTCTTCATTTAATTCTATGACAGCTCATCAAAATTGCCTAGTTGGCATGCATGATACTAGCTATGATACGCCCCTTACGATCAGCCTAGCAAAGAAGGTGTACAAATCATTTGTGCGTCGCTTTGCGAGTTTTCATCCGTTTGTTCGAGAAGCGGGGAGAAGTTTCAAACATTTCGGCCGCGAGGTGCGGCCACTGGCATAGGCCTAGTCGGTATTTTAATCACATGAAATTTAGATGGTGTCCGGACATCATAAAAATTGATGTGTGCCCGTGGCGTGCTCTCACGACCCCGTGGAAAAAATTGGTAAAGTTTGGCACAAGTTTTGATGACCGCTCCTTCCAAACCAGAGAATCTCACATGACGGATCATGGTTTCCAAAAGGAGACATGTCAATTAAAACTCCAGTGGCCGGTGACTTCATCGTTTGGCCTCATAAAAATTTCCACGATATGCAATCACCATTATACCACGGGTTTGATTTTCTGGCGCATTTTAGGTATCGTTAGCTATATTTAAGACATTTTTTGAGTTTAACGTGCATTTTGCGCATAGAAATAAAGTTACAACTAGAACTGCATGTGCTGTCGAAAGGGATGAGGATCGCCATTCGATCTGGGAGCATCCAATGGTGCAGACGTACGATCCATGGGGTTTGGGTTCTGGCCAATCAGAAAGCACGACTCAGATCGCGGGCGGGGTTTGGTCGGCACACGGCTTTCATCAACGAATCGTGTGCTATTCGCAAACCAGATTGCATATTTTTGTTCACCCATACTGTAGTGAGATCAATTGAGTGTGCTACCTGTATGATATAATAATAATAATAATAACAAAAAACAGTTCATATTCATTGCCTGAGCTGATAGCATATCATGGTCAACATATTAATGGTTCCATCAATAGAAAACCAGGCATAACTCACAAATTCAGTACCTGCGACAATTCTAAATTGAACGAACTAAGTTGCAGGATAGGCATAAATACTAGTCTTACGGCTTAATTCCCATGTACATGGGGGAACTAGGATCATTACGTTGACCCCAAATGAACTTGGGCTTTCTGATGATTTTACGCTGCTCTATTACACGGGTGTGTGATCCCTTGGCTGGCAACTCAGCAAAGTCATCGTACTTGTCCTCATCGGCAACATCCTCGACACCCAGTACCCTCCTCTTCCCATGCATTACTACATGGCAGTTCTTACACAAGGGGTCTTCCGCAAAGAAAATCTGGGTAACATCGCTGGCAAGAATGAACGGGTCCGTGTGATATGCCATCATTGTCCTGTTAACACAGATCTTCCTGTAATCATCAACCTTTACATGACCAAGAGGGATCCATGCGCACCTGAATAATGCCACCTTAACTTCACATAGTCAAGCTCCCAAATCTCTTTGATGGTTCCATAGTATACCCTTTTATTAGCTTCATCTACAGTCATGCATTCTATTCGAACAGATTTGTTCGGATATGAGGTCTACTGATCATGTTCCTCAGTGTAGAACGTGTATCCATTTATGTCATATGCTTGGTACATCAACACCGTAGGTGATCGATTTTGTGCCAACCACGTAGCAATGTCATCGATGGATCCTTGTGCCAAACGATTCTTCAGCCATTCAGCGTAGTTCTTAGTGTGCTCCTTCATCTCCACATCCGATGAAGGAACCATTGGTAAGAAGCTTTGGCGTATCTCCGACAAGTGTTCTTCGACATAAGCACTGAGAACTGGGCTGTTAATCAATACAGTCAAATGGGATTTGTCTGCCAATTCTCCGGGTGCAGCCATTTGCGTGCTAACAAGGACCGTCTTACCTTTCAGCCTTCCCTCGTGGCGAGAGAGGGGGCAACCTATAGGTCTTTGTTTCATGTATTCGGTGCAAAACTCAACCACCTCCTCTGCGGTATAACCTTGTAGGATGCTTGCCTTTGGATGGTTTTGGTTCCGACAAAAGCGCTTCAGTATTCCCATGAACCGCTCAAAGGGATACATGTTCCGAAGAAACACAGGACCACAATACTTTATCTCGTCGACAAGGTGCACAGTGAGATGGACCATGACATCAAAGAATGACGATGGGAAAAACATCTCTAGGGTGGACAATATTCTTGCAATATCATCTTGCATATGATCCAACTCTTCATGATCTACAACTTTCTGCCATAGTTGGTTCAAGGAATCACAAAGCTCAATGAGTGTGCTTCTTATATCTTTGTCCATCTGATTCCTAATGGCCACCGGGAGGATTTGTCTCAACATTACATGGAAATCATGTGACTTCATGTGTCCCAACTTCATTTTACATGAGCTCACATCCACGAGACTTTTGATGTTAGTGGAGTAGGAAGAGGGTGTCTTAACTGACAACAAATAGGTGAAGAACTGTGTTGCTTCTTTTATACTGAAATTGTAACTCTGGCGAGCTTTGATGAATTTGTCATCATCTTTTGTTCACTCTTGTGTTTTGATTGATTAGCAAGCATATCAGGCCATGAACCGTCACCATCCTTTCTTTTACCTTTAATCTTGAGCAGAGTACCAAGGATGCTTCAACATACATTCTTCTCTATGTGCATGACATCGATGCAGTAACGTACACGTAGAATCTCCCAGTAAGGTAATTTCCAGAACACCGATTTCTTCTTAAACACTTGACCCTTGGGTGTTTGCTTCACCGTCAAAGGGTGCTTCTAGCCAAGGACAACATTAATTTGTTTAGCCATGTTGTGGACCACCTCCCCATAATAGGGTCTTTGGCCCACACCTACCTCTGCCGTACTATCAAATTCAGCTTTCATCTTTCGGTATGGGTGATTTTTCAGTAAGAACCTACGATGATGCAAATACACGGTTTTGCGCGAGTTCGGAAGAAATCTGCTAGCTGTCCTATCCATGCATGTGACACACCCTATATCTCCCTTTGCTTTCTGCCCCGATGTGTTTCCTAATGCCGGCATATCTTGAATGGTGTGTAGCAACATCGCATGTAGATCAAAAATCTCCTTTCTGTAAGCATCATAACATTTTGAAGCCGGCACATCCATCCACACTGTCAGCAGTTCTTCTACCAGTAGCTGAAAGTAAATGTCGATGCCATTTCTAGGTTGCTTTGGGCCTTGGATAATCATTGACATCATAATGTATTTTTTCTTCGTACACAACCAAGGAGCTAGGTTGTATATGCACAGAAGCACCAGCCATGTGCTGTGATTTTTGCTCATATCGCCAAAATGATTCATCCTGTCAGTACACTCCCCGAGCCTTATACTTCTAGGATCCTTGGCAAAGTCTTGAAACTTGTTGTCGATTAATTCCCACTGAGCCCCATCTTTCGGGTGCCTCATATATTTATCCGCAATTCGCTCATCATGATGCCACCGCAACCTCTTTGCCTCTCTAGGGTTTGCAAACAAACGACTCAACCTCGGAATTAAACGCAAGTACCAAACAACCTTGGACGGGATTCCTGTCTTGATCTCGTCGTCCAATTTGTACTTGTCCTTTGCTCTTCTACGCTTGTATCATGCATGCTTGCATGTGGGACATGCACACAAATCTTTGCACGCACCACGGTACAATATACAATCATTCACACAAGCCTGTATATTTTGTACTTCAAGTTCCAATGGGCAAACAATTTTCTCTGCTTCATTCGTGCTTCTGGGGAGCACATTATCTTCTAGAAGAATTTCTTTGAAAAGACCTAACATCTTTGTGAAGCCCTTGTTTGATAGACCGTTTGCTGCTTTAAATCTGAGAAGCGCCAAGGTCACACTCAATTTGGAATATTTCTTTTCGCAACCTGGATAAAATTCTTTCTTGGGGTCTGCATCAATGGTTGGTAGATCCTTGTACCCAATCATATCCTTTTTTGGCCCTCGAAATCTGCAATCATAGCAGAAAAATCTGGCATAGCAAGATCGTCGTCATCTACGTCAACGTCTTGGTTTTCCAGTGGGCATTTCGGCTTTCTGGTGTTCCATTGGTAGCTTGACGCCTCTGCACCGATGTTAGATTCAACATCCATGTGACACTGATCGGGGGTTTACATCTCGCAACCCTGGGTATCTCCATCCATGAACTCCTCTTCACCGTGTCTGGTCCAACGTGTATATCCATCCATGAATCCCCAAGAGACTAAGTGGCATTGGACATCTGACACTACATGTGACTCTATATTGGCACAATCAGTACATGGACATAGGATTTAATCTGGACCACCAATTCTCCTCTTTGTACTTTCAGCCAAATTCATGACCTCTGTCACGCACTGATAAAATATGCGGTTGTTCGATTCTTCATCCATCGAGATCGTTCCATCTACACCACATGAATGGTAATTAAAAACAAAACAACAACATTAATACACAGATTAACTGTTGCCCAAAGATGCATTCATAAATCACAAGGTTTTATTTTCATAATTACTGAGGGCGCTGCATATTGTTATCCAGACGTGCAATGACAAAAATTAATGGCCAATAATTTTACACGCAGAGTACTAGTAAATCACTACCCTTAGGAATTGAATACCTTAATTAAGCCACTCACGAAAAGAATACCTTAATTAATTAGCCATGCGGCGACCTCCACCCAGCAGATAGAGAACCGTGATGCGGCGGCACGCTAAGACAGCAGGGTCGAGGAGCAAAGCTTAGTGCGGCTGCCGCCTGAAGTTTGACCTCCACTATCCCGCCATCGACCGCGATGGATGTGCTCAAATCATGCTGCCGCCGACCTCGATGGTTGAGCTCCTCCTATCTCCTGCCGCAGACTGAGGATTGACCTCCTAGGACACCGCCAGCGCCCACCAACCAAGGATTGACCTTTTCTCCGGTAACCGCTGCCTAGGCCGCCGCCGCCATCTCTATATGCAGAGCGGCTGTTTTTTTACGGATATCCGCAGAGCGGCTATTTACACGGTATCACTGTAACTCAATTATATGTACAAGGTAGTACATCACATATGGTTATGTAAAGGCAACCATGTCTGAACTACGTTGTCTTCTCACATGGTTTGGTGCGGAAATCATGTGTGACGTTGTAATACCTAACACAAACGACATGTATAAACAGTGTGCCGTATACAACATATAGTGCCATAAGTAGTTCCCGACCATTAGCTTATCCCCACAGTTTCCCCATTTCCCCCAAATCCCTACATAGCCTCCAAATTCCCTCGCGTGGTGCTGACATTGGGGGAATGCGGACGAGTGGTGCTGATGGTTTCGCTGCGGCTGCTCCTGCTCGTATCACCGCCATGACAGCGGTCGCTGCCGAGCACTTTCCTAAGGTCATCAGAAGCCAGGTGTACTACAAATCCGAATCGTCCTCTCAGGTTCCAATCTATCCTGATCCTTTTTAGCATGTCCAAAGTAGCTCCTTGCTGAATCCTTCCTGAATGACCCCCCCCCCCAGGAAAACGATCTGCCGCCGGATCCGGAGCATGACTCCAGACTCCCGCAACACGAGTTCGACTCCGAGTTTTGTGCCACTGAGAAGTACCAAAAGCTGTGTTGTGTGCACGGGCACACTCCCGCTCGACGTGTATGCATGGAGGGATTCGACATTGGTAGGCAGTTTCTCAGTTGCCCCTTAGAGGTTAGTGCTAAGTTCATCATTTTACTTGAGTTAATGCCATCGCTCATCCTGAGTACTATTTAACATTGGCAGGGATATGAGGTTTGTGCCTTTGTTAACTGGCTGGATGAAGAATGGCATGGCAGGGCTCGAAGACTTATCACCAAGCTCGCAGAAGATAACGTAAAGCTGAAGAAGAAACTGGCTGATCTGGAATGTACAATCAGTATGATGAAGCAAGAAAGAATCAATCACAGGCAACAGATGAAAGCAAGAGACAAGAAGGAACTAGCATGTGTAGTTGTGGTTGTCGCATTAGCCATGTTCTATGCGCTGTTTGCAATGATGATTAGGGGTTTTGTTTGACAGTATTGCTAAACCACATCTAGATGTGCTCTAAGTAATGCACATCTAGGTCCTATCTCATTGATGTTACACGAAGATTCGTGCAGATATTTTCCTTTGTCTTTTTTTTCTTTTCCTTTGTAGTTTGATTATTACTGGCTTTATCATTAAGAAGAGCTCAGTGTATTGCTTGCCAGCTGTCCTACTCCAATCGTACCGGTACCTGTGCATAATACCAAAACTCGTTCCTTTTTTTGTCCTAAAAAAAGAAACCAGCCAAATAGCCAATAGGAGTCCTGCGCAACCCCGGGAATTTGAAGCGACTGGGTACAAATAATTGCGGTTGATTATATCAGCGGTTAGATAATACGTCAACCCCCGCTTCAATTGGCATTTCCCCTTCTCTGCATACCCCACTTAAGTGTCCACCATCTTCATCATCCTCGGCAGGTGTAACGCCCCGAGACCGATGCTCCAGTCGGCTTCCATATTTTTCGTTATCGTTGTGTGTATTTATTTGTATGTCGCATTTCATCATCGCATCATTCGCATTGCATCTGCATGTTTTCATAAAAACTCTTAGTCCGTTCGTAGTTCCCGCTTCTCCCTGTTAGCTCCGTTGCCTCTTTCGAGACCAAATGTTCTTTTGTTATCCGGCCATTTGAACCTCTCTGCACAGTGCACATACCTCCCCTCGCGCGCGTCCGAAAACTTCCCTAAACCCGACCCGGACTATCGCTACCGATGGGTCCGGATCATCCTCAAACATCTATAAAACACCATCGTTTCTTATATAGACTCTTCTAGCCTATTTTTCCCGGGCCGTCCGATTACGATCGGAGGGACCGGATACCCCTAACCTAACCCCTTCCTATAAATAGACCCTAACCCTAAATTTTAGGAGCAATGTCCGGACAGAGATCAGGTAACATGCCTCTAGGAAGTCACGCCGTAACATGCGGCCACCCATCCAGCGCTCATTTAGCATCCAACGGCCATCATCAAAGTGAAAAAAACCAAAACTTAACAGTTGTTTGCTGGAGACGCCCACACTAGTAGTTCTCCGTACACCGCTCTCACACTACTTCCGCATGCATGCGGTACGAGAATCCGTCGAGTATCCACCCACGCCTACTTAGTATACAGCAAGGCATGTATTGATTCTAGATGCATTGTCATGGCCTGGTCTATTTTTTGATCAAGATCATTTTTCACTTCTCTAATGAGTGTCATACAGCTCGACCGACCACCGCGGAGATGACCGTGTAGATGTCGCCGCTGCCTTGACGGCGAGCTCACCAAGATCAGCGAGGAGTGGTCGCGTAGCTACTGCTTCACCAACGCCGGCCGTGGCAAGGCCGCTCTCAGGGCTCCGAAGGCCATGTCGGTAGTGGCCGTGGCAGGCACACGACACAATGCAGCAGGAGCGGAGCGACTCCTCCGCAAGTGGCAAGCAGCCATCGGACAAGGCTGTCGCGGTCCTCCGGCACTGTACCGCGCTGGAGGGACCATGATGACGACGACGACACCGACAGAGACGGCGGTGCGGCAAGGCAGGGCGGTCATGCGTACGAGGTGGTCGTCCGATATAGAGTTTCCCTCGAGCTCGAGGGCCATCGTGTCCAAGGCGGAGCGCGTGGCCCGGTACGACCGGCACAATGTCAGTCACCACTCTGTGTTCGCCAAGAGCAATGTGGCACCGGACTGGGTCCGCAATGACCCAGACCTCGCCGCCGCATGGGCGCTCGACCGCTCCGAGACCACCACGGAGATGTCCGTCCAGGCGTAGCCACTGCCTTGACGGCGAGGAGTGGTCGCTTAGCGACTGCTTCGCCAACACCGGTCGTGACAAGGCCGCCACCAAGGCTCCGAAGGCCATGTCGGCAGTGGCCGCGGCAGGCACACCGCACGACGCAGCAAGAGCGGGGCGGCTCCTCCACGATGACGACGACGACGGCACCGACGGAACGGCGGTGCGCAGGGCAGGGCGGTCATGCGTACGAGGTGGTCGTCAAATATAGGGTTTAGGTTTTTTAGTTAAACGGTCGAAATATCGACCTGTTTATGTAAATTATATTCGAACTTGAATGAAATCCTGATCGAATTTCATGAGGTTGGTTTGAATTGTTGGTCGGATGTATGCGGCTAGCGTTGGATGCCGACCTCTCGCATCCGTGTCCGCGGACTGGTCTCACCTGTTCATGGACGGATGCGGAAGAATTTTTACGGGTTGCCGATGGAGATGCCCTAAGTGCATTGTTGTTTTTTTTATGAGTGCCTAGCTGTCGTTGCCAGTACAAAGAACGAGTACTAGTATCCGCAAGAAAAAAACTAGTACTAGTGCAGGCGACTAGGCATTTCCATGCAATGGTCACTGGTGGCCGTTGGATGTTGAATGAGCGCTGGATGGGTGGCCGCATGTTACGGCGTGACTGCCTAGAGGCATGTCACCTGATCCATGTCCGCAATGTCCCATCCATCCTCCGCCGCGCCGCCAGTCCACTGTCTTCCTCCTCCTTGGGATCCCCTCCCGATCCAAAACCACCATCCACAGCCCGCCCCCGCTCCTCCTCAGTTTCCACGCCCAACCAACCAGTGCCTCCCCTGGATCCCGTCATCCACCCAACCAGCGTAGCCACCAGACCGGAGCCCCGTTGCCGGTGAAGACCTCTTCTCCTCCCTCGCACCTCGTGCTCCCTTTTCTCCCTCTGCCTTCTTTCCCTTCCCCGTTCTCAAAATCTCTCTGTCTCGTTTTGGACAGGGAGCCAAAGGAAGCCGCCTTGGCCTGGGCTCGGCCCCAAGGTCCCGTCACCACCATCTTCTACAGCTGCTGCCCCGCTGATCGTCGGCACCCCTCGCCGGTAAGGCATCGCCGCCGCGCGCTCCGATTCTCTCTCTTTTTGGCCGCTCTGACCTCCCCTTCTCTCCCTCTTTTATCTTTGAACAGAAGCAGGAGCTCCCATGGCCGTCGCCGCCGAGCCGCCCGAGCACCTCCTCCCCCGTTGCCTCACCGCTAAGACAACCAGGTCATGCCGACGCTCCACGTGCCTCCTCTCTTTTCCCTGCTGCTCCTCTCTGAACTTACCCCGTCGTGGCCGCCTGTCTGCAGGTCGCCGATGCACCCGACGGGATGAAGCTGTCGGTGCCCCTGCTCCAGCCCTGCGTCGCCTTCCCCCGCACCGATCCCAACCCCACTGACCCGCACGGCCACCCCGCGCCACGCCCATGCGTCGGTGTCCTGTGCATCGAAGCCCTGCTCCGGTTGCAGAGAAGAACGAGCACCTCGCCCCCCTGCAATGTCACCTCGCCAGCCCATCTCGACCGCCCGGATCCGTGCCTCCGCCACCCTTGCCCGTTCCGGTCGGATCCCGCCGGCTGGGCCCCGTCCCCGGCCACCGGTGCCCTCGCCGGAGACCACCTGCGCCGCCCGCCAAGTCCCCTGCTTCAACCGCTGCTGCCTGCTTCATCCACAGACGCACGCAGCCACATCGACCCAGCGCATCCGTTGACCGTTTCGTCAACTCGGCCTCCCGTGCCAGATCGCGAGGCCCAGCGCGCCAGCCTCTGCACCGAACGGGCCTTGGCCCACTAGGTGAGGCCAACCCCAGCGCCCAGCTGCACTTGTTGCGGCCCAGTTCTTGTTTTTTTTTCAGTTCGGCGATTTTATCTAATTTCCAGAGACTGCAGTTTTACAGAAAAACACTCATGTTCATGCATTTAATAACTCCACAACCGTGCATCATATGTAAATAATCTATATATGAAAAATGCTTAGTTTTCGTCTAGTTTCATAATCTACCACTTTCATCCATGTTAAAAATGTTTAAATATGCTGTTTGCATTTAATTTGCTCATATGACATGTTAAAATGGTTTATTTCATAACTAATAAACCATAGCTCCGAATTTAATAAACTTTATATGTAAATGGGGTAGAAAAATGCATAGTTTAACATGGTGGTATTACTTTGCATGTTTAGCAAATCTAAAATATGGTTTAGGGCAGAACAGTACCAAATCTAAAATATGCCCATGAGGATTTTCTGGAATTGTTGTTTGTTGTTCCGGCCTCATTTAAACTTGCCTAGATAGGTAGTTTTCATATGCTTCACCCCTTGCCATGTTCAATAACATTTAATATTGTTGGGTACATAAACGAGAGAGAACTAAATATTTAATGTGGTGTTTTGTCAATATGCAACTCGTTGCATATTGAGCTCCGCTTAATTTGTAGTATTGTTTGTGCACTTTGCCATCCCATGCCTCATTAAACCAGACATGCATCATACTTGATTGTACATCATGCCATGTTTATGTGATGGTTGTTTACCATGTTGTTTGCTTCTTTCCGGTGTTGCTTCTTAGGGTTAGTTCCGATAACGCCGCGTTTGTGAGGATTTGTTTGACTTCGTCCGTTTATCTTCTTCATGGACTCGTTCTTCTTCCTTGCGAGATCTCAGGCAAGATGACCTTACCCTTGAAATCACTTCTATCTTTGCTTGCTAGTTGTTCGCTCTATTTCTATGCCGCGCTGCCTCTAACCCACCTTTCCTAGCAAACCGTTGTTTGGCTATGTTACCGCTTTTTCTCAGCCCCTCTTATAGCGTTGATAGTTGCAGGTGAAGATGAAGTTTGTTCCATGTTGGAACATGGATATGTTGGGATATCATAATATCTCTTATTTAATTAATGCATCTATATACTTCGTAAAGGGTGGAAGGCTCGGCCTTATGCCTGGTGTTTTGTTCCACTCTTGCCGCCCTAGTTTCCGTCATACCAGTGTTATGTTCCTTGATTTTGCGTTCCTTACGCGGTTGGGGATTTATGGGACCCCCTTGACAGTTCGCTTTGAATAAAACTCCTCCAGCAAGGCCCAACCTTGGTTTTACATTTGCCTACCTAAACCTTTTCCCTTGGGTTTTCGCGAGCCCGAGGGTCATCTTTATTTAACCCCCCCGGGCCAGTGCTCCTCTGAGTGCTAGTCCGAACCGAGTAAACTGCGGGGCCACCTCGGGGAAACTAGAGGCTTGGTTTTACTCGTAGGATGTCTCATCCGGTGTGCCCTAAGAACGAGATATGTGCAGCTCCTATCGGGATTTGTCGGCAAAGTCGGGTGGTCTTGCTGGTCTTGTTTTGCCATTGTCGAAACGTCTTGTAACCGGGATTCCGAGCCTGATCGGGTCTTCCCAGGAGAAGGAATATCCTTCATTGACCGTGAGAGCTTGTGATGGGCTAAGTTGGGACACCCCTGCAGGGTATAAACTTTGGAGAGCCGTGCCCGCGGTTATGTGGCAGATGGGAATTTGTTAATGTCCGATTGTAGAGAACTTGACACTTGACTTAATTAAAATGCACCAACCGCGTGTGTAGCCGTGATGGTCTCTTTTCGGCGGAGTCCGGGAAGAGAACACGGTCTTGAGTTATGCTTGAACGTAAGTAGCTTCAGGATCACTTCTTGATCATTTCTAGCTTCTCGACCATGCGTTGCTTCTCTTCTCGCTCTCATTTGCATATGTTAGCCACCATATATGCTTTGTGCTTGCTGCAGCTCCACCACATTACCCCTTTCCAACCCATAAGCTTAAATAGTCTTGATCTCGCGGGTTTGAGATTGCTGAGTCCTCGTGACTCACAGATTCTACCAAAACAGTTGCAGGTGCCGTTAATACCAGTGCAGGTGACGCAACCGAACCCAAGTGGGAGTTCGACGAGGACCTTGGTCGTTACTGTGTTTCGTTTCCTAATGATCAGTAGTGGAGCCCAGTTGGGACGATCGGGGATCTAGCATTTGGGGTTATCTTCTTTTCATTTGGGTTTGACCGTAGTCGGTCTATGTGTGTATTTTGAATGATGTATGATTTATTTAAGTATTTTGTGAAGTGGCGATTGTAAGCCAACCCTCTTTATCCCATTCTTGTTCGTTACATGGGATTGTGTGAAGATGACCCTTCTTGCGACAAAACCTACAATGCGGTTATGCCTCTAAGTCGTGCCTCGACACGTGAGAGATATAGCCGCATCGTGGGCATTTCAAGTTGGTATCAGAGCCATCCCCGACTTAGGAGCCCCCTGCTTGATCGAATCGCTGGCGTTGTTGAGTCTAGAACAAAAATGTTTTGAGTCTTAGGATTATATATATCAAAGAGTAGGATTCTTTTTACTCCTCAGTCCCTTCGTCGCTCTGGTGAGGCCCCCTGACATAGAAGTTTTGACTTTCCTCTCCTCAAATTTCACTATTTTTTTTAGGATCACGCGGGTATCTTGGAATCGTTCCGATGGTTTTGTGACGAGAACATTGTTCTTGGTGCCTCCTGACATTTAGGGGTTGTGGCAGTGTCCCGGGGAGTTGAGCTCCGAGTTGTTGTCGTCACAATTTTATCGTTGCAGTTCCGGAATACCTGAGTTTCGCCGACATCGAAAATCTCTTTTATGCAGTTGTTGGTGAGATCACCTCGACGCCACCCAGTACTGCGGTGGGAGTTCGGGAGTATTGCCATAACTCGTATAACGGATGCTTTTCGAAGGTTGAGGTACACGATTTCCGTAGTTTTCTTGTTTATGTGTTGACGGATGGATACAGCTGGATCTAGGGATTGTAAGTTTGGGTGAGATATATTGCGTCCCTTGTATCCCCAACACCAGATCGCATAACCAGAAAGTTTCGGGAGTTTATAGGTGGGTATTCAAGTAGCTCCTAGAATATCTTTCCGACAAATGCAGGATATGGGATTGGGTAAATCTCTATCATATGTATTTGTTCCGGCTTATTCTGCAAGCCAATCCTTTGTTTTGTTTAAGTTGTGGTATTCGAGTTGCTTCATTATCATATGTGTTTCCTCTTCTCTGCATACCCCACTTAAGTGTCCACCATCTTCATCATCCTCGGCAGGCCACACTACACACTAGCACACACTCTACAGCCATGTCGAGCGACAGTGAGGACGACAGTTCGACCAGCAGTCTGGCCCCCGATGATAGGTCAACATCAGAATCATCCCGCTCGTCTTCCATGTGTCCGGCGTTGAGCCCAGACCTCAATTATAACCGGATCATGGAAGGGACACCGCCTCCGGAGTCTTCAGACGACAACTAGATGGCCGAGGAGCTGTCGGAGGATGAAGAAGAGGATGATGATGATGAGGAAGAGGAATGGTCGAACGAGGAGGAGGACGACGACGGCAGCAACGACGATGACAACGACGACGACGATGAAAAGCCAACGGTCACCGGCAAGAAGCGTCCTCACCAAGACGATGTCGCGGGGCCATCCAACAACAAAAACAAGAAGAAGAAGGACTAATTTAAGTAGACTGTATATATATCTCTATTTTCGTTCGCTCGTATTAATTCGTTATCTCTGTTTATCCTGTCAATCTCATCGCACACGGTTAGTAATACATATTCGACAGAGATCTTCAAAATTATCGCCCACAGGTTGGTTTGTTGAACTATGTGCGCTGACAAGCATTCAATTCACAAAAAAAGACCGTATGGGCTGTCTATAATGATCGCACACAATTCTGATTACCGACCTTTTTGCCGGGTATCAAACACATCTTGTTACGCCGAGTCATTTGTGTTCAGCTCGATCAACGCAAACGGTTCATCAGAGCGAACTGTATGCCGTATATCACACACACCTTGATCTGGCAGCCCATTTCTGTTGTTCTGTCTCATCACAAACGGTTCATATGGATCAACCGTATGCCCAGCATCCCACACGCAACTAAAATCAGAACCGTGTTTGATGTATCATTCATCGCAAACGTTTTGTGTCTTTTTTGGCGTTTTTCTACATCACTGTTTGTGATTAATGCATCGCACACAGTTTCGTCAGAGGGTCTTTGATCGTAGTGTCGCGTTAGCAGCATCCCGCAGTAGTGAATGCACCACAAGTAGGATGTAATTTTGTTGCATAACTATTGACTTTACGTGCTTGCATAGGGAATCACAAACCTTAACACCAATATTCCTACTAAAGCACAATTACTCACCAACATGACTCACATATTATTATCTCCATATCACAAAACTACTGCAAGGAATCAAACTTATCATATCCAATGATCTTTCATGAATGTTTTTTATTATATCCCTCTTGGATATTCATCATATTAGGACCAACTTCATAGCTTGTGCAAATTTTCATCACTATTATCAACTCCCAAAATAATATAAGTGAAGCATGAGAGTGTTCGACAAACTACTCCAAAAAGACATAAGTGAAGGTCAAATGAGTAGTTAAGTAATTAATTAGCTAAGTGAGGATTATCTCTCATTTAAAAATTTCAGATCTTAAGTATTTTATTCAAACAACAATCCCCTAGCCTCGAGGGTGAACTACTGAGCGCGGTAGGGTGCTGGAACAGTGCTCCAGATGGTATTGCGAAGGTACAGAGGCGTGCGATGACGGAGTCGAAGTTCTAAGGTTGTTTCTCGTGGTTTATATATTTATAGGATTTTTGGCGTCGGTCTCATGCTAAGATGGGCCACAGGGTGCCCACTACCCATGAGCCCACGACCAAGGCCCCTGGCGCACCCTGGTGGGTTGTGGCCACCTCCTTCACCTTCTGGTCCTCCCATGAAGCTTCTAGTGCCTATTTTGTTCCAAAAAATCATTAAAAAGTTTCGCTGCATTTGGAGAACTTCTATTTATGCACAAAAAACAACACCACGGTAGTTCTGCTGAAAACAAGATTAGTTAGGGTTAGTTCCATTCAAATCATACCAAAACCATATGAAATTGCTGTAAACATGGCATGAATACTTCATAAATTATAGATACGTTGGAGACGTATCAGCATCCCCAAGCTTAATTCCTCCTCGTCCTTGAGTAGGTAAATGGTAAAATAAATAATTTATTAAGTGCGAATGCTAGCATGGTGCATAAGTTTGATCAATGATAATTTCAATCACTTTTTATAGCATTATAACAACAACTCTTTCTCATAAAACTCATCGTGATAAAGTAGCAATTGAAAACGGAATTTTTGATGCGGAATGGTACCTATCATATTCATCATATACACTTTTTTCTTGTATCATGGGCATTTGGACTTGAATGATTCAAAGCAATAGTCTATAATTTGACATGAAGACATCAATACTCAAGCATACTAATAAGCAACCATGTCTTTCAAAATATCAATGCTAAAGAATGCTATCCCTAGCCCATTATGCTCAATCATTGATCCATTCATGAAACACACTCAAATATTAGCTACATCCAATGCACAAGTATGACAATAGTGTTTCCTAGTTGGTGCTTTGTAAGAGAAGATGGGGACTAAAAAATTAAAAGAATAAAATTTGCATAAAAGTAAATAGATAGACCCTTCGCAGAGGGAAGCAGAGATTTGTAGAGGTGCCAGAGATCATAGATTAAATTTAGAGATAAAATAATTTGAGAGCCATGCTTTTCCTGTCAACGAAAACGATCGAGAATTCCGAATATCTTCCATGCTAGACAAATCATAGGCAGTTCCCAAACAAAAAAAAGGTTTATTTCTTTTCCACGATTATTTCACAATCCATGGCTAGACATATCCATGGGTGCCTTTGTCGGTGCAACAAACCATGGTATTTTTCCCAAACTGTGCACATGCCTAAGGACAAGATTGCAGGACCCAAGATCAGAACAAGCACTAGTGATCAGTTCATTGAAGAACCAAATTGCGGATGAAGAACACAAGGTCAAGCCAGAGAGACAAGATATCGCTAAGCGAAAAACCTCCCTTGCCGGGCAGGCGAGCCTGGCGAGGATGAGGTTGCCCCGAAGACAAGCCACCAGACCACCCCGGCAGGCTTGCCGGGCACAACAAGAGCGGACTGCCCTGCCAAAGCTTCATCGCTCCAGCTCATAGCGACGCAAGTCATCAACCAGTGCGGTGTCAAGCCCCTAAGTGACTAAGTGGCTGCTTCTTGCCACATGGCAAGCACTTCCTATGGAAAACACCTCCAAATGACACCCGTCCTGAGACGTGTCAAGCAAGTAGGCGCGAAGCTGGCAAAACAGCCTGGCAAGGCTTGCTGAGCGCGCTGTGGTGTGACACTAAGCGACGCATTTAATGCGCTCTGTCTGCCTGAGAGTTAGGTATGATAGCACTGTTTGCTATCTAATCAGTACGTAATGATTGATTTGCCACTATGGTGACCCCTTGACCTATAAAAGGTGGCCAATGGCAACCGTAGAGAGGATTCGGACCCTCGCATATTCATACACGTGTAGCCGCTCTCGCCCCGAGGCAACCCTGCCGGGCAAGAGCGATGCGTTCTCCACCATAATCCACCAAAGCAGGAGTAGGGTTTTACGCCTCGCGGCAGCCCGAACCTGGGTAAAACTGCCCGTATGATCTCTGCCGTGTTGTGTTACGCTTCTCCGCTCTTTGTGCAACGTGCCCATCCCCCTGCCGAACCACAAAGGGGATCATGGCCCCATAGGTGGCCGTTGTTTCCCACGACATATTTGGTGCGCCAGGTAGGGGTGTCACTTGCGCGAACCCGAGAGTGAAAGCGGTGTGTCGTCTTTATCGCCATTTTTCATCGACGGCTCCATCAACTACGGCGCCCAAGAAGAAGCTCAGTGCCGCAGCTCACCCGTCCACCTCGAAGGCCCCATTTCCCGTGACGGCTAACATCGTGGGGACTGCGGGGACGCATGGGGATGTACATGCTGCGGGGGACATGGTCGATGCAGGTGGCGTTGTTACCACCTCCCTCGTGGCCGGAGTAGGAGCGGGAGGCACCGGAGAATGACAGCACCAACAGGATCCCGGCGACCACGCTTCGCGAGGTACAGGTAGAGAGATTATTCCTTCTGCACCTCTCCACCCAGCTGAGGGGCAAATCCATGGTGGTGACGCTCGCTCTGGGGCGGATCGCAATCCTCTGGCCACTCTCGCCGCGGGCGCGGTCGCAGGACATGCACCACCCCCGGAGCAAATTCACCCAGCCAATGCTCTGAACGGAACCGTTGGTCCACACGCGCCACCACCTTGTCACCATGCCATCCAAGTGGCTGGCTCACGATGGCGGGAGCCCGTCACAGCCACTGCCGGCATTGTCAGGAGCCAAGCGACACTACGATCTACATCGTCATCACCTATGCCAGGCACCGCTTCGGAGGCCAGCTATTGCTGAGATTTCTGCCGGCAGCTGATTAGATGGATGAGTGGAGAGACACCATTCAGAGCCTGATTGGCTTTGCCGAGGCCGGAGGATCATAGTGAGCTGGCCCGCCATGGCCTCCCCAGGCGATGACGGCAGCCCATGCTACTGGCCAAGTGGGAGGGTCACCCCCACGGTACAATCCCCACCACGGTAGCCAGCGCGAGGATCACGCAACCAAGAGCTTGATGACGTCTTGATGGCTTCATCCGATCCTCGAGCACGTCAAGACCAATGGCGAGCCCCGGAGGACAGGCAGAGGGAAGGCGCGCGCGTCACCATCGAGCAACGCCGCGACAACCACCACGAGTCCGATGGGCATGATGGCCCCAACGTCGAAGAGCCTGCGCTCGGCGGTGGTGGGTACCTGCCTTTCGAGACTAGGTGCCCTGCCTTTACCCGTGAGCCGCGGAAAATCCGTTGGCCGTCCGCTCGCACATTCATGCTAGAGATACCAGAGAAGTATGATGGGAGACTGAACCCAGCAGAGTTCTTGAGCATCTACACCATCGTTGTTCAAGCTGCCGGGGGAAGGGATGAGAAGGTTTTGGCCAACTACTTCCCTTTGGCACTCAAGCCAAACGTGAGGTCTTGGCTGATGCACTTACCGGAGAATTCCATCTCGACCTGGGCTGACCTGTGCCATGAGTTCGTTGGCGCCTTCACGGGCGGCCATCAAGAACCAGGGCAGCCCAGCGATTTGTAGCTGCTCCCGCAGAAGGAAGGAGAGACTCTGTTGAAGTACATGCAGAGGTTTAGCCAAGTCCATAGAAATATTCCAGACATCAACCCAGCAACTGTGATAGCTGCGTTCCAATCCAACGTGCGCAATCGTCAGATATGTTCCAAGATGAACGTTCGATTGCCCAAGACTGTGAAGGAGCTTCACACCTTGGTGGACAAGTGTGCTCGGGTGGAGGAGAGGAGGAAACTCCCCGGGGAAGAGGATGGCGTCGACATCAACTCAGAGGATGATGACGAGGCCACCAGTCAGAAGAAGAAGAACAAGAAGCGCAACACGAGGCGCAAAGATAAGGCAGTAATGATCGTTGAGGGATTAGGCACACCTAGTACCGGAAAGAAGGCTAAGGTCGAAGCCCCCGGCAAGAAAGGTAACACGTGCACTGATTACCGGGAGGCTGCGGCTGCCGAGAAGGCTGGGAAAGGTGATGGGCCGTACTGCAAAATTCATCGGACCAAGGGTCACGATCTCCAGGAGTGCCATCAAGTTGAACAGCTCGTCAAGAAGCAGGCTGTGTATGAGAAGTGTGATAAAGAGAAAGGTCAGAATGGTGCTGGCAGGAAGGGCCGAGGCAGCGAAGCAAGTCGCCTCGGCAAGGGTCCTCGGAATCAAGGAAACCCCTCCAGAGGTCATGAGAAGGAAGATTGTAATGATGAAAGTGATGTAGGGGATGAAGAGGAAACCAGCGAGCAGGAATTCCAAAAGGCCACCGACGCCCTGTGCATTGATGGGGGTGCATCTCTGCACTCCACTCATCGCCAGCTTAAACAGTGGGTGCGTGAAGTCAATGCCATGGAGCCAGCGGCAGATTCTCGGAAGCCGCTCAAGTGGTCACGCACGCCCATCATCTTCGACGAAGAGGACCACCCCGACCGCACCATTGCGGTAGGGTGTTTGCCGTTATTGGTCTCACCAACTATCCGCAACATCAAAGTCGCAAAGATGTTGGTTGACGGCAGGCCGGGTTTAATCAGATTTCTCCGAAGGTCATCAGCAAACTTCAGATAGCAGAGGAAGAGCTTGAGGTTACTGGCACGTTCCAAGGGATCAACCCCGACATGAGTCATCCTAAGGGGAAGATCGCATTGCCGGTGACGTTCGGGGGAGAGTTGAATTACCGGACTTGGAAGGTTGTGTTTGATGTGGTTGACCCCCCTGCCGTACAATGGAATCCTTGGAAGCCCAACTCTGGCCAAATTCATGGTGGCATCCCACTATGCCTACAACATCTTGAAGATGCCAGGGCCAGTGGGCGTCATTTCCATTCCATCAGACAAGAAGGACGCAATCATTTGCGTGGACAAGATGTACTGGGACGCAGTCGCGACACAGGCCGCTGAGGTTGCTTTTCCCACCAAGGAAAGCAAGGGAAAGAAGAGAGGTACCAAGGATGCCAGCAAGGAATCCAGGAAATGTATCTCCTCAGAGAACATTGCGCCCGTTGATGACTTGCTGGAGGGTTCCAACAGCAAGAGATCCAAGGCCGCTACACCTCTGTGAAAAAGGTCCCGGCAGGGCTGGCTGGCACTGATGGTACTTCCACTATAAGCTCCACCCTCGATGACAAATAGGAAAGCACTCTCGTCGCCTTCCTGCGGGCAAATATCGATGTGTTTGCCTGGCAACCATCTGATATCACCGGTGTTACTAGGGAGGTAATTGAGCACCACCTTGCTGTCTGCCCACATGCCCGACCCGTCAAGTAGAAGGTCCGAAAGCAAGCCTGGAGCGGTAGCAGTTCATTGCCGAGGAGATCAGGAAACTTGATGCAACTGGTTTGGTGAGAGGAGTACTACATCCAACGTGGTTAGCAAACCTAGTGGTCGTGTGCAAGGCTAATGGGAAATGGAGGCTTTGCATAGATTTCATGGATCTGAACAAGGCATGCCCGAAGGACCCATTTCCCTTGCCGCGCATCGACTAGATTGTGGATTCCACATCCGGATGTGATTTTCTCTCCTTTCTGGATGCATACTCTGGATATCATCAAATCTTTATGTCCAAGGAAGACGAAGAGAAGACCTTGTTCATCACCCCGTGTGGCACATACTGCTTCGTGTGAATGCCTTTCAGGTTGAAGAGTGCTGGATCCACTTTTGCACGGGCAGTCTAGATTGGTTTTGAGTCACAATTGCACTAAAACATTGAAGCTTACATGGATGATATTGTGGTCAAGACCAAGGACAGATCGACCCTCATCCAGGACTTAGAAGAGACGTTTGATAATATGCGCAAGATCAACTTGAAGCTAAACCCAGAGAAGTGTGTGTTTGGCGTTCCGTCTAGCAAGCTACTTGGTTGATTTGTGTCCCACCGCGGGATACATGCCAACCCCGACAAGATCAAGGCTATCGAGCAGATTCAGGCACATAAGACAGTTAATGATGTGAGGTGTTTGACTGGGTGTGTTGCCGCGCTTACCAGATTCATCTCCAAGTCTGCCGAGCGCACCTTGTCGTTCTTCAAAATCTTAAAGAAGGCAGGACCCAGGAAGTGGAATCTAGAGGCAGATGCATCACTACAAGATTTGGAGACCTACATGTCCTGTGTGCCCATTTTGGTTGCTCCCAAACCACAAGAGCCGTTGCTGCTATACCTGGCGGCAACTAATCAAGTGGTTAGTGCAACACTAGTGGTGCAATGGGAAGTGGAAGAAGCAGCAGCCTCACTCAGTGTCCCTTCCTGAGAAGAAAGTGAGCACAGACCGGCAAGACCAGACATAGATCAAGACAAAGGAGAGCACGGCAGCGGAGACAACCCCAAGGACGTGGCAAGGAAGAAGGTGGTACAGTGCCCAGTATACTTCGTCAGCTCCTTATTGCGGGGGCTAGATCCAGGTATTCTAGCATGCAAAAGTTGATTTTTGGTCTTGTCATGGCCTCAAGGAAACTGCGCCACTACTTCCAAGCCCATGAGATCACAGTTGTTACCCTCTTTCCTTTTGCAATAGATACTCTGAAACTCTGAGGCTACTGGCAGGACAGTGGAGTGGGCATTGGAGTTATCCAACTTTGGTTTAAAGTTTGAAAGCACATCAACAATCCAGAGCAGAGTATTAGCAATGTTTATTGCAGAATGGATGCCAACCCCTAATGAAGAAGTATTGGAGACAGTTATTCCCGGCAAGGAAGCGCCCCAAGAATGGATCACATATTTTAATGGTGCTTTCTCCCTGCAAGGTGCAAGAGCTGGCGTGCTTCTTGTTGCTCCCACCGGAGAGCACCTGAAGTACGTCATCCAGATGCATTTTCTCCGAGAGAAAGCGACCAATAGCACTGCTGAGTACGAAGGTCTCCGTGCCGGGATCTGGATTGCAATGGAGTTGGGAATCAAGAAGCTGATTATCTATGGAGATTCACAACGCGTGGTGAGACAAGTCAACAAGGATTACAAAAGTCCATTGATGGTTGCATACGTTGAGGAAGTGAGAAAGTTGGAGGAGCGCTTTGACGGATTACAAACAGAGCACGTACCCCGTGCGGAAAACAGCATTGCTGATCATCTGTCAAAGTGCACTGCGCAAAATCTCCCTATGGAACCAGGAACTTTTGTTCTCCATCTAACTCAGCCCTTCGTATCCCCGGCAACAATGGCTCGGAAGAGGAGGAAACTAGACTCTGGCAAGCCTCTCCCGGTAGAGCCTCTCGAGGCTCTCGGCAGAGCGCTTCACGGGAACAACTCCCCTTTAGCTGCTGAGCTACTGCCTCCCACCAGACCACTGGTCCCCATGGTCGATGGGTGCGCTCCCACGAAGGAGGAGGTGTCGCTAGTCCTCGTTGCCGAGCCCCAGGATCCAATTTGGGCGCGGCACATAGTTCATTTCCTCCAGACCGGAGAACTTCCCGAAGAGCAAGAAGAAGCTAAAAGAGTAGCCTGGAGAGCCAGTATGTATCAGTTCATTGATGACACGCTATACAGAAGAAGGCCCAACAGTGTGAAATTGAAGTGCATTTGCCGGGAAGAAGGAAAGGAACTGCTGGCAGAAATACACAAAGGCATGTGCGGCTCCCACATTGGATCAAGGGCTTTGGTTGGGAAGGAATTCCGACAAGGATTCTATTGGCCCACAGCCCTCAAAGATGCGGTCGAGCTAGTCACCAAATGTGAAACCTACCAGTTCCATTCCAAGAATATCCATCTGCCGCCCAAGCTCTTCAGACAATCCCAATTCACTAGCCACGCCTTCATGCAATATGTTCATGCCCTCGGAAGCAAGATCTCATTTGCCTCAAGGTGGGAGATTGCAATATTTGAACTCCGATCTATCCTCATTGCCTATTTTCTTCCTCCGTAGTTTGCTAATCAACCCAGGCATTCTGAAGCAATTACAAAGAATTCAGAGGCAATGTCTTTGTAGGAAAAACAGGCAAGATCCTGCTCCCTCCCTTGCTGCTTGGGAGCTTATTTGTAGGCCAAAGAACAAAGGAGGGATGGGCATCCTAAACCTGGGTATACAAAATGTTGCCCTTCTGATGAAACACCTGCACAAGTTTCTCAATAGAGCTGATATTCCTTGGGTTAATCTTATTTGTAACTCCTACTACCATGAATTAGTGCCCCAAGGAACTGCACCTTGTGGCTCCTTTTGGTGGAAGGACATACTCAAGCTGCTTGATCAATTCAGAGAGTTTTCCTGGGTCTAGGTTAACCAAGGAGATACTGCTTTGTTCTGGTTTGATAAATGGAAAATTGGTGATTCAGTGCTGCCTTTGCAGAACAGATTCCCAAGGCTTTTTGCTTATGTCAAGGACCCCATGGTTTCTGTTAAACATGGCCTTCTTTCTTCTGATCTCATTGTCTGGTTTAATCTCCCTCTGTTTGAGCAAGCTTTTCAGGAATTCAACTCCTTGCAGTCCCTCATTGTTTCCCATGAGAGGAATCCCAACTCTAAGGATGCCTGGTTTTGGCATGGTTCTGTCAAGCCATATACTCCAAAGCTTTTTTACACTGCCATGCACTCTCACCTCTGCTTTAACCCATTACTAATATGGGTCTGGAAAAGTTGCTGCACGATGAAGATCAAAGTTTTTGCTTGGATGCTTATTATGGACAGATTGAACACTAAGGATATGGTGGAGAGAAGGCACTGCATATTGATGATGGAATTCAATGTGTGCTCTGTCCAACTCAGGCTCGGGAGGATAGAGATCATCTTTTCTTCACATGTAATTTCAGTCAGCGTGTATGGAACTACTTGCAGATTGATTGGGGTCTGGGCTCTACTATGTCTAAAATTGTTGTGCAAGCTAGGAGGGATTTTGCCAAGCCTATCTTTGCTGAGGTGGTCTTTACTGCTTGCTGGAATATAAGGTTGATCAGAAATGGAAAGGTGTTCAGGAAGGAAAGGCCCAGTTTCAACCGTTGAAGGGGTGCTTTTATTCATGATATGTCTCTGCTTGCCCATAGAATCAATCCTAGGCTCAGGGGTGATCTAGTTAGATGGGTGACTTACCTGCCCCCGTGATGTATACATTCTCTTATTTCTTTTGTAATTAGGTGAGTAGTCCTTCCCCTCCCCCTCTTTTTGTTTTGTTGGTTACTCTTGGTAACCACTTGTAAATACTTTATATTTGTGGAATAAAATTGCAAAGGCTGTGGGGTGTTTCCCTATAGTTCCCAGTCAAAAAAATGATTTTCGAAAACCTTTGCCTTTTCTTCGCCCCTCTTCTGTTCGATCTTGTGTTACCATGTGCCTTCTTTTTTGCTTGCATCTTCGCTTGCTAAAATTTTATGGATCCTCATCCACTTGCGAATCTTTTTAAGAGATCCAATTATGATGAACCAATTGCTAGTGATTTTTGTGCACTAGATTATCTTTATGAAGTTTTGCTTGAAATTCGTGAATCTGGAACTTGTGATGAAGTACTTTATGAAGTGATTCATGATAGATCTTTGAATAAAAAGCATGATTGCAATGACGTTATTATAAATTCTATTAATGTCAATTGTGCTAATAATATGCAAAACCCTATGCTTGGGGATGCTAGTTTTGCTATGTCAACTACTTGTTGCAATGATCACGATTGGGGTGATTCTTCTTATGATCTTGAAAATTTATTTAAGCCCCATGATGAATATGAGATTGATAATAATATTTGCAATAATATTGAAAGTGGGTTTGGAAGAGTGTCAACTTTAGATCCCACATATTTGGATATTGTTCAATCTTATGAATTTTTTGATAAAAGTGGGTTCAGAGAGGTCATGACTTTATTTTATGATGATCCCACTATTTCGAAAGAGTGTCAACTTTGCATACATGTGGATCATGTAGAGAATATGCTTTGTGATAGCTATATTGTTGAATTTGCGTATGATCCCACACGAAATTACTATGAGAGGGGAAAATATGGTTGTAGAAATTTTCATGTTACTAAATTACCTCTCGTTATGTTGAGATTGCTTTTGTTTCATCCTTCTTCCTTGCATATGCTAGTTTTTGCTTGCCTTAATAATTTGTTTGCTTATAAAATTCCTATGCATAGGAAGCATGTTAGACTTAGATTTTTTTGTCACATGTTTTATGATGCTCTCTTTGTTTCAATTGCTATCTTTCATGTGAGCATCATTAAAATTATCAACGCCTAGCTAAAAGGTTTTAAAGAAAAGCGCTTGTTGGGAGGCAACCCAATTTTATTTGTGTTGTTTGATTTTTCTTCCTATTTAGTAATAAATAATTCATCTAGCTTCTGTTTAGATGTGGTTTAATGTTTTAATTAGTGTTTGTGCAAAGTAGAACCTTTGGCAAGACTTGGGTGAAGTCTTTGCGATCTTGCTGTAAAAAACAGAAACTTCCGCGCTCACAAGATTAGCTGCCATTTTTTACTGGAGAGTGCTTTGAGGTTGATTCTTTTTCAAGATGATTAATAGAGAAATTCCTCACGTCCACCAATTTATTTAAGAATTTTTGGAGTTCCAGAAGTATTCGAACAAATCAGATTGCTACAGACTGTTCTCTTTTTCGTGTGTTGTTTGCTTATTTTGATGAATCTATGAGTAGTATCGGGGGGTATGAACCATAGAGAAGTTGGAATACAGTAGGTTTAACACCAATATAAATAAAAAATGAGTTCATTACAGTACCTTAAAGTGGTGGTTTATTTTCTTATACTAACGGAGCTCATGAGATTTTCTGTTGAAGTTTTGTGTTGTGAAGTTTTCAAGTTTTTGGGTAAAGATTTGATGGATTTTGGAATAAGGAGTGGCAAGAGACTAAGATTGGGGATGCCCAAGGCACCCCAAGGTAAAATTCAAGGACAACCAAAAGCCTAAGCTTGGGGATGCCCCAGAAGGCATCCCCTCTTTCGTCTTCGTCTATCGGTAACTTTACTTGAGGCTATATTTTTATTAAACACATTATATGTGTTTTGCTTGGAGCGTCTTGTATGATTTGAGTCTTTGATTTTTAGTTTACCACAATCAACCTTGTTGTACACACCTTTTGGGAGAGACACACATGAATCAGAATTTATTAGAATACTCTATGTGCTTCACTTATATCTTTTGAGCTAGATAATTTTGCTCTAGTGCTTCACTTGTATCTTTTTAGAGCACGGTGGTGGTTTTATTTTATAGAAATTATTGATCTCTCATGCTTCAATTATATTATTTTGAGAGTCTTTTAGAACAGCATGGTAATTTGCTTTCGCTATAAAACTAGTCCTAATATGATGGGCATGCAAGATGGGTATGATAAAAACTTTCATATAAAGTGCATTGAATACTATGAGAAGTTTGATGCTTGATGATTGTTTTGAGACATGAGGATGGTGATATTAGAGTCATGCTAGTAGACAATTGTGAATTTGAGAAATACTTGTGTTGAGGTTTGCAAGTCCCGTAGCATGCACGTATGGTAACCGTTGTGTAACAAATTTGAAGCATGAGGTGTTTCTTTGATTGTCTTCCTTATGAGTGGCGGTCAGGGATGAGCGATGGTCTTTTCCTACCAATCTATCCCCCTAGGAGCATGCGCGTAGTGATTGGTTTTGATGACTTGTAGATGTTTGCAATAAGTATGTGAGTTCTTTATGACTAATGTTGAGTCCATGGATTATACGCACTCTCACCCTTCCACCGTTGCTAGCCTCTCTAGTACGGCGCAACTTTCTCCGGTACCATAAACCCACCATTTACCTTCCTCAAAACAGCCACCATACCTACCTATTATGGCATTTCCATAGCCATTCCGAGATATATTGCCATGCAACTTTCCACCGTTCTGTCTATTATGACACGCTCCGTCATTGTCATATTGCCTTGCATGATCATGTAGTTGACATCGTATTTGTGGCAAACCCACCATTCATAATTTTTTCATACATGTCAGTCTTGATTCATTGCACATCCTGGTACACCGCCGGAGGCACTCATATAGAGTCATATTTTGTTCTAAGTATCGAGTTGTAATACTTGAGTTGTAAATAAATAGAAGTGTAATGATCATCATTATAGCATCGTCCCATGTGAGGAAATAAAAAAGAGGCCAAAGAAGCCAATGAAAAAAAGAGGGGAGGCCAAAGAAGCCAAACAAAAAAAGAGAGAAAAAGGGAGAAGGGACAATGCTACTATCCTTTTTCCACACTTGTGCTTCAAAGTAGCACCATGATCTTCATGAGAGAGAGTCTCTTATTTTGTCACTTTCATATACTAGTGGAACCCTATACGGCCGATCTTTCACGAAAGGAGCGATTCCCATCCAAGAACACGAAGAACACGATGGGAAAACGAGGGTAAACACAAGAGGAATCACTAAACCCACAAGATATAGTCACACATATGCTAGATCCTCGAAACACAAAGGGAAATACACGATCCAAAGTCAACAACGGAAGATACAAAGGGTAACCAGTTCTTCTCCATGAGGAGGTCTTGATGGGGCCACCCAAGAGGGGGTCTTGAATCCGCTTGGAAGGATCTTCTCCGGCAGAGGCGCGATCTCCGAGGAGAAGGTAACCAAGTGGATGAGCAAAGCTCTCACACAAATATGAGCTAATCCTTTGCTAACCCTAACTAGGAGGAGGGGGTGTCCTATTTATAGTCATAGTGCAAATGGGGCGAAGTGAAGGGGTACATGGGCCTCAGCCTGCAACTGGACACAGCCAGGGACCGGGCATCCGCTGGGCACCAGACGTCTGGTGGTTCCAGGGCACCGGTCGTCCGCTAGCGCCGGACGTCCGCTGAAAGTGTTCTGTGGTCAGGATACCGGACGTCCGGAAGTCTCGGACTTCCGTTAATATTGCCGGACGTCCGGTGCGCAGTCGGACGTCCGCTCGCTGGGAGGGCTGTAGCTGGCGTAGGCTGGTCTTCAGGCGCCGGTCATCCGCTGAGGGTCGGACGTCCGCTCGCTGTGAGAGGCCGGTCGTTCGGTGTCATCCGGACGTCCGCTCGCTGGAGCTTCTTCGGTAGTTCCTTGTACTTGGTGTCCTCGCCGTCTTGTCCATGGTCTTCCTCTTTGTTCCTAGTCATGCATAGCACATATATTTGAGGTATTAGCCATGTCTCACATATGGAAAGTGATGGTTCGAAGAGGAGCGAGTTCACCTTGTGTCCAATGGTGTATGTTCGAGGTCTCGTCATATGTCCTCTTGGGGCTTGGAGAGTAGTCGGAGTGTACATGAGGATGAACGTGGGATGCTCCACAAATTTTGATGCAAAATGTTAGCAAGAGTCAATAATGTTGAAAGAGATTCAAAAATTCGCAAGTGAAACAAGTAGAGCAATAGCAATGAATGGCACACGGAAACACACACACGGATAGATAAATGGGGTCGTGCAACCAAGGAATGAGCTCAAAATGTGGAATCCACGGAAAACGCTCGTGTTGCACAACTCAAGAGAGACGCTAGCATGATTGCTCTATAGGCGGATACGACACTTGTGCACAACCTATAAGATGTGAAATGTATGAGCTTTCTATCCCAAGTATGCTATGTGGATGATGTTCCCAGTGTTCACTCAAGATGATCCAAGATGATCGGATATGACAATCTTATATGCAATGTGGTATGATGCTATGTCACTTGCTTACAAGTTTCTTTGCTCTCTCTCTCTCTTTTTGGGTATGGCCACTTTATCACAATGCACAAACCAAGATAGCAAATGTGTATATGCGGGAACAAACTTGAGGCACATGAGATGATATGATACCAATATGATATGGTATGTATGCAATGGATGGTGTAGATCGATGATCACTAATGTGCACAAGTAACGTTGCCGGCAATACTCAAATGGCTAGTCTCGATAGGCAAGTGACGCAAAATAGGCTAGGGGTTATCAATGCAATTGCAAGAAGAATGTACAATGATGTCGTCGAGGTTACCGTCCTTTGCGATGAAGAGTGGAGGTGTTCTTGATGTAGATACCAAGATGATGGAGACTCGTCCCTAAGTAGCCGAAACAGCTTAGGAAACGGAAAAACCACAACTCAAAATCTCAAGGACAAATGTCAAATGGTGGTAGCGGAAAGCGGTGGTAGTTTTGCACTTGGCAATGCGGAAGTGGAATGATGGGTTATGCCAGTCAATGTTGAAGTGATCGTCCCTAAGTAGCCGAAACACCTTAGGAGATGCAAGCCACAACTCAAACAAGCTAGAACAAATTCGGGTTAAGTTGGGGTGGTGGAAGTGTATGGTGGACAAGCCTATGCGGAAGTGGTGGTGGTGGTTGATGAAGAAGCAACCGTCCCTAAGTAGGCGAAACACCTTAGGAGACTCGAATCACTACTCAAGCAACCATGGGGAACAAAATTGGTTAGGTTGTGGAAGTCGGTGGTGGTTATGCGGAAGATATGGTGGAAGCCCTAGGCAAAGATGCCAAATTTCCAAAACATTCGATGGAGTCAAATGATGTTGGTGGTATTTTTGTGGGAAGGGGGATGTCAAGGGCTTCAAAACGAGCTAAAGAACGTCAAAATCAGAGTTCGGATGAATTAGTTACGGACAAAACAACAATCAGCCGAAGTTGATATGTACAGGTAGCGGACGTCTAGAAAGCGACGGATGTCCCGTGGCCGGACGTCCGGTGAGCTCGGAAATCCGCTAATTTCGTTCTGGAATGGGATGCCGGACGTCCAGTAAGTAGCGGATGTCCGGTGGTTCCTGGGGCTCCGGACGTCCGGTAAAGTGGCGGTCGTCCGGTGGGTCGGGGTCAACGCGGGATTTGAGCTCCGGGATGCGATTTTGGGCGGAAAATGTAGATTTTGGGGGCAAAATTGAGGAGATTTCGAGGATGAAAGATGGGGAAACTTGGGGAAATGCTAGATCCACTCGAAACCAAGCAAATCCATGGATCAAAATCAACAAAACATCATCAAACTAACAAATCACAAAAAAAATTGGGGCTATTTTTGGTGGGGATTTTCGAAATTTAGGACGAAATCAAGCAAAAGAAAGCTAGAAAACAAGGGGTAGGGCCTCCAAATTCGTGATCAACCTTGCTCTGATCCAAGATGATGTAGGGTGGAACCCTATACGGCCGATCTTTCACGAAAGAGCGATTCCCATCCAAGAACATGAAGAACACGAGGGGAAAACGAGGGAAAACACAAGAGGATTCACTAAACCCACAAGATATAGTCACACATATACTAGATTCTCGAAACACAAAGGGCAATACACGATCCAAAGTCAACAACGGACGATACAAAGGGTAACCGATTCTTCTCCGTGAGGAGGTCTTGATGGGGCCACCCGAGAGGGGGTCCTGAATCCGCTTGGAAGGATCTTCTCCGGTGGAGGCGCGGTCTCCGAGGAGAAGGTAACCAAGTGGATGAGCAAAGCTCTCACACAAATATGAGCTAATCCTTTGCTAACCCTAACTAGGAGGAGGGGGTGTCCTATTTATAGTCATAGTGCAAATGGGGGCGAAGTGAAGGGGTACATGGGCCTCAGCCCGCAACTGGACACAGCCAGGGACCGAGCGTCCGCTGGGCACCGAACGTCCGGTGGTTCCAGGGGGACCGGTCGTCCGCTAGCGCCGGACGTCCGCTGAAAGTGTTCTATGGTTGGGATACCGGACGTCCGGAAGTCTCGGACTTCCGTTAATATTGCCGAACGTCTGGTGCGCGGTCGGACGTCCGCTCGCTGGGAGGGCTATAGCTGGCGTAGGCTGGTCTTCAGGCGCCGGTCGTCCGCCGAGGGTCGGACGTCCGCTCGCTGTGAGAGGCCGGTCGTCCGGTGTCGTCCGGACGTCCGCTCGCTGGAGCTTCTTCGGTAGTTCCTTGTACTTGGTGTCCTCGCCATCTTGTCCATGGTCTTCCTCTTTGTTCCTAGTCATGCATAGCACATATATTTGAGGTAGTAGCCATGTCTCACATACGGAAAGTGATGGTTCGAAGAGGAGCGAGTTCACCTTGTGTCCAATGGTGTATGTTCGAGGTCTCGTCATATGTCCTCTTGGGGCTTGGAGAGTAGTCGGAGTGTACATGGGGATGAAGGTGGGATGCTCCCATCAACATGATTGCTTTATTAGTATGCTTTAAATGTTATTATTTTTATGTCAATATTAAAGTTTTGTCTTGAATCTTCCGGATCTGTGCATTCATGCCACAATAAAGAAAATTACACTGATAATTATGTTAGGTAGCATTCCACATCAGAAATTCTATTTTTATCATTTACCTACCCCGAGGACGAGCAGGAATTAAGCTTGGGGATGCTTGATACGTCTCCAACGTATCTATAATTTTTTATTGTTCCATGCTATTATATTATCTATTTTGGATGTTTAATGGGCTTTAATATGCTCTTTTATATTATTTTTGGGACTAACCTATTAACCGGAGGCCTAGTGCTAATTTCTGTTTTTTTTCCTATTTTAGAGTTTCGCGGAAAAGGAATACCAAGTGGAGTCCAAATGGAATGAAACCTTTGCGATGATCTTTCTTGGAACGAAAGCAATCCAGAAGACTTGGAGTCAATGTTTGGAACTCCACGAGGCGGCCACGAGGCAGGAGGGCGCGCCCAGGGGGGTAGGCGCGCCCCCACCCTCGTGGGCCCCTCATAGCTCCGCCGATGTACTTCTTTTGCCTATATATACTCTTATACCCTAGATCGATCGTAGAGAGCCACGAAACCACTTCTCCACCGCCGCAACCTTGTGTACCCGTGAGATCCCATCTTGGGGCCTTTTCCGGCGATCTACCGGAGGGGGAATCGATCATGGAGGGCTTCTACATCAACACCATTGCCTCTCCGATGAAGCGTGAGTAGTTTACCGCAGACATTCGGGTCCATAGTTATTAGCTAGATGGCTTCTTCTCTCTCTTTGATTCTCAATACAAAGTTCTCCTCGATGTTCTTGGAGATCTGTTCGATGTAATACTCTTTTGCGGTGTGTTTGCCGAGATCTGATGAATTGTGGATTTATGAACAAGATTATCTATGAATATTATTTGGTTCTTCTCTGAAGTCTTATATGCATGATTTGATATCTTTGCAAGTCTCTTCGAATTATCGGTTTAGTTTGGCCTACTATATTGATCTTTCTTGCAATGGTATAAGTGCTTAGCTTTGGGTTCAATCTTGTGGTGTCCTTTCCGAGTGACAGTAGGGGCAGCAAGGCACGTATTGTACTGCTGCCATCAAGGATAAAAAGATGGGGTTTATATCATATTGCTTGAGTTTATCCCTCTACATCATGTCATCTTGCATAATGCGTTACTCTGTTCTTATGAACTTAATACTCTAGATGCATGCTGGATAGCGATCGATGTGTGGAGTAATGGTAGTAGATGCAGAATCGTTTTGGTCTACTTGACACAGACGTGATGCCTATATTCATGATCATTGCCTTAGATATCTTCATAACTATGCGCTTTTCTATCAATTGCTCGACAGTAATTTGTTCACCCACTGTAATACATGCTATGTTGAGAGAAGCCACTAGTGAAACCTATGGCCCCGGGGTCTCTTTCTTATTATATTGCATCTCTTTTATTTACATCGCATCTCGTTTACTATTTTGCAATCTTTACTTTCCAATCTATACAACAAAAATACCAAAAATATTTACTTTACTATCTTTATTAGATCTCACTTTTGCGAGTGATCGTGAAGGGATTGACAACCCCTTTATCGCTTTGGTTGCAATGTTCTTGATTGTTTGTGCAGGTACTAGGTGACTTGTGCGTTATCTCCTACTGGATTGATACATTGGTTCTCAAAACTGAGGGAAATACTTACGCTACTTTGCTGCCTCACCCTTTCCTCTTCAAGGGAAAACCAACACATGCTCAACAGGTAGCAAGAAGTATTTCTGGCGCCATTGCCGGGGAGATCTACGCCAAGTCAAGAGATACCAAGTACCCATCATAAACTCTTCTCCCTCGCATTACATTATTTGCCATTCGCCTCTCGTTTTCCTCTCCCCAACTTCTAAAACGATTTTCGAAAACCTTTGACTTTTCTTCGCCCCTCTTCCATTCGATCTTGTGTTACCATGTGCCTTCTTTTTGCTTGCATCTTTGCTTGCTGAAAGTTTATGGATCCTCATCCACTTGCCAATCTTTTTAAGAGATCCAATTATGATGAACCATTTTCTAGTGATTTTTGTGCACTAGATTATCTTTATGAAGTTTTGCTTGAAATTCGCGAATCTGAAACTTGTGATGATGTACATTATGAAGTGATTCACGATAGATCTTTGAATAAAAAGCATGATTGCAATGATTGCAATGATGTTATTAGAAATTCTATTAATGTCAATTGTGCTAATAATATGCAAAATACTAAGCTTGCGGATGCTAGTTTTGCTATGTCCACTACTTGTTGCAATGATCAAGATTGGGGTGATTCTTCTTATGATCTTGAAAATTTATTTAAGCCCCATGATGAATATGAGATTGATAATAATATTTGCAATAATATTGAAAGTGGGCTTGGAAGAGCGTCAACTTTAGATCCCACATATTTGGATAATGTTCAATCTTATGAAATCTTTGATAAAAGTGGGTTCGGAGAGGTCATGACTTTATTTTATGATGATCCCACTATTTCGGAAGAGTGTCAATTTGCATACATGTCGATCATGTAGAGAATCTGCTTTGTGATAGCTATATTGTTGAATTTGTGTATGATCCCACATGCAATTACAATTAGAGGGGAAAATATGGTTGTAGAAATTTTCATGTTACTATATTACCTCTCGTTATGTTGAGATTGCTTTTGTTTCTTCCTTCTTCCGTGCATATGCTAGTTTTTGCTTGCCTTAATAATTTGTTTGCTTATAAAATGCCTATGCATAGGAAGCATGTTAGACTTAGATTTGTTTGTCACATGTTTTATGATGCTCTCTTTGTTTCAATTGCTATCTTTCATGTGAGCATCAATAAAATTATCAACGCCTAGCTAAAAGGTTTTAAAGAAAAGCGCCTATTGGGAGGCAACCCAATTTTATTTTTGTTGTTTGATTTTTGTTCCTGTTTAGTAATAAATAGTTCATCTAGCTTCTGTTAGATGTGGTTTAATGTTTTAATTAGTGTTTGTGCCAAGTAGAACCTTTGGGAAGACTTGGGTGAAGTCTTTGCGATCTTGCTGTAAAAAACAGAAACTTTTGCGCTCACTAGATTAGCTGCCATGTTTTACTGGAGTTTGATTTTAGGTTGATTATTTTTGAATATGATTAATAGACAAATTACTCACGTACACCAATTTATTTCAGGATTGTTGGAGTTCCATAAGTATTCTAACAAATCAGATTGCTACAGACTGTTCTGTTTTTGACAGATTCTGTTTCCGTATGTTGTTTGCTTATTTTGATGAATCTATGAGTAGTATCGGGGGGTATGAACCATAGAGAAGTTGGAATATAGTAGTTTTAACACCAATATAAATAAAGAATGAGTTCATTACAGTATCTTAAAGTGGTGGTTTATTTTCTTATACTAACGGAGCTCATGAGATTTTCTGTTGAAGTTTTGTGTTGTGAAGTTTTCAAGTTTTTGGGTAAACATTTGATGGATTTTGGAATAAGGAGTGGCAAGAGCCTAAGCTCGGGGATTCCCAAGGCACCCCAAGGTAAAATTCAAGGACAATCATAAGCCTAAGCTTGGGGATGCCCTGGAAGGCATCCCCTCTTTCGTCTTCGTCTATCGGTAACTTTACTTGAGGCTATATTTTTATTCACCACATGATATGTGTTTTGCTTAGAGCGTCTTGTCTGATTCGAGTCTTTGATTTTTAGTTTACCACAATCAACCTTGCTGTACGCACCTTTTGGGAGAGACACGCATGAATCGGAATTTATTAGAATACTCTATGTGCTTCACTTATATCTTTTGAGCTAGATAATTTTGCTCTAGTGCTTCACTTATATCTTTTAAGAGCACGGTGGGGGTTTTAGTTTATAGAAATTATTGATCTCTCATGCTTCACTTATATTATTTTGAGAGTCTTTTATAACAGCACGGTAATTTTCTTTGGCTATAAAACTAGTCCTAATATGATGGACATCCAAGATGGGTATAATAAAAACTTTCATATAAAGTGCGTTGAATACTATGAGAAGTTTGATGCTTGATGATTGTTTTGAGACATGAGGATGGTGATATTAGAGTCATGCTAGTAGATAATTGTGAATTTGAGAAATACTTGTGTTGAGGTTTGCAAGTCCCGTAGCATGCACGTATGGTAACCGTTGTGTAACAAATTTGAAGCATGAGGTGTTTCTTCATTTCTCTTCCTTATGAGTAGCGGTCGGGGACGAGTGATGGTCTTTTCCTACCAATCTACCCCCCCCCCCTAGGAGCATGCACGTAGTGCTTGGTTTTGATGACTTGTAGATTTTTGCAATAAGTATGTGAGTTCTTTATGACTAATGTTGATTGCATGGATTATACGCACTCTCACCTTCCACTGTTGCTAGCCTCTCTAGTACTGTGCAACTTTCGCCGGTACCATAGACCCACCATTTACCTTCCTCAAAACAGCCACCATACCTACCTATTATGTCGTTTCCATAGCCATTCCGAGATATATTGCCATGCAACTTTTCTGTCGTTCCGTCTATTATGACACACTCCATCATTGTCATATTGCCTTGCATGATCATGTAGTTGACATCGTATTTGGGGCAAAGCCACCATTCATAATTTTTTCATACATGTCACTCTTTATTCATTGCACATCCCGGTACACCGCTGGAGGCACTCATATAGTCATATTTTGTCCTAAGTATCGAGTTGTAATCCTTGAGTTGTAAATAAATAGAAGGGTGATGATCATCATTATTAGAGCATTGTCCCGTGTGAGGAAATAAAAAAAGAGGCCAAAGAAGCCAATGAAAAAAAAGGGGAGGCCAAAGAAGCGAATAAAAAAAGAGAGAAAAACAGAGAAGGGACAATGCTACTATCCTTTTGCCACACTTGTGCTTCAAAGTAGCACCATGATCTTTATGAGAGAGAGTCTCTTATTTTGTCACTTTCATATACTAGTGGGAATTTTCATTATAGAACTTGGCTTGTATATTCCAATAACGGGCTTCCTCAAAATGCCCTGGGTCTTCGTCAGCAAGCAAGTTGGATGCACACCCACTTTGTTTCTTTTGTTGAGCTTTCATACATTTGTAGCTCTAGTGCATCCATTGCATGGCAATCCCTACTCACTCACATTGATATATATTGATGGGCATCTCCATAGCCCATTAATACGCCTAGTTGATGTGAGACCATATTCCTCCTTTTTTGTCTTCTCCACAACCACCACTCTATTCCACCTATAGTGCTATGTCCATGGCTCACGCTCATGTATTGCGTGAAAGTTGAAAAAGGTTGAGAAGACTAAAGTATGAAACAATTGTTTGGCTTGTCATTGGGGTTGTGCATGATCTGAATATTTTGTGTGACGAAGATGGAGCGGATGAACTTTCTTTCGCCATGATATTTTGAGAAGACATGATTGCTTTATTAGTATGCTTGAAGTATTATTATATTTATGTCAATATTAAACTTTCGTCTTGAATCTTTCGGATCTGAACATTCATGCCACAATAAAGAAAATTACATTGATAATTAAGTTAGGTAGCATTCCACATAAAAAATTTTGTTTTTATCATTTACCTACTCGAGGACGAGCAGGAATTAAGCTTGGGGATGCTTGATACGTGTCCAACGTATTTATAATTTTTTATTGTTCCCTGCTATTATATTATCTGTTTTGGATGTTTAATGGGCTTTTATATGCTCTTTTATATTATTTTTGGGACTAACCTATTAACCGGAGGCCCAGTGCCAATTTCTGTTTTTTTGCCTATTTTAGAGTTTCACAGAAAAGGAATACCAAATGGAATGAAACCTTTGCGATGATTTTTCTTGGACCGAAAGCAATCCAGAAGACTTGGAGTCTAAGTCTGGAACTCCACGAGGCGGCCACGAGGCAGGAGGGCACGCCCAGAAGGGGGTAAGCGCACCCCCCACCCTCGTGGGCCCCTATTAGCTCCACCGACGTATTTCTTTCGCCTATATATACTCTTATACCCTAGATCGATTGCAGAGAGCCACGAAACCACTTTTCCACCACCACAACCTTCTGTACCAGTGAGATCCCATCTTGGGGCCTTTTCCGGCGATCTACCGGAGGGGGAATCGATCACGGAGGGCTTCTACATCAACACCATTGCCTCTTTGATGAAGCGTGAGTAGTTTACCACAGACCTTGGGTCCATAGTTATTAGCTAGATGGCTTCTTCTCTCTCTTTGATTCTCAATACAAAGTTCTCCTCGATGTTCTTGGAGATCTATTCGATGTAATACTCTTTTGCGGTGTGTTTGCCGAGATCCGATGAATTGTGGATTTATGAACAAGATTATCTATTAATATTATTTGGTTCTTCTCTGAATTCTTATATGCATGATTTGATATCTTTGCAAGTCTCTTCGAATTATCGATTTAGTTTGGCCTACTAGATTGATCTTTCTTGCAATGGGAGAAGTGCTTAGCTTTGGGTTCAATCTTGCGGTGTCCTTTCTCAATGACAGTAGGGGCAGCAAGGCACGTATTGTATTGTTCCCATCGAGGATAAAAAGATGGGGTTTATATCATATTGCTTGACTTTATCCCTCTACATCATGTCATCTTGCTTAATGCGTTACTCTGTTCTTATGAACTTAATACTCTAGATGCATGCTGGATAGCGGTCGATGTGTGGAGTAATAGTAGTAGATGCAGAACCGTTTCGGTCTACTTGACACGAACGTGATGCCTATATTCATGATCATTGCCTTAGATATCTTCATAACTGTGCGCTTTTCTATCAATTGCTCGGCAGTAATTTGTTCACCCACCGTAATACATGCTATCTTGAGAGAAGCCACTAGTGAAACCTATGGCCCTCGGGTCTCTTTCTTATTATATTGCATCTCTTTTATTTACATCGCACCTCGTTTACTATTTTGCAATCTTTACTTTCCAATCTATACAACAAAATACCAAAAATATTTACTTTACTATCTTTATTAGATCTCACTTTTGCAAGTGACCGTGAAGGGATTGACAACCCCTTTATCGCGTTGGTTGCAAGGTTCTTGATTGTTTGTGCAGGTACTAGGTGACTTGTGCGTTGTCTCCTACTGGATTGATACCTTGGTTCTCAAAACTGAGGGAAATACTTATGCTACTTTGCTGCATCACCCTTTCCTCTTCAAGGGAAAACCAACGATGCTCAAGAGGTAGCATCCGCCTCCAAAACGGTGACATGGAGCGCCTGATCTGTGGCTGTACTGCACTCGAGTACCTTCATCTTCATGTGTTCAATGGGTTGAGTAGCTTCCACATCACCTCCATGACTCTCTGAACTATTTATGTGTGTTGCTGGTGCGGCAAAAACACATTACAAGATGTGTACTACGGTATGGTCATTAAGGACACACCTTCACTTGAGAGATTACTTGTAGTTGATCAAGAAGGTCCAACAAGAATCAATGTCATTTCTGCGCTGAAATTGACAGTGGTGGTCTACTCATCTGACAAATACTCCGAACTTGTTATTGGATCCACACCCATTTTGGTACAACAGCCGCCTTCTACATCTCCTTCTAGAAATTGACATTATTTCTAATTTTGAAGATGTATGTTCATCTGTCATCTAGAAAATGATTCCGGGAAGCTTGACCCCAAAACTGCGCACAGTGAAGGTCTTGGCACTAGAATCTATCAGCCCCAACCTGGAGCAAGTTGTCAGTTTCCTGAGATGCTTTCCGTGCCTGGAGAAGCTATATATTGAGGTGATGTTCCTTTCCTGTTAAATGTTAACCATAAGGGAGTTCAATTTGTGACACCTTTTCCAAGTTTATATTGACAATGTACTACGATTTCTGAAGGATTTTTTGGAAGACTTCAGTACATACATGTTCCCCCCCCCCATATTGGTTGCTTGATCCATATGGTTACAATCCATAAGCATTTCTCCTCTGGATTCATCTGTACTAGTTTTCTTAGCGAACTTCTCATCCACTCCAACCTCTTGTGAAGAAGGCTACATTCTTCTAGATTGTAATCAAATGCCCATGTTAATCATGTCGGATCGAAGATGGCATGTTAGTGCATTTTACAAATCCTGCAAACCAAATAGGCATGTAGTAGTGTTCAAAACTGCATTTAGGCACTAACATGTTTTCTTCTTTTGCAGATAAGATTAGGCCCGGTGGTGGATAATGTGATACAATATAACAATCACATTGAATGCCTAGATCTAGATCTCTCATAAATTACTTTGAACTCCTACCGAGGGACCTTACCGGAGATTATATTTGCTAGGTTCTTTGTTTTCAGAGCAAGGGTGCTGAAGGTAATGAGGTTTGCCCTACCTTTATTTCGCAAAAATGAATGCCGGCGGCTGCGGCAGAATGGAATAGGCTTCGGAAATGCTGAATTTCAGTTTGGAACTTCAGATGACAGAGTAATCGGAAGTCATCGTGTCAACCCCATACATGACTTCTCAGTGGCTGACCTGTTTGCAAAAATTATGAGGTTTCGAAACCAGACATACAAGTGGTAATATTAGTTTGAACCTCTCTAATATCCATGTTCAGCGGATCGGCGCGAGCATTTGCAGCTGATGAGCTGAATTTCATTTCTAATATCAGTTTGAACCTTGTAATCTTTGAATTTGAGCCATATAACTCTGGAATTTGAACCTTGTAATATTTTGAGCTTTTGTGGTACAATCTTTGAAATGGCATCGTATGAGACTCGTATATTGGTAGCACTATTTTGACCTTAGTATGCAATGGACTTACATTTTATTAACCATTCTCGAATCTGTTTACCTTGTCGATCTCATAGCACACGATCTATATAGCTAACTCAACTGCGATCTTCGACATTATTGCACACAGTTGGTTTCTTCAACCGTGTGCCCTGTAGAGCGCAGAATTAATTATCGCACTCGAGTGTCCATCATCACCCTTCTGTGTAACTTTGAGCTCATCACCCACGGTAAACTTATGACCGAAGTCATTCCACACATTTCATTTTTACAAAGATTTTTGCCAATAAACACCCATGATTTGCCCCTCTTCTAGCTCGCGTGGCCAAACTAGCCGGGCAGGAAGCTTGCACAGTAAACTATGCGGTAGCGCGGGAACAGGCTCACCAACAATACATTTGGCGCCTATTCGAGCCCACGCGTGGTCAAATGAAACGCGTGCGGTGCGGTGTTGTCAAGCGTGCACTAGAATCGTCCGCTATGAATGCGGTGACAAGACATGACGATTACAGGCCGGCCCGCCCCCATTTATTACAGTGGCCATTTAACCCTTCTGTCTCTTCAACCTTTCAATCGCGCCCCACCATTGCAAGAAGCACATCCACCACGACAAATTCTTAGAGGGTATCCTGCACGGCTCCAATGGCGCTCCGAGCGGCTGCCAATGACGAGCAGCAGTTCACCATGCATGCCATGGTGGACACCAACAGAAGGTCAACGGTGCTCTCGGTGGTGTAGACCAACAACCCGGTCTGGGTGGAGCACTCCATCCACATCGTGGAGCTTCTTGCTGAGGAGAAGTACAAGGTGGTCGGGTTCGACCTCGGGTACGCCTGGACTCGTGCCGGACCTCGTCCCTAGGTCGTTGTTGCCCAGATGTGCGTGCGCAGTCACGTCCTCGTCTACCACTACTGCCTGGCCACAAGGCCTTGCGAGCATTTCTCCAGGTTTGTCAATAGCCCCCACTACATGTTCTCTATGGTGGACATCACCAACGATGTAAAGGTGCTCGAGAATTCGGGCATCGCCTGCCAGAATCTTGTCGACATCCAGGGCCAATACAAGATCTGGGGCAACAATAAGCATGAGAAGGACTCACTGGTTCACCTCGCTGAGTCCATCATTGATCCCTACTATAGAGACATGAAGGATTCCTGCAACAAGGACAAGCGTGCTTGGCACTCGGCCTGGATGGAGAAACTCGACAAAGCTCACGCCGTGTACGCGACCAAGGAGGCGTACACGAGCTACGAGATGTACATGCAGATTGTTGACATGAGGAAGTGCCTCCTTCCACAAAACGGCCAGGGATCCAGCCGGAAGCAGAGCAATGGCAAGAATCGTCACAACAAGTAGATGATTAGATCCTTGTTTCTCCTAGTTCAGTATGCATGTAATTGCTTACTTTGGTGTGTGGAAATGTTATGTGTGTAGTCACTTGTGTAATTGTATGCTTAATTTGGTTTTGCAATGCTGTCTTTTTAAGTATATATGTTGATGCTTTATAGACTAAACATTGGAACCCGTCGGCGATGATTTCATCAATCACTGACAATTGTATACCAACAATTGTTTCCTCACAACACACACGGCATGTTAACCGGAATCATCTGTGTTGTTATTAGTCTTCCCACACATTACCAATTACAGACATGTTTGTCGCGTACCACACACATCTTGTTATTCTGTTCTCTTGGCTCAACGCAAACAATTCATCCGAGTGAACCATATGCCGTATATCGCACACACCTTCATCTGGCTACCCGTTTCTGTTGTTTCGCATCATCACACATAGTTTATCTGAGTGAACTATATGCCGTATATCGCACACGCCTTCATCTGGCTACCTGTTTCTTTTGTTCTACCTCATCACAAACAGTTCATTGAACTGAACCATATGCCGCGCATCGCACACGCAACTAAAATCTGAACCATGTTTGATGTATCCTTCATCGCAAATGTTTTGCATCTTTTTAACGGTTATTTTACATCACCGTTTGTGACTAATGCATCGCACACAGTTTCGTCAAAGGGTCTCTGATCCTAGTATCGCGTTAGCAGCATCCTGAAGTAGTGGCACCATCTCCTCTCAAACCATAGTTCATCTCTTGTGTTCAATCTTTGTACCGGAACCTCGTATTGGTACCTGTGGGTGACTAGTAGTGTTGATTAGATCTTGTAGTTGATTACTATATGGCTTATTTGGTGGAATATTATATGTTCAGATCCATTATGCTATTTAATACCCCTCTGATCTTGAGCATGATTATTATTTGTGAGTAGTTACTTTTGTTCTTGAGGTCACAGGAGAAATCTTGTTACAAGTAATCATGTGAACTTGATATGTGTTTGATATTTTGATAATATTTATGTTGTGATTCCCTTAGTGGTGTCATGTGAACGTCAACTACATGGCACTTCACCATATTTGGGCCTAAGGGAATGTATTGTGGAGTAGTTATTTGATAATTTGATATGCGCTACTTCGTAAGGGACCGATTTGGATCCAAATGTTTCCTTATATGGTTATATTTTATCTTAATAGTTTTCTCATAGTTGCGGATGCTTGCGAGGGGGTTAATCACAAGTGGGAGGTTCGTTCAAGTAAGAACAGCACCCAAGCTCCGGTCCACCCACATATCAAATTATCAAAGTAGCAAACGCAAATCAAACCAACATGATGAAAGTGACTAGATGAAATTCCGGTGTAACCTGAAGAACGCTTTGCTTGTTATAAGAGACCGTCTTGGCCTGTCCTTTGCCACAAAAGGATTGGGCTAACTTGCTGCACTTGATTTACCGTTTTCGTTACTTGTCCATTACAAATTATCTTGCTATCAAACTACCTGTTACCGTTTATTTCAATGCTTGCAGAAAATACCTTGCTGAAAGTCACTTGTCATTTCCTTCTGCTCCTTGTTGGGTTTGACACTCTTATCGAGATTGAACCCCTATATTTGTGGGTCACCTCATGTTCTTAATCGGGAGGCCAGAACTAGAGAGGGCAATCTTTGTTCTTCGTCATCACCAACCCTCCATCACCAATTCCATGATGCTCCCCACTGGGAGTGAGTAATTCCTTCGTAGGCTCCCTGGCCAGTGAGGAGTTGGATGAGATTCATCATGTAATCGATTTAGTTTTTTTAGAGCTTGCTCCCTAGTATCCATTATGTTCTGAGATTGATGTTGTTATGACTTTGTCATGCTTAATGCTTGTCACTAGGGCCCAAGTGCCATGATTTCAGATCTGAATCGTTTATGTTTTCACCATCATATCTATGTTCTAGATCCGATCTTGCAAGTCATATGCACCTATTATGTGTTATGATCCGTAAACCCGAATGTGACAACAATTGGGATACTTTCCGTTGATGACCGTAGTTTGAGGAGATCATGTATTCACTATGTGCGAATGCTTTGCTCCGGTTCTCTATTAAAAGGAGGCCTTAATATCCCTTAGTTTCCTTATGGACCCCGCTGCCACGGGAGGGTAGGACAAAAGATGTCATGCAAGTTCTTTTCCATAAGCATGTATGACTATTTACGAAATACATGCCTGCATTATATTTATGAACTAGAGCTAGTTCTGTGTCGCCCTAGCTTGTTCTCAATATCATTCAACGAATGCACCGACCCAATGCCTACGAGTTTTCCACATATTGTTCTTGCTAAGTTACTATTGCTATTGCTACTGCTACAACTGCTACAAAATTGTTACTAATGTTACCATTACCACTCCTATTGTTACTACTACTATCAAACTATCATATTATTGTGCTATTGATCACTTTGCTACAGATATTTAATCTCCAGGTGTCGTTGAAATGACAACTCAACTGCTAATACTTACAAATACTCTTTGGATCCCCTAGTGTCGAATCTATAAATTTGGGTTGAATGCTCTACCCTCGAAAACTGTTGCGATCCCCTATACTTGTGGGTTATCAGCATGTTCCTTATTACTTGGTAGACCATGTCAATTTGATAAAAATTCCGTACACCATGGTAGAAACAATCAATATACTCTTGTTCATATGGATAAACATATTACTTTGCTTCCTATGTCTCCTGATTCCATTTTGAAAGATGATATTAATAGAGCTAGTAAAGAAAAATAGGAGAAAAATAAGAGTGAAAATCAGATTGTGGCAAAAGAATTTGAGCAACAAATGAAGCCTAATAATAAACCATCTAGTGTTGCTTCTGGAATTAAATAGAGAAGTGGATGTTTACTTGCCACCAAATCTGATATTGATGATCTATATTTCACCAAATTTGTTTGCTATGCTTTTGTGTGCAAAGAGGCATTATTTTCAGTCGAGGACGTGCCTTCCTCTTTGCCTCCTGCTGTCACTAACATTTTGCAGGAGTTCAGTGACGTGTTTCCACAAGACGTACCACCGGGATTATCACCTATTCAAGGGATTGAGCATGAAATTGACTTAATTCCTGGTGCTTCGCTGCCAAACCGTGCACTGTACCGAACCAATCCAGAGGAGACGAAGGAGATTATGCGTCAAGTACAGGAGCTGCTCGACAAAGGTTATATACGTGAGTCCCTTAGTCCTTGTGTTGTTCCTATTATTCTAGTGTCGAAAAAGGATGGTACGTCGTGTATTTGTGCTGATTGTAGAGGCATTAATAATATTACTATTCGTTATCGTCATCCTATTCCTAGGATTGATGATATGCTTGATGAATTGAGTGGCTCTACAATTTTATTGTAACATCCCAAATTTTCAGATTTGGTATGTTAATAGGATCATTATTTTTCATCGTGATTTCTATGCATATTTGAATTTTCTGTTTATTCAAAGTGTTCTCCAACTCAAGGCAAAAAATTTGGAGTGGAGATAATATGACTTCTCCCCTATTAATTATATTTGGAAAACGCTAAGAATATATTCTAGTGTCTAACTAAATTATTTTGGAGTTTTTGAACTCAAAATTATTTATTAGTTGTTTATGATGCTCTTTATGTGCTTGTATTGCATAATTGTTTTTTTAAGTGCATTTGTGTTGTAAAAATGTTCACTATTTTGTAAAGTAGCAGTAATGTTTTAATTTGAGTTCTGTATATTTTTCTAGGATTTAAGTTCCTATTTATTTAGCTTTACTTAATTCCTGTAGCAAATGTTTAAAAAAAGGGCAACACGTGCACTGTGCAGTCGGGCAGCAAAGCTGCAGCCCAAGTTCTTTTCCTCAACCCCCCCCCCCCCCCCCCCCGCGTGCTAAGCAGCACCAGCAAGCCGGAGGCCCATTTCCGCTGAGCAACCAGCCCAGCACCGCAACCCTCTTCCCTTTCTATTTTTTTCTTCTCTTTCGCTGACCACCAGGACCCACCTGTCATCTCTGTCCTTGCCGTGTTCTTCCTGGACAACGAGTCCGATCTGATTTCTTCGATCGATTTGATCGATCCGCTGCTCCTCCCGCACGCTCACCTCAATATAAATACTCATAACCCTATCGTCGTCAAATTTTTCGCCCAAATCAAGATCTCTGGTGACCTAGAGAGCCGTCGTCATCTCGCCGGAGTCCGCCACCGTCCAGAAGCTTTCCGCCGGTGCGTTTCATCGCCTCTGTAGGATTCCAGCCCCTCCTCTTGCTCCTGCTAATTTCGCCATGATCTCCTCTATCGCCTTCACCCCTGTATCGCACAGGGGAGTACCGAACCGAGCGCAAGGACCTCGATCCGAAGATCACAGCCACCGCCCGAGCTCCAGCCATCCTCTGCCGTCAACCCCGTTCGCCACCGACGCCGCTGAGGATTTCTTCGAAACCGCAGAAGAGCTCCGCGTCCCATGCGCTACCCGCTGGAGTCTGGAGACCACCGGAAGACACGCCACCATCGCCGCCTGAGCCGCCAGCGTCGTTCTTCTCCAACTCTGGTGACGCCTCAACCGGTTAACTCCGGTGAGCCGCCCTTAGCTGTCCGATCTCCATCCAACTGCTGATAGTGGATGGCATATGTTTTTTTCTGTCAAACGGTTTTTCTCTATGTTGTGGCCGTTCGCCGTTTAAGCCTCCCAGCGGACAGGTAACAGCCAGTAGAAACCCGCCACGAGGCACATCCACAGTTCCGCCGCAGTTCTTCCCAGAACGCTTTTATGGCATAATTTTTCTTGGCAAATTCCATATCAAATTTTCAAATAGGTATATCTTTTAAACCGTATATCCAAATTCACCGATTCTTTTTCCTCTGTACTCGTAGAGACCAGGAGAATATTGTGGAGCCAAATTTTCACATTTTTGAACTACTCAAATTTGAATTTGTTTAAATTTGAATTCAAACTTCCGGAGGTTATATCTTTCAAACCGTTGATCTAAATTAGTTGATTCTTTTTGCATTGTGATCCTACTAGCATGTAGAATAGTTATACCTACTGACATGTTTTGTTATTTAAGTTTTTATTTGAATTCGTTGTTGTTTACTTTAATGTGGTGTTATGAGAGTACGGTTTATTTATCGGTGCATTCATTAAACGTATAGATTGTCCGAAGTGTGAAGCGGATCAGAATTGAGCGTTAGAGTACTTCAACACCGTTCAAGGCAAGTTTGCACTTTGATTTTGCTTATCCTATATTCTGCTATGCAAGTGTGGTTTTATGCTATGATATATGTTTGGCCTGGCCGTGTTGTCATGTTTTGGTATTGATTGTATTATGTGTTGGTGTGATCAACTTGCTATGGTAGACGTGGGCATGTGTCGAGTGATGATGCATGGAAGTGGTGAGTCTTTATAGCTGTAGGCTCGGGACTTTTTCTCAGGTGAATGCGTCAATGGCTGAGCGCTCTATTGTCCCTCGAGAATGCGCCATGACTGAGCGCACTTGGGTTGTCGGGGCTTTTTCTCACGTGAATGCGTCACTGGCTGAGCGCTCTATTGTCCCTAGAGAATGCGCCAGGACTGAGCGCACTTGAGACATCTTGAATTCTTTATCATCTGTGTTTTTTGCACCTTGCCTATGTCGTGGAGGTAGGTGAAGGTAGTTTTACGCGAAACCAACTTGAGTGTTTTGTTTGTCATACGTTGCAGGTAGATGTAGGTTTGCTTTATCATTATGTGTAATTTGCCAATACATTCAATGTATTGACTCTTTGTGGCTGCAACTTATCATGTTGCAGGATATTCAAGTGATCAGTGAGATACAGTAGGGTCGCGAGTCTTCACTCAGCATTTTCGCCAGTGGGCATTGACGGGACTCGTCATTTGTTAGGCTACATTTCCGCTGTTATTATTGAATAAAGCTAGCTATGTGCTACTCAGTTTGTGATACCTTATGAATTCTGGAATATACGTTGTAGTAAATGATGCACTTATTATTTGATATTCATATGTAATGTGTGTGCTAGCGAGTCGATCCAGGGACTAGCACAGTGAGCACAGAGACATCGAAACTTATCAGGTTCGGGTCGTTACATTTATCCAAAGTTGATTTGCGTAGTGGATACCATCAAATTCGTATGAAATTGGGAGATGAATGGAAAACAACATTTAAACTAAGTTTTGATTATATGAGTGGTTGGTCATGCCTTTTGGGTTACCTAATGCACCTAGTACTTTCGTGAGATTAATGAACGAAGTTTTACGTGCTTTCATTGGACGATTTGTGGTAGTCTATTTTGATGATATACTGATTTATAGTAGATCTTTGGAGGAACATTTGGAACATGTTTGCGCTATTTTTATTGCTCTACGTGATGCATGTTTGTTTGGTAACCTTGGGAAGTGCACCTTTTGCACCGACCGAGTATCTTTTCTTCGCTATGTTGTTACTCCACAGAGAATTGAAGTTGATAAAGCTAAGATTGAAGCTACTGAGAGTTGGCTGCGACGGTCACACAAGTGAGGAGTTTTCTTGGACTCACTGGTTTCTCTAGGCGTTTTGTGAGATATTTCAGCACCATTGATGCACCTCTCAATGAGCTTACAAAGAAGGATGTGCCTTTTGTTTGGGGTACCGCACAGGAAGAAGCCTTCATGGTATTGAAAGATATGTTGACACATGCTCCATTACTCCAACTTCCTGATTTTAATAAGACTTTTGACTTTGAATGTGATGCTAGTGGAATTGGATTAGGAGGTGTGTTATTACAAGATGGTAAACCTATTGCATACTTTTCTAAAAAATTGAGTGGGCCTGGTCTGAACTATTCTACTTATGATAAAGAAATATATGTTCTTGTTCGGACTTTAGAAACATGGCAACATTATTTATGGCCTAAAGAATTTGGTATACATTCCGATCATGAATCTTTGAAACATATTAAAAGTCAAGCCAAACTGAATCATAGACATTCTAAATGGGTTGAATTCATTGAGACTTTACCTTATGTCATTAAACACAAGAAGGGTAAATAAAATGTTATTGCTAATGCATTGTCTAGTGGCTATACTATGCTTTCACAACTTGACTTTAAAATATTTGGTTTTGTGACCATCATCAATATGTGCTTGATGCTGATTTTAGAGATGTAATGCAGAATTGTAAAGAAGGAAGAACATGGAATAAGTTCATCGTTAATGATGTATTTGTGTTCCGTGCTAACAAGCTATGTATTCTAGCTAGCTCCGTTCATCTTTTGTTGTTGCAGGAGGCCCATGGAGGAGGATTAATGGGAAACTTTGGCATGAAGAAGATGGAGGATGTACTTGATACACATTTCTTTTGGCCAAAGACGAGACGGGATGTTGAGCGCTCTGTTTCTTGCTGCACTACATGTCAAAAAGGTAAGTCATGACTCAATCCTCATGGTTTATATATGCCTTTGCCTGTACCTAGTGTTCCTTGGGAGGATATATCTATGGACTTTGTTTTAGGTTTACCTCAAACAAAGAAGGGGAGGGATAGCATATTTGTTCTCGTGGATAGATTCTCGAGAATAGAAAATTTTATACCATGTCATAAAAGCGATGCTGCTGCTAATGTTGTTGATTTGTTCTTTTGTGAAGTTATTCGCTTGCATGGTGTGCTCAATACTATTGTTTCAGGTCATGATACTAAGTTTCTTAGCCACTTTTGGAGATGTTTATGGGCTAAGTTGGGGACTAAACTGCTTTTTAGTACTACATGCCACCCCCAAACTAATAGACAAACTGAAGTAGTTAATAGAACATTTTCTACTATGCTTAGGGTTGTTTTGAATACTAACCTTAAAATGTGGAAAGAATGCTTGCATCAAAATGAGTTTGCTTATAATCGTCCGTTGCATTCTACTACTAAGATGTGCCCTTTTGAGGTTGTGTATGGTTACCTACCTCGTGGACCCACTGATTTGTTGCCTCTTCCACCTTCGGAGAAGGTTAATTTTGATGCTAAACAACGTGCTAAATTGATCTTAAAAATTCATGAGTTAACTAAGGAAAGTATTGATCGCATGAATTCTAAATATAAACTTGCTGGAGATAAGGGTAGTGTCGTGGTTTTGTCACGGCAGATGTCCTAGAGAAAGGACTTAGTCGTGGAGCCATCGCTACGGGTTAGCTTAAAGGGGTTAAAGCAGACAAGGGACGCAAGAGAGTTTTTATACTAGTTTGGCCCCTTACGATGAAGGTAAAAGCCTACGTCTAGTTGTGATGGAATTGATGGGGTTTTGATGACCAGGGAGCGAATACGCTTTGCCTGAGTCTCGAGTTGTTGTCTGTTGTTCTTGAACCGTCGCCGGGTCGTCCCCTTATATCCACGGGTTGATGCCCGTCGGTTTACAACATCCTGAGGCCGGCTCATAATCGTGTCCGGCTCGGTCTCTGCTACTTCTATCTTACAACACAAGTTTACATATCAATACCAGTTTATGTCTACATGCCTTAAACAGGTTTTGGGCCCTGGGCCTTCACAAAGCGTCACCGTCTGTCTTCATGGACTTCAGATACAGATGAACTTATGGGTTTAACCCAGCCTCTCCTGGCCGGTTTACGCCCAGTGGTAATATCCCCAACATTAGGCCCCTGATTGATTTGAACTGGTTCATGTCAATCCTCAATACTTAAGAAAATTTCTTCTTCAACATCTTCACATAATCTTGTAAACCGCCGTGACATCATCTTTTAGGATCATGGTAAACCGCCGTGATGTCACCTGTCATTAACGAGCCTCCGACAATCGAGGCGACAGCTCTGCCTCATATCCAAAAATTAGGCTCCTCGATTTTCACACCTGACGCTTATCTTTCTGCCCTTATAAATAGGGCCAGGGTGTCTTTCCATTTTTTTCCCTTGTGCCTCTTCGCGTCGTCGTCTTCCTTGCGCTGCCCGACCTTTGGAGCTCCGCCGCCACCGTCGACCTTCGCTTCTGCCTCAACTCCGGCCGCTGCATCACCCTGAACGCACCAGAGAATCGCGGCGCCTCTCTGCTCTTCCATCAGCATCGGTAAGCCTTCTTTCCTTCCGCCATAGATCTGTCATTAGGGTTTCAGTGTTCATCGGTGTTCGTCGGCGTTCGTCGTTGTGCAATAGCTCTTTGATTCAAACCTTGATATTTATCCTGTACGGCGATAGCCGTAGCCCTTCTTTTCCATCCATGCATCTCGTTTAAGTAGAAAATCCCCTCTGAACCTTCATCAACTGCTTCGGTACCAATATTTAGGTCTGAATATATTTTCATTTTCTGACATGCGGTAGATCCAAAATTATAATGCCAACTTGTGAAACCTGTTTTTCCCTTCACTTATACATCTTTAATACCAGATTGGGCGGTTTAACTTCATATACAAAATGATGACCCAGTAGATACCATTAGTCCCCTGTTGAACCGCCAATGCTTTCATCATTGTACTGTTTCCATTGTCAGACTCCGGTTTACGAATAACCAATTCCGGTTTGTCAATATGCTTGTATCCTTATACTGCTGTATAGTTGTCCACTGTAAATCTTAAATCGGCAATAATCATGTTTTAGATTTCCATTGTCATAGCCAAGCAACTCTATGAATGCAATTGGGCTCCCTCTCGAGTAACCGAAGAGCAGTTAAACAATCTTGTTCAAACGGCCGCTTTAGCCAAAAAAGATGTCATCCACTGGAGGGTCCCTGGCCCGGAAAATCCAAGGACGGAGAGGTAGTCGTGTTTGCTGATCATCTCGGACGAGGTTTTAGCCCTCCCGGTTCAAAAATTTTCCGAGATGTACTAGCCAATTTTCAGCTGCGCCCTCAAGACATCGGTCCCAATTCTGTGACCAACATCTGCCACTTCCAAGTCTTCTGTGAGGTTTATCTGCAAGAGGAACCTACAGTCGAACTGTTTAGGGATTTCTTTCACTTAAACCGTCGCACAGAGTTCTCGGATGGACCCAATACGGAACTGGGCGGAATGGCGGTTCAGAAAAGGAAAGAAGTCACCTTCCCTCATCCCAAACTCCACAGTCACCCCAAAGAGTGGAACCAGACTTGGTTTTATTGCATGGATACCTCTCCATCTGATGAAAACCCCCTGCCGGGTTACCGCCCTGAACGCCTGAGCAACACACATCCTTTTCCTCAGAGGCTGACTGCAAGAGAAAGGGCCAACTATGCTCCTCAATTATCAAAGCTTAGAGCCTTCATGGCAAACGGTTTGACAGGAGTTGATCTTGCTCGTTGTTGGATAAGCTGGAGTATTCTGCCCTTAAGCCGGCGCTTCGGTTTGATGTGTGAATATACGGGGAGTTTGAAGGATGCTCAGCGGCACATTGACATTCAGCTTACAGATGCAGAAGTCACTGAGGCTGTAAAAAAGATACTGAACGAACCGGAGGCTGTCTGTGCCCAAACCGGACTACTCCCTTTCTGCACCTTCAACAAACCACCAGCTGTAAGAATCATATAATCTTTTATCTGAAGTTGCTTCTGTCCAAATATTCTCTGAAAGTGTGATTATTTTCTGACAGGGTGATGATCCGTTCTGGAACAAGAAACCATCACAAGACAAACCGGCGAAGCCGCAAGACAAACCGGTCAAGCCAGTTCGTCCAAAGACCAAGGTTGTTAAAAAACCTGCCAAGAAAAGGACCAATGCATCCTCCGATCTACCAGCTGATGACGATGTGGGTAATCCGGAACTAGAGGTAGAACTTGACTCTCTTGGTTCATTTTTCGTACATCTCATTGAAAATGATTATTATCAGGACGACGCTGAAGGCAGTCATGCTGAGGACGTAGAGGTAACCATTCTTTCCTCCGATTCAGATCCTCTGCCAACATCAAAAATCCGTCAAGCAAACCAGAAAGTAAAATTTTCTCACCCTCTTGCTTATTTGGACCCAAACTTTCTTTTGAAGACGCAGCAGCTCGAGGCTCGCCGTACAACCCGGCACAGCGGCCAGGTAGTTACCTCCGCCGGTTTACCGAATAGTCTGGTTCAGAAACGCCGATCAGAGGTCTCTTATCCCATTGATACTTCATACCCCAAAGCAGGTTGTTTCCGCCAGCCTCTTAACCCGTCTGATTCAAATTATCAGGGTACTTCTCACTCATCTTCTGGCGAGTCATTGGCCACACGACTTCCACCCCTCAAAACAGTTCTTGGGTGAGCTATGCACGTGTCTTTATTCTTGATGTGTTATCTTTTCATACTTTACTGATCCTCATGTCTATCTTTTCTCAGCGCCAAGCCGAGATCCAGCAAGAAGGCTCGGTTAAGCAACCGGCTAATGATAATGTAGCTGTTGAACCGGAAAAAATGCCAGATCGAGAAGAAACCGACGCTGACGGCATGCTTAATGACCCGCCGCCTCAAGACCATGACTTCCTTGCCAAACAAGTGCAAGTTGACACCACAAGCCATGCAGACCGGCCAACCAGCCCTATCCGAACTGATGACAAACTGGTCAGTCCAGTTAAGGATACTGACAAACCACCAACTCCAGTGAAGGCTGCTGATGACCAAGATGATGACATTATAATTACTGGCACTAGCCACACCACTCCTGCCAACCCTGTCGCTTTGTCAAAGCATACTGCCAAGGACGAGCTCTCTGCTATCGGTAAAGGCAAATGGAATGCCGATTTATCAAGCTACGCCCATCTCAATGCTCAGGACATTCACTCTGGCTTCTTGAACCATCTGTATACCAGCCGTGACTATGAAGCTAGTTTGGTAAACTTGATGAAGGAGCGATATGAGGTAACTACTATTTTTCTCTTTTGTCCAATTGCAGTTTATCAACTCCTAGTAGCCCTCAAGTGACGGTTTATGATACCAATCTAAACCGGGACTTTTGTCATAACGTAACTTTGCATATTTAGCCTCCAGGGACCGGATTACTTCTTTATGATGAACCGGTTCCTTAAAATTTGCCATACTGCTCTTTCACCGGTATAACCCCCAAGGGCCGGTTTAACTTTATAAAGATGAACCGGGACTGTATAAGAATTCCCATACCAACAGTTTTTGAGCAAACAGACATTAGCCCCCAAGTGCCAAGATTAATATTTGTATTGTGCTTGGGACTTGTAGAAATTTCTGATAAGGAGCAAATATGCATTAGCCCCCAAGTATCAAGGGCATAACTTGTTATGTGCTTGGTACTTCAAATATGTACTCTCAGCTCATTATGTATCTGTCTCTTCATAGGCTGAACTAAGCAAGAAGGAAAGCCAAACCGCTGATCTGCAAGAGAACATCAAGTCCCAACAGGCCGAAACTTCCAAAGCAAAAGATGAGCTGACGAGCGCCTTAGCCGATATGGAAAAGCTAAAGGAGAGCTTCGCCAAGGAGCGGGCGGATTGGAACACAGAGAAATCCGCTTTGCCGAAAAGAGCTGAGGACGCAGAAGCAGCTCTCAAACCGGTGGTAGACGAGCTGACTGGTGTAAAGCGGCAGATACATGCCATGACTGCTGCTGTGTTCGGTAAGCATCCTTGCTTTATACTTTCAACATATCTTCCCATGCGTTGCCGGTGTACTGATGTTTGCAATGATGTAGGAACTCACATTAGTCATCTGGGCTCTGATGTTCAGAAGAAGCTGAAGGCTGCCTACACGCTGATAGAACAACTATATACCGGCGCACAACGAATTATCTGCACCGCTTCTCACAATAAGCCGCGCCCGACGTTAATCAAAGATACCTTAGACAGGCTATCTATGCTGCCTGCCCGGGTAGAAGAGCTAAAGAGGTCTGCTGCAAGGGCTGGCGCTCTGACCGCACTAACCCAGGCAAAAGCATGGGTGCCTGATCTTGATCCGACGGACGTGGCTAAAGGCTACCCAAGCTTAAAAGAAGACGGATCAGAATTTGGCACGGAAGATCTCCGCGCCATAAACCGGGAAGTACATCCACTGGCTTGTCAACTTGTTGAAGAGGCTGATCTTTCATTTTACCAGGCGAGTTATGATACCAATAACAAGCTGGTTGCTGCACCAACTCCTGAGGCTAAAAACCTGATCCCTCCAATCCGTAAGCACACTTATGCCCCTGACATTGAATCGTCCACCCTTATAAGCGACGAAGCTGTGTTCCAAGCTTTAACTGGGATCGACTAGACAACTGTTGACTTCCAGCCGCTGGGTAGGGACGAAGAAGATGAACCGGTGCAAGATGATCCGCAGCCGTCAGGTCAAGCTGATAAGCAATCATAATCCGGGGGCCGGTTTAGTCTTCCACGTGCTGTAATGTTTATTGAGAAACAATTATCCTTTTGGGCACTGAAACGCCTTGTAATAGGCTAGTTAAAACCCTTGGTCTGTTATGCCTTCGTGCATATTTATCTGCAACTGATGCGTGCTAATCCGCCATGCTTAAGCTATGATGTTCATAATCCATAGCTATTTGTTCAAGTTGTTCCTGCAGATAAGAAGCTTAAAGCGCCCTGGCGGTTTACCACCAGGCAGGTCATGATACCCATATATATATATGACCAAGGTTTATAACCAAGGTTGTAAAAGATAACCAAATATGGAAATATATGATACATGTGACCTTTAGGCATAGTGTTGGCTGACCAACCTTGTAATGAGGGTAATAACCCTAATCCGGAGTAGAAGTAACTCCTGTTATAGGATGCCGGTTTACAATAAAACCGTTCCGGATTGTGATAAACACCGGTTTATTCCATACTTGTGACTTTGAGTCAAAACCAGACCGGGCTGATAGTCTCCGGATTATAATTTGATCGTGTACTGACAACTTGTAATTGATAGCCTAATCGGGTTGATAAAAACCGGTTTAAAAACATCACAAATCTTATGAAAACAAAGAAAACTTAGCAAAAGGCAAATGAAAACTGTTGTAGTCGAGGCTTTTCACGGGCTGCCAGGCCCTATATTTGATAGCAAAGAATCCGCAAGCAACATTGTGAGCTGTGCTCAATGGGTGCCTATGTTTGAGTTGTTGTTTTACAACACTCTCTTTGGCCCCGGATTGATGTGGCTTTGAGCCGATCAAGAGGTGTGACTGTGGTTCAGATACGACCAAGCCCCCAAGTGATGTTGTGGCATTGCGCCGATCAAGAGGTGTAGCTATGGTTCGGGTTCGACCAAGCCCCCAAGTGATGCTGTGGCATTACGCCGATCAAGAGGTGTAGCTATGGTTCGGATACGACCAAGCCCCCAAGTGATGCTGTGGCATTGCGCCGATCAAGAGGTGTAGCTATGGTTCGGATACGACCAAGCCCCCAAGTGATGCTGTGGCATTAAGCCGATCAAGAGGTGTAGCTATGGTTCGGATACGACCAAGCCCCCAAGTGATGCTGTGGCATTACGCCGATCAAGAGGTGTAGCTATGGTTCGGATACGACCAAGCCCCCAAGTGATCTAATATGAAGCTTTGAGAAGCTAAATCAAGGGGTAAACCGGACGCCGCTTTGTAAGCTCCATGTAACCACACATGATGTAAGAAAAACAACAGATACCCCGCTTTAGCTGAGGTTCCGGTTTATTATATTGATCATAATATATACATTGTCATAATATGTACATAAGCAGAGCCTGTAGCTCAAGTATAGTAAGGCCGAAGATGAGCAATATTCCACGGCCGGTTGGTCTCCTCCTCCGATTTACGTGAGTCTTTGCACTCTCGAACATCTATTAGGTAGTACGACCCGTTGTGTAGATTCTTGCTGACCACAAAGGATCCTTCCCAAGGGGGGGATAGCTTGTGCATATCCGTCTGATCCTGGATGAGCCGAAGCACCAAATCACCTTCTTGAAAGGTTCTGGTTCTAACCCGACGGCTATGATAACGACGCAGATCTTGCTGATAAATCACCGAACGGGCTGCCGCCATGTCACGTTCTTCATCTAACAGCTCAAGAGCTTCCTGCCGTGCCTTCTCGTTGTCACCTTCAATATATGCTGCTACCCGAGGCGAGTCATGACGGATGTCACTAGGAAGAACTTCTTCCGCTCCATAAACCATGAAAAATGGTGTGTATCCTGTGGATCTGTTGGGTGTGGTATTGATGCTCCACAACACAGAAGGTAACTCCTCAACCCAACAACCCGGCGTCCGTTGCAAAGGAACCATAAGCCGGGGTTTGATGCCTCTCAAGATCTCTTGATTGGCCCTCTCCGCTTGACCATTAGACTGTGGGTGAGCCACTGATGACACGTCAAGCCGGATGTGCTCACGTTGACAGAACTCCTTCATGGCACCTTTTGACAGATTGGTACCATTGTCTGTTATAGTGCTGTGTGGAAAGCCGAACCAGAAGATCACCTTTTTGATGAATTGAACCGCCGTGGCTGCGTCACTCTTACTAACTGGCTCTGCCTCCACCCACTTTGTGAACTTATCAACCGCCACCAAAAGGTGGGTCTTCTTATCCTTGGACCTCTTGAAAGGCCCAACCATATCCAGCCCCCAAGTTGCAAACGGCCAGGTGATTGGAATCATCCTCAATTCTTGAGCCGGTACATGAGCGCGTCTTGAGAATTTCTGACAGCCATCACATCTTTTGACCAAGTCCTCGGCATCAGCATGAGCTGTCAACCAATAGAAACCGTGACGAAACGCCTTGGCCACCAAAGATTTTGGACCGGCGTGGTGACCACAATCTCCTTCGTGGATCTCACGCAAAATTTCACGGCCTTCCTCAGGAGACACACAGCGTTGAAACGCCCCTGTCACACTGCAATGATGTAACTCTCCATTGATAATAGTCATGGACTTGGACCGCCAGGTTATTTGCCTGGCCAAAGTTTCATCCTCTGGTGACTCGCCCCGGTTCATATACGCCAGATATGGAATCGTCCAATCCGGGATAACATGAAGAGCTGCCACCAACTGAGCTTCCGGATCAGGAACGGCCAAATCCTCTTCACCAGGGAGCTTGACAGACGGATTATGCAGAACATCCAGGAAGACATTAGGTGGAACCGGTTTACGTTGGGAACCCAGGCGGCTTAAAGCGTCCGCCGCTTCATTCTTCCGCCGGTCCACATGATCCACCTGATAACCTTTAAAGTGACCTGCAACAATATCCACCTCACGACGATATGCTGCCATGAGTGGGTCCTTGGAATCCAAAGTGCCGGACACTTGTTGAGCCACCAGATCCGAGTCACCGAAGCACTTAACTCGGCTTAGGTTCATCTCCTTAGCCATCCGAAGACCATGGAGTAAAGCCTCATATTCAGCTGCATTGTTAGTGCAAGGGAACATTAACGGAGAACATATCAAAACTTATCACCTCGTGGGGAAGTTAATACGACTCCAGCCCCCGATCCCTCCAATTGCCTGGACCCATCAAAATGAATAGTCCAATAAGTATGATCCGGCTTCTCTTCTGACGCTTGTAGTTCTGTCCAATCATTGATGAAATCCACAAGTGCCTGAGATTTGATCGCCGTTCGGGGTATGTATTTCAATCCGTGAGGCCCGAGCTCTATAGCCCACTTAGCAATCCGGCCAGTTGCTTCCCTGTTCTGGATTATATCTCCCAACGGAGCAGAGCTGGCCACCGTGATGGGATGACCTTGGAAATACTGCTTAAGCTTCCGGCTTGCCATAAAAACCCCATACACCAATTTTTGCCAATGCGGGTACCTCTGCTTGGACTCAATAAGTACCTCACTGATATAGTAAACCGGCCACTGAACCGGATATTCCTTTCCTGCCTCCTTGCGCTCCACCACAATAGCCACACTAACAGCCCGAGCGTTAGCTGCCACATATAGCAACAATGGTTCTTTGTCAACCGGAGCAGCGAGAATCGGCGGATTAGCTAGCTGCCGCTTTAAGTCTTCAAATGCTTCATTAGCGGCGTCACTCCAGACGAAGTTATCCGTTTTCTTCAGCATCTAATACAAAGGGATGGCCTTCTCTCCAAGGCGACTGACAAACCGGCTCAACGCGTCAATCCGGCCTGCCAGGCGTTGAACATCATTGATACACTTCGGTTTAGCCAAGGAGGTGATGGCTTTGATCTTTTCCGGATTAGCTTCAATGCCCCTGTTAGACACCAAAAAGCCCAAGAGCTTGCCTGCAGGTACACCAAAGACACACTTGGCCGGATTAAGCATCATTTTATAAACCCGTAGGTTATCAAAGGTTTCCTTCAAGTCATCAATCAATGTCTCCTTCTTCCTTGATTTTACCACAATATCATCCACATAGGCGTGAACATTGTGGCCGATCTGTTTATGAAGACAATTCTGCACACACCGTTGATAAGTCGCCTGGGCACTCTTGAGCCCAAAGGGCATGGACACATAGTAGAAGGCTCCAAAGGGATCTGATGATAACCAGAATATGCATCCAAAAAGCTTAAACGCTCGCAACCCGCCGTAGGATCAATAATTTGATCAATACGGGGAAGGGCAAAAGGATCTGCTGGACAAGCTTTGTTGAGATCTGTGTAGTCCACACACATACGCCAAGTGCCATTCTTCTTGAGGACCAGCACCGGATTAGCCAACCACTCAGGATGGAATAGCATAAGCTGGCCATCCAAATAGGGCATGATACGGGCTTCTGATTTTCACCACTTCTAAGGTCAAGGTTTCTGATCTCGAGTCATGCTCATCTCCAAAAGCCACCTCCAGAGCTATCTTACCAACAGGATATGCCGACTTACCAGGCACCACACCATGGAACACCGTATTGGACGGTTTAAGATTTTTATCTGTTAACCCCATGCGACGAAAAGTTTCATGATAAAGGATATTAATGCTACTCCCTCCATCCATGAGTACCTTAGTGAACTTATAACCTCCCACCTGAGGTGCCACCACCAGAGCCAGATGACCCGGATTATCAACCCGGGGTGGATGATCCTCTCTACTCCACACAATCGGCTGCTCGGACCAGCGCAAATAATGGGGCACCACCGGTTCAACAGCATTCACCGCCCTTTTATGAAGCTTCTGAACGCGCTTGTCTAAGCTAGTGGTGAAGACATGATACTGTCCACCATTCAACTGCTTCGGGTTGCTCTGGTAACCCGACTGCTGCTGCTGCTGATTGCCCTGATGATTATAGCCACCTTGGTTACCCTGATTACTTTGATTGTTATGTCCACCCTGACTGCCGTGGAAGCCTGAACCGGAATTTCCTGTGCCATAACCCGGCCCATGAGAACCGGGGCCCGACCCGCCTCCTGGTCCATGATCATATCGGAAAGAATCAGAATTTTTGAACTCTTGCATGATGTAACAATCTTTCCAGAGGTGTGTGGACGGGTCCTCCTTCGTCCCATGCTTTGGACAGGGCTGGTTCAACAGATAAGACAAACGGTCCGGATTAGGACTTGGCCTTCCACCGCGCTGGGGCGGTTTACCCTTGCGCCGCTGGCCCTTGTCATGTGCATTAGTGTTAGCCACAAAGTCTAAACTGTGGTCCGCTTTACGCTTGCCGCCGTTTCCATGACCCGTCGGGTTGTGGTGCTGCCCCTTGGCGTTGCCGCTCTTCTTTCCCTTCCCTGTCTTATCATCGTCAGACTCGGGATCCTTGGTACTATCAGAGTCGGCATACTTCACCAGTGTAGCCATGAGGGTTCCCATGTCATTACAATGACGTTTGAGCTGTCCTAACTTCAACTTCAGGGGTTCAAACCGGCAATTGCCTTCCAATGTTAAAATTGCGGTGTCAGCGTTGATGCGGTCCGATGAATGCAAATCTCCGAAACCCGGCGAACCCAATGGGTTGTTGACTCTCCTTCCTCCTGGACACAGGCAGCTAAGTCCACAATTGACATGGGCTGCTTGCATGTATCCTTGAAATTCTGAATGAACCGGGCTCTCAACTCGGCCCATGACCTGATAGAATTAGTCGGTAAGCTCTTTAACCAAGTGCGGGTTGTCCCTTCTAGCATCATGGTGAAGTATTTCGCACATGCCGCATCATCCACATCCAGCATCTCCATGGCCATCTCATAGCTTTCGACCCATGTTTCAGGGGATAAATCGGCGGTGTAATTCGGCACCTTGCTCGGGCCCTAGAAATCCTTGGGCAGGCGCACATTGCGTAACGCCGGGATGAGACACGGCACTCCCAAAGAACTAGAGGTAACTCCTGGTTCCACCGATGTGGTTGGACGAACCGGAGTAAGCTGACGGGCTTCATGCTGCGCCGCTAACTCGGCCTCTCTGTGTGCCCGAGCTCGGTCCACCACCTCCTGAGCATCACCAGCACCACCCGCCGAGTTATTGCCACGGGGCAGATCACGGTTCCGCGCATTGCTTGACACTGCCGGTTCATCCATACGCCTGCTGTAACTCCGGCTTGGACGGGGAGTGGAATGAATCCGATCGCGACTATATGAATAAGCCTCCTGTTGAACCAAGGCTGTCTGAAGAAGCTCCTTAACCCGACGCGTCTCGACTGCCGCCGAAGAATCACCTTCGATCGGGATGGCCGCCAGCCGTGAAGCGGCAGCGATAATGTTGTCCATTGGGTTAGAATAATGACCCGGTGGCGTGGGGACATGCGGTACTACAATGTTGTTCTGACGCGGCGGATCCACCAAACGTGGCTGAATCGGCGCCCCTGCTCCAGGTGCCTCCGCCCGGTTTACCACCGGCGGATTACTGGTCCCTGCTCCTGGGGTGTTAAAGAGATTTCTAGCGTCATAAACCGGCGGCAGGCGAGATCGGTGCGTCCTCTTCAGGACTTTGTTCGACGCACTCTAATCCAGCATAATCCGGTAAGCTTGTGCATCCAAAGCGGCCCGCTCCGCGGCTATCCTGGTATCCTCAGCTGCTAAGTCGGCTTTGGCCTGGGTGATCTGATCTTTCACTTTCACGATTTCCGCATTGTGTGCATCCTGATCCACCAGGTTAACCTCCGCCATCAGCGTCGCCAACGCGTCAAACAAATCAGATAGAACCTGAGCTGGCGGTCGCACAGGGCCTCCTGCCCCGGCTGCTGCCGATCCAGAAATCATCACCGCTGTGGTCGAAGAGTGGAGCGGCGGTTGCGTGCCGGCCATGAAGATCGCAACCCGGTTTGGCAGATCAAAGGGGTCCGGAATACTGTTGCCATCGGAACAACCCCCAATCCGGCCATCTTGTAACTGATATAACGACTCGGTCTCTCCGTCGATAACTCGTCGCCAGAATAAACGACGGTCTCACCACCAGATTCCGATCTATCCTCAGATTCCCCTCCATGGATAACTCCCACGAAGGCACGCTTCATGACAGGCTTGACCCGGGCAGATCTCGCACGCTGAGCCGTTTCGACGAGGTCGGTGCAGATGTCCGGCTCAGGGCCCGGTTCGCCGATCTTGCCAATGAAAACATGTATGCCACCAAAGGGGACCCGGTACCCGTACTCGATTGAGCCGGCCTCGGGGCCCCAGCCTGCATCATCGATGTAGAGCTTGCCGCGACGACTCTTGGTCATCCGGCCCACAGCATAACCCTTGAGTCCTTCGAAGTTGCCCTCCAAGAACTTGAAACCATCGTGCGATAGCCCTACGGTGGGCGCCAACTGTCGTGGTTTTGTCACGGCAGATGTCCTAGAGAAAGGACTTAGTCGTGGAGCCATCGCTACGGGTTAGCTTAAAGGGGTTAAAGCGGACAAGGGACGCAAGAGAGTTTTTATACTAGCTCGGCCCCTTACGATGAAGGTAAAAACCTACGTCTAGTTGTGATGGAATTGATGGGGTTTCGATGACCAGGGAGCGAATACGCTTTGCCTGAGTCTCGAGTTGTTGTCTGTTGTTCTTGAACCGTCGCCGGGTTGTCCCCTTATATACACGGGTTGACGCCCGTCTGTTTACAGCATCCCGAGGCCGGCTCATAATCGTGTCTGACTCGGTCTCTGCTACTTCTATCTTACAACACAAGTTTACATATCAATACCGGTTTATGTCTACAGGCCTTAAACCGGTTTTGGGCCCTGGGCCTTCACAAAGCGTCACCGTCTGTCTTCATGGACTTCAGATACAGATGAACTACTTATGGGGTTAACCCGGCCTCTCCTGGCCGGTTTACGCCCAGTGGTAATATCCCCAACAGGTGGAAAATGTGTTGTCTTTGCACCTGGAGATCTTGTTTGGTTACATTTGTGTAAGGATGGGTTTCTTAATTTGCGCAAGTCAAAGCTAATGCCATGTGCTGATGATCCTTTTAAGGTGTTCGAGAAAATAAATGATAATGCATATAAATTGAGTTGCCTGTAGATTTTGGGGTTAGTCCCACTTTTAACATTGCAGATTTGAAGCCTTGTTTGGGTCAGGGAGATGAGCTTCCGTCGAGGACGACTTCATTTCAAGAAGGTGAGGATGATGAGGACATCAATACGATTGTTACACCCACGAACCCTATTGCTATACATACTGGACCAATTACTAGAGCTCGCGCACGCTAATTAAATTACCAGATACTTTCCTTTCTTGGTAACGATTCTAATGTTCATGAGAATATGGTGTTGCCTAAATTGTATACATTTGTTTTGCTTACAAATGAAGGGCCTAGCTTCAACAAGAAGGATGAACATTGGAGCTAGATCAAGCATGGAGATGATAGCATGCGCAAGTGAAACAAGAACGGAGCTTCAAGTGACGATTTCAGGACTTTGAAGCCACCATAATGAGTGCATGAAGGATAGCACAAAATATACAAGATGCCACTTTATAAATTTTGTCCAGAGGCTATTATAGGTGTTACGTCACCTTATTATTCAGCCAGGCCCACGTAATTTCGAAATACTTCAGTATAGGCTATTTTTAGAGTTCGTATGTGTGGGGAAAAAGAGTTAGGGTTGGTTTCGGACCCCTCCTCCAAGGGGCCACGAAATTTTCCCCCTCTTCCTCCATATATACAGCCCTTAGGGCATCATTTAGACTTTGGGTTTTGTTTAGATTAAAAGTTCGCCATAGCTGCAACTTCGCATACTTCGTTTGTGTTCAACGACCAGACCAAGACGTCATAGAACGCCACCTTCATTAATAAAGCGTCATCTTATATTCGCAATATCCAGATTGCAATTTTAGTTTCTTGCTTGTTCTTCATTTGCATGCCAGAAACAGACCCTCGTGGTCAGGTTGATCGTGCTCCGACGTGGTCAATAACCTCCCGGAGTTGGTTTAGCAATTGCTAAGGCGCGACGTCCTCGCATGTTCGTAGTCGGATCATCAAAGTCCACTCCACCAAACACAATAGCCACCATCTCATCAAAAGACGGGACACATTTGCCTTTATCAGCGAGAGCCTCAGGAGTCGTCCTAGTGATGGGGGGGTGAAGAGCCTGCTCATTCTTTCGACAGAGCTCTTTGCGCTGCTCTTGAGTGAGGGCTTGAGGGACATACGGCTCATGACGAGGGGAAAGGTCGTCTCACTACCGTCATTGGTGTGCCCGCGCGAAGAGCCCGTGTGGCTGTCTCGGGGGCCTGTGTAGCCGGGGGTGAATGATGCTCCGCGTTATCGGCCATTAGAACCTCCGTCGTCGCCTCAACGATGTCGCACTCGGACTCATTGGAGGAGTGCTCATCAAGTCCTTCCAAGAGGTCGAGGGTCGGCTCGTCAGACTCGAGAGCCACCATGTGTTCCATTGTGGCCTGAAGGGCCACAGCGTGCTTGATCCAACGCTATAGATGTGACCACCCAGAGCCCTTGCGATGGTGAGCAACGGGTAGGAGAGGAGACACTTGGTACAGAACAGATGCCTATCGGAGAAGGACTCCAGATGAGGATGCACGGAAGCATGCCCCGCCATGGATAGGCATTGCCTCCAAGTCCAGCAGTGCCTCACGAACCCACGCAGAGTCGTCGGCGATGAAGTTGAGTGCTCCATAATGGATTGCACCACTGACTAACATGGTCATGATGATAATGAAATTCCACCTGCGCCGTAAAATTGCTAGACACGCAGCCCCACAGTGGGCGCCAACTGTTGGGGTTATGATCCTGACAGTGAGTACTAGGGGTACGAAAGAGGGGTAGAGACTAGCTACACCACAGGTGTAACCCTCGGTGTTTACGAGTTCGGGATCCTCTCGGAGAAGGTAACAACCCTACGTCTCATGCCTTGAGGCTTCTTTTCTTTGGGCGGGGGGGGGGGGGGGGAGTGTCGGTGTCAAAACCGGCCGATCTCGGGTAGGGGGTCCAGAACTATGCATCTGAGGATCAAGGGTAACGGGAGGCAGGGGACACGATGTTTACCCAGGTTCGGGCCCTCTTAATGGAGGTAATACCCTACTTCATGCTTGATTGATTTTGATGAGTACTGGGGTTACAAGAGTTGATCTACCTCGAGATCGTAATGGCTAAACCCTAGATGTCTAGCCTATATGATTTGTGATTGCCTCTACGGACTAAACCCTCCGGTTTATATAGACACCGGAGGGGGCTAGGGTTGTATAGAGTCGGTTTACAGAGAAAGGAAACTACACGCCTGGCCACCAAGCTTACTGTCCACGCAACGAAGAGTCCCATCCGGACACGGGGGAAAGCCTTCTATCTTGTATCTTCACGGCCCATCAGTCCGGCCCATGTCACATAGCCCGGATGCCCGAGGACCCCCTTATCCAGGACTCCGTCGGTAGCCCCCGAACTTGCCTTCAATGACGATGTAGTATCCGGCTTTTATATCTTCGGCTTTGCAAGGCGGGTTCTCCATTACACTTCGGTTTGACGATAATCCAGCTCCATATGAAATATCATATTCTATTGATTCTTTGCTACCGTTGCCTTCCACGTGTCAGATGAATGCGAACGGCCTAGGTTTTTTTTTACAAATAACCCCTCGACCGCGCAGGGAAGGCATTTATTTAAGGAGATTAGATCTCAGACGCCATTCCACACCACGCGGAAATCCTTAGAACTCGCCATAGGAAACTGACCAAACATGGACGGCGCTCTTGGCTCTTCCTCACGCCCCCATGACCTTCAAAAAGGCGACTGGGAAAGCTGCTCAATATCCCGTGCCCATCTGAATAAACTTCAAATGCAGGGATATCTTCCTCCCACGGATCTAGTCTCCGCTCGGGCTGGATTAACTTCCCACAATGGCGAAGCCCTGGCAGAGAATTTCCCCAATCCTTCTAAAGAGGAGCGGGTGTGCTTCGTTTCCTTCCTTTTGAGGGGCGTTGGATTTCCTATCCACCCCTTCCTTAGAGGTCTCCTGGAGTATTTGCTACCTCTTGAGCACTGCGTTGGTTTTCCCTTGAAGAGGAAAGGGTGATGCAGCAAAGTAGCGTAAGTATTTCCCTCAGTTTTTGAGAACCAAGGTATCAATCCAGTAGGAGGCTACGCGTGAGTCCCTCGCACCTACACAAAACAAATAAATCCTCGCAACCAACGCGATAAGGGGTTGTCAATCCCTACACGGTCACTTACGAGAGTGAGATCTGAAAGATATGATAGGATAATAGTTTTGGTATTTTTATGATAAAGATGCAAACTAAAATAAAAGCAAAGTAAAAAGAAAGGAAATAACTAAGTGTTCAAAGATTAATATGATGGAAGATAGACCCGGGGGCCATAGATTTCACTAGTGGCTTCTCTCAAGAGCATAAGTATTTTACGGTGGGTGAACAAATTACTGTTGAGCAATTGACAGAATTGAGCATAGTTATGACAATATCTAGGTATGATCATGTATATAGGCATCACGTCTGACACAAGTAGACCGACTCCTGCCTGCATCTACTACTATTACTCCACACATCGACCGCTATCCAGCATGCATCTAGAGTATTAAGTTCATAAGAACAGAGTAACGCCTTAAGCAAGATGACATGATGTAGAGGGATAAATTCATGCAATATGATAAAAAAAACCCCATCTTGTTATCCTCGATGGCAACAATACAATACGTGCCTTGCTGCCCCTACTATCACTGGGAAAGGACACCGCAAGATTGAACCCAAAGCTAAGCACTTCTCCCATTGCAAGAAAGATCAATCTAGTAGGCCAAGCCAAACTGATAATTTGAAGAGACTTGCAAAGATAACCAATCATACATAAAAGAATTCAGATGATTCAAATATTGTTCATAGATAAACTTGATCATAAACCCACAATTCATCGGTCTCAACAAACACACCGCAAAAGAAGATTACATCGAATAGATCTCCACGAGAGAGGGGGAGAACATTGTATTGAGATCCAGAAAGAGAGAGGAAGCCATCTAGCTACTAACTATGGACCCGAAGGTCTGAGGTAAACTACTCACACTTCATTGGAGAGGCTATGGTGTTGATGTAGAAGCCCTCCGTGATCGATGCCCCCTCCGGTGGAGCTCCGGAACAGTCCTCAAGATGGGATCTCGTGGGTACAGAAGGTTGCGGCAGTGGAATTAGGTTTTTGGCTCCGTATCTGATCGTTTGGGGGTACGTATGTATATATAGGAGGAAGGAGTACGTCGGTGGAGAACATGAGGCCCACGAGGGTGGAGGGCGCGCCTGGGGGGGGGGGGGGGAGGCGCGCCCCCTACCTCGTGGCTTCCTGGAAGCTTCCTTGACTTAGGGTCCATGTCTCCTGGATCATGTTCGTTCCAAAAATCACGTTCCCGAAGGTTTCATTCCGTTTGGACTCCGTTTGATATTCTTTTTCTGCAAAACTTTGAAATAGGCAAAAAAACAGCAATTCTGGGCTGGGCCTCCGGTTAATAGGTTAGTCCCAAAAATAATATATAAGTGAATAATAAAGCCCGATAATGTCCAAAACAGAAGATAATATAGCATGGAGCAATAAAAATTATAGATACGTTGGAGACGTATCAAGCATCCCCAAGCTTAATTCCTGCTCGTCCTCGAGTAGGTAAATGATAAAAACAGAATTTTTGATGTGGAATGCTACTAGGCATAATTTCAATGTAATTCTTCTTAATTGTGGTATGAATACTCAGATACGAAAGATTCAAGATAAAAGTTCAATATTGACATAGAAATAATAATACTTCAAGCATACTAACTAAGCAATTATGTCCTCTCAAAATAACGTGGCCAAAGAAAGTTCATCCCTACAAAATCATATAGTTTAGTCATGCTCCATCTCCGTCACACAAGAATGCTCTCATCATGCACAACCCCGATGACAAGCCAAGCAATTGTTTCATACTTTAGTAATCTCAAACTTTTTCAACCTTCACGCAATACATGAGCATGAGCCATGGATATAGCACTATGGGTGGAATAGAATATGATGATGGGGGTTATGTGGAGAAGACAAAAAAGGAGAAAGTCTCACATCAACGAGGCTAATCAATGAGCTATGGAGATGCCCATCGATTGATGTTAATGCAAGGAGTAGGGATTGCCATGCAACGGATGCACTAGATCTATAAATATATGAAAGCTCAACAAAAGAAACTAAGTGGATGTGCATCCAACTTGCTTGCTCACGAAGACCTAGGGCACTTGAGGAGGCCCATTGTTGGAATATACAAGCCAAGTTCTATAATGAAAAATTCCCACTAGTATATGAAAGTGACAAAACAAGAGACTCTCTATCATGAAGAGTATGGTGCTACTTTGAAGCACAAGTGTGGTAAAGGATAGTAACATTGTCCCTTCTCTCTTTTTCTCTCATTTTTTTGGGGCCTTCTCTTTTTTTATGGCCTTTCTCTCTTTTTTTTATTCCTCACTTGGGACAATGCTCTAGAGAATGATGGTCATCACACTTCTATTTATTTACAACTCAATGATTACAACTCGATACTAGAACAAAGTATGACTCTATATGAATGCCTCCGGCGGTGTACCGGGATATGCAATGAACCAAGAGTGACATGTATGGAAGAATTATGAACGGTGGCTTTGCCACAAATACAATGTCAACTACATGATCATGCTAAGCAATATGACAATGATGAACGTGTCATGATAAACGGAACGGTGGGAAGTTGCATGGCAATATATCTCGGAGTGGCTATGGAAATGCCGTAGTAGGTAGGTATGGTGGCTGTTTTGAGGAAGATATAAGGAGGTTTATGTGTGAAAGAGCGTATCATATCACGGGGTTTGGATGCACCGGCGAAGTTTGCACCAACTCTCAATGTTAGAAAGGGCAATGCACGGTACCGAAGAGGCTAGCAATGATGGAAAGGTGAGAGTGCGTATAATCCATGGACTCAACATTAGTCATAAAGAACTCACATACTTATTGCAAAAATCTACAAGTCATCGAAAACCAAGCACTACGCGCATGCTCCTAGGGGGATAGATTGGTAGGAAAAGACCATCGCTCGTCCCCGACCGCGACTCATAAGGAGGACAATCAAAGAACACCTCATGTTTCAAGTTTGTTACATAACGTTTACCATACGTGCATGCTACGGGACTTGCAAACTTCAACACAAGTATTTCTCAAATTCACAACTACTCAACTAGCACAACTTTAATATCACTACCTCCATATCTCAAAACAATCATCAAGCATCAAGCTTCTCTTAGTATTCACCACACTCATAAGAAAGTTTTTACTAATCTTGAATACCTAGCATATTAAGATTGTTTAAGCAAATTACCATGCTATTTAAGACTCTCAAAGTAATCTAAGTGAAGCATGAGAGATCAATAGTTTCTATAAAACAAATCCACCACCGTGCTCTAAAAGATATAAGTGAAGTACTAGAGCAAAACTATATAACCCAAAAGTTATAAGTGAAGCACATAGAGTATTCTAATAATTTCTGGATCATGTGTGTCTCTCTCAAAAGGTGTGTACAGCAAGGATGATTGTGGTAAACTAAAAATCAAAGACTCAAATCATACAAGACGCTCCAAGCGAAACACATATCATGTGGTGAATAAAAATATAGCTCCAAGTAAAGTTACCGATGGAAGTAGACGAAAGAGGGGATGCCTTCCAGGGCATCCCCAAGCTTTGTCTTTTTGGTGTCCTTAGATTATCTTGGGGGTGCCATGGGCATCCCCAAGCTTAGGCTCTTTCCGCTCCTTGTTCCATAATCCATCAAATCTTTTACCCAAAACTTGAAAACTTCACAACACAAAACTTAACAGAAAATCTCGTGAGCTCCGTTAGCGAAAGAAAACAAAAGACCACTTCAAGGTACTGTAATGAACTCATTCTTTATTTATATTGGTGTTAAACCTACTGTATTCCAACTTCTCTATGGTTAATAAACTCTTTTACTAGCCATAGATTCATCAAAATAAGCAAACAACACACGAAAAACAGAATCTGTCAAAAACAGAACAGTCTGTAGTAATCTGTAACTAACGCAAACTTCTGGAACTCAAAAAAATCAGCCAAAATAGGACGACCTAGACAATTTGTTTATTGATCAGAAGAAATTGGAATCAATATTTTATCACGTTCTGGTGATTTTTAACAATTATTTTCATGAACAGAAAGTTTCTGGAAATTTCTTTAAGATCAAATAACTATCATCCAAGAAGATCCTATAGGTTTAACTTGGCACAAACACTAATTAAAACATTAAAACACATCTAACCAGAGTCTAGATCAAATATTTATTCCTAAACAGAAGCAAAAAGCAAAAAACTAAAAATAAAATTGGGTTGCCTCCCAACAAGCGCTATCGTTTAACGCCCCTAGTTAGGCATAAAAGCAAGGATAGATCTAGGTATTGCCATCTTTGGTAGGCAATCCATAAGTGGCCCTCATGATAGATTCATAAGGTAATTTTATTTTCTTCCTAGGGAAGTGTTCCATGCCTTTCTTTAATGGAAATTGGAATCTAATATTCCCTTCCTTCATATCAATAATTGCACCAATCGTTCTAAGGAAAGGTCTACCAAGAATAATAGGACATGAAAGATTGCAATCTATATCAAGAACAATAAAATCTACGGGCACATAATTCCTATTTGCAAAAATAAGAACATCATTAATTCTTCCCATAGGTTTCTTAATAGTGGAATCCGCAAGGTGCAAGTTTAGAGAGCAATCATCAAAATCACGGAAACCTAACAAATCGCACAAAGTTTTGGGAATAGTGGAAACACTAGCACCCAAGTCACACAAAGCATATCAAAGCATCAACGATATGTTTGGTAAAAGCTTTATTTTGACTATAAGCATGAGGAGAATTTAGTACGGATTGCAACAAGGAAATACAATCTATAAAAGAGCAATTATCATAATTAAATTCCTTGAAATCCAAAATAGTGGGTTTATTAACATCTAATGTTTTGATTTCTTCAATCCCACTTTTATCAATTTTGGCATCAAGATCTAAAAACTCCGAATTCTTTGAACGCCTTCTAGGTAAAGGTGGATCATATTCAGTCCCATCATTATCAAGATTCATATTGCAAAACAAAGATTTAATAGGGGACACATCAATAACTTTTAGATCTTCATCTTTATTTTCAAAGTTCTCCGGTTTAGCGGCCATTTTATTAACTAAGGTAGCCTGCTTATCCGATATTTCAGCTATCATCTTCTCAAGACGAGCAATTTGGGATCTCAAACCATCAAATTCTTTAGACATATCATCGAGCTCTTTATTCATAAAACTCATGAAGCTTTTTTGTTCCTTCAGCTCGTCTCTAAAGAAATTATTATGCTCAAATTGCAAAACCATAAAACTCCTGACGTTGCTTTCGATCTCCTCTAACCTTTTAAGGTGAAGATCACCAAATCTAGGTAGAGCCATCGTGACAAACAAGCAATCCAACACACGAGCAAACAAGAAGCAAGCGATAAAGAGGCGAACGAAAAAGAGAGGGCTAATAAAACGGCAAGGGTGAAGTGGGGGAGAGGAAAACGAGAGGCAAATGGCAAATAATGTAATGCGGGAGATAAGGGTTTGTGATGGGTACTTGGTATGTTGACTTTTGCGTAGACCTCCCTGGCAACGGCGCCAGAAATCCTTCTTGCTACCTCTTGAGCACTGCGTTGGTTTTCCCTTGAAGAGGAAAGGGTGATGCAGCAAAGTAGCGTAAGTATTTCCCTCAGTTTTTGAGAACCAAGGTATCAATCCAGTAGGAGGCTACGCGCGAGTCCCTCGCACCTACACAAAACAAATAAATCCTCGCAACTAACGCGACAAGGGGTTGTCAATCCCTACACGGTCACTTACGAGAGTGAGATCTGAAAGAGATGGTAGGATAATATTTTTAGTATTTTTATGATAAAGATGCAAAGTAAAATAAAAGCAAAGTAAAAAATCAACGGAAATAACTAAGTGTTGAAATATTAATATGATGGAAGATAGACCCGGGGGCCATAGATTTCACTAGTGGCTTCTCTCAAGAGCATAAGTATTTTACGGTGAGTGAACAAATTACTGTTGAGCACTTGACAGAATTGAGCATAGTTATGAGAATATCTAGGTATGATCATGTATATAGGCATCACGTCCGAGACAAGTAGACCGACTCTTGCCTGCATCTACTACTATTACTCCACACATCGACCGCTATCCAGCATGCATCTAGAGTATTAAGTTCATAAGAACAGAGTAACGCCTTAAGCAAGATGACATGATGTAGAGGGATAAATTCATGCAATATGATAGAAACCCCATCTTGTTATCCTCGATGGCAACAATACAATACGTGCCTTGCTGCCCCTACTATCACTGGGAAAGGACACCGCAAGATTGAACCCAAAGCTAAGCACTTCTCCCATTGCAAGAAAGATCAATCTAGTAGGCCAAACCAAACTAATAATTCGAAGAGACTTGCAAAGATAACCAATCATACATAAAAGAATTCAGATGATTCAAATATTGTTCATAGATAAACTTGATCATAAACCCACAATTCATCGGTCTCAACAAACACACCGCAAAAGAAGATTACATCGAATAGATCTCCATGAGAGAGGGGGAGAACATTGTATTGAGATCCAAAAAGAGAGAGGAAGCCATATAGCTACTAACTATGGACCCGAAGGTCTGAGGTAAACTACTCACACTTCATCGGAGAGGCTATGGTGTTGATGTAGAAGCCCTCCGTGATCGATGCCCCCTCCCGCGGAGCTCCGGAACAGTCCCCAATATGGGATCTCGTGGGTACAGAAGGTTGCGGCGGTGGAATTAGGTTTTTGGCTCCGTATCTGATCGTTTGGGGGTACGTAGGTATATATAGGAGGAAGGAGTACATCAGTGAAGCAACGTGGGGCCCACGAGGGTGGAGGGCACACCTGGGGGGGTAGGCGCGCCCCTACCTCGTGGCTTCCTGGAAGCTTCCTTGACTTAGGGTCCAAGTCTCCTGGATCATGTTCGTTCCAAAAATCACGTTCCCGAAGGTTTCATTCCGTTTGGACTCCGTTTGATATTCTTTTTCTGCAGAACTCTGAAATAGGCAAAAAACAGCAATTCTGGGCTGGGCCTCCGGTTAATAGGTTAGTCCCAAAAATAATATAAAAGTGAATAATAAAGCCCAATAATGTCCAAAACAGAAGATAATATAGCATGGAGAAATCAAAAATTATAGATACGTTGGAGACGTATTAGTATTACGGCCTCCAACTACACAATCTAACGCCAGGCTCCATCCTGCATATCGCGGGCTTCGTTGCTCTTTGTGAGCTGTTCCTAGGCTGTGAGGCTCATTTCAAGTTATGTTGGAAATTCTTCTGCCTCGTCCCCCGCTCCCAAAAGGGATCTATATTTGAGGTGGGCGGCACCGAAGTATGGCGCATAGTCGGGACAGGGTACCTGTCCGGCACTCCGAAGAAGGAATCCGAAGAGTGGCCCTCGGAATAGTTTTATATTGAGGACGTAATTCTGCCGAACCCAATCCGGCGCGGTCCTCCCGAATTCTCCAGCGCTCCCTTAAAGAAGCGCGCTAGCTGGTGTCCCCGAAGCCTCGAGGAAGAAGACAGTGCGAAGGTCGAGAGGCTAGCAAGAAAGATCAGAGTACTTGCCAACTTCGGGCTGTCTATAATCGAGGTAATGGCAATTTCAATAACGGATGCAGTTAGCCGCTCCAATCTAGGGCTTTTCCTATATGGCATTACAACGGGGAGGACGATGCATCCCGTTGTCTACGCAAGGGTCCGGACAATTTTGCCGCCCTGGCCACCATCTTAGCTGACCTTTTCAAGGGGAGAAGGAAGACTTCACTCGCTTGAAATGTCAGGAAGGTTTTTCCATGTATAACCCCATTGACTGGGTGATTTTTTTTATTATTGGCCTAACTCAACCTTTTTCCAGAGTTATGCTAGTCGAATTTAATCCGGCTAGTTTTAATAGGAATGGAGAAAGGTCGTCAAGGGGGTCTACAGCCCCGCTCTACACCCAGAGGACCATGTTCGAGACCTGGATCCCGGATATGAAGAAGATCCGGATATATTCATAGAACTTAAGGAGGGAGTCTTTTATCAAACGAGCTACGATGGCACGGAAGTGGCTATTATAGCCGATTACCCGAGCCTTCTCCCCTCCTCCCATGTAAGTACCCAGGAGATGTCTCCTCCAAAAGAGTTTTCCCATTGCGCCTCACCCACCGCACTGTCTCATGCTCCGAAGGGACGGCGCTCGTCTCACGGCGCTGTATCAAAGGCGACACCCGCGCAGGGCGAGTCTTTGAAAAGAAGGGCAAACAGTGATACTACCGAGCCCCCGCCTTCACCAAAGAGGTATAGTTTTTAACACGCACTCGGTGGACAGACCGAATTGTGACGTTTTTCGCTGGGCCATTTTGTAGGAAGAGCATTCGCCGGACTATATTAAGTGACCTCGCCGGCCATGCAACGACCAATCCGGCCCCGAACCCTGCCATATGGACTAGGGTTGATACGGGCAAAATGCCGAATTGTCATCTCCAAGAGGATTCGGATAATGTATCCGTCACCAATTTCGAAGTGGAGAGCGCGATGAATCATCGGCGGTGGAAAAGAGGCCATGCGCGACCCAAGTTTTATCGAAGAGGCGTTCAATGCCCTCAGCTCTACGGATGCATATATCCGAGCTGCTCGGGATGGACTTGCCGGAGCCACTCACTAGCTTTCAAAGGATATGCGGGTAAGAACTTTTGTGTAGATTCAGTAATCATGTGCCAGTAGCCCCCGAGACTTGAAGTAGTTGGCCCAACTAATTTAAGGGTCGTTGACATTATCAGGTACTCGCGGCGAAAAATAACACGCTGTCCAAGGAGCTTGAAGAATGTCGGGCCAAGCTAATTGTTGTCACCGCCGAACCCTAAAATTTGAACAAATCCAAGAAGGCACTGGATAGTAAGCACAACAGTGTCCGAAAAATACGATACTGTGCTAACAATGATTTTTGAATATTCATTGTTTTGTTTATGGCAGCAGGATCGGCAGATCAGTTGGAGGAGAGGCTAAAGCCTGCTCAGGCGGACAAGCAATATGCCGAAGGGCAAGAAGCCGTTGGTCAACGTGTATTAACACAGACCATTAATGAGAAGAACAAACTACAGGATGCCAACATCAAGCAAGCCGAAGAGCTAAAGGACGTAAGAGCCCAACTGTCGGATGCCTTGAAGGAGAACCGAAAGCTGAAAGGCAGCATATTTAGTATGTCCCTGGACCTAACTTCCATAAGATCCCCTGATGGAAAAAATTTACGAGGTTTATTCCTGTAGGTTTGTTAACTGGGCGGCCTGAGGGATAAATGTCCGGATTTCAAGGCGACTTGCTGCAAGAGCTATCCAAAGTGCACAAGCGAGCTCGGAAAGCAATGAGGAACATGGCTAAGGCTTTATGGCCATCTAATTCTCCTCCAGGAATGATGGGGGAGCTCACGGATTTATTCAAGGGAGCTCATCTTCATTTTGAGCTATGGAAGGCATCAGCATGTCGAGAAGGTGCACGAGAGGCCTGGGCCATGGTGAAAATGCGGTATACCAGACTTGATCCGAATCATATGGCCCAGGTCGGACCTTGGGGACCAGACGGACAAGAAATTCTGGTTAGCTTGGTGTACGATCAAGTAAAGATAGCCGCAAATTCTCACAGCAGGACTATAAACTAGACAGCCCGATAGATGGCATAGATAAAAAGTAGGCGTGTGATTTCATGTAACAATACACTTTATCATCAAACTTATCTCTGGCCAAATTTTAAAAGATTGTCATGGCAGGCCTTCCGCTTGGACCTCCGAAACCCAAGGGTTGGAGTGTTTCCAAATACTATACCTGTGGGAAACACCAAGTATGTTCGGAAACCAGGCGATCCGTCCATAGTGCGTGAACAGAGAAACTGTATTCAGGGAGTTATGTTATATTACTTTTTAACGTAAGAAACATCTTTGAGAGAGAATAGTCCCATTAAGGGTTCCTCTCCCTGGGTCAGCATGCCTTATGTATGCATGCCTAAGCTGTGATGCGAAAGAATCGCCGGAGTCTTTGTATTTTGATAGTTTATATTGCCAGAAGGCAGTTTGTCATTTGTCCACCGACCAATTATTCCCTTAAGAATGCTAGCTTTCGGCTTCACCCGTCTGAGGTACATGTCCGGATGACCTGTTTGTAACAATTGCAGAGGTGCTCCCTTTATGCCCTAGCTGAACAAGCGGGAACGTATGGCATAAGCACAGGAGCCAGGCAACCCAGCTTGGCAAAAACTTAAGTCATAGAGGTGCATATAATGGCGAAGACAGGACGTACGTGAGAAAACAACATATTTATGGTTAGCTTTGTGCTCAAAATAATAAGCTTCTATTGAGAGAAGCCCCCAGTTCTGATGGGGTGTGTACATTTAAGGATGCATACCCCTCAAGTGTGCGGCTTACCCGAACACACGCTAGAAATCATAAAAACGAAAAAGGAGGAAAAATGGAAGAGGAGAAAACGGGAACGAACAAAGGTATGTGTCCAGACTCAGGCGTAGAATCTTCGGAGTCGAGCAGAGTTCCATGGGTTTGGCTCTAAGCGATTATCCGATGCATTGCGAAGGCGATATGCTCCTCCAGTGAGAACTTCATCTATAATGAAGGGACCCTCCCATTTGGGCTTGAGCTTGTCCTTTTTCTTCTCTGGTAGGCGTAGAACAAGTTCATCGACATTATAAGTCTTTGCCCGCACTTCTCTGCTTTGGTATCTTCGAGCTTGTTGTTGGTAGAATGCGGAACGGGCTTTTGCGACGTCGCGCTCCTCCTCCAGGCCATCTAAGTCGTCCTGCCGATCGAGCTCGGCCTCTCTCTCCTCATACATATGTACTCGAGGTGAGCCATGAATAATATCGCAGGGCAAGACAGCCTCTGCGCCGTATACCATGAATGGTGTGTATCCGGTCGTGTGATTGGGCGTGGTCCGCAGTCCCCAGAGTATGGAGTCAAGCTCCTCGACCCAGTGTTTGTTCGGCTCCTTTGGGGATCGCACTAGTCTAGGTTTGATGCCGCTCATTATCAGGCCATTGGCCCATTCAACTTGACCGTTTGTTTGAGGGTGATACACAGAGGCGTAATCGAGCTTAATGCCCAAATTAGCACACCAAGTTTTCACCTCGTCGGCTGTAAAGTTAGAGCCGTTGTCAGTAATAATGATGTGTGGGACACCATAATGGCGTACGACACCGGATAATAAAGTCTATCACCGGTCCGGCTTCAGCCGTTTTCACTAGTTTGGCCTCTATCCACTTAGTGAATTTATCTACCATAACCAGCAAGTATTTTTTTCTTATGGCTTCCCCCTTTGAGGGGTCCGACCATGTCCAACCCCTAGACCGCGAAAGGCCAAGTAATGGGGATTATTCGTAAGGCATTGGGTGGCATATGGCTTTGATTGGCAAAAAGCTGGCGTCCGACACAGCATTATACGAGGTCCTGTGCATCTGCTCGGGCCGTGGACCAAAAGAAACCTGTACGGAAGGCCTTACTTACAAGGGCTCGAGTCGCGGCGTGATGGCCACCAAGACCAGCATGTATTTCGGCCAAGAGCTATTGTCTCTCCTCTTCGGAGATACATCTTTGAAGGACTCCGATAGTACTTTTCTGGTAGAGTTCTCCTTCATGAACTTTGTAGGCTTTGAAGTGTCGAACTATGCGACGGGCCTCGTTCTGGTCATCAGGGAGCTCCTGCTATTGAGGCAGGCTAAGAAGGGTTCAATCCATGGGGCGATCACCGCCATGATTGCATGGGCGGAGGTCGTTGGTTCGGTGCCCGAGCCCCTGATGATATCTGAATCGTTTTTGGCATCCGTGGGTGTGATCGGCGCCGGACTGGTATTTTCGCTCTCGTCCTGCCATAGCACGGATGGCTTCAAATGCCTTCCACGAATGTGTTAGGCGGGACGGGGTCGCGTGTAGCGCCCATTCGAGCAAGGATGTCCGCTACTTGATTACTGTCTCGGGCCACATGATGAAACAAGAGCCCCTCAAACCGAGCTGATATTTTGAGTACGGTGTTGCGGTAAGCCGCCATATTTGGATCTTTTGCATCGAATTCTCCGTTTATTTGGGACATTGCAAGGTATGAGTCCCCGTGCACCTCGAGGCGTTGTATGCCCATAGAAACAGCCATCCGGAGACCATGCAGTAGTGCCTCATATTCGGCTGCATTATTGGAGTCTGTATACAGGATTTTTAATATGTAACAGACTGTGTCCCTTGTAAGGGATGTTAGGATGACACCCGCCCCCAGTCCGGCTAACATTTTAGAGCCGTCGAAGTACATCATCCAGTTGTAGTATGTGCCATACTCTTTAGGGAGTTCGGCTTCTGTCCACTCGGCGACAAAGTCGGCCAACACCTGAGATTTAATAGCTCAGCGTGGCTTGTATGTTATTTCAAATGGTAAGAGCTTGATAGCCCATTTTGCAATGCGGCCGGTGGCGCCTCGATTGTTTATGATGTCATTGAGTGGTACCTCAGAGGCCACCGTGATCGAGCACTCTTGAAAGTAGTGCCGCAACTTCCGGGATGCCATGAAAACCGTATATGCTATCTTTTCATAGTGCGGGTATCGGGATTTGCATGGTGTGAGAACCGCCGATACATAGTATACTTGTTTTTGGAGTGGGAACTTGTGTCCCTCTTCCTCTGATTCAACGACGAGCACAGCACTCACCACCTGGTGAGTTGCAGATATGTACAGTAGCATAGGTTCGCCGACCTTAGGTGCGACAAGGATTGGATTGCTTGCTAATAAAGTTTTTATTTCTTCCAACCCGGCCGTTGCCGCATCCGTCCACTCAAAGTGGTCGGTACGTCAGAGTAGGCGACATAGCGGCAGCGCCTTCTCTCCCAATCTGGAAAAAGCGGCTCAAGGCTGCCACACACCCAGCTAGTATTTGGACCTGTTTTAGGTCTGTTGGTGTTGCCAACTGCGATAGGGCTTGGATTTTGGCCGGATTTGCTTCGATTCCTCTATTAGAAACAACGAACCCGAGAAGCTTTCCATCTGGAACGCCGAAAACGCATTTTTCCGGATTGAGCCGTATGTCATATGTTCGGAGGTTGTCAAATGTATGGCGTAAGCCGTCCACCAAAGATTCGACATGTTTAGTTTTGATGACTACATCATCTACATATGCCTCCACCGTCTTGGCAATTTGTTTTTCCATGCATGTTTGATTCATGCGCTGGTAAGTGGCGCCGGCGTTTTTGAGTCCGAAAGGCATAGTGTTGAATCAAAAAGGCTTGTACGGAGTAATGAATGCCGTTGCGGCCTGATCGGATTCCTTCATCTTAATTTGATGGTATCCGATGTATGCGTCGAGGAAACACAGTGAATTGTGTCCTGCAGTTGCATCAATGATTTGGTCAATGCGGTGCAGTGGGAAGGGGTCTTTAGGGCCGGCCTTGTTGAGGTCTTTGAAATCAACACAAAGGCGCCAGGATATGTCCTTCTTTGGCACCATGACCAGGTTGGCTAGCCAATCCGGGTGTTTGATCTCTCTAATGAACCCGGCTTCAAGTAGTTTGGCTAGCTCCTCCCTCATAGCTTGTCGCCTGGGTTCGAAAAATCGCCGCAACGTTTTCTTAACTGGCTAGAACCCCTTTATTATGTTGAGGCTGTGTTCGGCCAGTCTGTGTGGGATTCCTGGCATATCCGAAGGATGCCAGGCAAAGATGTCCCAATTCTCGTGCAGGAAAGCTCTTAGCATGGCGTCAACCGTCGAATCCAGCTGTGCTCCAATGGCTGGTGTTTTTTCAGGATCCATCGGGTGAACTTGGAATTTTACTATTTCGTCTGCTGGCTTGAAAGAAGTAGACTTAGGCCTTTTATCAAGGATTACGTCGTCTCTATCCACTTTGGAACGCATAGCGGTGAGCTCCTCGGCCGCAAGGGCCTCGGATAATGCCTCGAGGTCCAGGGATGCGGTTTTGTTTTCAGCGCGGAGCGCTATGTCCGGATGGCTGGTGATAGTGATAACTCCATTGGGCCCGGGCATTTTGAGCTTCATGCACCCGTAATGGGGTATGGCTTGAAAGCGTGTGAATGCGTCTCGCCCCAACAGGGCGTGATATCCGCTGTTGAAGGGTGTCACATGGAAGATTAACTCTTCAGACCTGTAGTTCTCCGGCGTGCCGAATACCACATCGAGTTTAATTTTCCCCGAGCATCGTGCTTCTCGATTGGGGATAATGCCTCGAAAGGTTGTACTGCTTTGCTCGATGCAGCTCTTGTCTATTTTCATTTTATCGAGTGTGTCCTTGTAGATGAGGTTCAGTCCGCTGCCGCCGTCCATGAGTAATTTAGCGAGCCAAAAGCCGTCGACAATTGGATTTAAGACCAAAGCGGCTGGTGCGCGGACTGATTGAGCCCTTGGTTCGTCGTTGGCGGTGAAAGTTATCGCCGTATCATTCCAAGGGTTTACGGCGGCTACTTGGTTGACTTTGGCGAGGTTGCGGAGTGCCCTTTTACGCTGATTATTTTAAGAAAAGGCCTCGAAGACCGTAAAGACGTTGAGATCGTCGTCCTCCGGAGGGTACTTCTCGGAGGTCGTATTGGTGAGGATAGCCTCACCGCTCTTCGCCACCTGCCGGAGTACCCAACATGCCCGAAGGCTGTGTATTGGTTCGGAATTCGGCGTCGTGTGTATCCGAGAGGGCTTGTCGAGCCATTCATCAAGGATAGTTCTGTGTCCCGTTGAGGGCTTAATTTTCTTGTCTGTAGGGTGATGATCAGGTTCCCGTGAGGGTGCATCCTTTTTGCCCGTCCGGTGGGTGGCTTAAAGGCCGGCGGTTCCCACCGAGCTGTCTGGGCTTTCCAGGCGCTTTCCATGGTGCAAATTTCTGTACTATGTGTGCCAAATATGCAAAGTGCAGTATGCGGCATCTGTTGAGGGCATTGAGGATACCCTCGTCTGTACAGTTGCGGCATAATACTGAAACTGCGTCGTCGTCGCAGCAATCTTTGATCTTGTTTTTAACAAGGAGGAATCTGGCCCAAAAGTGATGGACTGTTTCTTGAGGTTGCTACCACACATACATTAGGTCGCATATGTCCGAAGGACCGGAATTGCTTGGGGAATATTGCTTGTGGTGAGCGGGCTTAAATCCGAACCCTGACCCACTGTGGGATCTGGAGTTTTAAGAATTTCTAAGGTCACTGGCCCAGGATCCGGAGTGTCCTGGCAGTTTTCAGGCTCGACGCTCGGTTCTATGTTCAGAGGACAGGGAGTGTCTTCCCGAAGATGGGTATCCGGCTCGCATGGCTCGAAAATCCGAACATAGCTTGTTCTCAGCGTAGGGGGAGAGTTATCCTTGGCTTGCTCCTCCAAAACCGCAACAACATGGGTGATCGGCGGGGACCTGATTTCCCTCTGATCGGGTTTAAGCCCGATCCGATCGTAGTCTGTCGTGACCCCCAGGGCGGCGATGCGATCTAGCAATTCGTTCAAAGACGAAACATCCACCGGATCCATCTTATCGGAGTGTTCGAGGCCAATGCGGAGATGATTTTTGGTGGTTTGGGGGACCGGCTTTGGCTTAACGGCCAAGCGGGCGCCCATGGTATAATTGCCGAGCGGGAGGATCTCCCCAGGAGCTAGTGCCCTTCCAGAGGTTATTTTTTCGTTGACGACAAGGTGAGCCATCGATCCTTCTATTGACGACACGGAGGAACTCTCAATGAAAGGACCAATGTCGGTGTTAAAAACGGCGATCTCGGGTAGGGGGTCCCGAACTGTGCGTCTGAGGATCGAGGGTAACAGGAGGCAGGGGACATGATGTTTACCCAGGTTCGGGCCCTCTTAATGGAGGTAATACCCTACTTCCTGCTTGATTGACTTTGATGAGTATAGGGGTTACAAGAGTTGATCTACCTTGAGATCGTAATGGCTAAACCCTAGATGTCTAGCCTATATAATTTGTGATTGCCTCTATGGACTAAACCCTCTGGTTTATATAGACACCGGAGGGGGCTAGGGTTGTACAGAGTCGGTTTACAGAGAAAGGAAACTACACGCCTGGCCACCAAGCCTACTGTCCACGCAACGGAGAGTCCCATTCGGACATGGGGGAAAGCCTTCTATCTTGTATCTTCATGGCCCATCAGTCCAGCCCATGTCACATAGCCCGGATGGCCGAGGACCCCCTTATCTAGGACTCCCTCAGGGGGGGCGGGGTATGGTTACAGAGAATGCTTAAGCCTTGCTCTGGAGGAGGAGGATGGCTCATATGGAGTGCGCCGCAGCCTCATTCACTCCCACGTCGCTAGGGTGGTTAATACCCATAACTATGGTAGTTACATGTGTAAATAGTAACAACTACAAAAGTTACAGGTAAGGGTGGCTATGACTATACTTAAAGAATGACTTAAGACTCCTCGACCATTGCAGCTCCCACGTCGTCCCTTCATCTCCCTTGTCCGAGTGATAGTGGTCATGCCGACTGGAGAGTGGGCATCCGAGAGCTGTCGAGGTGTCCGAGTGAACCTCCAGTTATAAGCATACGAATGCTTATGTGGTCCGGAGACCTAACGCTGATGGTGTGGGGCCCTAGGTGGCCCCCGGATGATAGGTCCTTGACCCTACCTGCAGTAGGTGACCTCATCAATGAGTGTTGGGCACCATAGGGCATCGCAATGCCGTAGACCGGCAGGGACGTGGAGACGCCATACGGTTGTGCGAATCCATCGTAAAACGGCGGCGAAGCCCGCCATAAGGCAGCTCCGAGGGGGATCCGTAGATCACGGGCGCGGGCCCACCATGCAGCGGTAGCACTATCGGTGCAACCACGTCAGATCACGGTGTCACAACCCTATTTAGTCATTACTTTTCATTGCATAATCATCCATGCATCATGTTTAAAAATCAAATGAATTTGAAATGGTAATTGATCAAACCCTAGCAACTCTCTGAATTACCAGGATCAACTAAGATATTTTCCAATGAACCTAAAATGCCCTTCAGAAAAGTTCTTCATTTTTGAATTGGTTGAAAACCTCTGCCAAAATGGTGCACATTTTTTGAGGTCGTCCTGGACTTTTGAATTAGATCATATTGTATTTGAATTGGGGCATTTAAATTCTCTAAATAATTTAAATGCTCCAACAATTCTGAAAACAACTATGGGCCTCTGAAATAATTTATTTAATGCCCACAAATATTTTCAGGATTTATAGAATTGATTTGGTATTAAAACTAAATCAGAAACAAACTGCAAAAATAGAAAACGGAAAGATAATAGAAAGGAAAAGGTTGCCTGGTGCTTACCTGGCAGCCCACCTGGCCGGCCCAGCCCCCCAGAGGCAGTGTGCTCTTCTTCCCCGTGCCAGTCGGACACAAAGCATGTGCTCGACGCATGTACACCCGCAGCTCGCCACCTCCTACTTGCCCTGAGCCACGTCGACACCACGGATAAGCCCTCCGCAGCCTTCCTGGTCTCTCTGACCTCTTCCCCCTCACTTTCCCCTTCTCCCTCGCTCGATCTTGAGCTTGGCCGAACGAGCTCGTCGCCGCCGTCCACCGTTCACACAGCCACCGGCCACCCCAGTTGTCGCTGCCTTGTCCAGGAGCTCCGCCTCGACACCCTTGTCCTCTCCGTCGACTAGCACGGTGCCGGATGCCCCGAAGCACCGTCCCCGGCCTCTTCTTCCTCCTCGGGTCGCCGAGATCGCCACCGCCACCCCGCTCGCTCTGGACCTCTCCCGAGCCCGCTGACCTTCTCATCGTGATTGTTGTGAGGTCCTCTACCGCTCCCCTCTCTCCCCGCACTCAATAGCACCCCTAGCCGTGTAAACCACCGGAGCCGAGAGCTCCTCAACACTAGCCATGTTGCCGCTATTGTTGTAGCCACTGGAGCTTCCACCCGAGCGCGTCGTCGTGCTCGAAACGCCCCCAGGAGCCGATCGCAACCACCAGATCCTCCCGTACACCCTAGCGCTGAACCCGACCTCGCCCGAACTCTAACAGCTGCCTAAGTGGTCGCCGATGTCGACTCCGGACTCCCTGCGCCTTGATGCGTGCTTCCCTGGATGCGGAGCGCGCCCAGCTGCACGCAGAGCCTCTGCGTCGCGCTTTTGGTCGCCGGAGGCGAAACCCGAAGCCCTCCACTATCTGTGGCCTCGTCGGCGATGAGCCACAGTTCAACTCTGGTGAGTTTGACCCAGTTGACCGGATTTGACTTCCCTGGAGTCATTGACGTGTGGGCTAGCCCCCCAGGTTAATTGACTTAATCACCTGATTGGCACTAACAACCACTATTAGCTAGATCTGACACTAACACATGGGTCGCACCGATCATGTTTGACCTGGACCACCACTGTTGACTACTGACGTCACCCTGACGTAGTGCTAACACAGTAATATGTTTTCAGGATTTAGTATAATTTCGAATAAGCAGAAAAATCCTGAAAATGATATAAACTTCTAAAAATCATATAAAATCAACCGTAGCTCAGATGAAAAGGATTTATATATGAAAAATGATCATAAAAATATGATGAATTCATTTAAAAAATTTCATGCATGTTTGAACAAGTTAACCTCACGGAATAGGACAAATGATGATTAGGGCAATTTATGAAATAACATTTAAAGTTGGAATTTCATCTTGTTTGAATTCCACTTCAATTAATTTGGTTAAATGTTGCATTAGGTGAAATAAGTACCTTGAGATGTCATGTCATACATTTGGTTGTGCATTGCATTGATTGTGCTGCTAGCCGGTGTCGTTCCTTCTCTGTAGCTGACATTTCTGACGTGGTCATCGTTGACACCGATGAAGAGCATTACTATCTTTAGAAGTGCCAGGCAAGCAAACCCCCATTGAGCATTTCGATACAATTCCACTCTCTCATCTTGCTCTCTTTTATTGCATTAGTACAACAACAATTTAATAGTTATATGTTGTGGTAGTTGAACCCATTCCTCTGCATGACCTATGTTTGCCACATTAAATAGTTGAAACCCACTAGCATGACCAATCATTGTTTGAGCCATGATGTGCCTACTCATTCATGCTTATTTGCTATGCCTGCTATGCTTAGAGTTGTGTCAGGTCTGATTCAACTGGGATGGATTGGAATGGTGGTAAACATGTCCTACTGTTGAGAGCTAAGTGTGTGAACATGATTTGGTAAAGGTAGCGATGAGAGGCCATGTAGGAGTACATGGTGGGTTGTCTCATTAAAACCGTCATTAGGAACTAAGTTCTATGTTTGTGATCCCAGAACAACTACTACCACACATTGGGCCTTGGAATATGACCCTGCTCGACATATTAACCCCCTATACTCTGTCTAGGATATGCAAGTAGTTTCTGTTGTTTGTAGTATGCTGGAGGCCATGCGTAGAACTAACCCTAGGGATGGGTTATGATGCAGAAGGCAAGTGGCATGGTATACCAGGGCACCCATTTGGTGGGTTTGGGAACCCTGCACACATCGTTTGGGGCCTTAGTGGAAACCCCGACCGAACTTCCTTGTGGGTGGAACTCAAATAGGCGATAAACCTGGACTAGAGATTTGTGTGGTTAGTCAAGTCGTGGTCTACACCCATGCCGACTTTCGCTTGAAGTCTGTCGAGCTCATGTTGTGTGCAGGCGCTAAGTGGTGGAAACATGTGTGAAGAAGTACACCCCTGCAGGGTTATAAATGATCTATTCAAATAGCCGTGTCCGCGGATATGAACTACTTCGAAAGATTACATTGTTCATAGACAAGTTGAAATGGATATTCTAAAATTCTCAAGATAAGTGTGAGTTCTATGGATATCCTTCTCGTAGGGAGATGGGAGCGGATCCATAGTGGTGTATTGAAGTGGTGAATATGTGGACTCGTGTGCAGTTTCCCACCTTAAATAAAATACTGGTCATCATAGTATAGGGTAGCCACTGAGTCAAAGCTGGCTTGTTGCAGTTAAACTCCATCACCCCATTCTTGATACTGATGAATAAGTAGATAGCTCCGATGTAAGTCTTGCTGAGTACATTTGTACTCACGCTTGCTTAATTTATATTTTTGCAGAGGAGACTTCAGTCTCATCTTAGATTGCTGCGATGAGTTCGATGTTGATCTTTAGCCTGGGATTACCAGACAGAGGTTTGGCTGCTATGGAGGTTCTTGTAGATAGATAGGCTTTCTAGCGTTATTTCTTTTCAGCTATCTGTACTTAGAAAGGATAAGCTTCCGCATGTGCTTGTTGCTTGTATGACTTTGTATGTTGGGTCGGTCATGAGACCCATGTTCGTAATACCATGCTATGTATGGCTCCGCGGAGCCTTTTAAATAAATACTTGAGTCATAGAGTTATGTTGTGATGCCATGTTGTATCTACACATATCGAGCATATTGTGTGTATGTTATTGAAATGCTTGTTATGTGTGGGATCCGACACCTACTTGTTTATTCTTGGTAACCTTCCATATGGGGAAATGCCTCCTCGTGATTCCACTAAGCCATGGTAGTTCACTACTGCACTGGAACACATGGACTAACCGGCGTGTGTCCTTTGCTCCTGTGTCTGTACCTATGGGGAAATGTCACGTGGTGTTTACTGGAGTCCTTTGTAGCCTCACTACGACGCGGTTACACTCGCTGCTGACCAACACATGCATTGCTGGGTCATGTATGCCTGTCCTTGTAAGTTTGTGCCACCTTGGTTTACGACTAGTCATGTCGGCCCGGGTTCTCTGTCATATGGATGCTAGCAACACAATCATATACATGAGCTAAAAGACGCAAATGACCCCGACCAAGGTAAGGCTACAGCCGTGGGAATACCTTGTGTGAGGCCGCAAAGCGATATGATGTGTTACCCACTAGATTGGTGTGACTTAGGATCAGGGTCCCGACAGCTTTGGTATTAGAGCCTGACTGCCTGTAGGATTACCAAGCTAAACTGGTCGATGTTGAGTCTAGAAATGCTTTAGTTATGTAAGGGAATTGATTGTGGAAGGGAACGTAAGGCTCTTTTTACTCCTTATACTTGTGTCCCTCTGACTCTGAGTCACCCTCTTCTTTTCTACGGGGGTTTAACAACTAGGCTTCTCATCTATATATATATCAGGATGATGAGTTACTCCGTTGGAGACTTATAGGAAAGGTGTTATCCTCCCGGATTGGTGTTTCCATAAGAATTCGGTGCTATGTTGTCAGTTGTCTTGCAGGTCGTTTCATGTTTCATGCCCGTACAACCATTATGTCTGAGTTACCCAAGGTAACTAAATAATCTGGTGCATTTGCAAATCTTTTCTCCATGTTCTCGATGTCCTTTGGGGCCAGACTATACACACTACCCTTTGTGTCGAGGTACTCTATTGCCTCGACATATTTGCTCAAGCTATCAGGAAACTAGGCCATCTAGATAGCCACCTAGTAACCCAACCTTGTGTTGTATCCCAGTGTGATAATTCTGGCCAGCATTCTTGAAAGCATTTCGTGATGTTAACTAGTAGGTAGGTATTCTATTTCTAGGTTCTTGAACCCACGTTGCCTTCCGTTCATTCATGTTTATAGTGCTGCTAGTTCCTTTAGGATGGTTAGTAACGTTGCTTAGTCCTCGAGGTCCATGGTATATCGTTCTTCCAATACCATGAACCAGCCATGGCAGACATTCTCCGTGAATGAAAGGATCACAAAAGAGTGCTCCTGAAGAGTTCTCCATTCTATATTTGTGACTCTACCAATCCTTCCTTTCAGCATGGGTTATCCGAAAGATATATGTTGAACTTGTTCGACGTGTTAACCTATGAATCCACAACTGAGAACATCGCGTGTTCCATTGAGTCGTCCCTCTTTAGTTATATTATGACCTTCATCTATCATTTGATAGTCAAGAGTAGTTCTGCATTCTTTTCATTGGTAACATTATTCTTCTAGTCCGCCAAGCCATTCTACTTCAGAATGCCTAGGAGAAACAAATTTCGGACCTCACCCATTTCTAGGATTTTGGTCAAAGCACTTGTATTTCGTGGATCAAGAATGCCAATCCAGCTTCTGGTCGGGTCTACCTTGGTGCGTCACCCTCTTTTATGACCAGAATATCATGGGAATTGCACACCATCTTATGAATTCTTGATACAGTGATACTTCTCGCCATCATCATTCATTCCTCGGTCTCGTGTTAGTTGTAACTGGAATATCGACAAGTGAACTGTGATGTGTGAAATCAATACTCGTAGCAACCTCGTTGCTTGGTAGTTGGTGGACAATAATCTTGTTCTTAGCGTGTTGGTTATTGAATCACCATTCTAAGATTGCTCGTGCTACCTAGTCCATTTTTCTTGGTCCACTCTTCGAGCAATGAGATAGGATTATGTCAATCCCTTGCTCTTTTGATGTAGCGACCAGACCTCAAACAGTCTGTGCTGCTGTGCATCAGTGTCATCCCTGGATCAGTAATGCTGACACGCACAGTACAAATGGAGGATTTATAACAGAGTAGCAATCACACACTTATTACATCGAGTATCTCAAAAGATAAATAAGTATGATAAATATGGCTTAAGGCCATCTAATACGAAAACAGCGGAAGACTTGGAAGATAAGTGAGTCCATCAACTCCAACGGCATCACTGAGTATAAGACCACGACCTAAGGCACCTTACTCGTCGTCTGAAAAGTCTGCAACATAAAACGTTGCAGCCTGAAAACGGGTCAGCACATGGAATATGCTGGCAATGTAACACATAGAGACTAATGAACATAATAATGCTATACTACATGCATATATGGCTGGTAGAAGGCTCTATGGTTACAGTTTTGTGAAAAGCCAATTTTTCCCTACTGCAAAGGAATAAATTTTGTTTAACTATCATGGTGGTTGTTAAACATTGAGATGGTTGACAGCATCTCAATCCCAATTAAGTATCATCATTAACCCAACAAAATTAATTAAATAACATGGTGATGAGATTCACATGATAATCCAAGTACTAGATACTCAAGATGTCCATAACCGGGGACACGGCTAACCATGATTAGTTTGTACACTCTGCAGAGGTTTGTGCACTTTTCCCCACAATACTCGATCGCCTCCGCTTGATTCTCGCACTACATTATGTTTGAGAAACGGATGACCGAGACACAGTCTTTCAGAAACAATAACTCTTTACTCCAGGTGGATAGTTACACCTACTTTCCCCTACATCTGCTAGCCCACCTCTTCAAGAGATCATGTAACCTACTCAACTATGCTAGAGCCCATAATAGCTTGTGGCTGCACACGGAAGTTTCTAGCATGAATAATCTTATGATCCCTTTGAGCCTGGGTGGCGGTCCTTAGAAAAACAGGCAACACTGGGTTCTCCAGGTGCCTCAATCCACCCAGATGTGAGTTTTAGTTGCCACCTTAAGTAAACCATTAATTAACAATCTCACATCTGTCGTGAATATCTCTCAAACCCAATCCACGTCTACTAGCATAGCATAGCGATATAAGCAAACGTAGAAGTAACTCCCAAGGGTTTGATAATAAACAGGTAATAGGTACTACCTCAACTACATCCCAATACCCACAATTTAATTAGATCCTAACCATGCAATGTTTGAGGGTTGGTCTAATGCAATAAAACTGGGTAGTAAAAGAAGTATGATCAACGTGTTACTTGCCTTGCTGATGATCCATGAAACTTAGCGATTCGAAGTAGTAAGCGGCGCACTCCGGGTACTCTATCGCAAACAAACAAGCATACAATAAGCACTCATCAAATGCACAGGTAAAACTCAAATAACGATCTAACCAGAAAGTTGGCCTTAAGAACTCCGGTTTGCAAAAAGAATCAAATCAAACGAAGCAACGAAAGTCAAATGGCGAAAGAAACAAGCTTCATTTACTAATCTGGATCTAGGTCAAATTTTACAGTAGCAAAACTTGTTTGAGTGGGTTAAACGGAAAGAGAATTTCGAGACGAAACTCTAGGCGCTTGAATCGCCTGATTCCGATAAACGAGCAAAAAGATGAACGAAAACGAAAATCTGATCAGAAATCGCGATCTGGAATAATCGCGGAAAATCCGACGAAAGAGAAAACTGACGAACAGTTAAACGAACGGATGTTCGTTAACAGCGTCTAACCGACAAACACGTTTGTTAAAACGAACGGGTCGGTGAACGTTCACTAATAAAATAAACCGAAAAGAAATAAACCGATCTATATAAAAAAACTAGGGTTTCGAAAAAAATAAACTGGGGTGGTTTTTTTTTTAAAAAGGACGGCGAATGGCGGCGGCTCCGGCTAACCTCCGGCGAGGCTCGGGACGAGGCTCCGGCGGGTCGGGCAAGGGCGGCGAGGGGCGGCGGGGCTGCGGGCGTCGTCGGGAGGCGGCGGGGTGACGAGGGCGGCGGCGTACGGCGTCGGGGCGGCGAGCTCCTCGGGCGGCGGCGTCGGCTCCGGCGGCGGCGTCTCCTCGGGCGACGGCGGCTTCGGGTCGGGCGGGGTGAGGGAGAGGGGGCGGGGTCGGGGTACTTATAGGAGGGGAGGGGGTGCCGTGGGGGAGGGGGCAAGGCGGCGGGCGGCGGCCGTGCTCGAGCGGGACTCGGGCGGCGGCGGCGCTGTCGTGCCCGAGAGGGAGACGGGGCGCGGGGCAGCTGGGCCGTCGGCTGGGCTTCGGCCCAGTCGGCGCGCTCGGCATTTTTTTTAAATAATATCGCCGAATCTAAAAAAATCATAGAAAAATAAATAAAAATCCAAAAATGCTAAAATAAATTTTCACCGTCTAAATAAAATAATTAGAACAAGATGAACATTTTTCTTGGCCCAAAAACGCAGTTTTGAAAACGTGCAATTTTTCTAATGCATTTAAAATTGCAAATAAAACCCGAATAAAATCCAATATTTGATTTTAATATTGTACCTCCAATATTTCAATTATTTTGGAGAAGTCATATTTTGTCCTCTCATTTATTTTAATATGAAATATTTTTCGGAGAGAAAAATAATTAAAACCAAAAATCCTCGTTTTATTATTTGATAAAAATCAAATATGAAAACCGGGAAAATCCCCAACTCTCTCCGAGGGTCCTTGAGTTGCTTAGGATTTTTTTTCGAGGATTTGCCAGAATGCACTAAAATATGCTATGCAATGATGATCTAATGTATAGCATTCCAAATTGAAAATTTGGGATGTTACAAACCTACCCCCTTAAGATGAATCTCGCCCTCGAGATTCGGGTTGGCTAGAAAATAGGTGATAGTGGTTCTTCTGTAGATCTTCCTCTCGCTCCCAGGTGGCTTCATCTTCAGTGTGGTGACTCCACTGAACTTTGCAGAACTTGATAACCTTGCTGCGGGTGACTCGGCTGGCATACTCAAGAATCTTAACTGGTTTCTCCTCATAGGTCAAATCACTTTCCAACTGAATCGCTTCCAGGGGCACTGTATCCCTCAGTGGTATCTCAGCCATCTCTGCGTGGCACTTCTTTAACTGGGAAACGTGAAATACATCATGAACTCCTGACAATCCTTCAGGCAATTCCAGCTTGTAAGCAACTTCTCCCATACGCTCCAAAACTCTGTATGGTCCGATAAAACGGGGTGCTAACTTTCCTTTAACTCCAAAGCGCTTCACTCCTAGAAGTGGTGATACTCGAAGATAAACTTTGTCTCCGACTTCGTGAACCGTCTCCTTACGTTTAGAATCCGCATAACTCTTCTGCCTCGACTGGGCTACCTTGAGCCTATCGCGAATCAACTTCACTTTATGTTCTGATTCCTTAATCAAATCTGGTCCAAACAACTGGCGGTCTCTAACTTCGTCCCATAACAATGGTGTTCTACACCTCCTTCCATATAAAGCTTCGAAAGGGGCCATCTTCAAACTGGTTTGATAGCTGTTGTTGTAAGAAAACTCTGCATATGGCAAATTGTCGTCCTAACTTGATCCATAATCTAGCGCACAAGCTCTCAGCATATCTTCCAAAATCTGATTGACTCTCTCGGTCTGTCCATCTGTCTGTGGGTGAAAAGCTGTATTGAATTCTAGCATGGTTCCCAAAGTTTCATGTAACTGATTCCAAAACTTCAAGGTAAACTGGGTTCCTCTGTCTGATACAATGGTCCTCGGAACTCCATGCAAACATACGATCCTGGTCATGTATATCTTTGCCAACTTAGCACTGGTGTAAGTGGTCTTCACTGGGATGAAATGAGCTACTTTCGTCAAACGATCGACTACAACCCATATAGAGTCATAGCCTGAGCGAGTCCTGGGCAATCCCATGATAAAATCCATGCCTAGTTTATCCCACTTCCATTCGGGTATCGGCAATGGCTGTAGCAATCCTGCTGGCTTCTGATGCTCTGCCTTCACTCTCTGACATACATCACAAACTGCTACATACTCCGCAATATCCTTCTTCATTCTGGTCCACCAGAAAGTATCCTTCAAATCCAAATACATTTTGGTATTTCCTGGGTGAATCGAATACGGTGAATCATGGGCCTCTTGCAAGATCAACTTCCTGATCTCCGGATCATTGGGTACATAAACGCGGTCCTCAAACCATAAGGTATCGTGCTCATCCTCACGAAATCCCTTGGCTTTTCCTTTGCTCATCCTTTCCTTTATCTCGTCAATCTCCTTGTCTGTCTTCTGAGCTTCTCTGATCTTTTCCATCAAGGTAGACTGAATCTCCAACGTTGCTAAATAGCCTCTTGGAACTATCTCCAAACACAGCTCGTGAAGATCCTCGGCTAATAATTTCGGTAACTCTCCGGTCATGAGGGTGTTAACATGGCTCTTGCGGCTCAACGCATCAGCTACTACGTTAGCCTTCCCTGGGTGATAATGCAATCTCATATCATAATCCTTAATGAGCTCCAACCATCTCCTTTGCCTGAGATTTAACTCCTTCTGCGTAAAAATGTACTTCAAACTCTTGTGATCCGTGTACACCTCACAATGGTTTCCGATGAGAAAATGTCTCCATGTCTTCAACGCATGCACTACGGCTGCTAACTCCAAATCATGCGTGGCATAATTCTTCTCATGGGGTTTAAGTTGCCGTGAAGCATATGAAACAACTCTTCCCTCCTGCATTAGCACTGCTCCAAGTCCTCGACGTGAAGCATCGCAATATACTTCATATTCCTTGCGCTGATCTGGCAGAATCAACACTGGTGATGTAACCAAATGTTTTCTTCAACTCTTTGAAACTAGCTTCACATTCCTCAGTCCAATTGAATTTGATGTCCTTCTTTAACAGCTCTGTCATGGGCTTAGCGATTCTCGAGAAATTCTCAATGAACCTCCGGTAGTATCCTACAAGTCCAAGAAAACTCCGGATTTTTCCAACTGACGTGGGTGATTCCCAGTTTGTTACTGTGTCAACTTTGGCGGGGTCTACGGCTATTCCTTCTCTAGATATAACATGTCCGAGGAATCCAACTTCCTTCAGCCAAAACTCACATTTGTTGAACTTGGCGTATAACTGGTGTTCTCTGAGCTTCTCAAGTACCAAACGCAAATGCTCCTTGTGCTCCTCTTCGTTCTTTGAGTAGACCAAAATGTCATCAATGAACACCACGACGAACTTATCCAAAAACTCCATAAACACTTTGTTCATCAGGTTCATGAAATAGGCAGGTGCGTTAGTCAGACCAAGTGACATAACGGTATACTCATACAGCCCATACCTGGTGGTAAAAGCCGTCTTAGGTATATCCTGCTCTCGAATCTTCAACTGATGGTATCCTGATCGTAGATCGATCTTGGAAAATACCTTAGTTCCTTGTAATCGGTCAAACAGATCATTGATCATTGGCAGTGGGTACTTGTTCTTGATGGTCACTTCATTCAATCCACGATAATCAACGACCATCCTCAACGATCCATCTTTCTTCTCCACTAGAAGTACTGGTGATCCCCAAGGTGACGAACTTGGGCGAATATAGCCTTTATCCAGTAACTCCTTAATCTGCTTCTTAATCTCCTCCAAATCTTTTGCGGGCATCCTGTACGGTCTCTTAGATATTGGCCCTGTGCCTGGCAAAAGTTCAATCAAGAACTCAATGTCTCTATCTGGTGGCATGCCTGGCAACTCTTCTGGAAATACATCCGGGTAATCTTTCACCACTGGTACTTCCTCCTGTACAACTCCTGATAAGGAATTCACCTGAGTCCTCTTCGGCATATGCCGGGATACATACTTAATCCTTCTTCCATCTGGGGTGGTAAGCAAAATCGTCTTACTGGCGATATCGATGTTTCCTCCATACATCGATAGCCAATCCATTCCCAAAATCACATCCAAACCTTGCGACTCCAAAACTATTAGGTCTGAGGGGAAAACATGCCTACCTATGGCCAATGGCATCTGAAAACATCCTTGGCTTGCCATATACTCTGCTCCTGGCGAGGTTACTAACATAGCTGTTCTAAGAACTTTGGTGGGCAATTTATACTTATCCACAAATCCCCTTGATATGTATGAATGCGATGCACCAGTATCAAAAAGAACGATTGCAGTAAATGACTTAACCAAAAACTTACCTATTACTGCATCAGGCTGTGCTTCAACCTCCTCCACGTAAACGTGGTTCACTTGTCCTTTATTGAACGGGTTAGGCTTCTTGCCAGAGCTTCCATTGCCATTTCCATTCTGGGCCTCCGGGCATTCAGTTGCATAATGTCCAGTCTTCTGGCACTTGAAACAAGTAATGTGACTTAGATCCCTCTTGGCTGGGGTAGATGGGTTATTTCGGTTCTGCCCGTTGCTTCCTCCATTCCCATTACCATTCTTGGGTCCATTATGGCTGTGCGAACTACCTCCTCCATGGGTATGCTGAAACTGTCTTGCCGATTTCAGGGTAAAACGTGGCTTCTGCTGAGCTCGAGAATTGTACTTCCCTTGTCCATACTTCCTCTTACGGTTTTCAATCTGCTGTTGCTTCCCTTCAATCATGAGAGCTCTATCTACCAACTCCTGGTAGTTGGTGAAGGTTGCTACCATCAACTGCATGCTCAGCTCATCATTCAGTCCTTCGAGAAACTTCTCCTGCTTGGCTGCATCTCTAGCAACGTCATCGGGAGCATAACGTGCTAACTTACTAAAGTCCTCTACATACTGGCCTACGGTGCGTCCTCCTTGGCATAGGTTGCGAAACTCACGCTTCTTCATAGCCATAGCTCCTGCTAAAACATGGGCAGTACGGAAAGCTTGCTGAAACTGATCCCATGTGATAGTGTCAATAGGGTGGGTGGCTGTGTAATTCTCACACCATGATGCTGCGGGTCCATCAAGCTGATGTGCGGCAAAGCGCACTTTCTCCGCATCCGTGCATCCTGCAGTGGTCAACTCCCTTCCAACTTTGCGGAGCCAATCATCTGCAACAATCGGCTCGGTGCTGCTGGAAAACACCGGCGGATTTAGCCTCAAGAAACGGGCTAAGTGATCAACAGGTGGTGGTGGTGGGTTGTTGTTGTTGTTGCCTTGGTTCTGTACTAACACTTGCATCAGGGCATTCTACTGCTGAATCAACTGAGTGATCTCCGGTGGGAAAACAAATCCGGTGTCGCATCTCGGAGGCATCTGATAGGTTTAGAAAAGATGAGAATTTAGAATAGAATGAGGTCTAGAGGAAAAACACTACCCATATGCTCATGAGACAAAACACAATCAATATCACTCAATCAACTCAAAAAAGGCATACAATCGATCTATCTATCGTTACAAAAGTGCTCAGACTATACTATATACATGGGGGAATACTACTACTGATTTTTGGTGGTCTACTAGAAATTTTGATCGGTCGAAGACTCCATGATATCTGCTCCAGCTTCATCAACAAAGTCATCTTCACTGGGGTCTGAGTCGGTGTCGTCGATGATGATGTAGTTATCCGGGCAAGTAGAATCGTCGTCTTGTCCTCCAGGTGATGGGTCTCCCAGGGATACTTCAATCTTCTGTATCAGTTCACCGTTCTTCTCCAACAACGTGGCGATCTCCTCCTCATATCCATCACGCGTAGACTTGAGTTCTTCCTCCAACTCCGTGATCTTGGTCAATGCCTTCTTCAGATATATCATGTCTGAGCACATCCGGTTCTCCTGGCGATGAATGTGTTGGTTTTGCTCCTACATGAAAGCTGCAATTGATCCATCCTTCTTGGTGCTGATCATCTCCCATTGCTCATCTCGGCGTCCACAAATCTGATAGATAGTATCCTCAAGCTCCCTGCGGTAGACTTCTCCAATGCGTCCCATAGAGATGTGGGCTGCCATGCTCTTCCCTAAACTCCAGGTTGGTGCATCAAAGGAAAACTCTATAGGCTCAGTGACTGGCGTAAACGTCCTTCCAGGAATTTGAACTTGAATCTTCCAGCGCTCCTCTTCTGGTAGTGTGGCATTGTGGGTCCCGGTGAAGCTTGGTATTCCGATGTATAGGTACTTAGTGACTTCCTTCAAGTGTCGTCCAAAAGGTGTATCTTCATCCGGTTGCATGAACTTGTTCCTTGCATCCGCCATTCCTAAAAAAGTAGAAAGTGGAGAGGAGTCAGAAATGAGAAGAGAGAGTAGTGTTCTAGGGTTTAAGCTTAGTGGTCGTGTCCTACAGTCAGCGTGTGCTCTGATACCACCTTTTGTAGCGACCAGACCTCAAACAGTCTGTGCTGCTGTGCATCAGTGTCATCCCTGGATCAGTAATGCTGACACGCACAGTACAAATGGAGGATTTATAACAGAGTAGCAATCACACACTTATTACATCGAGTATCTCAAAAGAGAAATAAGTATGATAAATATGGCTTAAGGCCATCTAATACGAAAACAGTGGAAGACTTGGAAGATAAGTGAGTCCATCAACTCCAACGGCATCACTGAGTATAAGACCACAACCTAAGGCACCTTACTCGTCGTCTGAAAAGTCTGCAACACAAAACGTTGCAACCCGAAAATGGGTCAGCACATGGAATATGCTGGCAATGTAACACATAGAGACTAATGAACATGATAATGCTATACTACATGCATATATGGCTGGTAGAAGGCTCTATGGTTACAGTTTTGTGAAAAGCCAATTTTTCCCTACTGCAAAGGAATAAATTTTGTTTAACTATCATGGTGGTTGTTAAACATTGAGATGGTTGACAGCATCTCAATCCCAATTAAGTATCATCATTAACCCAACAAAATTAATTAAATAACATGGTGATGAGATTCACATGATAATCCAAGTACTAGATACTCAAGATGTCCATAACCGGGGACACGGCTAACCATGATTAGTTTGTACACTCTGCAGAGGTTTGTGCACTTTTCCCCACAAGACTCGATCGCCTCCGCTTGATTCTCGCACTACATGATGTTTGAGAAACGGATGACCGAGACACAGTCTTTCAGAAACAATAACTCTTTACTCCGGGTGGACAATTACACCTACTTTCCCCTACATCTGCTAGCCCACCTCTTCAAGAGATCATGTAACCTACTCAACTATGCTAGAGCCCATAATAGCTTGTGGCTGCACACGGAAGTTTCTAGCATGAATAATCTTATGATCCCTTTGAGCCTGGGTGGCGGTCCTTAGAAAAACAGGCAACACTGGGTTCTCCAGGTGCCTCAATCCACCCAGATGTGAGTTTTAGTTGCCACCTTAAGTAAACCATTAATTAACAATCTCACATCTGTCGTGAATATCTCTCAAACCCAATCCACGTCTACTAGCATAGCATAGCGATATAAGCAAACGTAGAAGTAACTCCCAAGGGTTTGATAATAAACAGGTAATAGGTACTACCTCAACTACATCCCAATACCCACAATTTAATTAGATCCTAACCATGCAATGTTTTAGGGTTGGTCTAATGCAATAAAACTGGGTAGTAAAAGAAGTATGATCAACGTGTTAGTTGCCTTGCTGATGATCCGTGAAACTTAGCGATTTGAAGTAGCAAGCGGCGCACTTCGGGTACTCTATCGCAAACAAACAAGCATACAATAAGCACTCATCAAATGCACAGGTAAAACTCAAATAATGATCTAACCAGAAAGTTCAACTTAAGAACTCCGGTTTGCAAAAAGAATCAAATCAAACGAAGCAACGAAAGTCAAATGGCGAAAGAAACAAGCTTCGTTTACTAATCTGGATCTAGGTCAAATTTTATAGTAGCAAAACTTGTTTGAGTGGGTTATACGGAAAGAGAATTTCGAGACGAAACTCTAGGCGCTTGAATCGCCTGATTCCGATAAACGAGCGAAAAGATAAACGAAAACGAAAATCTGATCAGAAATCGCGATCTGGAATAATCGCGGAAAATCCGACGAAAGAGAAAACTGACGAACAGTTAAACGAACGGACGTTCGTTAACAGCGTCTAACCGACGAATACATTCGTTAAAACAAACGGGTCGGTGAACGTTCACTAATTAAATAAACAGAAAAGAAATAAACCGATCTATATAAAAAACTAGGGTTTCGAAAAAATAAACCGGGGTGGTTTTTTTTAAAAAAAAATGGACGGCGAACGGCGGCGGCTCCGGCTAACCTCCGGCGAGGCTCGGGACGGGGCTCCGGCGGGTCGGGCGAGGGCGGCGAGGGGCGGCGGGGCTGCGGTCGTCGTCGGGAGGCGGCGGGGCGACGAGGGCGGCGGCGTACGGCGTCGGGCCGGCGAGCTCCTCGGGTGGTGACGTCGGCTCCGGCGGCAGCGTCTCCTCGGGCGGCGGCGGCTTCGTGTCGGGGCAGGGTGAGGGAGAGGGGGCGGGGTCCGGGGTACTTATAGGAGGGGAGGGGGTGCCGTGGGGGAGGGGGCAAGGCGGCGGGCGGCGGCCGTGCTCGAGCGGGACTCGGGCGGCGGCGGCGCTGTCGTGCCCGAGAGGGAGACGGGGCGCGGGGCAGCTGGGCCGTCGGCTGGGCTTCGGCCCAGTCGGCGCGCTCGGCGTTTTTTTTAAATAATATCGCCAAATCTAAATAAAATCATAGAAAAATAAATAAAAATCCAAAAATGCTAAAACAAATTTTCACTGTCTAAATAAAATAGAACAAGATGAACATTTTTCTTGGCCCAAAAATGCGGTTTTGAAAACGTGCAATTTTTCTAATGCATTTAAAATTGCAAATAAAACCCGAATAAAATCCAATATTTGATTTTAATATTTTACCTCCAATATTTCTTATTTTGGAGAAGTCATATTTTGTCCTCTCATTTATTTTAATATGAAATATTTTTCGGAGAGAAAAATAATTAAAACCAAAAATCCTCGTTTTATTATTTGATAAAAATCAAATATGAAAACCGGGAAAATCCCCAACTCTCTCCGAGGGTCCTTGAGTTGCTTAGGATTTTTTTTCGAGGATTTGCCAGAATGCACTAAAATATGCTATGCAATGATGATCTAATGTATAACATTCCAAATTGAAAATTTGGGATGTTACATTTGATCATATCTTCTTGCCCTGAAATGCAAGATTGTTCTCTAGCTTAATAACATATTGGTGGTTCGTGATTTTATGGATATCTTCTCGAAACTATCACCAGGTTGTCCCCTAACCATTATGTTAAGTTCGTGAACAAGTTGGTTTATCCCTATAAACCACCCCTTCCCCAAGAATATATGTTGGATACCCTGAATTAGTTCGTTAAGCTAAACAACAACTTGGAGAGTTGGAAGATAAAAGCTTTGCCTAACTTAGTTCATTTAAAGGGATATTTTGTGTGTGTGCGTGTTGAATAAAGATGATATTTTCATTGATTGATCCCCGTGATCAGTTGTTGGACCTATTGTCTTAACCACTCTTTGATTTGAGTGTGGACTATTGTCAAATCAAATCAGTACCAACAAATTTCATGATGTTGTGCTACTCATGGTTATTCCGCGAGCACAAATCATTATATTGTTTTGGTCTGACCAATGTTATCACTGTGTCCACTTAATTGTCGAATTCCATCTATATGTAAACCTGGATGAATTGTTGTTGATCCCATCAGCAATATTTTTATCTTCTCCATGATTCATGATGAACATTAAAGCTAGCGTTGGAAACTTTGTAAGCATTGCCTTCATGTTCCGTTCATGCAGCGTATGTTTGGATGAAACAGGTGACTTCCTCTAAGTCATGTGCATTTGATGTCAGTTGCCGTCGTGAATTTGAGAAAGTGTGTTTTGCTTCCTCTGGAATCGTCCCAAGTCAGTCGTGCATGTGCGAAGTATTCTATGGTTTTATAGGCTCACTACCTCCATTCCGTATGTATTCCATAGCACACCAAGCCACTGATCGATTTGTTCAAGATAAAGGTGTCTATTCTAAGCTTAGTACCTTAGACCTTCGCGCGAAGACTTCGGTATCATTAATGATGTTTCCGAACCAGAAATCAGTAGTATTTACTGTAAGACTTCTATGTGGTCATGCTTGTCATGGACAGTGTGTTCACATGTGTCTTGGAATCCAACTCATGTTTTGGAGCTTGCTTCCGTAGTTCATTTCCCGAGAATCTCGCAACGTCATCTCGTCGATTTGTGTTGCAAAAATTTTCTTCAGACATGGTGAGTCTGAAGCATCTTGTCACCAACTGGGTCTGAATATCAGGCATATATGATGGTTGGAACTTTTCCAAGATCTATTATTGCAATATCTTGCTTGAGCAATTTGACCATCTTCTCCATGAGGATTTCATATGAATTATTCTAGAAGTTGTTCCTTATGGATTCTTTGTGCTCCCGAAGTCCGACCTTTACTTGGTGTTCTAGATACCAAACGATACCTATAATTGGGTTACCTTAGTACATCAAGGAGAACATTAGAAGCGGAGTGCTAAATGTCTCTCGGTCGATCATCCAGATTTTGTTTCCTTGGCGTTGTCAAGGTAAAATCTAAGAAAGTGTTGTCTTCCTTTGCATCCGCATTCTCTATCTTTATCTATCATGGTAGTACATGGTGTCACCAAGATGTTTGGCACATACGTTGATAAAACCCTGATGAATATGGAAATGCTCAAGTTCTTGAGAGCACGCTTAGACACTAGGTTATACCCCCGATGTCAAATGGAATGTGCCTTCCATTTGCCGATAGCTCTATAACCATAGTTTCCATCATGGTCTAGGTATGCCATTCTTTCGAATTCCTTCAAATGATCAATTGTGAATGGCCTCAGGATGGTATGAAGAGTTCCAATGAACTATATATGAAAAGTAATTCTTTTTGCTACTTAAGGAAATAATTCTATGAGTCACTCTTCCTAAGGTGCCCCGTTATGGAATCATGGTAATTTACCCTGGCTACTTTGACATTTTGCACCATCATACTTAAGTGTTGAGTTGTTGCCTACCTATTTTAACCTTTGTCATTTGTTCCTTACATCCCCCTTATGTGTGTTTTGTGTCTCAGGTCAAGAGATGTTTGAACGTCTCACTCCATGAGTTGGCCTTGAGTTGCTCGATCTTCAAGAAGATCGATTCATGTATAGTTTCTTCCTGACGTCATCGTGTTAGATGAAGATTTCGAAGGCAAGGATGTCAAGATCAATATAGTGTAATGGATCAACATCTTCGAGAAGGGCAGTTGGATCATGAAGATTGTGATAGTTAATGTCCCCTGTGTCTTCTTACCTCACGTCTTGAATCTTGGGATGAGATTCTTGTTTAGTGGGGGTGAGTTGTCATAACCCTAGCTTAGTCATTACTTGTCATTGCATAATCATCCATGCATCATGTTTCAAATTCAAATGAATTTGAAACGGGGATTTATCAAACCCCAGTACCCCTGTAAATTACCAGTATCAACTAAAATATTTTTCAATGAACGCAAAATGCCCTTCAGATAAGTTCATCATTTTTGAATTGGCTAAAAAATTCTGCAAAAAAGGGTGCACATTTTTCTAGGCCGTCCTGGATTTTGAATTGAATCATATTGTATTTGAATTGGGGCATTTAAATTCTATAAATAATTTTAAATGCTCCAACAATTCTGAAAATAACCGAGGGCCTCTGAAATAATTCATTTACTGCCCACAAATATTTCCAGAATTTATAGAATTGATTTGGTATTAAAACTAAATCAGAAATAAACTGCAAAAATAGAAAACAGAAAGATAATAGAAAGGAAAGGGTTACCTGGCGCTCACCTAGTCGGCCTAGCCCAGCAGGGGCAGGGTGATCTTCTTCCCACGCCACTTGGACACAGTGCATGTGCCCAATGCATGCGCGCCCGTAGTTCGCCACCTGTTGCTTTCCCCGAGCCACGTTGATGCCAGGAATAAGCCCTCCGTAGCTGTCCCGATCTCGCTGACTTCTTCCTCCTCACTTTTGTGGTGAAATGTTGCGTGGAAAAATAAAAAAATCTACGCACACGCAAGATCTATCCATGGAGATGCATAGCAACGAGGGGGGAGTGTGTCTACGTACCCTCGTAGACCGTAAAGCGGTAGCGTTTGACAACGCGGCTGATGTAGTCGAACTAGTTCGTGTACCAACCGATCGAGCACCGAACGTACGACACCTCCACGTTCAACACACGTTCAGCTCCGTGATGTCCTCCGCCCTCTTGATCCAGTAAGACGGCAAGGTAGTAGATAAGTTCCGGCAACACGACGGCATGGTGACGGTGATGGTGATGTGATCTCCGCAGGGCTTCGCCTAAGCACTACGAAAATATGACCGAGGGAGTAAACAGTGGACGGGGGCGCCACACACGGCTAAGACAATGTTGTGTCCTTGTGTGGCGCCCCCTCCCCATGTATATATAGGTGGGAGGGGAGAGGGAGCAGCCCAGTCGGCCAGGGTGCGCCCCTAGGGGCTGGCCGCCGGCCCTAGGGCTCCTGCCCTCCTGCGCCCCCACCTTTCCTTGTATGGACAAGGGGGGAAGGAAAGAGGAGGAGAGGGAAGGAAGTGGGAGTCAAAATCCACACTTTCCTTTCCCTCCCCATAGGGCCGGCCCATATAGAGGGCGCACCAGCCCCTTGTGGGCTGGTGTGTTCTCTCACTTGGCCCATAAGGCCCATAACTTTGTCGGGGATGCCTGAAACTCCTTCCGTTGTCTGAATACCATAGTCATATATATCAATCTTTACCTCTCGGACATTTCGAGACTCCTCTTCATGTCCATGATCTCATCCGAGACTCCGAACAACATTCGATCACCAAATCATATAACATATAGCACTATATCGTCAACTATTGTTAAGCGTGCTGCCCTACAGGTTCGAGAACTATGTAGACATGATCGAGACACCTCTCCGGTCAATAACCAATAAAGGAACCTGGATGCCCATATTGGCTCCAACAAATTTACAAAGATCTTTATCAGTCAAACTGTTGTGCCAACGTACATAATTCCCTTTGTCCATCGGTATGTTACTTGCCCGTGATTTGATTATCGGTATCTTCATACCTAGTTCAATCTCGTTACTGGCAAGTCTATTTACTTGTTCTGTAACACATCATCATGCAACTAACTCATTAGTCACTTTGCTTGCAAGGCATCTTATGATGTGTATTATCGAGAGGGCCCAAAGATACCTCTCTGATACTTGGAGTGACAAATCCTAATCTCTATCCATGCCAACTCAACTAACACCTTCGGAGATACCTGTAGAGCATCTTTATGATCACGCAGTTACGTTGTGACGCTTTATAGCAGACAAGGTATTCCTCCAGTATCCGTGAGTTGCATAATCTCATAGTCGAAGGGATATGTATTTGACATGAAGAAAGCAATAGGAATAAACTGAACGATCAATATGCTAAGCTAACGGATGGGTCTTGTTCATCACATCACTCTCCTAATGATGTGATCCCGTTATCAAATGACAACACATGTCTACGGTTAGGAAACCTTAACCATCTTTGATAAACGATCTAGTCTAGTAGAGGCTTACTAGGGACACGGTATTTGTTTATGTATTCACACATGTATTTAAGTTTCCGATCAATACAATTCTAGCATGAATAATAAACCTTTATCATGAATAAGGAAATATAAAATAACAACTTTATTATTGCCTATAGGGCATATTTTCTTAAACTTTCCCCTGGTCCCTCACTCAATCTTGAGCTCGACCGAACGAGCTCGTCCCTGCCATCCACCGTTCGTGCAACCACCGGCCACCCCAGGCCTTGCCATCATGTCCAGGAGCTCCGCCTCGACGCCCTCACCCTCTCTGTTGACTCGCGTGGTGCCGGACGGCCCGAAGCGCCGTTCCCGACCTCTTCTTCCTCCTCGGGTCATCGAGATTGCCACCGCCGCCCCGCTCACTCGTACCTCCCCCAAGCCCGTTTGTCCTTCTCAGCATGATCGCTATGAGCTCCTTTGCCACTCCCGGCTCTCCCAGCACTAGATAATGCCCCTAGCCGTGTAAACCACCAGAGCCGAGAGCTCCTCGGTGCGAGCTATGTCGCCGCCGTCGCTGCAGCCGCTGGAGCTTGCGTCCAAGCGCGTCATCATGCTTGAAACGCCCCCAGGAGTTGATCACAACCACCAGCTCCTCCTCCCATGCACCCTAGCGCTGAACCCGGCCTCGCCCGAACTCCGACCGCCACTTAAGTGGTCGCCTCCATCGAATCTGGCCCCCGTGTGCCTAGATGTGCGCTTCCTTGGATGTGGCGCATGCCCAACTGCATGTAGAGCCCCTCCGCCGTCATTTTGGTCTCCAGAGGGAGAAACCCGAAGCCCTTTGTCGTCTCTGGCCTCGCCGGTGATGAGTCACGGGCCAACTCCAGTGAGTTTGACCTCGGTTGACCAGATTTGACTTCCCTGGAGTCATTGACGTGGGGGCCAGCCCCATGTTAATTAACTTAATCACCTAATTAGCACTAACAACCACTGTTAGCTAGATGTGACACTGACACGCGGGTCCCACCGGCCAGGTTTTACCTGAAAAACCAGTGTTGACTGCTGATGTCACCCTGACTTAGTGCTGACGCAGTAATATATTTTCTGGATTTAGTATAATTTAGAATAACCAGAAAAATCCAGAAAATGATATAAACTTCTAAATATCATATAAAATCAGTCGTATCTCATATGAAAAAGATTTATATATGAAAAATGATCAGAAAAATATGAAGAATATGTGTATGTCATTTTCATGCTTGTTTGGAAAAGTTAAGCTCATAGAATAGTAAAAATGATGATTAGGGAAATTTATGAAATAACATTTAAAGTTGGAATTTGATCTTGTTTGAATTCCACTTCAATTAATTTGCTTAAATGTTGAAATAGGTGAATTCAGTACCTTAAGATGCATGTCATACATTTGGTTGTGCATTGCATTTATTGTGTTCCTTCTCTGCTAGCCGCCATTGTTCCTTCTCAGTAGCTGACGTTTCTGACATTGTGATAAGAGTCCATGTAGGAGTACATGGTGGGTTGTCTCATTGAAACCGTCCTGAGGAACTGAGTTCCTTGTTTGTGATCCTAGAGCAACTATTACCACACATTGGGCCCTAAAAATGGCCAATTCGACTTATTAACCCCCATGTACTCTGTCTAGGAGTTGCAAGTAGTTTATGGTGTTCGTAGTATGCTGGAGGCCGTACGTAGCGCTGACCCTAGGGGTGGGCAATGATGTGGTAGGCAAGTGGACCAGTGTACCAGGGCACCCATTTGGTGGGCTTGAGAACCCTGCACACATTGTTTGTGGCCGTAGTGGAAACCCCGGCCAGACTTCCTTATGGATGGAACTCAAATAGGTGATAAACCTGGACTAGAGCTTTGGTGGTTAGTCAGGTCATGGTCTACACGCACGCCCGCTTTCGCTTGAAGGCTGCCGAGCACATGACGTGTGCAGGCGCTAAGTGGTGGAAACATGTGTGAAGAAGTACGTACACCCCTGCAAGGTTATAAATGATCTATTTGAATAGCCTCGTCTGTGGATATGGACTACTTCGAAAGCTTACATTGTTCATAGACAAGTTGAAACGGATACTCTAAAATGTGTAAGATAATTGTGAGTGCAATGGATGGCCTTCTCGTAGGGATACGGGAGCGGATCCATACTGGTGTACTGATGTGGTGAATACGTGGACTTGTGTGCATTCTCTCACTTCAACGAAAATACTAGTGGTCGTAGTATAGGATAGCCACTCAGTCAAAGCTGACTTGCTGCAGTTAAACTCCACCACCCCATTGTTGATACCGATGCATAAGTTGATTGTTTTGATGTAAGTCTTAGTGAGGACATTTGTATTCACATTTGCTTAATTTATGTTTTTGCATAGGATACTTTAGTCTCACCTTAGATTCCTGCAACGAGTTTGACTTTGATCGATTAGCTTTGGAATTCCAGACAGAGGTTTGGCTTCTATGGAGGGTCTTGTAGATAGACATGCTTTCTAGCCTTCTTTTTCAGTTGTTTTTACTTAGACAGGATAAGCTTCCGCAGGTGCTTGTTGCTTGTATGACTTTGTATGTTGGGTCATGTGACCCATGTTTGTAATATCATGCTATGTATGGATCCTCGGAGCCTTGTAAATAAATACTTGAGTGATAGAGTTATGTTGTGATTCCATGTTGTATCTACACATATCAAGCATATTGTGTGTCTCTTATTGAAATGGTTGGTATGTGTGGGATCTGACACCTAGTTGTTTACTCTTGGTAACCTTCTTATGGGGAAATGCCTCCTAGTGCTTCCACTGAGCCATGGTAGTTCGCTAATGCTCCAGAACACATGGATTGACCAACGTGTGTCCTTCTTTGCAACTATGTCTATCCCTATAGGGAAATATCACGAGGTGTTTACTGGAGTCCCTTATAGCCTCGCTATGATGTTGTTACACTCGCCGCTGACTGACACGTGCATTGTTGGGTCATGTATGCATGTACCTGTAAGTTTGTGCCACCTTGGTTTACGACTAGTCATGTCGGCCCAAGTTCTCTGGCATATGGATGCTAGCGACACAATCATAAACGTGAGCCAAAAGGCACAAACGGTCCTGACCAAGGTAAGCCTACAGCCGTTTTTAATACCGCGTGAGGCCACAAAGCGATATGATGTGTTGCCTGCTAGATCGATGTGACTTAGGATCGGGGCCCCGACAGATGCCTCGTAGGGCATGAGCGATGGTCCATGGGGCACAAGGGGGGAAACCATCGACAAAGACCCGAACGATGACTGCGCCGGGGCACGGGCGGTGAGACCGCGACGATCGGTGCAACTGGCGACTGGGTCACATGGGCGATCACAGGAAGCAGCCGGACATGCGCCCGGGCGAGAGGTTGGGACGCCAGGATCGGGAATCCCGCAGCAGTAGGAGGTGCGGCGGAGGAGGTCAAACCTGAGGTGGTGGTGGAAGACATGAGGGATCGACTTAATCTAATACCATGTAAGACAAAGAGATTTGGGCCAATAGCTCAACGCTTTAGGGCATGGCTTCTGATATATATATATATATATACATATATACATATATATATAAATATAATATATATAATATATATAATATATATATATATATATATACAGCCAGTCTATTCTTCTAATATTAGCAGAATAGTTATTCTGATAACACTTCCGCACTTCATGTTCAACAGAAGCGAATTGCATGTTTTTTACGCTACGCACTGCAGTGCTACACGGGAGAACTGCTTCAATTTCTGGCGGTCCGCCCGCGTATTCTGTGTGGAATCGAGTGTTGCAGGACGATTTAATTTGTTTATGGATGTCAGTTGACCTTTATTCTTTGTAATTTACAGGAAAAACGACTAAAATCTTGGTAAATCGAGGGATTTGGCGAGCGAGTTTTGCTCTGTTCGTTCGTGTTCTTGTCGGAATCGACTTTTTGGCGCTCGAATGTTGTTTGTTAGTCGGAATTGTTTGATATCGTTCGTTTAATCGCACCTTTTACTCTAGAAATTGTGTAATTTTTAGGAGTTAGTTTCCAGTTCCCACGAATTTGGTTGTGTGGGTGGGTGAGCTTCGTCCGCTCCTCTGGTCTTGTTGATTTTTTGGATTTTGTGCCTCGATGTGTTTTTGAATCTTGTAATTACTGTCGCTGTTGATTTTAATTCATTGTATTGAGGGTATAATTCTCATTCTTTGATTTGCAATTTTTAAATAAAAGCTTATGCTGTTCGTCCAGTTTGTCGTGTGTTCGATGTAGTTTTTTGCGGGGTATTTTTCGATAGTTTAGTTGTTGGACAATTTTTAGGCGAGTTATGTAAGTGCGATTGAATTGGCACCTCTGTTAGTCTACGACATATCTGTATTTCTACTGCTTTAATTTTATTGTTGTTGTTCTGGCATACGCTCTAGTGCACTGCATTTTCGTTAGCAGTGTACTTCATTTTAGCTATATTATAGTGGTCATGGCAGCTTATGAGATTTCTCTTTTCTTAAACTGCATTCTGTGTTTTAGAGGACTGCATAATATGTACTTTCGTACTGCATTAGCAGTATGGTTAATCTTCTATTGTGCTATTAGAATAGATGGTCCATTATATGCTTTTGTTAGCTGAATAGTTATTATGACAATTTTTTTGAACTGAATACTATGAGAATTCTTTCGAACATCATATGTTAACTGCAAAGTTTCGACCATTCGCATTGCATTGTTACTGTTCAAATGACTGCTTTTTTATTTTTAGGACCAACTATGTGTTTGAGAGAACTGCATTACTGCCAGCAGCAACTTGTCTAAAAATGGGTGATAAAATGATGCAGATGAGGTTGCATACTTTAAATAGGAACCGTTCAAAGTGTCTGGTGGACATAATTTTAAAAGCGTACACCATTAGCAAAGCATTAGAAATATGCCACCGATGGCTTGCTTCATATTTAGACTGCCTACAGTGCAAATATTGTGAACTTCAGGGAGTCTTCTTCTTTGTAGAAAAACAGCATGGCCACTTCTCCGACCTCAAAGCCATTCTGGGAGACAAATTCTTTCCAACCAGTAGTTATGTTGATGCATTCTTCAGAGTCGATGTGGTAGTCAGCTTGCATATCTCCATACTCATTCTTGTGTACTGTCTCCAAAGTAACCTTCCCTGAACTCGGAGCAGGAAATTTTACTGTGGATGGCAGTTTCTGCATTTTGGAAAGGATGGAAAAAGAATGTTTATAAGTAAATAACAATGTATGAACATATATATACCCATTCTTTATACTTAGGATGATCTGTTTTATGTTGAGTTAAATATGTACATATATATGACTACTATTTTTTATAAAGTAGTTGCAATGTATGAACAAACTTATATACGGAATTGACCTCTAGTTTTACTAGGATATATATTATACTGTAACATGTTTGTACTGCAAGGTCATTTACAGTGTACTTCGCTAGCATGTTAAGAGAACTGCAATACTGATCTACTGACCCTCTTTTTGTTCGTGTGTTGTGGTACTGAAGAAAAATAGGTGGAAGCATCTAGTCTTAATAGCTAACAAATCTGAACAACAATACAAATTATGTTTTGTATTTTGTTGACACTACTGAACAAATTGATTGAACTATATATTCAGATGTGGATTTGCAGGTAGATTATGTCCAAAATTGTGAGGGGAAAAACATACCCAACTTTCCTGTAGATCTGCGGTTGTGAGGCGATGAAGAAATGGCGGCTGAAACCCCCTGTTGGGTATCATCAGGCACCCGAGCATGCTGCGCCACTCGGTGTTGGTGAGCTCTAGACCTTCTGCGTACACGCATTGTCCTCTACCGGCGCCGTCCTTGCCAAACACCCGCACTTACAGTCCATGGTGGGTTCAGTGGAATTCCAGAGAAGAGCTGGGGATGGGATGAACCCTAGATCTACGATTTGAAGAAAAAGAGGAACGGGGGAGGAGTTGTGTTAGTATGGAGCACGAATGGATACATTTTTATGCAACCAATTGACCAACGAAAGTAATAAATGTTTGTGGTTGGTGTTAGGTGGCGGATTGGTTCTGATTCGGTGTCCGCGAATGCATTTGAGTAGTAAGAGGACTGCTTACTTGAAAATAGCGAACTGCATTGTCATATCAAGACGAACCGCGGAACGCGTGGTTGGGCCTGCGTTTGTGTATGGAACGTGGGATTTTTAATAAAAAATCAGTGGCCTCTCTTTTTGTGTGTTGGGCCTGTGTTCAGGGAGTGCAGACGCATTGGGCCCAAGTCGGCCTGTGAGCACGGCTGGTTCCCGGTGCGTTGTGTGCGGCCTAATGTTGTCCCACCTCGCCCGCGGAAGGCGCGCCCGACCTGTTTATAAGCGCTGGTGAGGCAGCCGTATCGAACTCCTCTGGTTACTTATTTGGGCGCTTATACACGGCGCTCGCTGCTCTGTGCTCTCTGACCTGTGGGCCCATGTGCGCCCGGCCCCACGCATCGTGGCTCAGAACGACTCGCCTGCTATTGGCGCAGACCTACTACGAGACTGGCTGCGGCCGGCTGCACCTGGGTGGTCAATATTTTTTCTATTGTTCTTTTTTCAATGTAAGGGCGTGCACTGCTTAGCAAACCGTCCTTGCACTGCATTGACCAGTGTTCTGTACTACATGTGCACGCATCCCGTACTACATGTACAATTCTCATTTTTTGTTTTCATGTTTTTGCTCTTATGTAATCTTTTTTCTAATAGGGGAGTGCACTGCTTAGTAAACATACTTGTACTGCATTGATTATGTTCCTGTACTGCACGTTCATATATTTCCGCACTACAATTTTTTTCAATGTAGGGGCGTGCACTGCTTTGTAAACCATATGTGCACTGCACTGATCAGAGTTCTGTACTACATGTGTACGCAGTCCGTACTACATGCACAGTTCTCATTTTTGTTTTCATTTTTTTGCTCTTATGTAATCTTTTTTCCAATGTAGGGGAGTGCACTGCTTAGTAAATCATTCTTGTACTGCATTGATTACGTTTCTGTACTGCACGTTCATATATTTCCGCACTACATATAGAGATCGCATTTTTCTTTTTGTGTTTTTTCTCTTATCTATTCGTTTTCCAAATTTAGGGGCGTGCACTGCTTTGTTGGGTATGTGTAAACTTCATTTGACAGAGTCTGTACTGCATTGGTACACAACTTGCACTGCATGCGTCCTATTTGCACACTGCTCGAATCTAATGATTCATAAGCAAACAACAGAAAACAAATTATCACAGGCATTCTGTACGACAAGTTCATCATGAGCAAACTAATTTCAACAGAAAGCAATCTAACATAATCAAAGTTCACATCATTACAAGCGATTCTGCATGGCAAGCAAACTAAGTTCAGCAAAAGCAAATGATCACAAGCAAACTAACGATACATAAGCAAACAACATAAAGCAAATTTGATGATAATTCTAAAACGACGCTGGCATTGGTGGCTCTTTGGCCGGCACCATCTTCTTCTTCACCAGTCAGCGTCTCCCCATCCCCAGCTGCTCCTGGCGCGCTTCTTGGGGGGCTCCTCCTTCTCCAGCTTTGCACGGCGAAGCCCGTCCTGGGTGAGGGTGATGCGGTTCCATATCTCGTACGCTGCGTAGGCGTCCTTTGCCGCGTACTCGATGTGCCTCATGGACAGAGGCAGGGTGGCCCAGCGCTTGTGCTCGTCGTCGGTGATCTTCTTCTTCATGTTGTTGTAGTAGTCGTCGATGAGCATGCCGGAGACGTCTCCAAGGGAGTCCAACTCCTTGGTTGCCTCGGGCACCCTCCACTCCTTCTGGATGTCGACGAAGTTGGCGACCTCCAGATTGACGCGCTCTAGCCTTTTTTTGTCGCCGTCGATGGAGAAGCCTGCAAAGGTGTACCTGGGGTCGGCGAGGAAGTTGTCGAAGACGGTGCACCTTTCAGCGGCGCTCAGTTGGAAGAGCAGCACCGGGTGTTTCTTGCCGATGGAGAGTTGGCAGAGGGCGGGTTTCTGCGTCGCTTCAGGCTCGTTGTTGTACTCGAGATCAATGCCGACGATCTTGTGGCACTGGAGGCTGAGGTGTCGCTCGTACTGCGCGAGGGTGATCGCCACCTGCTTCTTGTCGTTGGTGTGGATGACGTGCAACTTGTTGTTGCCGTGGGCCTCCACGCCCTGGTACTCGTCGGCGAACGCCATGGCCGGTAGTAGGGCTTGGTTTGCATGGAGATGGATGTGATGGAGCGATTTTGTGGCAGCGCAATGGATACTTGTGTTGTTGTGGATGAGAAGCCCTTTGGCAGGGGTCTGAATTTAAGGGGAGGGCGCGGGGTGGGATGGCCGCATCGGATGATCTGCACGATCTCGCTGATGATGCGGTTTGTGCAGATCGTGGATTGGTGTTGCGTCTGTGATCGTGGGCTTGTGGCGATGGAACCGCTCCGATTGGGTGGTTGTATGCGAACGTGGTGTTTTTTAACGTGGTTTTTTATTTTTGATCAGTAGATTTTTTTTAACCATCACTTTCTGTGCGAACGGGCATTTTGTCACGTTTTATATGTATCCTGCGTGATAGTGGAACTGCATTGGTTAGAGTTCTGCACTGCATCGTGTGCAATGGAGAACTGCAAGTTGTCTACATATGCTTACTTCACAGTACTTTTTGCGTGTCCTTGCTGCAGCCCGTGAATAAAGTACAATGTATTCCGCAATTTTATGAATTTTTCGGTGTGTTCTATACCGTTATTCATGTAGGTAATCCGGAACTGGATTGCTATACCGTAGTGCTTCGTGTAACGAAATGCACTGCATTTTTCTAGTGCTGCGTACTGCATCTGTTTTTTGGCTGTACTTACTGCAGTCCCTGGTACGGGAGGGGTAGGGGGGTTGCCCCCCCCCCCCGCGCCCATTTTTTGTGTGGCACTTATTTGAATGTAGACTTTTTCTTTTCGGATGCGTTTTCTTAACATGCGTGTTGTTTTTTATTTTAACTTTTTTTACAAACTGCGTTTATTTTATTTTTGTTTTACCGATTGAACTTCATTGTTCTTCATAGAGAACATCATCATGTGCGTTTTTATGTGGTCTTTCTTATTTTAGCCGGGCCATTTTTGGGCCGGCCCGTTTTATGTTGCCTTTTGCCACACGCGGGCCTCCTACGTGTCCGTTCCAGGCGATCCCACCGCTCCGCTGACAGGGAGAGAGACCGAGAATAATCCCCTCTCCTCTCTTGCAGTTCCTCCCTCGAGCAAAACCGCCATCGCCCGCAGCAACCGCCGTCGCCCGAGGAACCGCCGCCCTCAAGAGGTTCTTATTCCTGCATTTCGCGTCGTCGTCCGCTCCGCGTGCCCTTGCCGTTGCACTCCCGCAGCCCTTTCCTATCCGTTGCCGTCGCCGCACCCTCCCCCCTCCCCGCCGCCGGCGCCGCACCTTTTTTCTGGTACGTTTCGCTTGTTCTCGGTCTTGATCGTCCCCTCGTCTTGTTTTGTTATTCTCGTAGTTGCTGTTGTTGTTTTTGCTTGTGTAATTTTTCCGTAGGCAGCCGATTTTATCTCGATTTTGGAGTCGATACTCGTGTGTAGCAAGGTGGATCTAGGGTTTCGTGAGATTTTCGCCGATTTTGTTGCTTATATCTGTCACTTCGTCGTTGTGCTGCAGGAAAACGCCATGTCTTCGCCGAGCAGAGTGGGAGGAGGAGTTCAGGGTATGTGGAGTGCTTATTTTAGGCTTTTGTTTATTTTGTTTGATGTTTATCTAGTTTCCTAAATCATCCTGCATATTGGTTTATGCTTTGTTAGTTGTCAGCGTTCGTTGCATTATTTTGTCACGTGATGTTTTGTAATTTCTGTTTCTGGTTCTTTTTGAATCAAGTAGGTGATTGTGGTTCTCATAATGATACACCAATTGGCTGTCGTTGTCCTGGTGGTAAGGATCATGGTGTGGAGGGAGGACATCAATTGAATTCGCCGATTGAAACTTCTCCCATAAGTGTGGCCCCTCCTTCTGGTATGTGATTGATTTGTTTATTTTGTGTATGCTGGTTACTTTGATGTTGTACCAATTGGTGTTGCCTTGCTGTATCTAGTCCGGCATTTTGTTGGGAAGAAACATGAAGTTAGTGTATGCAGCACTGTATTTATTTTGTATATGTGAACTCCACTATATGTATGTGTGAACTGCATTGTTGTTTTATTCAAGTTTTTTGTGCAATGCATTAATTTTTATTTTTAGCTTATGGTTGGAGCACTGCATTTTATATGTCTAAGTGTACTGCATTTGTTCTTTTTGTGCACTTTTTAACGACCATAGTCAAACTTCATTTTGACGCAGTGTCTGTTTTCCATGCTGGGGCGCCTGGGTTTGAGGAGGTTACTCAATTGATTGACCATTATTTTGCAGAGGGTAATGTTGGTGTGAGCTTTGACCAGAGACGTCCCGTTTTGTCTGAGACACAGTCGCAGTCTGTTGATGGTACAGAGGAAGTTACACAGGATTGGATGGTCTCGGAACAGCTTCGTGAATATGAGTTGAAGCAAAGCAAGAAGAAGTTGAGGTTTGAAAGTGACTCAAAAGAGTTTGCGGAGAAGGAGAAGCACAGGAGAGCTGCAGATGGTGCCAAGGGTGCCAAATTTGCCAAGGTGAGGAAGCCTTCTTTGCAGAAGAAGAGATTGAGTACTGTTGCTGAGGAAGGTGGTACACCTCGGCGGAGTCCACGTGTTGCTGGCATGAACAAGAATCTTGGCAAGAGAACTGCTGAAGCTGGTGGAAAGGATGATCCTCAGTGCAAGCGACTACATGTCACTGAAGGTCCCAACTCTGATGATGACGACTTTGTGCTTGCTGATTTTGTGAGGATGTTCATAGTGGTAGACGCAAAGACGGTGGTTCATCTAAGAGTCTACCCAAGCGTGCCCGTGATGATGTCGACGAAGATGTTTGTGGTGACTCTGGCGAGGAGGTGGATGTTGTTCCAAAGGTTTGTTGAAGTGGACCGCATTTGTTTTCTTCATTGTTATTCTATCTGTGTTTTCTCTGTCTCTTTTTTGTGGACCATGTGTTCTTCATGTTTCTATTGGTCTCTGGCGAGGATGTGGATTGCGTTTCCCTTTACACAGAGGAAGAAGTCTAGTAAGACCAATGCAGCTGAAGATGATGTTGAGGGAGATGATTCTCGATTTAACAAGACCGTACGTTTGTCGCTTCCCACTGTTTGCAAGGCTGCTGCCTTGTTGAAAGAGGCACACTGTAGTCGTGTTCGGGATGCTGGATTTGGTGTTGTCTTTGAACTGACACTAAAGAAAAATGTGTCGCGCATTCTTATGTTCTATCTGATGGGAGTGATTGACCCTGCCACCATGATAATGGACTTTGGGAATGGCAGGGTTCTTCGAATCAATCGTGATGCAGTTCATCACATTTTTGATTTACCCATGGGACGTCACACTGCACCCATGCCTGCTGCCAGCAGCCATGATGACTTGTTGAGTGCCCTCAAGGATGAGCTTGGCTTTGACCATTCAAAAAGTATAGGTGTCAAGGACTTGCTTGAGAAGTTGAAGGTGTTGGTGGAGGAAGATGATCATGTGATTGTTGACCTTGCTGTGAAGGTGTTCTTCCTGATACTCTACCAGAATTTGCTGTGCCCCGGGCCTGCAGTTCGTTTGGGTAGAGTTGCTGCAATGGTAGAGAACATGGATTATGAGGCTATGGCTTAGATGGACTTTTGCCAGCTTGTTGTTGATGAGTTGCAGGCAGCTGTGGTGAGGTGGCAAACAGAAGGCAGCAAGCAGAATTGTGCAGAGGGTTGTGCCATTGTCCCCCTGATTATGTATCTTGACTGCTTGAAGCTTCGCAAATTTTCAGTCATGCACACGTTGACGCCACGTGCGTCATACCTGACGACCAAGGACCTGATGAAGTTATACAATGAGGGTGTGCTTGTGAAGGGAAAGATTTACTTGGAAACTTACAAATTTGGGAAGCTGCCGGTTAGTGCATCTGAGTTTTTAATATCAGTTTTTTTTAAAAGGTGCAACCATTATAAATCTAAACTTTTCTAGTACTCACATGTGTACTTGTCTTTGCCTCTTGTCTTTTTTTTGCAGTGGAAGGCATCAGGTGATATTGTGTACAACCGTCCTGTTGCAGTTGTATGTGGCAGCTCTAATGCGGGACCTAGCACTCATGCTAGGTTTTATGAGCCAATATGTAGCCAGCTTCCTGCCTGTGATGATGAGGTGCCGCGTACTCGTGGTTTCATGGCTCGACAGATGTTTGATAACAGAAGCTCTTCTAAACAGACATTTGTTGGCGGCAAAAAACACGAGGAGATTGATGAGCTTCTTCTGAAGGTTTTGAAGTTGACTGAAGATTTGCCAACCTCTGGTGACAGGTTGAGGACATTTGCTGGTTTTTTCCCTGTTGGCCATGGCCCACGAGATGAAGATATTGTTGCTGCTCACAATTTTTATTGTGGCGTGATTGAAAGCCTGAAGATTGCAGTGACGAATGTTCGGTCTTCCTATGCTCAATTGAGAAATACACAGGAGGAAAAATGCGATCGGTATGAGAAGGATGTTGGGCATATTTTGGATGAAATGAACCGTCAGGACGCTGGGGTTGGCGCTGATAATGTATGTTCTAGGTTTTTTGTTGCTTTGAACCTCTTTTGTGTATTATGTGGACTGCTCCTCACTATTTTTGTTTTTTGTGATAGGTTGGAGTGGAATCTTTTGGTGTCCATGGAACTAGGGATGATGGAATTGGTCAGGTACAAGTACTTCTGGCATGTCTATTCTGCCATGTGTCCCTCTTCTTAAACTTGCATTTGTTGCTTTCCATTTTTATTGTATTTTTTGTGTACTTCACGGTTGTAAAGTGTGTACTGCTTGTGCATAGTTGAATTTTTTTCTTTTTTTGTCGTTACCATCTTATTTTCGTTTTTGGTTTGTTCTATGCCCGTAGACTGGTGTTGCTGCTTGTGATGTGCACGAAGAGTCCTACGATGGCTCTGGGAAGGATGAGGTCTTGGCTGATGCATCGTCCCCTCCGGATGTTGTAGCTGATAAGGTATAGTTGTATTACTTGTTCTGTTAGTGTGTTGTAATCTAATTTTTTTGTTGTTGTTATAAACTTGATGTACGCTGTTATGCTCAGTCATATGCATTTTCATTTACATATGTTAGCTGCAATAGTTTTACATGTGTGAGCTTCAGTCTTTGACAGAAGTGAACTGCATTCCATTTCGCATGCGTGGTCCATAATGTTTTACATAAGTAAGCTTCAGTATTTAACATAACTGAACTGCAGCGTTTGACAAAGTGAACTGCAGTTCTTTTTTTATGTATATGTGTGTTGAAGTTGTAGTTGTTTTGATACACGTGGGTTGCAGTTGTTTGTTGTGTTAATTATCCCCACGCTCATTTTTGTGTTATTGTGTGTTTTTTAATCTTTCCACAGCCTGGAGAAGAAAACGTGGAAGTTCACGTTGATCTGAATCAGGGCGGTTGTGCTGTTGATGGTGGTGGCAGTGTTGGTGCTTCTGCATCGGTTGTCGTCGACTGTGCAGACCCTTCTGTAGCTCAAGAATCCCATGATGCTATTTCCCCCAGCCGGCATGAAGATTCTGATTTTGGGATTGAAAAGCCGCTGGAGAATGTCGTCCCTGCTGTTAGTGTTATTGCTTCCCGTGTTTGTCTAGCGGCCCACGATGTTCCTGAAGTATCGAGAGTGGAGCCTCATGTAGCTGAAGTATCTAAGGACGTTGCGGTTGACCAGACTGTTGTAAATCCAGAGAATGCTGATGTTGCTGCAGAAGGGCAGTCCAGTGATGTTGTGTTGGATTCGTCGCAACCTATCCAAGAAAATGTATTGGTCGGCTCTGAAGAACAACAGCATGAAGACTCTGACACTGAAGGCAAGAGTTTTGTTTCGAACAGTAAAGTTGAAGTTTTTCTCATTTCATTTTGTTTAATTACTATGGTATCTGTATTAGATGTATAACGATAAGTGAAACTTGATCTTTTGTTTATGATTTTCAAAATAGCTAGCAGAATTTCCTTGGCTTAATATTTTAACTTCATTATTTGGATAAGTGAACTTCATCTTTTTATTACAGATGACGAACTTCCTGTTGTGACACCGTCGAGAATTGATCCAGCTCTTCTGAAAAGATACAATGAGTTGTACGCTTCTGTTCGAGGGTTCGGAAGGACAAGAAGAAGAAGTATGGTTTTTTAGAAATTGTTTTGTTCATATGTATTTTCTAATTTTGGTTTTTAGCCCTTTTTCTTTGTTGTTATTTTTTTAGTATCTTATGTTTCAGTTTTTCATGAAAAATTCAGGGACATGATTGCTTTTAAAACTGAGATGGGTGATATTACCATTGGCGAAGTTGGTCAATCCTTTTGGGATAAAGGATGCTCACTACAAGACTTGTAGATCTTGGGGTTTCTTTGCTGGTAGATAAGTTCAAGGGATCTCCGACAATGGTTGTCCCGTACCATATTTGTGTAAGAATGCAGAAATTTTTGTTTTATTTTTTTGATTTTCTTTTCTGATTTCGTGCGACGACATGTTTTCTTGAGCACTATTTGATTTTTGGTTTTGTATTGGCAGACAAATATTTGGAATGGTGGTACTGTAGCCAGGAGTGTTAAAATGATGTTCTCTTCAAAAGCCGAGGAGCGTGTTGATAAAAAGGATATGGTGAGTAACGTTTTTATGTGTCGAATACCATATTTTGCGTGTTTGTTTTTATAGTGTTCTGTTTCTTCTTCTTATAATAATTTTATTTATTTTTTCGTGCTTTGAACAGGTCCTTTTTGCAACTTTTGATCCGCCAGATATGAGGGATGGCGTTGGTCATTATTGTGTAGTTGCGTTAAATGTGAAAGAAAGGCGGTTTGAATTTCTTGACTCGCTCAATAAACCTGGCAGCCCTGATGCGGTCAGGGTTTTTAGGAGGATGGTTAAAAATATCAAGCGTGCATGGAAAGAAGGAAGCTCAAGTTCTGATGAGCCGCTAAATCCTCCTACACTTGATGGATTTGTGTTGAAACATGTCATTGTCCCAATGCAGCCAAATGGGTGTGTTCCGTACAGCCCCTCTTCTCCATACTGCTCAAGTTTTTTTATTTCATTTTGTGAAACTGATGTTTTTTATTCTTTTATTGCAGGCATGATTGTGGATTCTATATGTTTCAATTCTTGCAGACTTGGGATGGTGTTCGAGTTGCTCAGTTTGGGGTGGAGCACATTGGCTACATCAGAAAGGCCATGCTCTATAGTTGGCTCACATCGAGAAAGTGTTCCCTTGATTTAACATCACTTTTAATTTTTGCAGATAAAGGTTGTTTTAGTGAACTTCTTTATCCTTCCTTTATTTATTTTTTGTGTATTGCTTGCTTCCGGCTCTTACGGGCTTTTTTTACTAGTTTGTTTAGTTAAGTTCGTGATTTAGAATTGATGTGTATATTTTTTTGTTGTGTTAGTGAGATGCATTTTATTTTTTTGGGCAAGTGAGCTACATTGTTCTTTATAAGTGGGCTGCATTGTTGTATACAAGTGGGCTGCATTGGTGTATACATTTTTTGTTCTGCATTGCTGTAGACAAGTGGATTGCATTGTTGTAGACAATTGTGCTGCGTTCTATTCCTTAGTGAACTACATTTTTTATTTTAATGAGATGTATTACATGTTTTTAGGTTTTGTATTTTGTGCTGAGTGTTTCCATGTTTTTTCTACACGGTTTTAGGTTTTGATGGGGGGCTTCATGAAGGCTGTACATCACTATTCGAGTCCCAGGGTTCTGAGGTGGTTATGGAGGATTGTGTCATTGAAATCTCTCCAGATAATTCTGGTTCTTTGGCTGGAGATGGTTTGAACACAATTGTGGCGTCTGGACCTGATGGTGGAAGTGTTTCTCGACCTAGCTCTCCACGCGATGTATTTGATGTTGTTGATGATGATTTTGTTACGCCGTGTCCTCGTGCCACTAGGGCTAGGAGTGCAGCAATTAATCGCCCTCCTGAGGATGACGTTGACATATTTTCAAACAAGAGGGCGGGTGAGAGGGCTTTTAAGTTGAGATGCTCTATAGAGAAATTGAAGCCTCCGAGGTTCAAATATATTGATGAGGCGAGGAAAATAAAGGATCTTGTTCTGAGCAAATTTTGTAACCAAATACCACGAGTAAGTTTTATGTGTGCGCTTAATCCTTTTTGTGTGTTTTTTTAATTTTATTTTTATTGACCCCATATCTGTATGTTTACTGCAGGAATGTGTTCTTTATGGTGAATAGTCCTTTTGGTGATCTTGATACTTACACTGTTGACTATATATATAATACATTTGGGAAAGGAGCTTTCATGGATTCGTATCTCATGGATTTTGTCATCAAGTACTGGAAGAAAGACCCTGAAATGGGTTTAGTTTATCATTCTGGTGAACATGTGCTACTTACACCCTTATTTATCACGGTAAACGTGTGCTGTCATTTTTTTCTATTGTACTGGTTTTTTATGTCCATGCCTGAATGCATTGTTTATTCCTTTTTCATTTTCCTTTTTTTGTTCTTTTTTCTTTGCAGTATGTTCTTCAGATGGAAACCTTTGTGACGAAAGATGATGAAGTAAACCCTGTGTTGCCAGTTGTGCATAGCACGTTTGTTTTACAAGATGCAGTTAACAGTTCAAGGTTTTTGTGAGTGACGACGTAAACCTGTTGGATGCAAAACTGGTAAGTTCATTGTTTCCTGTCATTTATTTTCCTGGATTGTTTCATTTCTTTTTATAGTTATTTTTTGGAACAGTGGTCCTAGTGCTACGTGTCGAAATAACTTTTCATTTCATTTTTGTTTTTGTGATGTGAACAGATTATGATGCCGCGCTCCAAGGATGGTCATTATTCCTTATACACGATGAACCAGCATCGCCAGACGGTTGATATCCATGACACTAGGAAGTACACTGGCCATCCTGATGTCACGATAAAGTGGCGCAGGACTGATTACCACTCAGATTGCACTGAAGTGGTATGTCATTTTTTCTTGCCAAGTGCAGAGCTTTTTTGTGTTTCTCCTACTGCATTTTTTTATAAACTGCACATGCAATGTTAGCACACATAGAACCACACTTGTTTATGTAGTGCACTGCAACATGTGCGTGACAGAACTGCATTTTTCTCAGGCCCCCCATAATCCTTGTAAAAAGGAGATAAAAGGAAATGACCTCACGTGCATTTAAAAGAGGGACTGTCTAGACGTTGAGAACAATTTTTGTATTTTTTGGTTCGTCTGAATAGTAATTTGATCTGTGGTGTGTGTTATTTTTACATTGTGCTTCCTTTTTTTGCCAGATGAGGAGGATGACTCAGTTGCTGAAGGCGATTTATGGTGAAAAAGTGTATAAATCTAAGAACCACCCTGACTGGGTTAAATTGGCAGAGAAGCCCTCTTACCCGGTCGTGCCAGCGCAGGGAGCAAACGAGTGCGGAATCTATGTTCTGAGGGTGACGCAGTTGTATGACGGCCAACGTCTAGTTGAGAAAATTATCAAAACCGACGTAACACCTTCTCTGTTTTCTTCTTTTTCTTGTTACTTTTTTTATTATTTTACCTTTTCACTTTTTGTTCTTTATGACAACCTTTTATTTAATCACTGTCTGCATTTTTTATTTTTATTTTTCAGCCTGCTGTTGAAGATTGGAAGGCGGAGTACATGTTCCAGCTGCTGTTCAATTCTTCGAACATGTTGTGTTATGAAGACATGCCGCTTGAGCTACGAGAACTGATTGCGGACCTCGGGCTTACTTCCCTATCGCAGTCGCAGACGCAGTAACAATCTACTTGGTAAAAACCTGTGTATGGACAAGAACTAGGGGTTCATGTTGTGTACTGTGTGGTGTCTAAGGTATATAATGTATGAAAAGACTTTTGTTTTCTGTTGTTGTGATTTTCGTCTGCTATTTTGCAGCAGTGTTTTATGGACGAATTTGTATCTGTATGTGTATTTTATATAAATAATTCATACAGTATATATATGTGTATATTTTTTTATTTTTGTTGACTTACATGTTCTGTGTGAACTGGCATTTTGTCACGCTTATATGTATCTTATGTGTCCCATAAACTGCATTGCATGTGATGCCGAACTTCTTCGTCCAACAAAAAGCACTGCATTTGTCTACAAGTTTGTGCTGCACCTTTTTTCTCCACTTTTTTGCCGCAGACCCTGCATTCATGTGTGTATCCTGGAACTGCGTTGCTTTATGATACTGCACTGCTTTTGCCTAACCAAGTGCACTGCTTTTGCCTAAAGATGCGTCCTTCAGTTGGTTTTTTATTGTTTGTATTGTAAGTTTGGGGGGTGGGGGTTGGGGGCCCCCCATTTTTTTGGTTGTTTATAGATTTGTATTTGCTCTTTGTATTCCCTGTACTTACCGTACTGCGTGCGTTAGCGCGAGGCCGAGCAGGGGCCCCGCCCCCCTGCGAGGCCGAGCCTGGAACGAGCCGGAGCAGGCGGCGACGCGGCGTGCCGCGGCGCCGCATGCGCAGGCGAGTCCATCACACCCCGTCGCCTCCCTGTCTATCTTAGGGGTGTGGCTCTGGGGTTGCGTGCATCCTATTGTTGGAAAAACAGAATGTCCGCACTACGCATGTTAACCAAGTGCACTGCATGCATTAGCGCGAGGCCGAGCAGAGGGGTGGGAAGGGGGGTCGTGACCCCCCTCCCCACCCCCCTGCGAGGCCGAGCCTGGAACGAGCCGGAGCAGGCGGCGATGCGGCGTGCCGCGGCGCCGCATGCGCAGGCGAGTCCGTCACACCCCGTCGCCTCCCTGTCTATCTTAGGGGTGTGGCTCTGGGGTTGCGTGCGTCCTATTGTTGGAAAAACAGAATGTGCGCACTGCGCCTGTCAACCAAGCGCACTGGGTGCGTTAGCGCGAGGCCGAGCAGGGGGTGGGGAGGGGGGTCGTGACCCCCCTCCCCAGCCCCCCTGCGAGGCCGAGACTGAAACGAGCCTGAGCAGGCGACGACGCGGTGTGCCGCGGCGCCGCATGCGCAGGCGAGTCCGTCACACCCTGTCGCCTCCCTGTCTATCTTAGGGGTGTGGCTATGGGGTTGCATGCGTCCTATTGTTGGAAAAACAGAATGTCCGCACTGCGCCTGTCAACCAAGCGCACTGCATGCGTTAGCGCGAGGCCAAGCAGGGGGGTGGGGAGGGGGGTCACGACCCCCCTCCCCACCCGCCTGCGAGGCCGAGCCTGGAACGAGCCGGCACGCGGCGACGCGGCGTGCCGCGGTGCCGCATGCGCAGGCGAGTCCGTCACACCCCGTCGCCTCCCTGTCTATCTTAGGGTTGTGGCTCTGGGGTTGCGTGCGTCCTATTGTTGGAAAAACAAAATGTCCGCACTGCGCATGTCAACCAAGCGCACTGCGTGCATTAGCACGAGGCTGAGCAGGGGGTGGGGAGGGGGGTCGTGACCCTCCCTCCCCACCCTCCCTGCGAGGCCGAGCCTGGAACGAGCCGGAGCAGGCGGCGACGCGGCATGCCGCGGCGCCGCATGCGCAGGCGAGTCCGTCACACCCCGTGCGCCTCCCTATCTATCTTATGGGTGTGGCTCTGGGGTTGCGTGCGTCCTATTGTTGGAAAAACAGAATGTCCGCACTGTGCCTGTCAACCAAGCGCACTGCATGCGTTAGCGCGAGGCCGAGCAGGGGGGTGGGGAGGGGGGTTCGTGACCCCCCCTCCCCAGCCTCCTACGAGGCCGAGCCTGGAACGAGCCGGAGCAGGCAGCGACGCGGCGTGCCGTGGCGCCGCATGCGCAGCCGAGTCCGTCACACCCCGTGCGCCTGTCAACCAAGTCAGGATGTGACGTGGGATTGTGCCGTTGTAGCCAAGTGAAAAGATTCGCCGTGGAAGTGTTTTTGATTGGCTGGAAAAAATATTTGTCTAAGCGCACTGCAATGCTTTATTGACAGCACATCTTCCGTCCCATACCGGACTACACAGGGACTGCATTTTTTTAAAGGTGAGGGGGTACTGGAGTAACTTGCTAGTTGTGCGTCGTTGGGTTTTGTTTGTTTTTGGGCTGTGAGAATTTGTTGGGCCTGTGTTCGGGGAGTGAAGACGCATTGGGCCCAAGTCGGCCTGTGAGCACGGTTGGTTTCCGGTGCGTTGTCTGCGGCCTAATGTCTAGTCCCACCTCGCCCGCGGAAGGCGCGTCCGACCTGTTTATAAGCGCTGGCGAGGCAGCCGTATCGAACTCCTTTGGTTACTTATTTGAGCGCTTATACACGGCGCTCGCTGCTCTATGCTCTATTACATGTGGGCCCATATGTGCCCGCCCCCATGCAATGTGACTTAGAACGTCTCGCCTTCTGTGGGCGCAGACCTACTACGAGACTGGCTGGGGACGGGTGCACCTGTGGTGGTCAATTTTTTTTCTATGTATTTTCTATCTTAAGTATTTTTTTCAATGCAGGGGCGTGCACTGCTTAGCAAACCATCCTTGCACTGCATTGATCAGGGTTTTGTACTTCATGTGCACGCATTCCGTACTACACATGTTTGCACTGCATTGATCAGGGTTCTGTACTTCATGTGCACGCATTCCGTACTACACATGTTTGCGCTACATTTTTGTGCACTGCATGGGTAGCATATTTCTTTATTGTTTTTCCCTCTTACGTATCATTTTTTCTAGTGTACGGGTGTGCACTGCTTTGTTGCTTCTATGTGCACTGCATTCGTCATAGTCCTGTGCTGCACGTGTTCACATTTTGCACTGCGTGCATCATTCTTTGTGCCAAAGTTTTGACTGGTTATGCCAACGCTGCGGGCTGCATGACTTACATTTAAGTACTGCATCAGGTGCACTAATTCTGTGTTGTGCACTGCGCGAAAGTGCTTCTCTTGTGGTTCACTTTGAGCATGTACCGCACTTCATGCACACATATAGTGAACTTCCTTGTAAGACTTTGGAGAACTGCACACATTTTTTAGAGACCTACTACGGGACTGGCTGGGGCCTTGTTGTAGCTGGGTGGTTAATTATTTATCCTTATCTGAAGCATTATTTTCTTTTAGAGTATATATATTTCGTAGTAGTACAAATGATGTCATTTGTACTGCTTGCACCAACGTTGAGTACTGCACTGCGCGTACCAAGTCTGTATGTTGTGCACTGAAAGAAAGTTGCTGCAGCCGCTTTGTTCTGCATTTGTGCATGTACTGCACTTCATGTATACACTGTGTGAACTGCATTATATTTGTTATGTGAACTGTATTCACGTTTTGGTATCACACATTAAATTTTTCAAAGTTTTCTGGATACTTGTTCTAACACAAACTAATTTCACCGAAAGCAATTGATCAGAAGCAAACTGTGACACATAAGCAAACAATAGAAATAAAATTTAATGATAATTCTAAAACGACATTGTTTTTACAAAAGAAATGTTCGATATGAAGCAATGGACATAATCAAAAGCTTGCTTGCATACATGAAACAAATAACAACACAACGACTAAAGTAAAGTGAAACTAAAACTTAGCCCTGAATTATTTCTAGTTGATGTATTGGATTACAGCCTTGTTCTTCTTCTGCTTTGCTTCTTTGTCTCTTTTTGCCCTGTCCAGTCCCACGATGACATCGTAGATGATTCTGCATGACTCATATGTTGCGAATGCATCTATGCATACTTGATAAGCTTTTCTGGCAGTGGGCAAAATCCCCACAGAGTATGGTCCCCCTTGCGATTAATTTTTTTCTTCATGTCATGACAGTGAATGTCTATCATCCTGCCGGCAACATCAGCCAAAGAGTCAAACTTCTTTTTATTGTATGGGTCTCTCCATTCCAGCTGAATATCAATGTAGTTGTCGGAGTTGATCTCCAAACCAGATAGCTTTAGCTTGCTTTTGTCTCCTTCATGGTGAATCCGACGAAGGTGGCCTGCAAGATGTTTGTATAGAGTGAATATAGTTTATTTTCTTAGAAGTACCAATGTTTTTTGTTTTGTCTGAAACTGAACTGCAATATAAATATCTGAATCTGTTGCATTGAGTAGTTGGTAATACTTTGTTCAGCATAACTAGTAAATCTGATAATATATTGCATAAACAATGCATGTTTTGTGCATGATTGTATTCTTGAACTGAATTTCATACATGTTTTGTATAGTAATGTTGCAGTTTTCTATTGTTCAGTCAAATAGTTTGTATTTGGTAAACAAAATAAAACTGCGTGTATTGCTAGATCATATAATTCAAGAATTGAGCACATGAGTGACATACATGGAGCCAGATGAAAACTGTCAATGAATTCATATGCCATGCTTTTCAAAAATGAAAACGAAAGTTTAAATATTGGCGATTGCAGTGAAGAAAATTTAAAATCAATATTGACAATCAATTGTACAAATTGATAGTTATTCTGACCTGTCTTTAGCTACAGAGATGTGGTAGACAAGGCATTCTTTTTCTACGCATAGCTGGAGCACTGCTGCCCGCTGTGGCTTGACGTAGTGCGTGTACTCGACATCAACGCCGACTAGTTTGACGGGCATTCCGCCGAGCTTCCTCCTGAGCGTGGACAGCATCTTGTCCACGTCTTCACCCTTGCTTGGGCAAACGACGTGGAGCTTGTGGTTGCCATGGAGGTCGACGTCGTGGAGCTCCCTGGTGTACCTGCGGCGCTGCTTGTAAAGAGGTGCATCCGCCATGACTCTCCTCTGCTCTCTCATGTTTGTTCTGGAGAGAAGAGGTTGGTGAAAGGAAGTGTGGAGAAGAAGATGCAATGGGGTTTTTTGGAGTACGAAGCAGTTGTGTTTTCTCCTCTACTCTCCTCTGCTCTCCTTGACAGGACGTGGGAGAGGTGGAGCGGGGTGGTAGAGTGGTGGGGCTCTGTTTTTAGTTACGTGGCAACTACAGAGAGGTTCTACTATGAGGAGGCTCTGTTAGTGCGTTGGAAATCCGGAATGTCGTGTCCTCTTTTTTCGTGACTTGTTCAGGTATGCACGCAACTGTCAGAAAATGTGATGATTGTGTTTTCGGTGAATTTTCCTATTAAGTGCACTTCTTTTCTATCAGAAAAGAACTGCGTACGTCCACATAGTGTACTACATGGAAGTGAAATTCATTATTCATGCACTGAATTATATCGGATTAGGATTGATACAGATGTGTGCACATTTAGTTTCTTGATGGAGTTCTTTCATGCAGTTCTTTATTTTATAACGGACTGCTTTGCTTAACTAACAGGGATGCATTCTTCATTTTAGCGATACTGCAATGCAGTAGAAGGAGAACTGCATTTCAGAAAAAAAAGAATACTTCGTGCTTCCACATGGAGAACTGCATTGTTTGGCGTCGTGGACTGCATTTGTACATTTACTTCGGGCTTTCTGCGTTTTATTTATTAATAGCGAACTGTAGTTTCTGGTAGTGCCCACACACATTTTCTTTTTTTGTTGTTATTCATTTAAAAAATGTTTCTAATTTTTCTTTGATGTTTTATTTTTTGAAGTTATTGTTTTTTTAGTGGGCCATGTTGGGCTGTGTTCGGGGAGTGAAGACGCATTGGGCCCAAGTCGGCCTGTGAGCACGGCTGGTTCCTGGCGCGTTGTGTGCGGCCTAATGTTTAGTCCCACCTCGCCCGCGGAAGGCGCGCCCGGCCTGTTTATAAGCGCTGGCGAGGCAGCCGTATTGAACTCCTCTCGTTACTTTTTTGGGCGCTTATACACGGCGATCGATGCTCTATGCTCTATGACCTGTGGGCCCATGTGCACCCGGCCCCATGCATTGTGGCTCAGAACGGCTCGCCTACGGTGGGCGCAGACCTACTACGAGACTGGCTGGCGCCGGATGCACCTGTGGTGGTCAATTTTTTTTTCTTTGTATTTTTTATCTTAAGTACTTTTTTCAACGGAGGTGCGTGCACTGGTTATCAAACCACTCATGCACTGCATTGTTCAGGGTTCTGTACTGCATGTGCACGCATTCCGTACTACATGTTCAGGTCTCATTTTTTGTTTTCATGTTTTTGCTCTTACGTAATCTTTTTTCCAATCTAGGGGAGTGCACTGCTTAGTAAACATACTTGTACAGCATTGATTATGTTCCTGTACTGCAGGTTCATATATTTTTGCACTACATTTTTTTCAATGTAGGAGCGTGCACTGCTTAGCAAATCATCTATGCATTGCATTGATCAGGGTTCTGTACTGCATGCGCACGCATTCCGTAGTACATCTACAGTTCTCATTTTTTGTTTTCATGTTTTTGCTCTTATGTAATCTTTTTTCCAATGTAGGGGAGTGCACTGCTTAGTAAACATACCCCGTACTGCATTGATTATGTTTCTGTGTTGCAGGTTCATATATTTCCGCACTACATATACAGGTTGCATTTTTTCTTTTTGTGTTTTTGCTCTTATGTATTCTTTTTTTCAAATTTAGGGGCGTTCAGTGCTTCGTTGGGTATGTGTAAACTTCATTCGACAGAGTATGTACAACATTGGTACACACCTTGCACTGCATGTGTTCTATTTGCACACTGCATCTTATTTTTCGTTTTGTGCACTGCTCGAATCTAATGATTCATAAGCAAACAACAGAAGACAAATTATCATAGGGATTCTGTACAACAAGTTCATCGTGAGCAAACTAATTTCAACAGAAAGCAATCTAACATAATCAAAGTTCACATCATTACAAGCGATTCTGTATGGCAAGCAAACTAAGTTCATCAAAAGCAAATGATCACAAGCAAACTAACGATACATAAGCAAACAACATAAAGCAAATTTGATGATAATTCTAAAACGACGCTGGCATTGGTGGCTCTTTGGCCGGCACCATCTTCTTCTTCACCAGTCAGCGTCTCCCCATCCCCAGCTGCTCCTGGCGCGCTTCTTGGGGGGCTCCTCCTTCTCCAGCTTTGCACGGCGAAGCCCGTCCTGGGTGAGGGTGATGCGGTTCCATATCTCGTACGCTGCGCAGGCGTCCTTTGCCACGTACTCGATGTGCCTCATGGACAGAGGCAGGGTGGCCCAGCGTTTGTGCTCATCATCGGTGATCTTCTTCTTCATGTTGTTGTAGTAGTCGTCGATGAGCATGCCGGAGACATCTCCAAGGGAGTCCAACTCCTTGGTTGCCTCGGGCACCCTCCACTCCTTCTGGATGTCGACGAAGTTGGCGACTTCCAGATTGACGCGCTCTAGCCTTTTTTGTCGCTGTCGATGGAGAAGCCTGCAAAGGTGTACCTGGGGTCGGCGAGGAAGTTGTCGAAGACGGTGCACCTTTCAGCGGCGCTCAGTTGGAAGAGCAGCACCGGGTGTTTCTTGCCGATGGAGAGTTGGCAGAGGCCGGGTTTCTGCGTCGCTTCAGGCTCGTTGTTGTACTCGAGATCAATGCCGACGATCTTGTGGCACTGGAGGCTGAGGTGCCGCTCGTACCGCGCGAGGGTGATCGCCACCTGCTTCTTGTCGTTGGTGTGGATGACGTGCAACTTGGTGTTGCCGTGGGCCTCCACGTCCTTGTACTCGTCGAAGAACGCCATGGCCGGTAGTAGGGCTTGGTGTTTTGCGTGGAGATGGATGTGATGGAGCGATTTTGTGGCAGCGCAATGGCTACTTGTGTTGTTGTGGATGAGAAGCCCTTTGGCTGGGGTCTGAATTTAAGGGGAGGGTGCGAGGTGGGATGGCCGCATCGGATGAACTGCACGATCTCGCTGACGATGCGGTTTGTGCAGATCGTGGGTTGGTGTTGCGTCTGTGATCGTGGGCTTGTGGCGATGGAACCGCTCCAATTGGGTGGTTGTATGCGAACGTGGTGTTTTTTAACGTGGTTTTTTTCCTTTTTGATCAGTAGATTTTTTTAACCACCACTTTCTGTGCGAACGGGCATCTTGTCATGTTTATATGTATCCTGCGTGATAATGAAACTGCATTGATTAAAGTTCCGCACTGCATCGTGTGCAACCGAGAACTGCATTCTGTGTACAGGTGCTTACTTCACAGTATTTTTTGCATGTCCTTACTGCAGCCCCTGAATAAAGTACAATGTATTCCGCAATTTTACGAGTTTTTCGCCGTGTTCTATACCGTGTATTTCATTCATGTAGGTAATCCAAAACTGGATTGCTAAACCGTACTGCTTTGTGTAACGAAGTGCACTCATTTTTCTAGTGATGCGTACTGCATCTATTTTTTCTCCTGTACTTACTCCAGTCGCTGGTACGGGAGGGGTAGGGGGGTTGCCCCCCACCCCCCAATTTTTTGAAGTTATTGTTTTTTCTTAGTGGGCCTTGTTGGGCCTGTGTTCGTGGAGTTAAGACGCATTGGGCCCAAGTCGTCCTGTGAGCACGGCTGGTTCCCGGCGCGTTGTGTGCGGCCTAATGTTTAGTCCCACCTCGCCCGCGGAAGGCGCGGCCGACCTGTTTATAAGCGCTGGCGAGGCGGCCGTACTGAACTCCTCTGGTTACTTATTTGGGCGCTTATACACGGCGCTTGATGCTCTATGCTCTCTGACAGTTGGGCCCATGTTCGCCCAGCCCCATGCATTGTGGCTCAGAACGGCTCGCCTACGGTGGGCGCAGACTAACTACGAGACTGGCTGGGGCCGGATGCACCTGTGGCAGTCAATTTTTTTCTTTGTATTTTCTATCTTAAGTATTTTTTTCAATGTAGGGGCGTGCACTGCTTAGCAAATCATCTGTGCACTGCATTGATCAGTTTTCTGTACTGCATGTGCACACATTCCATACTACACATGTTTGCGCTACATTTTTCTGCACTGCATTGGTAGGGGTGTGCACTGCTTTGTTGCCTCTATGTGCACTGCATTCGTCATGGTCCTGTGCTTCAAGTGTACACATTTTGCATTGCGTGCATGCTTCTTTGTGCTAAAGTTGTGACTGTTATGCCAACGCTGCGGGATGCATGGCTTACAGTTAAGGACTACATCAGGTGCACTAATTCTACTATTGTGCACTGCGCAAAAGTGCTTTTCTTTGTGCTTCATTTTGAGCATGTACTGCACTTCATGCACACATATAGTGAACTTCCTGGTAAGACTTTGAAGAACTGCACGCATAAAATGGTCTATGGATTATAATTTTTTAAAGAATTATTATTTAATGATTTGCGGTTAGTTCGTGGGAATTTCTGCAGTCAAAGTCTTTGTAGAACTTCCTGGTAAGACTTTTTTGTTTTGGTAACATAAACCTTTATTGATTGTCCTTCATTCTAGGTAACGTAATTTTCATTAACTCCCCTTTAATTTTCAGTTTTGACCTTTTTGCATTCCTCTCCTATAAATGTAGGCCAACTTCTACCCTTCCTTTGCAGTTCATTTCTCCTCCAGCCGCAACCTTTCTCCTTTCTTTAGCCTCTCTTTATTTTTTTCCTTTTCTAGGTTTTTGTTGCGATGGCTCCAGGCCCCTACGCGAATCTCTCCTGCTGCGGGCATGGTTGTGGTGTGTCGACGCACTGTGATTGCTCAGCTTGCTCGCAGGCCCGTCATGCTTGTCGTGGGGGGAAGGTATTGTGCCGAGCTGGGCGAGCGGAGCAGCTTGCATATGGCACAGTATTCACAGAAGGATTGGATATGGGCCACATCAACGTTTCTGCGTTCTATTCCGCCCTGCTTCGCCGTGGCCTTGGCCGCACAAGTCCTTTTGTCCATCAGCTTACGCCAACAGATGTTGAGACTCACTACAAGATGGTATTTTTTGCTTGATCTGATTTTTTCTTTGTGTTTTCTATTTTTTTGTATAATTCCATACTAGTCTGAACTTCTAGTTTTTTAGGAATGCACTTATTTTGTTTTATTGAAGTGTACTGCACTTTGTACTTATATCTTGTTTTTATTTTTTTGCTTCTGTGCATGGAGCTCGTGTTTTATTTTGCATGGTTACAATATGTGAACTGCTTAGATACTACATGAGAAGTAATAGTTTCCACAATTTTCCCCGCTTGTAGGTTTTGTACTACATGCAGGTAGTCTCAAGAACTTCATAATAGTTGTAAGCGTACTTCTTGTTTTCAAGTTCCGCACTGCATATTAGATTGCGTTTAATCGGCACTGCTTTTTTTTGCAGAAAATTCCCCAACGAGCTGTTAGGTATCTCCGGCTCAAGAAGAAGGGAATTCTCCAAGTTGTTCTTGGTAATGGACACCTTAAACCAGCCAAGTACCGTGTAGGCGTTGACGGGCGGCTGTGTCTGCAGAAAGGGTGGAAGGAATTTGTCATTGATAGTGGCCTGAAGTCTGAGCAAGTTGTTGTCCTCAACTTCTTTGAACTCGAGGATCGTACGGTTAGAATCACGTTTGACGTGATTGGTTAAGGTTATGAAGTTGATTTGTAATAAGTACTTTTGTGTGTCGAACGCTTCATCTTTTTGATGTGTTTTGTCATAAGCACTTTTGTGATCTGAAACGCTTCAATTATTATTCCGAACTTCGTGCTGCCAGTGAGCTAACTGCATTTTTTACATCATTTTTGGATTAATATGTGTCAAAGTTTTACTCTAGACTGCTATATATATGGTATACTATATACACCATTTGTCTTTAGATGGTTTAGTTGAATAACTCATAGTCAGTGGGAAATTTGTGTTTACACGAAACTTAAACTGATACATAAGTCATACAGAGAAGCAAACTGCTATGCGTATGATTAATTTATTGAAGTTCATCTATTTGGTCGTTAACCTGCTGCTTCTCCGCGGTGACTGGAGCGTGTCTAATGTCGCACTTTCTTTTGTTTTCCGTGGCGGTGTTGCTGGATCTTGTCTCTGCACCATTGTGTTTGTAGTCCCTCGCGTGCTGGTTGATGGCTGCTTTTGTTTTCCAGTGATGTGAACTGCATCCTTCTTTGCTCCGCGCGTGCTGGTGATGGCTGCTTTCGTTTTCCAGTGATGTGAACTGCATCCTTCTTTGCACCCCGCGTGCTGGTTGATGGCTGCTTTCGTTTTCCAGTGTTGTGAACTGCATCCTTCTTTGCTCCCGGCGTGCTGGTTGATGGCTGCTTTTGTTTTTGAGTGCTGTGAACTGCATCCTTTCGTGCTCCTACCTTGTTTTTTGAAAGTGGTGTCGTTCTCGGTTGTTTCTGTACAGCAGCATTCCCTTGTGGTGGTCTTGTTGGCATTGTTTCTGAAGGAAATATGCCCTAGAGGCAATAATAAAGTTATTATTTATTTCCTTATATCATGATAAATGTTTATTATTCATGCTAGAATTGTATTAACCGGAAACTTGATACATGTGTGAATACATAGACAAACAGAGTGTCACTAGTATGCCTCTACTTGACTAGCTCGTTGATCAAAGATGGTTATGTTTCCTAGCCATAGACATGAGTTTCATTTGATTAACGGGATCACATCATTAGGAGAATGATGTGATTGACTTGACCCATTACGTTAGCTTAGCACTCGATCGTTTAGTATGTTGCTATTGCTTTCTTCATGACTTATACATGTTCCTATGACTATGAGATTATGCAACTCCCGTTTACCGGAGGAACACTTTGTGTGCTACCAAACGTCACAACGTAACTGGGTGATTATAAAGGTGCTCTACAGGTGTCTCCAAAGGTACTTGTTGGGTTGGCGTATTTCGAGATTAGGATTTGTCACTCCGATTGTCGGAGAGGTATCTCTGGGCCCACTCAGTAATACACATCACTATAAGCCTTGCAAGCATTGTGACTGATGAGTTAGTTGCGGGATGATGTATTACGGAACGAGTAAAGAGACTTGCCGGTAACGAGATTGAACTAGGTATCGAGATACCGACGATCGAATCTCGGGCAAGTAACATACCGATGACAAAGGGAACAACGTATGTTGTTATGCGGTCTGACCGATAAAAGATCTTCGTAGAATATGTGGGAACCAATATGAGCATCCAGGTTCCGCTATTGGTTATTGACCGGAGAGGTGTCTCGGTCATGTCTACATAGTTCCCGAACCCGTAGGGTCCGCACGCTTAACGCTACGATGACAGTTATATTATGAGTTTATATGTTTTGATGTACCGAAGGTTGTTCGGAGTCCCGGATGTGATCACGGACATGACGAGGAGTCTCGAAATGGTCGAGACATAAAGATTGATATATTGGAAGCCTATGTTTGGATATCGGAAGTGTTCCGGGTGAAATCGGGATTTTTCCGGAGTACCGGGAGGTTACCGGAACCCCCCGGTAACTTAATGGGCCTTAGTGGGCCTAGGTGGAAGAGAGGAGAGGAGGCCAGGGTAGGGCCGCACGCCCCTCCCCCCTCCAGTCCGAATAGGACAAGGAGAGGGGGGCGGCGCCCCCCTTTCCTTCCTCCCCTCCACCTCTTCCCCCTCTCTCTCCTAGTCCAACATAGAAAAGGGGGGAGTCCTACTCCCGGTAGGAGTAGGACTCCTCCTGGCGCGCCTCTCCCCTTGGCCGGTCGAACCCCCCCTTGCTCCTTTATATATGGGGGCAGGGGGCACCTCTAGACACACAATTGATCAATGATCTTTTAGCCGTGTGCGGTGCCCCCTCCACCATATTACACCTCGATAATATCGTAGCGGTGCTTAGGCGAAGCCCTGCATCGGTAGAACATCATCATTGTCACCACGCCGTCGTGCTGACGAAACTCTCCCTCAACACTCGGCTGGATCGGAGTTCGAGGGACGTCATCGAGCTGAACGTGTGCTGAACTAAAAGGTGCCGTACGTTCGGTACTTGATCGGTCGGATCGTGAAGACGTACGACTACATCAACCGCGTTGTGTTAACGCTTCCGCTTTCGGTCTACGAGGGTACGTGGACAACACTCTCCCCTCTCGTTGCTATGCATCACCATGATCTTGCGTGTGCGTAGGAAATTTTTGAAATTACTACGTTCCCCAACAGTGGCATCCGAGCCTGGTTTTATGCGTTGATGTTATGCACGAGTAGAACACAAGTGAGTTGTGGGCGATATAAGTCATACTGCTTACCGCCATGTCATACTTTGGTTCAGCGGTATTGTGAGATGAAGCGGCCCGGACCAACATTACGCGTACGCTTACGCGAGACCGGTTTCACCGTTGCGAGCACTCGTTGCTTAAAGGTGACTGGCGGGTGTCTGTCTCTCTCACTTTAGTTGAATCGAGTGTGGCTACGCCCGGTCCTTGCGAAGGTTAAAACAGCACCAACTTGACAAACTATCGTAGTGGTTTTGATGCGTAGGTAAGAACGGTTCTTGCTAAGCCCGTAGCAGCCACATAAAACTTGCAACAACAAAGTAGAGGACATCTAACTTGTTTTTGCGGGGCATGTTGTGATGTGATATGGTCAAGACATGATGCTAAATTTTATTGTATGAGATGATCATGTTTTGTAACCGAGTTATCGGCAACTGGCAGGAGCCATATGGTTGTCGCTTTATTGTATGCAATGCAATCGCCCTGTAATGCTTTACTTTATCACTAAGCGGTAGCGATAGTCGTAGAAGCATAAGATTGGCGAGACGACAATGATGCTACGATGGAGATCAAGGTGTCGCGCCGGTGACGATGGTGATCATGACGGTGCTTCGGAGATGGAGATCACAAGCACGAGATGATGATGGCCATATCATATCACTTATATTGATTGCATGTGATGTTTATCTTTTATGCATCTTATCTTGCTTTGATTGACGGTAGCATTATAAGATGATCTCTCACTAAATTATCAAGGTATAAGTGTTCTCCCTGAGTATGCACCGTTGCGAAAGTTCTTCGTGCTGAGACACCACGTGATGATCGGGTGTGATAGGCTCTACGTTCAAATACAACGGGTGCAAAACAGTTGCACACGCGGAATACCCAGGTTAAGCTTGACGAGCCTAGCATATAACAGATATGGCCTCGGAACACGGAGACCGAAAGGTCGAGCGTGAATCATATAGTAGATATGATCAACATAGTGATGTTCACCATTGAAACTACTCCATCTCACGTGATGATCGGACATGGTTTAGTTGATATGGATCACGTGATCACTTAGAGGATTAGAGGGATGTCTATCTAAGTGGGAGTTCTTAAGTAATTTGATTAATTGAACTTAAATTTATCATGAACTTAGTCCTGATAGTATTTTGCAAATTATGTTGTAGACCAATAGCTTGCGTTGTTGCTTCCCTATGTTTATTTTGATATGTTCCTAGAGAAAAATTATGTTGAAAGATGTTAGTAGCAATGATGTGGATTGGATCCATGATCTGAGGATTATCCTCATTGCTGCACAGAAGAATTATGTCCTTGATGCACCGCTAGGTGACAGACCTATTGCAGGAGCAGATGCAGACGTTATGAACGTTTGGCTAGCTCAATATGATGACTACATGATAGTTTAGTGCACCATGCTTAACGGCTTAGAATCGGGACTTCAAAGACGTTTTGAACGTCATGGACCATATGAGATGTTCCAGGAGTTGAAGTTAATATTTCAAGCAAATACCCGAGTTGAGTGATATGAAGTCTCCAACAAGTTCTATAGCTAAAAGATGGAGGAGAATAGCTCAAGCAGTGAGCATGTGCTCAGATTGTCTAGGTACTACAATCGCTTGAATCAAGTGGGAGTTAATCTTCCAGATAAAATAGTGATTGACAGAATTCTCTAGTCACCATCACCAAGTTAGTAGAACTTCGTGATGAACTATAGTATGCAAGGGATGACGAAGGTAATTCCCGAGCTCTTCGTGATGCTGAAATCGACGAAGGTAGAAATCAAGAAAAACATCAAGTGTTGATGGTTGACGAGACCACTAGTTTCAAGAAAAGGGCAAAGGGAAGAAGGGGAACTTTAAGAAGAACGGCAAGCAAGTTGCTGCTCAAGTGAAGAAGCCTAAGTCTGGTCCTAAGCCTGAGACTAAGTGCTTCTACTGCAAAGGGACTGGTCACTAGAAGCGGAACTACCCCAAGTATTTGGTGGATAAGAAGGATGGCAAAGTGAACAAAGGTATATTGGATATACATGTTATTGATGTGTACTTTACTAGTGTTTATAGCAACCCCTCAGCATTTGATACTGGTTCAGTTGCTAAGAGTAGTAACTCGAAACGGGAGCTACAAAATAAAGAGAGACTAGTAAAAGGCGAGGTGACGATGTGTTGGAAGTAGTTCCAAGATTGATATGATCATCATCGCACACTCCCTATACTTTCGGGATTAGTGTTGAAACTAAATAAGTGTTATTTGGTGTTTGCGTTGAGCATGAATATGATTTGATCATGTTTGTTGCAATACGTTTATTCATTTAAATTAGAGAATAATTGTTGTTCTGTTTACATGAATAAAACCTTCTATAGTCATACACCCAATAAAATGGTTTGTTGGATCTCGATCGTAGTGATACACATATTCATAATAATGAAGCCAAAAGATGCAAAGTTAATAATGATAGTGCAACTTATTTGTGGCACTGCCGTTTAGGTCATATCGGTGTAAAGTGCATGAAGAAACTCCATAATGATGGACTTTTGGAATCACTTGATTATGAATCACTTGGTACTTGCGAACCGTGTCTCATGGGCAAGATGACTAAAACACCATTCTCCGGTACTATGGAGAGAGCAACAAATTTGTTGGAAATCATACATACAGATGTATGTGGTCCGATGAATATTGAGTCTCGTGGCGGATATCGTTATTTTCTCACCTTCACAGATGATTTAAGCAGATATGGGTATATCTACTTAATGAAACAGAAGTCTGAAACATTTGAAAAGTTCATATAATTTCAGAGTGAAGCGGAAAATCATCGTAACAAGAAAATAAAGTTTCTACGATCTGATCATGGAGAAGAGTATTTGAGTTACGAGTTTGGCCTTCAGTTAAAACAATGTGAAATAGTTTCACTACTCATGCCACCTGGAACACCACGGTGTAATGGTGTGTCCGAACATCATAACCGTACTTTATTAGATATGGTGCGATATATGATGTCTCTTATCGATCTACCACTATCGTTTTGGGGTTATGCATTAGAGACAGCTGCATTCACGTTAAATAGGGTACCATCTAAATCCGTTGAGACGACATCTTATGAACTGTGGTTTGGCAAGAAACCAAAGTTGTCGTTTCTTAAAGTTTGGGGTTGCGATGCTTATGTGAAAAGGTTTCATCCTGATAAGCTCAAACCCAAATCGGAGAAATGTGTCTTCATAGGATACCCAAAGGAGACAGTTGGGTACACCTTCTATCACAGATCCGAAGGCAAGACATTCGTTGCTAAGAATGGATCCTTTCTAGAGAAGGAGTTTCTCTCGAAAGAAGTGAGTGGGAGGAAAGTAGAACTTGATGAGGTAATTGTACCTGCTCCCTTCTTGGAAAGTAGTTCATCGCAGAAACCAGTTTCTGTGACGCCTATACCAATTAGTGAGGAAGTTAATGATGATGATCATGGAACTTCAGATCAAGTTATTACTGAACCTCGTAGGTCAACCAGAGTGAGATCCGCACCAGAGTGGTACGGTAATCCTGTTCTGGAGGTTATGTTACTAGACCATGACGAACCTACGAACTATAAAGAAGTGATGGTGAGCCCAGGTTCCGCAAAATGGCTTGAGGCCATGAAATCTGAGATGAGATCCATGTTTGAGAACAAAGTATGGACTTTGATTGACTTGCCCAATGATCGGCAAGCCATTGAGATTAAATGGATCTTCAAGAGGAAGACGGACGCTGATAGTAGTGTTACTATCTACAAAGCTAGAATTGTCGCAAAAGGTTTTCGACAAGTTTAAGGTGTTGACTACGATGAGAGTTTCTCACTCGTATCTATGCTTAAGTCTGTCCGAATCATGTTAGCAATTACCGCATTTTATGAAATCTGGCAAATGGATAAACTGCATTCCTAAATGGATTTATTAAAGAAGAGTTGTATATGATGCAACCAGAAGGTTTTGTCAATCCTAAAGGTGCTAACAAAATATGCAAGCTCCAGCGATCCATCTATGGACTGGTGCAAGCATCTCGGAGTTGGAATATACGCTTTGATAGGTTGATCAAAGGATATAGTTTTATACAGACTTGTGGTGAAGCCTGTATTTACAAGAAAGTGAGTAGGAGCACTACAGCATTTCTGATAAGTATATGTGAATGACATATTGTTGATCGGAAATAATGTAGAATTATTCTGCAAAGCATAAAGGAGTGTTTGAAAGGAGTTTTTCAAAGAAAGACCTCGGTGAAGCTGCTTACATATTGAGCATCAAGATCTATAGAGATAGATCAAGACGCTTGATAAGTTTTTTCAATGAGTACATACCTTAACAAGATTTTGAAGTGGTTCAAAATGGAACAGTCAAAGAAAGAGTTTCTTGCCTGTGTTACAAGGTGTGAAATTTGAGTAAGACTCAAAGCCCGACCACGGCAGAAGATAGAAAAAGAATGAAAGTCATTCCCTATGCCTCGGCCATAGGTTCTATAAAGTATGCCATGTTGTGTACCAGATCTATTGTATACCCTACACTGATTTTGGCAAGGGAGTACAATAGTGATCTAGGAGTAGATCACTGGACAGCGGTCAAAATTATCCTTAGTGGAAAAAGGATATGTTTCTCGATTATGGAAGTGACAAAAGGTTCATCGTAAAGGGTTACGTCGATGCAAGTTTTGACACTAATCTAGATGACTCTAAGTCTCAGTCTAGATACATATTGAAAGTGGGAGCAATTAGCTAGAGTAGCTCCGCGCAGAGCATTGTCGACATAGAAATTTGCAAAATCCTTATGGATCTGAATGTGACAGACCCGTTGACTAAAATTATCTCACAAGCAAAACATGATCAGACCTTAGTACTCTTTGGGTGTTAATCACATAGTGATGTGAACTAGATTACTGACTCTAGTAAACCCTTTGGGTGTTGGTCACATGACGATGTGAACTATGGGTGTTAATCACATGGTGATGTGAACTATTGATGTTAAATCACATGGCGATGTGAACTAGATTATTGACTCTAGTGCAAGTGGGAGACTGAAGGAAATATGCCCTAGAGGCAATAATAAAGTTATTATTTATTTCCTTATATCATGATAAATGTTTATTATTCATGCTAGAATTGTATTAACCGGAAACTTGATACATGTGTGAATACATAGACAAACAGAGTGTCACTAGTATGCCTCTACTTGACTAGCTCGTTGATCAAAGATGGTTATGTTTCCTAGCCATAGACATGAGTTGTCATTTGATTAACGGGATCACATCATTAGGAGAATAATGTGATTGACTTGACCCATTACGTTAGCTTAGCACTCTATCGTTTAGTATGTTGCTATTGCTTTCTTCATGACTTATACATGTTCCTATGACTATGAGATTATGCAACTCCCGTTTACCGGAGGAACACTTTGTGTGCTACCAAACGTCACAACGTAACTGGGTGATTATAAAGGTGCTCTACAGGTGTCTCCAAAGGTACTTGTTGGGTTGGCGTATTTCGAGATTAGGATTTGTCACTCCGATTGTCAAAGAGGTATCTCTGGGCCCACTCAGTAATACACATCACTATAAGCCTTGCAAGCATTGTGACTAATGAGTTAGTTGCGGGATGATGTATTACGGAACGACTAAAGAGACTTGCCGGTAACGAGATTGAACTAGGTATCGAGATACCGACGATCGAATCTCGGGCAAGTAACATACCGATGACAAAGGGAACAACGTATGTTGTTATGCGGTCTGACCGATAAAAGATCTTCGTAGAATATGTGGGAACCAATATGAGCATCCAGGTTCCGCTATTGGTTATTGACCGGAGAGGTGTCTCGGTCATGTCTACATAGTTCTCGAACCCGTAGGGTCCGCACGCTTAACGTTACGATGACAGTTATATTATGAGTTTATATGTTTTGATGTACCGAAGGTTGTTCGGAGTCCCGGATGTGATCACGGACATGACGAGGAGTCTCGAAATGGTCGAGACATAAAGATTGATATATTGGAAGCCTGTGTTTGGATATCGGAAGTGTTCCGGGTGAAATCGGGATTTTTCCGGAGTACCGGGAGGTTACCGGAACCCCCCGGTAACTTAATGGGCCTTAGTGGGCCTAGGTGGAAGAGAGGAGAGGAGGCCAGGGCAGGGCCGCGCGCGCCTCCCCCCCAGTCCGAATAGGACAAGGAGAGGGGGGGCGCCCCCCTTTCCTTCCTCCCCTCCACCTCTTCCCCCTCTCTCTCCTAGTCCAACATGGAAAAGGGGGGAGTCCTACTCCCGGTAGGAGTAGGACTCCTCCTGGCGCGCCTCTCCCCTTGGCCGGCCGAACCCCCCTTGCTCCTTTATATACGGGGGCAGGGGGGCACCTCTAGACACACAATTGATCAACGATCTTTTAGCCTTGTGCGGTGCCCCCCTCCACCATATTACACCTCGATAATATCGTAGCGGTGCTTAGGCGAAGCCCTGCGTCGGTAGAACATCATCATTGTCACCACGCCGTCGTGCTGACGAAACTCTCCCTCAACACTCGGCTGGATCGGAGTTCGAGGGACGTCATCGAGCTGAACGTGTGCTGAACTCGGAGGTGCCGTACGTTCGGTACTTGATCGGTCGGATCGTGAAGACGTACGACTACATCAACCGCGTTGTGTTAACGCTTCCGCTTTCGGTCTACGAGGGTACGTGGACAACACTCTCCCCTCTCGTTGCTACGCATCACCATGATCTTGCGTGTGCGTAGGAAATTTTTGAAATTACTACATTCCCCAACAGTTTCTTCATGGTCTTCGTCCTCTTCACTCTCTTCTTCCTCCTCTTCTTGCTCTTCCTCATCTTCATCATCTATTTCTTCATAAGCCACTGCTTCTTCAGTTTCTTCATGTTCTTCGTCCTCTTCACTCTCTTCTTCCTCCTCTTCTTCATCTGCTTCTTCATAAGCCATTTCTTCTTCAGTTGTGTTGCCATCTTCTTCTATGATTTCATCTTCCTCGTCTTCCTCATTTTCTGATCTTGTTCTTTTGGGGCAGGTTCTTCAATTGTGTCTCTTCCTCTTTTTGCAGATGCTACAACGTCTCGGTTTCATCCATTTCTTAGTGTTGTGAGTGGAATTTCTGTTTGGTTGTGCATTGCCATGTCCTCATTTTTCTTGTTCATATCTTTTTGTACATGTCCTAGAATTGTGGCCTCTGATTTCATTACATGTCTTGCACCTTCTTATTCCTAGTGGGTGACCATCACTGTCCAGCTCAGGCTGTGGCTTACTGTTTTTTTCATCATTTATCTCCTTGCATGCAACCTTTTTCTGGGTTGCGTCGCCCCCTTTCTTCCTTCCTCTTGTGTTTGAAACAGGAGGTGGAAGAATTGTTTCTTTTTTGATAGCACCAGTTCCGCTGTGTTCGGTATTTTCTACTTGCTCGGCATTATTGTCATGCTGGGATTTCTCTGCTTGCTTTAGTTTTGCTGCTTCTTCTTCTTCTTCTTCTTTGTTGAGCACATCAACTTCCTCGATCAGTGCCCTCATACCAGACAACGCTCTGTGGCACCCAGCGTCAGACCTTGTCGCTCTGTTTGCAAGGTCCATTGTTGTTTCTGTCAGCAATTTTCTACGGCAAAAAAGCGATGTTCCATCTGGTGATGTTTGTTCATAATCTCTTCTGTCAAACGTCGCATTTGATCTAGCGTTACAGGTGTATCTTTTCATGATGTACACCTCAGGAATCTTGAGTACTCTCAAATGAGAAAGCATGCATAACACATGGACGCAAACGAGCCCTGCAAACAACACACGATTTCTTTGTTTTGTAAGTGAACTGCATGAAATTAATAAACACATATTTTTTCGTTATTTGTTCATTTTAAAGAAGTGAACTTCATTTGGTTTTGTGAATTAGTCATGCATGTGGACTTTTAAAGTCCAGTAAGTGAGCTTTCGTGCATGACAATCAGAAAGTAAAAAAAATTGTGATAGGAGTCTCACCTATGTGTGTCCAGAGTTTGCATTCACATTCATAGACACCTTTCTGTTCATCGGCGACCACTTGGAAATTATGCCTTGCCCAGTCAAATGCATCCGATCTGTTGTAGTGGTGTACGAGATACTTTGTCGGGTTCTCAGGGCACCGTTCTGCTCTGAATGCAGTGCTACGGTAGAGTGTTTCTTTGAAATCTACAAACACTGCCCTTGTATACACTTTTGATAGCTGAACTTCGAACCCAAACTGGGTTGTTGTCTTTACCTCTGTTGCATGATCAGAAATGCACTGTTACGAACCAGATAAATGAAAAAATTGTTTGTTTTTGTAGTTATATTTTTAGCAGTTTTTGAGTGACATTTTGTTTACCTCATTTTCTACTGTCTCTACGTGCTCGACGGCCTTCCTGGTCTGAATGCACTTGTCCACCTGCTGAGCAAACAGAAGGAGATCATGCTTCTCTTTGACAAAGTTTTCTTCAGTATGCGGTTCATGCTCTCGCTTCTCTGCGTGGAAGTCATCCGAGCACAGAAAATTTCCATGTAGTAAGCCGAGATCCACTCGTGCCTGTCTTCCCACAGTGAATTCATCACTTCATCATCTTGCAAGTTGTATCTCTGAATGAGGTCCTTCCATGCTCGTTCAAATTCTGACGGCATTAGTGGGTGGTTCAGCACCGCATTGAGGTCATCCTTAAGTTTCTCGTGCGCCTTATACAACAAGGCGAGGTGGTCTTTGTGTTTCTTCATGATATGCCACCGACACAACTTATGCAGAGTATGTGGGAGGATAGTTTTTAATGCTGCCTTCATCGAAGAACACTGGTCTGAGAAGGCACAAATAGTGTTTTTTATTAAGTTGTTTGTGTGTGTGTAAGATAGATGGAATAAATATAAGTGCACCAAACAAACGTAAGTATGCAGGTGTTTGTTTTTTTGTACCTGTGAGCATGCAGATTGGATGCTTGTTGTTCATAAACCTCAGAAATGTTTTGAAAACCCACTCGAACGACGGTATTGTTTCATCTCGCACGAGTGCAATAGCAATATGGTGCTCTGTAGATGATGGTTCACTCCCACGAAGACTCCCAGCGGCATGTGGAATTTGTTAGTTTTATACGTCGTGTCAAATGTAACGCAGTCTCCGTACGATCCTTTGCAACTTGCGTTGGCCCAAAAGACGTTTCTTACACGGTTATCTGCATCAACGTCATAATCATAGAAAAACTCTGGGTTTATCTTCTGCATATTCTCGAAGAAATCCAGAAGTTTCTTGAGGTCATCTTGAGACTCTTCTCTGGCAAACTTTTGTTTCCTGCATTTTCAAACGCAATGCAAACTCATCTCATCAAACAGGAAATAATTACCGAGGATGCTCAAGCGATATGGTTTGTGATGTGCTTACTTGTTTACCAAGTCGCGGCTAGTATGTCCCATGTACTGCAGACCACCGGACATACGCGACAGCGTTGACATCATCTGAGCGTGTGTGTGGTTGTCAAGTTGCATGTCTTTCACTAACTGGTCTATCAAAGGATCGTCTTTTTTGTGCGACCGCATGTGCAAAAGCATCTCGGGGCTTTCCAGCATCTTGTGATTGTGGTTGAGTTCAACCATTTCTATCACAAATTTGCCATCCTTCCTCTTTTTGACTCTAATCTTTGCCTTGCAGTCAATCCTTTTTGATGTCTTCTGACGTTTCCGATGATAATCTGACACAGTCTGCTTGTGCGTCCCTTCTCTTGAGCAGACAATGTAGGCATTTGTCCTGTGTTTTGCCTTCTTGTGTATGCCAAACCCTGCACATCTTGCATAATTGTTGTAAAAGTCCCATGCCTTGTCGTACGTGGTGAACTTCATTCCAGTGGCAGGTATGAGGTTAAGCGGCAAGTTTTTATCCTGCATTAAGTGCAATGCTCTATGAGATAATTTGTTATGTTCTATTCTTTAAATACGAGGAGTGCAAACGAGTTTAATAAAGCATTGCAATGTTTCTAAGTTTTCAGAAGAATCCAATGTATTAGATGCTAGGTCAAACCTCACAAGAAATATCAGTGTGCACTGCAATGTTATCTGAATGGACTGCAACTATTATTATTATTTTTCAGAACATAAACTTACATGTGTGTAGAGTCGTTCACCCGATGGTGTTTGCAGCTCGCCGGGTTGTATTGTACATGGCGGGGTTATAACAGATCTGTGTAGTTGAGGATCTCGCGGCGACAATAGTGAGGAGGATTTGTACCTGCTGTTGACTTTTGACCGAGGCACCGTTGGTGGTCGCAGTGTCGAAGTTGATGCAGCAGCTCTGCTTGGAGCTCTGTTTTTCGGTGCAGCAGGTGGACGCTGAGCTCTGTTTTGGGGTGCAGCAGGTGGACACTGAGCTCTATTTTGGGGTGCAGCAGGTGGACGTGGTGGTAATCCAGTGTTGTGACGATGTCTCAGTGGATTAGTTTGAAAATTTTGGAGCGGTGGCACATCATCATAGTCATAATCATATTCATCATCTGCTGCAACATCGCGTTCAACTGCATCATCATTGTCTGTTCGGACATGCTGTCCAAACGTAGTGAACTCGTGCTTATACTCTGGGTTGAGAACTGTTATTGGCTCATCTTCATCGTCGTCATCTTCATCCTCCTATCGGTGAGTGCCCTCCCAGATGAAGGTGACATCGTCGTCATCCTCAACTACCTCTTCTCCCTGGAAAAAATCCTCTTCCGGAGAGTAGTGCACCATGTTTGTTGTCGTGAAGAATCCTCGAGGAATCTCAGGGGTAACCCAGCCAGTATCTCTTTCAGAAGAAGCTTTACTCCTATGAAAGTTGTTGTTCCCTGGGTTGTCAATTATGCGCGGCATTTTGTATCTGCTGAACGTCATTTCCTGCACACAAAATGACCGAGTTGCATTGTCAGGCAAAATGAACTGAATCATGCGAACTGCAATGTGTTAGAAATGGTACCGTGAAACTAATGCATGCTGACTGCATCACCCTGCAATGTGAACTGAAGTAACTGCACTGCATCGTTGTCCGTAATGAACCTACACAAGCGTACTGCATAACCGAGCAAGTTCACTGCATTTTCCCCCACAGCGAACCAAAGCAACCTCACTACATCGTTTTTGTAGGCGTACTGGACTGCGTGTACTGCTTTTTCTGGAATAACTAAACTGATATGGTTGAGGAAGTGTACTGCTTACCTCGTGTTGCAGTGATTTCTTGCGTTTGCAGGAGGAAGTTCTCTTCTCGTCCGTCTGCACAACTTTCGCGTTCGCCTGTGCAGTCCACTTGCCCTTCAAAAGTTCATGAGCGGTCTGGACGTTGCTCAAGGTGAACGGAGACGGAGGATTTGCTCTGAAGGTCGTTGCAGACTTAATCCAAGAAGCTGCCGTGGATGAAGGAACCTTGCGCACAATCCTCCTTGCTCGAATTGGTTTGATGTCGAGGCAGAACCAATCCACATCTGATGAAATACAGCTAATTGCAGGCCCGGAGGAGTTCGGCGGCGGCGCTACCGACCTGCTGCCGTGGAAGAAGGCCGTTATGCTGGTGGGGGAGGCGTTGCTCGGTTGCTGTCGCGGAAGAAGGCCGAGCGGCGATGGGCGGCGGCGCTGCTTGGCCGCTGCCGCGGAAGAAGGCCTAGAGGGGAGGGGCGGCGTCGCTGCCGGCCGCTGCCGCGGAAGAAGGCCAGGAGGGGAGGGGCGGTGGCGCTCCCAGGCCGCCGCCGCGGGAGAAAGCGGGGAGGGGAGGGGCGGCATCGCTGCCAGGCCGCCACCGCGGAAGAAGGCCGGGAGGGGAGGGGCGACGGCGCTTCCAGGCCGCTGCCGCGGTAGAAGGTCGGGATGGGAGGGGCGGCGACGCTCCCAGGCCGCTGAGGCAGTAGAAGGTCGGGATGGGAGGGGCGGAGGCTCTCCCAGGCCGCTTCCGCGGTAGAAGGCCGGGAGGGGAGGGGCGGCGGCGCTCCCAGGCCGCTGCCGCGGTAGAAGGCCGGGAGGGGAGGGCGGCGGCGCTCCCAGGCCGCTGCCGCGGTAGAAGGTCGGGAGGGGAGGGGCGGCGGCGATCTGGTGGGGGATGTGCAGAATAAGGCTGGTGTTATTAGAATAAGACTCTTAAGGGGTGTTATCATAATAGACCCACCCTATATATATATATAGGGCTGGACTATTCTGTTATCCGTAACAGAATAATATTCTATTACCATCGCCCCCTATAGGGCCCGATCTGCATTTCGGTACACTGAAAAGAGGCCGACGTGCCACAACCCCACCTCCCACTGACGGGCCTCGCCCCCACCTTCCGGCGACGCACCGCGCCACCACCTCCGCAGACGCGCCATCTCCTCCCCCGCCGATGTGCAGCCCCTGCCTCCCGGCGACGCGCCGCCCCCTCCCCTTCCCGCCGACGCGCCCCACCACCACCTCCCGCCGATGCGCAGCCCCCTGCCTCCCGGCGACGTGCCGCGCCACCACCTCCCGCGGACGCGCCGTCTCCTCCCCCGCCGACGCACCCTGCCACCACCTCCCGACGACGCGCCGCCCCCTCCCAATCCTGCCGACGCGCCGCACCACCACCTTCCCACGCCCCGGCCGCCCCCTCCCAGTCCCGCTGACGCGCCGCACCACTACCGCTGCCCAACCCCTCCGCCGCAAGCTAGGGCACTGGGCCGCCCTCCTCGACGTGGTGTCCCTGCTGACCATCAACAGTGGAAGCGGCTTGGCAACCGGGACCTCATCGTGCTCGTCTCCGACATCTGTCGAGGTAAAGAAAGTCAGCGGAATTGGTATTGTGAGCTTGTTGGCTAACCGGTCCTGTGTGTTATCTTAATGTTGGACTGAGGAGTTTTACATTAAAATTAGTCATCTACAAGTTGGAACATGGAGCTTGCAGCTTATGTTTGTGTAGTTTGAACTTAAGCTGGTCTCCCTCTCGTACTTCAGTTTTTCAGTATTGGTCTAGTCAGTATGGTGAAGATGAAGCTCCTTTTTGAACTTCTCCGGTTAATATACATGCAGTTGGTCATCTTTTTTACATGTACTAACATCAGCTCATTCGGAGTTGTTCGTGTGCTTGTAACACAAATCAGTTCAAATCTCAAGAGAAGTAAGCTCAAAATAAAAAAAATACAGAAGTTTGAAGCCGAGATGTTTGCATATGTTTTGTTGAATTGAGTTCCTTCCTAAAAAAGAACTAAATATGTTTGCATATTGAGGGAGTCCTGGATTAAGGGGTCCTCGGGCGTCCGTACTATGTAACATGGGCCGGACTAATGGGCTATGAAGATACAAGACAGAAGACTTCTCCCCGTGTCCGGATGGGACTCTCCTTTGCGTGGATGGCAAGCTTGGCGTTCGGATATGAAGATTCCTTCCTCTGTAAACCAACTATACAACCCTAGGCCCCTTCGGTGTCTATATAAACCGGAGGGTTTAGTCCGTAGGGGTAATCACAATCATACAGGCTAGGCATCTAGGGTTTAGCCATTACGATCTCGTGGTAGATCAACTCTTGTAATCCTCATATCCATCAAGATCAATCAAGCAGGAAGTAGGTTATTACCTCCATCAAGAGGGCCCGGAACTGGGTAAACATCGTGTCCCATGCTTCCTGTTACCATCCACACTAGACGCACAGTTCGGGAACCCCTACCCGAGATCCGCCGGTTTTGACACCGACATTGGTGCTTTCATTGAGAGTTCCAGTGCATCGTCATCAGAAGGTTCGATGGCTCCGTCAGTCATATACAACAATGCTGCCTTGGGGGAGGTTTTCCTCCCCGGCCAGATCTTTGTGTTCGGCGGCTTCGCACTGCGGGCCAAGTCGCTTGGCCATATAGAGCAGATCGATAGCTACGCCCCAAGTCACCAGATTAGTTTTGGAAATCTGGACTATGTCGTTGATATCCGAGGAGACTTGATCTTCCAAGGGTTCACGACCCCAACCGCTGCTCTGGCCTTAGATCCGGAGCGCGTCACCAGGTCCGAAGACGGGATTACTGAGCCCGCCGGATTATCTGCGGCCACTAAGCCCAGTACGGGAGAGCCGGAGGAAGTAGTGTCGCTGGCAACCGTCATGAAGCCGGACTCTTCTCTGGACACTGGCTCCGAACCCTCGGAGTCAGCATCGTGTGAGCTCGGCCAAGGAGTTTCTTTCCCGCCGTACTCCACGGATTTTCTTCTCCCTGGCCAAACCTCGCCTTTAAGCGAGGCTCTGGACTTGATGCGATCCCTCGTCATTACAGAGGAGCAATGTCCGAATTACGCCTAGCCCGGACTAGGGGCTGAGAGCGGGGAATTTTACGTCCCACCCACCATCCACTTCATAGCCACTGTCAAGGACTTAATTGACATGCTCGACTACGGCTCCGAAGACATCGACGGTATGGATGACGACGCTGGAGAGGAGCAGGCCAAAAACCCGCCGTTTACCGGACGCTTGACGGCCACCTCTTCGTATGACGTGTACATGGTGGACACACCTAAAGAGGGTAGCGGCGATGATAAATAATATCCAGTCGAGGATAAACCTCCTGAGACATAGCCAAAGCGCCGACGTCAGCGGCGCCGCTCTAAATCATGCCGTGGAAAAGACAGCAATACCGGCACGAGAGACAACAACACTCCATACGATGCCGAAGACGAAGAAGAACCCGTCGAGCCAACCCCCGAACAGGACGATCGGGAAGATGGGCAAGTTAGCCCTGATGAACAGGTTGTAAACGAAGACTCGGAGGACAGCAATTATCTTCCACTCTCCGAGGATGAGCTGAGCCTCCGCAACGAAGACTTTATCGTGCCGGAGGAACCTCTCGAGCAGGAGCGCTTTAAGCGCCGACTAATAGCCACTGCAAGGAGCCTGAAAAAGAAGCAGCAGCTGCTTCAAGCTGATCAAGATCTGCTCAACGATAGGTGGACTAATATCCTGTCAGCCGAGGAATACGGCCTCGAGCGCCCAACCAAAGTTACCCGAAGCGTAAACTGCTACCCCAATTTGACGACGAGGCCCTCGAGCCCGCACCATCAGCACGTAATGCGGCTCACCGACCACCTCGTGGCTGGGGCAAAACGGCAACTCAAGCCGAACACCAGCCCATACTACCTTGCCGTAAAGGTAGAGATATAACAGCTCAGGGATATACATATGACCTGCGGCAAGACCTGGACAGTAGAGCAGGTCAGACCAGATCGATCTATGGATCGCGGGGGCGTGCCCCGACGCGCGACGACGGCTATCTAGCCGGACGTGACAAGCATAATCATGCCCGGGCTGAAAACCGCAGACTCCATCCGAGCTACGTCGCGACTTGGCCCGATATAGAGGCACCGCACACCCTCTCTGCTTCACTAACGAAGTAATGGAGCATGAATTCCCAGAAGGGTTTAAACCCGTGAATATCGAATCGTATGATGGAACAACAAATCCCGCGGTATGGATTGAGGATTTTCTTCTCCATATTCATATGGCCCGCAGTGATGATCTTCATGCCATCAAATACCTCCCGCTAAAACTCAAGGGACCAGCTCGGCACTGGTTGAACAGCCTGCCTGAAAACTCAATTGGCAGCTGGGAGGACTTGGAAGACGCCTTCCGCGACAACTTCCAAGGTACATACGTCCGACCTCTGGATGCCGGTGACTTAAGTCACATAGTTCAACAGCCCGGAGAGTCAGCCAGGAAATTCTGGACTAGGTTCCTAACTAAAAAGAACGATATCGTCGACTGTCCAGATGCCGAAGCCCTAGAGGCCTTTAAGCATAGCATCCGCGACAAATGGCTCGCCCGACACCTCGGCCACGAAAAGCCGAAGTCCATGGCAGCCCTAACGGCACTTATGACCCGCTTTTGCGCGGGCGAAGATAGCTGGCTAGCCCGTAGCAATAATAATTCAAGCGAACCTGGCACCTCTAAAGCCAGAAATAGCAATGGCAAGCCCCGATGCAACAGGCACAAGCATCGAAACAACGACGACAATATCGATGACACGGCGGTCAACGCCGGATTCAGCGGCTCCAAATCCGGCCAGTGGAAGAAGCCATTTAAAAGGAACAATCCGGGCTCATCCAGCTTGGACCACATACTCGATCGTCCATGTCAGATCCACGGCACCCCCGATAAACCAGCCAATCATACCAACAGAAGCTATTGGGTCTTTAAACAGGCTGGCAAGTTAAATGCCGAGAACAAGGAGAAGGGGTCACAGAGTGAGGACGACGACGAGGAGCCCCGTCCACCGAACACAGGGGTACAGAAGAAGTCCCCCCCCCACAAGGTTAACACGGTGAACATGATATACGTTACCCATATCCCCAAGAGGGAGCGCAGACGTGCGCTCAGGGACGTCTATGCGATAGAGCCAGTCGCGCCAAAATTTAACCCGTGGTCGTCCTGCCCAATCACCTTTGATCGCAGGGACCATCCGACCAGTATCCGTCATGGTAGTTCGGCCGCACTAGTCCTTGACCCAATCATTAATGGATTCCACCTCACGCGAGTCCTCATGGACGGTGGCAGCAGCCTCAACCTGCTCTATCAGGATACAGTCCGCAATATGGGCATCGATCCATCAAGGATCATGCCCACAAAAACTACCTTTAAAGGAGTAATACCAGGTGTAGAGGCCCGCTGCACGGGTTCAATCACATTGGAAGTTGTCTTCGGATCCCCGGACAACTTCCGAAGTGAAGACTTGATCTTCGACATCGTCCCCTTCCGCAGTGGCTATCACACACTGCTCGGACGAACTGCATTTGCTCGATTCAATGCGGTGATACACTATGCTTATCTCAAACTCAAGATGCCCGGACCACGTGGTGTCATAACAGTCAATGGAAACACGGAGCGCTCCCTCCGTACCGAAGAGCACACCGCGGCCCTGGCAGCGCAAGTACAGAGCGGCCTTATCAAGCAGAACTTTAATTCAGCGGCCAAACTCCCGGACACTGTCAAAAGAGTCCGGACTACTCCGCAACATGACAGTCCAGCTTGTCAGGAGTTAGACTAACAATTCGGCCCCCGTCTCAGTCCCGACCAAATGGCGGCGTACGTACCGCGCGTACATAACTACGCACTCAAAATACCATGGGCAGAGACGGAGGCATAACTAGATGGTGGCCCATAATACGGCTTAACTTAACCTGGGCACACATGCCTTCCCTTTTCTTTTCTTTTTTTCCCCTTTTCAGGCTTCTTCTCTACAGGCCCCTCCCGATGGCCTGGTCATCGGTCCTTTCGAAGGATGGATACATCAAGGCGGCAAGCAGCACAGACGTGTGGGGGAATCTCTAAATGTTCTTCTTGACAATCATTCTACCTATTTTCAGGACCCGCACGCAGCTCCCCCTTGGTCTTGGCATGTTAAATAGCCCTGTTGCTTATCGCACTATTTGTAAAAATACGCTTTGACGTATTAATCAAATTATAATGGAAACAGTTTGCGGCCCAACTTATGTGTCACTAGCTTACTACTTCATTTTATTTCGCTATTCTTATTGATTGCACCCGTACACTTTGGTATGCTTTAATTTGCAGGGGCTTCATTTTGCTCCATCCTACGGCAACAAAGTCCGAACACTTTTTACAGTATAGTTCGGCACCCCTAAATTAGCATTATATGCATCGGCTCCGAATCATGTCTTTGGTCAGTAGTTGGGTTGCCCGGCTCCTGTGCTTGCTACCTTACGTTCCGTCCTATCGGCTAAGGTAGTAAAGGGAGAACTACTGCGATTGTGTTTCTAGTTTATCCGAGCAAACACCTCAGTAGAGAAAACTGACTGTCATGATGCGGCGAGAGCTGGTCAGCTATTTGGAGGTTAAAATTCTTATGCGATTTTTTCCGCATTACGCGACGAATCGGCCTCTACCCGATTAGGTGTCTACAGCACCCTAATCCGGATTAAATACTAACTAGGGGTTGCGCCTACATTTATATTGTCAAACTCCTATGGCTAAGTGAGGGTGATAAAGGCACATAGTTCGATTGCCTGGTTCGTTGCGCTAAACACCTCCTTCAAGGACCAAACTCTTGGATCAAGAGTGTTTAGATTCCATCCCGAACATCCCCGTACTACCTACATGGGGGCTGACGCCGACGACTGGCCAACTCTCAGATTTAACAAAACGGCCGAACAGGAGGTAAATTTTAAAAACAACAAACATTATATTACATAACGGCTTTGTTTCATAATACAGGAAGGGATAACATGAATGACTTCATTCAAAGATAATTTCTTTTGAACACTGGCCCTCCATAATGCGGGATCTCTTCAGGACATCATCAAAATACCGCTCGGGCGTGCGGTGCTCCTTGCCCGCGGGCGGTCCCTCGGTCGCGAGCTTGATGGCGTCGACCTTCGCCCACTGCACCTTGACACGAGCGAAGGCCATCCGCGCACCTTCGATGCAGACCGACTGCTTGATGGCATCAAGCCGAGGGCAGGCATTGACCAGCCACTTCATGAGCCCGAAGTAGCTGCTGGGTATGGCTTCGGCAGGCCATAAACAGATTACCAAATCCTTCATGGCCAGATCGGCCACCCTATGCAGTTCGGTCAGCTGCTTCAGCTGATCGCTAATGGGCACCGGATGCTCTAGTGCAAGGTATTGCGACCAGAACAGCTTCTCCGTTGAGCTCCCTTCTTCGGCTCGGAAGAAATCCGCAGCGTCAGCAACACTGCACGGCAGATCCACAAACGCTCCTGGAGAACTCCAAATCCGGGTCAGTAAGAGGTACCTTTTCTTCACATACTTGCTCTGCATAATAAAGGCCTTACTCGCCGCGATTTTTCTAGCCTCCTGGATTTCCTGGAGGGCGCCCTGGGCTTCAACCCCGGCATCTTGTGCGCTTTGGCGGGCCTTGGCAAGTTTGGACTCTTGATCCGCAATATTGCGCTCCAAGGACTCGCATTTCTTCGCGACGTCCTGGAGATCCTGCTGGACCTCACCGACCCTGGCCTCGTGTTTCTCGTGAGCGGCTTGTTCCTTTGCTGCTCTCTCCTGGGCTTCGGCCAGCGCCTTCTTGAGGGTCTCCACCTTGGTCGCCGCTCCTACAAAATATGATGGCACTATGGTCAACACAAATCATTCATCCTTTCTGAATCTACACAAGGTCATTGCATACCTTGATTGTCCTCCGGCTGTTTTTTCACATGGCTGAGCTCTTCCTCGGTCCGCTCCAGACTCTGCTTCAGTCCGGAGACTTCAGCAGAATGAGAGGTCACAGCCAGCAACGACGCATGCTTGTTCACATAGACATGTATGGTTAGTCTCCTGCAAAAATTATTTGATCCCCTGTCTGGCTTTTCTTTCCGAACACCGGACTGAGTCTCAGGGGCTACTGTCTATACTATGAAATTCTTTTTGCATAAATACGTCGCATACCTCAAAGCCTGTTAGAAGGCTGGTGCAGGCTTCGTTCAGTCCGCTCTTAACGGACTGAACCCTCTCAACCACCGTACCCATAAGGATACGGTGTTCCTCAACAATGGAAGCGCTTTGCAGCACTTCCAGTAGAGTATCCGGTGCCTCTGGATGGACAGAGGTCACCGGTGGAATCGGTGCACCTCCTTCTGTCGAAGGAGGCTGCTTGCCTGATTCCGGAGCCGTATAGGTCTCCGAAATTGTATTCGGCTGGGGGCCGAATTGAATATGGCCCCCATCACCAGTTTCTAGGGGGATTTGCTCCCCCATGTGTCTAGTGCCCGGCGACTGAGGTATCACCCTCTGGCGCCACCCTAACGGCCTCCTATGTTTCTCCCTGGCCTTTGGAGGTCCTTCAGGACAGCACCTCGGCATCGTCCATGGCCTGGGGAGAGAAGGCCGCCGGAAGGGACCCGCTGTCCATCACCTTCGGATCCAGCGAATTCCCCGAAGATGAGGATCGCTGGAGGTCGGAACGAGCCGGACTGCAGCGCATGATTCAACATGTTAAAACCATGAAGTAAAGGAGTTGGATATATGTGTGCGTCTTTGAGTACTTACGATTCGGTCAGGGGCTTATCCCTGGGGCGCCACTCGGAGCTGCTATCGATGTCCCACGCGGAGTTGTCCGCGAGGGAGACCTTCCCCTTCTTGGACGCCTCTCCCTCCAGATGTGTGGAGGCCGCCCTTTTCTTCCTCCCCCCTCCGGGGGAGAGTTCCTTTCCTCCTCCTCCTCCTCCTCCTCGTCCTCGGTGGGGGAGGAGTCGGTCTCGGCGTCTTCGGACGTCACGTCTGAAGTTCCCTTACGGCGGAGGCCACTTCTGGTCTCCTTGGCCTTCTTCTTTGCCTTCTTCTCCGGTGCTTGGTAGGGCGCCGGAACCAGCATCTTCGTTAGAAGTGGGATTGCTGGGTTTTCGGGCAGCGGAGCTGGACATTGAATCCGCTCCGCCTTCTTTGTCCAGCCCTGAAAAAACAAATAGGGAAGCTTAGATATCTTCCTTGAGTATACTAGTAAAGGATACACCTTGAAATACGAAAAACTTACCGGACTGGCAGGATGGGTCAGGTTGTACACATGATCCTCGGTCGTCTTCGGCCACGTCTCATTGGCCTTGAAAAGCACCTTCCAGATGTCTTCATGTGTAGTGCCGAAGAACTCTTGCAAGGTCTGGTGCTCGGCCGGATCGAACTCCCACAAATGGCAAGTCCGGCTTTGGAACGGAAGGATCCGGCGAACAAGCATCACCTGGATCACATTGACAAGCTTGATGTTGTTGTCTACCATGCTCCTGATGCGCGTCTGAAGCGCTGTCAGCTCGTCCGACGAAGACCAGTCCAGGCCCTTCTCTAGCCAGGACGTGAGCCGCATCGGACTGGAATTCGGGAGCCGTGGCCCAGGTGGCGTCGCGAGGCTCTGTGACGTAGAACCACTACTGTTGCCACCCTTTGACGGTCTCCACGAAGGTACCTTTGGGCCATGAGATGTTGGGCATCTTGCTCACCATGGCGCCTCCGCACTCTGCGTGTTGGCCGCCCACCACCTTCGGCTTCACATTGAAGATCTTTAACCACAATCCGAAGTGGGGTGGGATGCCGAGGAAGGCCTCGCACACAACAATGAATGCCGAGATGTTGAGGAAGGAGTTGGGGGCCGGATCGTGGAAATCCAGCCCGTAGTAGAACATGAGTCCGCGGACGAATGGGTGGAGAGGGAATCCCAATCCGCGGACGAAGTGGGGGACGAATACCACCCTCTCATGGGGCTCCGGGGTGGGGATGATCTGCCCCTTTGCTGGAAGCCGGTGGGCGATTTCCTGGGCTAGGTACCCAGCTTCCCGGAGCCTGGTGATGTCCTTCTCCTTGATGGAGGAGACCATCCACTTGCCCTGCGCTCCAGATCCGGACATGGTCGGAGTGCTTTTCTGAGGCGGAGAGGATGAGAGCTTGGGCTCTGGAGCTCGAGAATGGGTGGGCAGAGAAAGAAGGCGCGGGTGAAAGAGTGAATCCTTATCTCCTTATAAAGGCAGCAAATATCAAGCGCCTCCCCGCTCGCCTTGAAAACTCGCCTATTCCCCAAGGGTCGTGCAGACAGTGCGGTTGGATTACCCACGCCCGTATTGATGAGAATCCCGCAATAAGGGGACACGATCTCTGCTTCGACAAGACGTGCCAATAAAACCGCATCTTGGAACGTGGAGCGAGAGGCTAAAAACGGTACGAAATAATGACCGGGCAGCGACGTGATGTCACGCTACAAAAGTTGTTAGTAGATTGGACTCGTGAAATATTATAATCTCTGTGTGTGTGTGTGTGTGGTACTTGTTTTGCAGAGCCGGACACGGTTTCTGTGTTTGAAGGCTGTTTTGGAGTATTCGGAGGAGGAACCCGCCTTGCAATGCCGAAGACAATCTGCGCGCCGGACACATCATCATTGAAGCCTGGTTCAGGGGCTACTGAGGGAGTCCTGGATTAAGGGGTCCTCGGGCATCCGGACTATGTAACATGGGCCGGACTAATGGGCTATGAAGATACAAGACAGAAGACTTCTTCCCATGTCAGGATGGGACTCTCCTTTGCGTGGATGGCAAGCTTGGCGTTCGGATATGAAGATTCCTTCCTGTGTAAACCGACTATGTACAACCCTAGGCCCCTCTGGTGTCTATATAAACCGGAGGGTTTAGTCTGTAGGGATAATCACAATTGAACAGGCTAGGCATCTAGGGTTTAGCCATTATGATCTCGTGGTAGATCAACTCTTGTAATCCTCATATCCATCAAGATCGATCAAGCAGGAAGTAGGGTATTACCTCCATCAAGAGGGCCCGAACCAGGGTAAACATCGTGTCCCCTGTCTCCTATTACCGATTTACCATCGACCCTAGACACACAGTTCGGGACGCCCTACCCGAGATCCGCCGGTTTTGACACCGGCACATATGTTTGCACATCTTTTCAGTACAAACTTTAAAAAAAGTTTCTTTCTGAACTTCTCAAAATTAATATACGTGAACTTGATTATCTTTTTAACATGTACTGATATCAGCTTCGTTGGATTTTTGTGCGTGTGCTTGTAACACAATTAGTTCAGATCTCAAGAGACCATAAGTTCAAGTTCACTAGTATTTATAAAATGTTGGTTGCAGTACTAGTATTTACAAATTTCTTATAATCTCCATAGGTCGGAGGCCGTACATATTTCTTATTCCTATTGCTATAAGTTCAAGTGATCAAATGCTATAAGCTCGCATGTTATTCTCCAATTAGTTCAAGTGATCATTGTTTTATTTGATTGTGTATATGTCTAATAGTAAACTTTGTGACCTGAACTTTCTACTTACTGCTTAGAGAAGGTCCCTTTTGTGGCATGAACTTTCTTCCTATTGCTTAGAGAAGGTCCCTTGGAAAAAATGACTACCTTTCCAAGTTGGATTATCCTCAAACAGTTTATATTTTGGTATGGAATAGGAAAATAGGTTTGCTTTGGGAGTGTGTTTTACAATTAGAACGTTTCAGACTTCATATTCTTTGCTTATGCCAAAAAAACAGAGGAGAAAAGCTGGCTGCCTGCGTATAGTTTTTATAATTTCCATGGGAAACTAATATTCATGCACCTCTTTGGTGGATGTTTTGATATATTTCCTTCATGACTTGTAGTTGTCGAATGGTGTTACACAATTACTATTCTAGCATCATTGTTTATATTGTAATTTTTTAGCATTCTTGCAACCCTATTAACAACATCTTTTGTGCAGTGTTTGTCGGTTTTTCTTTGATTTATGGACATCTTGGGCTTGCTGGGTGCAGAATCAAGAAGGACAGTGAGAGGTACTAGTAGAAGGCCAGTGAGAGCTAGCAGCATCAGTTCATCAGTTCTTTAATGGTGCGTTGCTGGTGGCATGAAGGCAATCAAATGGTAAATTACTGACCCGTATAACCTCAGGTACTACTACAAAAGCAGAAAGGATCTCTGGAAGTTAGTTAATAGCACCATGCCGTGCCTCTTGTGTTGCACGACTGCTAGTTCTTCAACTAAAAATATATATTTCTCTTGGCATGCTTTCTGGATGTGGTATTACATGATATCAGTCCCCAAAAAAATATAAATTTCTTCTATTGTCAGTTCAATTTCCTCTAGTATGTATGTTCTGAAGATGATGAGAGAATGGTCTGGTGGAGATGATGCATGTTTGTTTGCTTTTTATCATGATATATAAAAAGATGCTGGTAGCTCTAGTACCTATACTACAACAGTTCATTGACAAAAAATATATCAGTTCAATACATATTTGGAAAAAAGTTAAATACTAAGTGTTCTTTGCCTAGATAGTGCCTATAAGAAATTAAATCGCGCATTTCCATAAAACTATGTACTGATAAATCAGAACTCGTAAATTTCCATAAAATTCTGTAAGTTTCGTGTGTGTGCTGCTACAAATCTGAAATATTTTTCCAATCATACTAGTAGTGATGCAATCACCTAAAAAAGTTGAAGATAAATTCTGTAAGTTTAGTGCGTGTGCTGCTACAAATCCAAACTTCTTGTCCAGTCATTCTAGTACTGATGAAGATCGAGTTGACTGAAATAATGTAGTCGATTCCTGAGACCCTTACTAGTCCCTCCATATATTTGGACATTTGCCTCATCAGTACAACATCACGCTCCACAGCCGGTCATGAGAAAAGAGCTATGTGCAGGTCGCCCTGTGCTCCATCCTCGATCCAGCTCAGTCATCTCCCTCTCATCCTCTCTCTCTGCTCCGCGTGTGTGTGTAGGGAGTGGGAGGAGATGAAGCAGGGGAGTGGGAGGCCCTTCCATGGCAATTCATAGGCATCTTCCATGGAGATTGTGAGCTCTCTCGATTATTGCTTGAGGATTTATGTTGTTGGTCTGTCCACTGTAGTTCCTGTATAGCGTCCTCATCTTTATCTAGTGTTCCTCTTTCGATGTTGTTGCCTGTGTTTAATAACCCACTGATATGATTTCTGGAGACAAGCTTCAGTACAAAGAAGCTTCAGTACTAGAAAAAATGGGTCGTCAGTTCATCCATGTGCAACCTCCTACATGGTCGTCAATTTTTATTTGGATCCTACTCGCTGCAATGCACAACATAGGTTGGTGCTCACCTTCTTCGAGACCGCTGCCCTCCGTCCGCTCCCATATTTGCAGGCTCCTACGGCAAGACCTACTGCCTCGCCACCGCCACCTGTGAGCAAGCACACATAAAAAATCTTCCATTTTTGTTTCTTTTAACCTCAGAACCTTGCTTACAAACAAACACAATAATAACACCGTCAGTCTGAACATTCCTGCACCACCACCAGCCCATCCACCACGGTTGCTGGCAGCCGTCCAAGTTGAGTGCTGATGGTAGTCCTCTGCGTGCATCAACGACACTTTCTCACACGCCGCCGCCTAGCCCGCGCCCGCAGCCATCCACCTCACCGCCGCGAGGGACCTCCCGGACATCACCGCCAAGAGCCTCTCTCCGCCACCACGCCTGATAGTTGAACTTACATGGGATGACCTGTGACCAACTGCCCCGCCTCTACAAGCTTCTCGGGGGTGACTTGGTAGTCACTGGGATTCCCTGCAGTCGCCAAAGCCCGGCGCCGCTCGTGATCTCCGCCTCCATCAGCTCCACTTCACCAGAGCAATCAATCCAGAGGAGGAGGTGTAGCGGGTCCACCCGATCTCCAACGTCTTATACCTTGGTTCAAAAGTGCCAAAGAGTTTAGTTCAAACTATACTGTCTAAATGTCCATATTGTAGATAATATTTGCATTGTTTTAAATTTTTGGAAACAAGCTTCAGTACAAGAAAAATGGGTCAATCAGTTCGTCCATATCCAAACCCCCTTCCACGTGTGGCGGCAGGAAACATTTCCAGGTTGTTTTCTTTCTCTCTTTGCTAAGCACAAAATTGCGAAAATGCCTAGCAGAAATAGAACTTGTTCGTATACATGGGTAGGTTCACGAAAAAATGTAGTAGTAATTCGGTGAAAGGATTCACATCAGTTAAAACATTTTTGAATGTTCAGTAAAAGTTCAAATAGACCAGAGGCTTTCACCTCATTCCGAAAACCTAAAGCAACATTACAATGATAGAATAAAAATTAGTTCAAAAAAAAGCAGGAGGTTTGTCGGAATGATGGAAAAACATCAGTTCAATTTTTCTATACCATCGCTTTTATTGCTAAATGTTTTAGTCACTTGTTTTCTTGATGCCATCAGGTATTTGCTTAAATACTTCGTTCTTGTGCCGCTGGTACTAGTGTGGATGGGTAGCAAGTTCAACTACCAATCAACACCAAGTTCAGGCATGTTGTGTGACTCCCACACGTTCCTAGAAGTTGTTCTAGGATTGGAAATCTAGCAGCAGCACACTCTTGTTTACACTGTTTAAGTTCACCTCAATTTCTAAATTAATTTCTGTTCATAGGAGTGCTTGTAATCAATTAGTTTGGTTTTACTTATGTTCCTTGAATTTCTAGTACCCTAATAGATTTGGTAGTGACATGAGCTTCCTCTCCACCACTCCAGCATATGTAGGGCTCTCCTAATCCAGCCCCATGCCATACATTAACTTAGTTGTTATAGCAAAAACAGTACAAAACTATTTTTATTTTTATTTCTGAACTTATGATGTTACTGTACATTAACTTGGTTGTTCTTTTTACATGAACTTGTGCATTGCCTTGTCAGGTTGTGCGTCTACTACTCAAAAGTCCACAATAGTTCAACGAAAAATGTCTACATCAGTTTCAACTCAAAAAGACCATAGATGAAGAAAAAGACCACCAGCACGTTTTGGTCCACACAGGCCATCAGAGGAAGAAAAAAAGGTTTCTTCATTCAGTTCCGGTTGCTCTAGGATTTCTCCATGCTCTGGAGGGAAGTAACTGACTTGTGGTTTGGAGTCGTACCTACTGTATAACAAATATGTGTCACCAAATATGTGTTGAATACTGTTGATTGGAGGGATGTGCATTGTTGGAGAACTGTTGTTTGGTACCTAATGGAATTTGCACATCACTTGTTCTCATTTTTTGGGTGAAAGTTTGCTTCGTATTGCATAACTGCTGCAGTATACCTTCTATGCATGGCAATGTAAACATACAAAATATATATGCTACTCCTGGAAGGGCTGATGTAGTGAACAATTTTCTACCATGGCAATTTTCCTGAAAGGGCTGCTGTAGTGAACATGGTGCCAACTTGTTGCTAGTTATATTGAAAGTCCACCTTGCAAAACAACATCAGTTCTCTCATGAACATGCGTCGGTTCAAGGGGTGGACATGCATCGGTTCAAGGGTTACAAAGTAAAAAAAGCAATGTATACACAGACCCCATAACAATGTTTCCTTCTATAAAAAAATATTTAACTAGGTAATGCAAGGCATTGCACTGGTTCAATATAGTCAAAAAAACCTAATAGTTCAACCGAGACCATTGGGAGGTTCAATGAATACAATATGACGGTTAGAAAAAAGATAGCATGTTTTATGAAAAATGTGCTTTGGTCCATGAAAACATACTCCGTACAAATCCATGCGGAGATCAGTTTGGGTACTCTATTTTTGAATGAAAAAAAAACACAAACGGTCTCACCGTATTCAAAAATATTTATGAAAAATACCTCAATACAAACACACAAATAGATCAGTACGAGTACTCTGTTTTTCGACTGGAAAGACAACACGATGGGTCTCACCGTATTCAAAATCACTATTCAACGGTTGCGAATTTGAGAAAATATTCAACATGATTAAGTTCCGCATTTTTGATATATTTCCAACGGTATATTATTTGCCCTATTTCGATAATTTTTTAAACAAATCGTGTTTAAAACATAAGGAATTAGAAAAACATTTATATACAAAAAAGTTGCGCATTTTCCGTTGCTTCTTGATCCAGCTGAGAGAACCCTCATGTTAAAAAGTATAAAAGCAGTTTTGAAGCAATTTCTAGTGTCTTTAGAAGCATTCATGGTTAAAAAACAAAAGACTACCTCCTCCGTTCGAGTTGAGCACTGGTCATCGTCCAAGTTCAAAGAGGATTATTTGCAAGTACAAAAGTCTATTTTAGTGAGAAAATGCGGCGTTTTCAAAATATTCTATATGATTCATTTATTCAACCTTAGAACTTGGCGATATTTAGTCTATTTTTCGATGATGAAGGCACACATGAAGTCATGTGCAATAGTTATAACCCTAGCGTTTCAAAGATTCATATTTTTTCTTCAAATGTGTTGTGCACCTATTTGATGAGGTAAGACAAAGTAAGATAGTGAAAATGTCATTAAAGACACTTGGAAGTACAAATGTAAAAAAAATAAATTCTAATTCTCGTCAGGTAGGAAGTTTGGAGAAGAAAACATAAGTTTTTAAAAGATGGGAATGGTAAAAAATTAAGTCCATTCAACTATATAAACCATAAAGGTACGATGGTGATGACACCGTCAGTAAGGATAAGGATGAGAAAGAAAATTAAAAAGTAAAAGTAAAAGAGCATCGAGTGATTATTTTTTCAAAAGTAGAAACTCTAGTACCATAAGTACCATGAATTAAAAACTAAAAATTGCATCAGTTCTGACTCAAGGGACGACAAATTTGAAAAAAGAATGTATTAGTAAAAGTTCGGATGAAAAAAGCAACTTAATAAATGAAAAAAACTACAAGTTCACAACTACAAAAGTTGTATGTTCAAACATGACGTCTCAGATAAGTTTGCAAAAAAGCTCAAACAAAAGAAAATACCACGGAAATTCAAATGGTAAAAGCTCAAGTCGCAAAACACGAGAAGTCCAAAACATCGTTGTAAAAAAATTGAGTTGAAAAAAGAAACACACAAACTATTTTCTTTTTGAAAAAACATCATTCAGTTCAATGATATAAACCATGCAAGTTCGAGGACTATGATATAGTAAACCATTGAAAAGTTACAAGGAAAAGCCGTACCAAAAAAGACAATAAAGTCTAGTCTGTGAAAATTATCTCCTCAGTACAAACACATATAGAGATCAGTACAAGTACTCTGTTTTTCCTGATGGGAAAACAACACAAAGAGTCTCACCGTATTTCAAATTAGTCTTCATCAGTTGCGAATTTGAGACAACATTCAGCATGACTAAGTTTCACTTTTTCGATAGCTTTGCGTAGACGTTGAACTGAAATCTTTGGCCTCTTTGAAAGTTTCACATCTGACAATTCTTTGTGAAATTTTGTTGCACACCTACCGCGAAAGTTCCCCAAAATATGAGCTGCCATTTTATAGCTCGTATGGTGCTCAGGCTCATGTCAGATACAGTAGTAAGTAACTATCGTTAGCCCCTGATCAAATACTACTACTATAGTAGCTCCACCAGCAACAACATAGTGCCAGATAATTAATTAGCGACGGAATCTCCTCAGCTCCCAGTCAAGGATGGGCACATGGCCAACATGACTACACTTGCCGGCGACTAAGGTATATGCGTATATCTATGAATGAAATGCGCCTATGGCTTACATTGCTTTGCATAAAGTCAGAGCTTGAACCTAAAAACTTCTCACTCTATGCTCCTAGTCCACTTCGGATGAGTCCAGGTCCAGCTCCATACAGAGTGCTTTGAAAATGATCGGCCTGTGAAGTAGTAGGCCTGCCTGTCAATCCTCCCTCCCAGATCAATGTTCATCGCTCCCATCACAGCTGAATAAACAAAGAATGTTCAAACTAGGAGCCACAGTTCATTATTGTCATATCTGCAACAACCACAAGCATCCTATGCACCGCTGCCATGTTCTCAAGCAACCAAGGCCATGTGCTTTCCTCGGTGGGTGTGGTCTAGTAAACGCAATGTTCGTACAGCTACCAGACTCGCTCTTCAAGGAGCATCTTGCACCACCAACTTTGCCGACAGCTTTGGTTACGATCTCTGGTGGTTCTTTGTCTGCTGCTGTGGTCGAGGTTGAGGTTGCTAAGATTGCCTCGGTCCAGACTTCGTGGAAGTGGGAAGCCGTCCCTCATGAAGCCAATACTTTCTTAGTTTCCTTCCCGTCTGTCGAAATTTTGCAGCGTGTTGCCACTTTTGAGTACAATGTGAAATCGCATGGCGTGAAGATCGCTTTCAGTGAATGGAAAGCTGAGGAGCTTCCATCCGTTCTTCCTTTGCAGTCTGTATGGGTTCATGTCACGGGAGTCCCGCCACCACTGCGCCATTTCCTTGGTCTATGGGCGGTTGGATCGGTTATAGGCGCCACTCAGGACGTTGACTTGGTTTGCTTGCGCCGACATGGTATAGTGCGAATCCAGGTGGCTGTTCATTCCTTGGATATTTTCAGCAAAAAGCATGGGTCTGATGAAGCCTCGATCTCCTCTGATGTTTACGTCAAGCTTAATGGATATGCGTTTCGGTTTGTACTAGAGGATGATTTTGTCCCCGACGCTGACTTCATTCCGCGGATTTGGGAAAACCATGATGATGGACATAATGACGGTGCTAACGGGGATGAAGATATGCCAGATAGGGATGCGAACAAGAGAACAAAAAGTGTCCAGTCCGTTGGTGAAAATGCAGCGTCTGGAGCTTACACAGGTTCCAATGTTCCCATGCAGACTACTCATGCGGGCTTTGAGAATGCTACAGTTCCAACCAAAGGCATTTTAGTGCATAATGATCTGAGGCCTTCTTCGCTACAGGTGCAGGCGTCAGTTGACTGTGCAAATATTGTGTCCATGCAGAGGGCCTCAGCTACGTCCGCACCGGGCCATGCAGCGGCTTCTACCGCGCCCAAGCAGAAGCCAGAAGCTACGCCTACACTTGGCCATGCAGTGGCTCCTATGGCGCCCGAACAGCAAGTCGTGGATAGGGCTGCTGCGGGGCCCGTGGCTGCATGTGCACCCAAGCAGTCTTATGCAGAGGCTCCTGCTAATCATGTGCCCGCCTCACCAGTACTGCATGTTGTGCATGCGGCTGCTTCTACCGTGCTTGTGCAGCCGGGCATGGGTTCGGGTGCGCCGTCACCCGTGCAGGCTACAGCTGCTGCTTCAGTGCGTGCGCAATGTTCAATGACGCCGTCCGTCGAGACTTCTTCAGCTCCTGCTCCGGTTGCCGTGGTCCCCCTTGGCCCAGCTGCGGGTGGTCTGAGCGGATCAGCCACAACACCCCTTGCGGTTGCTTCAGTGGGACTTGCGGCGCGTCCCTCTTCACCGACCTTTGGGATAGTTCAGACGCCGCCGAGCTCGCAACAATCTACACCAACGTCTCAACATAAGACACCGATGTGTACTATGTCTGGAGGGCAGGCTTCACCCCTTCGACGTAGTAACCGTCACGCCGTCTCCGCGGATGGTTCCTCTCCGACCGACGAACATTCACTTGTAAAGGCAATGCGTCGACAGGCCTCGAGGAATTTGGACCCCACACCAGGTACCTCGTCTCCTCAATCTTTTCTTTCATTTTCGAATACCCGCATTTTCTCTAGCTTAAAGAATGTTGGTATATCTATGGGGAGAAATGATAATGATATTAATATGTCGGTTGGGGCACTTAAACATATGGAGATTGACCGTTTAAAGGTTTCTCCAAAGTGTAATAGCACCCCACCTAACCCTGAGACGGAGGACGAAGATGAAACGGATGCCAAATATGATGGTCCGCTTATCTCCCACTTGGTTGGTGAGGTTACCGAGGTTGGTTTAGATGAAGCAAGACCTGGATCCATGTTTTGTGACTTCACGGCGTCTTCGCGTAAATCTAAATCGCATTCCTCAAAAAAGAAACAAAAACCGCCCAAGAAGGCGAAAGGTTCCACATCGACCCGAGTTTCCACATGAGAGGCATGTTTTGGAATAGCAGAGGTCTCTCAGACTTGGCTAAACATAAACACGTCAGTGATTGTGTACGTGAACATGGGTTGGACTTTGTGGCAATTTCCGAGGCTGGTAAATGTGACTTCCGGCCAAATGTCCTCGAGCACCTATCAGGTGGTTTCGACTACACATTGCATAGTCTACCAGCTCGTGGAAGGTCTGGAGGAATCCTTCTTGGGATACAGACCACGACCATGGACTTGTTGGCTTTTTCGACAGGTGAATTTCATATCAAATTTCACTTACGAAACAGAGCTGATAATCTTACTTGGAGCCTGGTCGCGGTCTATGGGGCTGCCCAAGATGAACACAAATCAGCTTTCCTTCGTGAATTGGTGAACCTGGCTAAAGATAACCCGTATCCAATGATTATTGGAGGGGACTTTAATATCCTTAGGTACCAACAAGAGAAAAATAATGACCGCTTCGACACTCATTGGCCCTTCCTATTCAATGCTGTGATAGACAGTTTGGATCTTCGGGAGGTTAGTATGTCGGGGCGGCAGTTCACCTGGGCTAATAACCGATCTGTGCCGACATATGAGAAGCTCGATAGGGTACTCATGGACACCGAATGGGAACTAAAATTTCCTATGGTAACCGTGCGAGCCCTAGAGCGTATCGAGGCATTATCAGATCATGCACCCATCATTCTGGATTCTAACTCTGTGAACCCAGCAGCCCGTCGCCCTTTCAAATTTGAATTGGGATGGCTGCATCGGGATGGATTTGTAGACATAATCAAGAATGTTTGGGAGAAGCCCGCCGTTGGTCGCACACCTATTCAGAGATGGAACTTTAAAATAAGGGCCATGAGGCAACACCTCGCTGGATGGGCAAAACACACCAACGGGATATATAAAAAAGAAAAACAACGGCTCTCTACCATCATTGACGACCTCGACAAGATTGCAGAGACACGCACCTTATCTCAACAAGAGATTGAATTAAAAAATCAATCTAATGAGAAGGTAGCCCGTCTTTTGCGAGAAGAGGAGATCAAATACTACCACGGATCTAAAGCTGATCTCATATTGATGGGTGATAGTAATACAAGATACTTCCAATTGATCGCCAATGGGCGACATAGGAAGAAATGTATTTACAGTCTCCAACAAGATGAGGGGCTGATCGAAGGTCAGGAGGAGCTCAAAAGTATATCACCAAATACTATAAATCGTTGTTCGGCGCGCCAGCTGAGGGGAACTTCACCCTTGACGAGACCCGAACAGATGATATTCCACAAGTCACGGCAGAAGAAAATGATATCCTAACGGCACCATTCTCAGAAGAGGAGGTGAGAGCGGCGGTGTTCCAAATGGAACATAACAAAGCTCCAGGCCCAGATGGTTTCCCCGCAGAATTCTATCAGAATTTCTGGGATATCATCAAGACTGACCTTTTGGAGTTGTTTAATTGTCTTCATGCCGACCAACTAGATCTATTCAAACTTAACTTTGGCGAGATTGTCTTGTTGCCAAAGATTAAGGAGGCCGAACAGATCCAGCAGTTCAGACCCATATGCCTCCTTAATGTTAGCTTCAAGATCTTTACCAAAGTGGCTACGAATAGGTTAAACTTGGTAGTTGACCATGTTGTCCAGCCATCTCAAACAGCGTTCATGCAAGGAAGGAATATACTCGATGGCTTAGTAATTTTGCATGAGACCGTTCATGAGATGCACCGGAAAAACATGAGTGGAGTAGTATTTAAAATCGACTTTGAGAAGGCCTATGACAAGGTCAAATGGTCTTTCCTCCAACAGGCCCTAAGAATGAAAGGTTTCTCTGATAAATGGCGCCAATGGATCCAAAATTTTGTAACTAGAGGTAGTGTGGCCATCAAAGTCAATGATGATTTAGGCCATTACTTCCAGACAAAAAAAGGACTACGGCAGGGTGACCCCATGTCCCCAATGTTATTTAACATTGTTGTTGACATGTTGGCTATTCTGATTGAGCGCGCCAAGCAGGACGGCCAGATTGCAGGAGTAGTACCACACCTTGTGGATGGTGGTCTCTCTATTCTGCAATATGTCGATGACACAATTCTTTTTATGGAACATGACCTAGACAAGGCTCGAAACCTGAAACTCTTGCTTTCAGCATTTGAGCAAATGTCGGGGCTCAAAATTAACTTCCATAAAAGTGAACTTTTCTGCTTTGGAGAAGCCGTTGAGGCGGCTGCAGATTACGCTGACCTGTTTGGTTGTGCACATGGTCAATTCCCAATTAAATATCTGGGAATACCAGTTCACTATCGGCGTCTCACCATTGCGGAGTGGAAGCATGTTGAGGAGCGTCTAGAGAAACGACTGAGCAGTTGGAAAGGCAAGTTGCTCTCAGTTGGAGGACGGTTGGTTTTAATTAACTCTGTCCTCACAAATATGGTTCTCTATATGCTTTCTTTCTTCCAACTCCCAAAAGGGGTCCTCCAAAGACTGGACTATTTTAGATCCAGATTCTTTTGGCAGGGAGACGGTGAAAAGAAAAAATATAGGCTAGCCAAATGGAGCGTGGTTTGTAGGCCGAAAGACCAAGGTGGCCTTGGAATTCATGACCTACAGGTCAAGAATGAGGCCCTACTTAGTAAATGGTTGTTCAAACTTCTTACTGAGGATGGTGTTTGGCAAACCATATTGCGCAACAAGTATCTAGGCCAAAAGGCGGTGTCTCGGGCTTATTGGAAACCTGGCGACTCACACTTTTGGGCTGGCCTAATGGCGGCAAAGAAACATCTTTTTTGCTTTGGGTCTTTCGCGATAATGGATGGGTCAGAGGTTCGTTTCTGGGAAGACATATGGCTAGGCAATGCCAGTCTCCGAGAGCAATACCCAGCCTTATATGCCATTGCTCGCGATAAGAGTAATACTATTGCGCAAGTGCTTAGCTCATCCCCGCCGAATATTTCGTTCAGGCGGGATTTGATTGGCCCTCGACTTTTGTCATGGCATAATCTTTTATCCAGTCTGGATTCGATTAATCTGACACAAGGCCGGGATGTGTTTCACTGGAAACTCACAACATCAGGGTCTTACACAGTAGACTCGATGTACCGTGCACTTATGCATTCCGAGGTGCCAGTGAATAATAACAAAAAAAATTGGAAGTCTAAGATTCCACTAAAAGTTAAAATCTTTATGTGGTATCTTCGTAGGGGGGTTGTGCTAACCAAAGACAATCTTGCACGGCGCAGCTGGCCAGGAAGTAAGAAGTGTTGCTTTTGTGCTCATGACGAGACAATCAAACACCTATTTTTCCAATGCAAGTTTGCACGTTCTACATGGTCAGTCATCCAAATAGCGTCAAATTTGTATCCGCCAACGAGTATTGCCAATATATTTGGTCATTGGTTGGACGGAATTTCAAATAGTTTCAAAACGCTAATAAGGGTGGGGGCGTATGCCTTACTATGGTCGCTTTGGCTATGTAGAAATGATTTGATTTTTAATGAAAAAAATGCTTCTCCTCTGCAGGTTATTTTCCGTTGTACGCACTCGCTTCATACGTGGTCTACGCTACAACAGGCGGAGCACCAACCGCTGTTCAAGGCGGTGTGTACGCGGTTGGAGCAGGCGGCTATGGAGGTTTTTTCCCAACATGGGTGGCAGCATAACCTCCGGATCGATCCACCGCCGAGTTCGACATAGGCAAAGTGTCGGTCCATAGGACTCTACTGTTGCCGTTTTGTCGGTTTTCTTACTTTTTCTAGTGTCAGACTTTGGTGTTTGGCTGTGTGCATCATAGTTATGCAGAGGCCGGGTGTTACTCATAATGTTTTGTATCCGCTTGATGCTACATTTGAGATAATAAAATCGCCCTTTATCGAAAAAAAGAGCCACAGTTCATTCGATCCCCACTCTCTAGTGTCGGATCAGATCCCACCGAAACGCCCGCACAGTGTTGAAAGCAAAGAAATCCTTCTGCGGCCAGTCAACGCTTGTTAGATTCGATTGATTCGATGAGCCGCAACAAAAAGACAGGGCAATTCAATTCATTTCGTTTCGAGGCGCAAACATGAAGCAGCGGAGCCTCTCGACGGCGGACCGCCCCCTCCCACTCCGGCGGGACCCGCCACCGTCCTCTGCCCTTCCCTTCCCAGGATGGTAAGGCAAACGAAATCAGTGGAGTGGTCACTTAATCCTTTCGACCACATCACCGCTCGGGACCTTAAAAAAAACATAACAGCTCGGCGCCATGCCGCCAGTACAAAGGGGAAGGAGATGGCGGCCCGCTCCGCTCCCCTCCTCCTCCTTCCCTGAACACGGTGACGCCACCACCACCTCGACCCGACCCCCCAGCTGGAAATGGCGGCCTCCCCCTCCGCCCTCGCGCTCTCCCCCACCACGCGGGTAAGCCATCCTTGTGCCTTCACTTGAGTTCTCTCTGCTGATTTCTCGCTTGGTGCTGTTTGCAGGTGGTAGTTGCTCCATTCGTGTTGCGCTGAGGTGGACGCCGGCACCGCGCGTGGCCGCCGTCTCCTCCGTCCAGCTCCGCGCGTGCTCTTGGGGCGCGTTGCACCCTCTACGGCCGGAGCTCGCCGCGGCCCCTCCTCGCCATGGCGCGCCCGCTGCAGGGCGCCTCTGTTACGGCCTCACGCATGTACGCACCCACGCCAGACTTCTCTCCACCATACGAGCTCCAGCAGCAGCGCCGCCGCTGTCGCTCGCGCCCCGGCGCCCATCGTCGCACGTAGGATAGGGCCTGAGTTGCCGGGAGGGAGGCTGGCGGGTGGAGGGATCGGCCACAAGCAGCTCGGTCGACGGCTGGAGTGGCCGGCTGAACGGGGAGAGAGCGGGAGGGGCTCTTATTTGCTGTTTTAATAAAAAAAACGACCAGTTCAACAAAAATGACTGAATCAGTACAACCGCTCGAATTCATCAGTTCAATAATGGTAACAGAATAATATTACACTATTAGGGAAAACCCTAGTAGTAGCGCGAGTTTTGAGGCTATCAGCAGCGCGGGCAGCCGCGCTATTAATAAGGCGCAACAGCTAACTGTTAGTAGTAGCGCGGTCTGTACCCGCGTTACTACTATTGACTATATCAGCAACGCTTTTCCAGAACACGCTACTATTAGCTAGCTGTAGCGCTTTCCTAGCCCTGCGCTACTGCTATGTGTTTCATCATTTCCCCCCAGCTTCCTACCTAGTTTCAATTTCAATAAACTGCAATTTCCAGATACTACATACTACTAGATATCAATTTCATAAAGCATTATAGGTATTAGGTAGTACTACCTCCGTTCCAAATTACTTGTCGTGGTTTTAGTTCAAATTTGAACTAAGACCACGACGAGTAATTTGGAACAGAGGGAGTACTAGATAACAATTTCATACATAGTCAACATGCATCCTCAAGCAGTACAAGGTGATATCGACGACGATCATCATATTTAGTTCTAGATGATATCGACGACGATCATCATATGTACTTCTACATGATATCGACAACGATCATCATATGTAGTTCTAGATGATATAGCCACACACATATGTAGTTCTAGATGATATCGACGACGATCATCATCCTCAAGCCTGGGCGGTGGGTGTTCCTGATAGTAATTAGGATGGCCTGTCCAACACGAAGATTCTGTCCAACACGAAGATTCCTGAGCTAAGATGGCTTCATGAAGTGGGTTCTCATCATCTTCATCGAGTAGGTCCTCATTATCTTCGTCATCTTCATCATCTTCATCATCTTCGTCATCTTCATCATCTTCGTCATCTTCATCATCTTCCACCAGGTTGATATAAATGACAGCCAGCTTGGGTCATTCTGCTCTGAAGGAGAAGCTGATCAACTCACCACCAGTAAGACGCATGCGGGCGCGGAAACGGGCCCATCCATCTCCTCCAATCTGCGACATATTGCGTCCTTTCTCGACCTCCATAGTGTACGGCCTCCCAGGTGCCTCAAATGTCACAATGTCGCCTGTCAGCTTGTTGAATTTCAACCTCACATTGCATAGGACGATCTGTGTAAAAAAAGCAAAATGACACAATGCAGTAATGCCAACACTAAAAATAAAATAGTTGTTACATTTCATCTAATTTCTTACCACCGCATGACGAAAACTCGGTTGGAAGTAGATGTCGAACAGCTTGCCAGTTGCAAGGCTGCTGGCACACCTTGATTTGCACAGTCGACATGGTGGTGGTGGTGGTGGCACCATTTTCCTAAAGCAATATGAGCAAAGGATTAACGAACCACTTCACAGCAAAGAAAAACAGTACATGTGATATTTTTGGTTCTTCCGCGAGAAGCAATTTGATGGACAATTATAATCCTAAGATCTAGTAACATATTAGATGACAAGGTACCACCAACCAAAGCATTTCGGTGGCACCTATTGTCGAAAAAACTTTTCACGAATATCTACCAAATCAGGGTACCACCTACCAAGACATTTCATCTAATTTGGCCCCTATTGCCTAAGATAATTGATTAGAAAAACAAGTGGCAAATTTAACTAAATTGGCACCTACATTTTGTCAAAAAATAACTTCTTACAGAAAAACAAAAGCATCTAGCTATCCATGTATAGAAAAAATAATAATAAAATGGTGCATACTAAATCAACTAGCCTACTAAATCAACTAAATCAAAATGTTATAAATCAACTAGCCTACTAAATCAACTAAATCATATCAACTAAATCAAAATGTTGCATATGAACTAGCCTACTAAATCAAAATGTAGCAGGGAGGAGGGGTTGTGGATGGAGGAGGGAGGAGGGAGAAGGATGGGCGACTCGAGGAGGGAGAAGAGAGTAGGACGGAGGAGGAAGGCGGAGCGAGGAGGGGCCGGCCATCGGCGAGTGGAGGGAGGACGGAGGAGGAAGGCGGAGCGAGGAGGGGCCGGCCAGCGGCGAGTGGAGGGAGGACGGAGGAGGAGGCCGGTACCGAGTCCAGCGAGGAGGAGGAGGAGGTGACGGCGGCGTAGAGGGAGGAGGGGCGACGGGGGAGGACCGGCGCGGGGGGTTGAGGGGGAGATCGAGTGAGTGTGAGTGTGAGTGGATCGGATAGAGCAGAGTGGGGGCTGGGAGATGGAATGGCTTAGCAGTAGCGTGCTATAGAGAAAGGCGCTACTGCTAAACGACCTAGCAGTAGCGCCTTTCACGAAGAACACGCTACTGCTATGTGTCAGCATGTAAAAATAGACATCAAAAATACATTGATCATCAATGATCTTTTTGTGTACAATCTAATTTGTCAATATGAGTCCTCACCGGTTTAGGAACCGGTGAAGACTCATATTGCGGCCACAAATTCTACACATAGAGTTCAATGAAGACCAAGTCCTTGTGAAAGTTTGAGAAGTAACATATTTAAGGTGGTAGAAACTCTCTTCACGGAGCGAGGTGGGACTAAATTTTTATAGTAAACTTAGCAGTAGCGGTTATTGTGGAAATGCGCTACTGCTATGATCCGTAGCAGTAGCGCTCTTCGTATTAACGCGCTGCTGCTAGAACTAGCCTCGCGGCGGCGGCGTGGCAATTATAGCAGTAGCGCGTCTTAGAGCGGGCGCACTACTGCTACATTTATTTCAGCAGCAAGTTTTGTGTGCGCGCGCTACTGCTACGTAGCAGCAGCGCCTTATTTTAAAGCGCGCTGCTAGTAAGATTCTATGTATAGGCTTTTCCCTAGTAGTGTTATGTTACGCGAAATAGAATAGCCCAAATGTGTGTATATATATAATACTAGCAAAAAGGCTCGTACGTTGCAACAGGAGAAATAAAAGTCCTCTCATATCTCTAGCCGGGTTAACTGGACAAACTGTGCGTGGCCGGCTGGCAAGTTATGAGATCGAACCCTCCCATCGTCAATTTTATTTTTTGCCAGCTCTCCGGACCTAGGCCACAGTGCGCCGTCAGATGGTCTTCCTACGTTGGGTGAAAACGGGTGGCAAGTAATGAAACCAAATTGCGTACTTGAAATTAACTAGTAAGTATGCACGTGCAACGCACGTCTTGATCAAAGTAGCGTATGAAATTCGTGTGGGTATTGAATTCTGAATTTGTATTGAGATTAACTTTCATGTCACAAAGCTCTCATGCGTGAAATGAAGCTTCCTGTGTACTACTCCCTCTGTTCACAAATATATCATTACAGAGTTAGTTCTATATACAACAACACATGAAAATAGTCATAACTCCATGTAATAGCAGCATCTACGATGATCATATAGAGAACAAAAGAGAATGATAAAAAGTTCCTGCATGAAGCAATCACTGCTATATGATCCCGAAGCAAAGTAAACATATTTGAGATCTTCAATCTTGGCACATAGCGGTTGACCTTGTTTCACACAAGTTATGCGGGTCATTTTCCTGATTAGGAAACATTTGGCTTCAGGCCTTCAACTCTTCACCCCAAACCATTTTCTTTAGTAAATAATCTGAAAAGAAAGACTGAATTAGGTTGATAAAATGAAACCACATAAAACTGAACACCAGAACAATCAAGTGTGTCATCCAAAGATAAGTGCTTACCAAAGAGGTAATAAATCAATTTTGATTTCTGTATCACTAAAATCAGATAACAATCCAAATGGATCTAAGATAGAATCAGATGACGGCTTCACGCCTTCAGCTCACTTCAGTGCTTGTAGTCGTCGCTAGGTGGTCTATGAATTTGGATGTAATTTTTATTATTTCTGGTGTTCGTTGTACTACCATGATTGAAGAAGAATAGATCGGAAGCTTTCCCAAGAAAAAATACAAAGGAGAATGGTTTACATAGTAGGTTGAAGATTATCAATCTATGTTTTAGCAAGTGTGTTTGCAAACCAAATGGTTTGTATTGCGATTAAACTTGCCATGAGCATCCTTGGCTCAGTTGCTACCACAAAATATATTATGAACACATGATGTTCTCAATTATGAAGCCCATCCTCGCGTTGATGCCACAAAAAAGAGATTAGTTGCTAAACATCCTTGGTTCAGTTTGTGCAGCAATGGCACATCCACAACCCTTTGTTGGGGAACGTAGTAATTTTAAAAGTTCCTACGGACACGCAAGATCATGGTGATGCATAGCAACAAGAGGGGAGAGTGTTGTCTACGTACCCTCGTAGACCGTAAGCGGAAGCGTTTATCAACGCGGTTGATGTAGTCGTACACCTTCACGATCCATCCCGATCAAGTGCCGAACGTACGACATGTAACATCCCAATTTTCCTAAATTAGGATGTTATTAGATCATTCATATGCATATCATATTTTTATTGCATTATTTGCTTTTTTTTGAAATATTCAAATCATTATGCAACAAAGGCAATTTATTGGAGTGGAGATAATGTGACTTCTCCCCTGTTTAAAAATGTTCATAATGTGCAGAATATTGTTTCCAGTTCATCTGATATGTTCTGGTAATTTTTGCAATCTTCAAAATATTTTATTTGAGTGTTTATTACTGTTTTGTGTGGCATTTTGCATCAAAATGAATTTCTAAAATTGCATAGGTGAGGAACTAGTGTTCCTGTAGTTTATATTAGCAGTATAGATTTTACTGTGTGTATATATAATTTGTTTTAGTTTTATTATGTTGTTTTTATTTTAGTTATTTTTACTGCTGTAGTTTTTGTTTTAAAAAAGGAAAGAAGCAGCGCAGCATAGCGCACTGCGCAGCCCAGCCGCCAGCCAGCGCAGCACAGCCGCGGCCCAGTCCCCCGCGTCTCCAGCCCCAGCAAAGCGGTACGTGGCAGCCTCGCCCGATCCGCCCCGCGAGCCCGCACCCGACCCGCCGCCGCTTCTCTCTCTCTGTCCAGCGGGCCCCGCACCTATCTCCTTCCTTCGGTCGGACGAACACGCGCGCAGCCGCACCGCTTGCACACCCGAGCGCGAGCCGGATCGATCTCGCCCCCTAGTCGACCACATGCTCCCCTAGGACTCCCTGGACGCTTAAGGGTTTGCTCGGCACCCCCGAAGCCTCTTTCCGATTTTTCCCATCATCCATACGCGTTGCCCGAGCTCGTTTGGATCTCACCGGAGGAGCTCCAAGTCTGCCGGCCGTTCCGTCGCCGTAAGAGCACGCCCAGCCGCGCCACTTGTCTCCACTCGATCCCCCTCTCGGTCACCCGCTTGTTTAACACCGCGGGGTGACCTGCAGAGCACCAGCACGACCACTGACGCAGAGCCAAAGCTCCGGAGATCGCCGGAGTTCACGTCTTCGCCACCGCCGCTCGAGGACGCCCCGCCGCCGTTGAGCACCACCACCGCCTCTGCCACTCACCGCCGCATCCTCCCGTCACTTCCCCATCGCCGGAGAGTCACCGGAGGAGCGCCACCGCCGACGCCCGAATCGCCGCCGCTGTTCCCCTGTTCTCTGGTGAGCACACGCGCACAGCACGACCTAGGCCAATCACGAGACGACACATGGCCACCGCTACAGTAAACGCATGAGCAGCCAGGAGTTTTCTGTTGGTTTTGTCCTTTTCAGTTTTGCAACTGCAACTTCCATTAGCTATAACTCCTAATTCGTATGTCCAAAATAGGTGATTCTTTTCCTGTGCACTCACAATGACCAGCAGAATATCACAGTACCAAAATTTCACATGCTTACACCTTTCAAATTTGAATTTGTTCGAATTTGAATTAAACCTTCCGGAGGCCGTATCTTTCAAACCACTTATCGAATTCGAGTGATTCCTTTTTGCGTTGTGACCATAGTGCATTTTAGGCTGTTAAGCTTCTGTTGTTGAGTTTTTAAAATGGTTTTCTTGCTGTTGGTTTTGTTTTGGTTCTATTTGTGTTTCGGTGATTGATTTGTTGAATTGTGTGAAACGTGTAGATTGTCCGGAGTGCGACGCGAGCTATTGTCAGGAGTGTGACTTTCTGAACCAGAACCAAGGCAAGTTACATGTTGATCATCCTTTACCTATTGTTTTCTATGCATGTAGTTATATCACACTATAAATATATGCATGTATAGGATTATTATATTTTTGCTATATTGTTGAGCTATCTCCCGTCATTGCAGATCGTGGTAATTGTAGTTTTGCTATGCTTTGTAGATGGGGTTGGTTCGAGTATTCATTGAGCTTATGTGAGGATTATATATTTAACAAATTGAGTAGTAACTCAGGATTTAACTCACCTCTGGGCGGAAGTGGTATTGCTTGGTGTTGAGGGAAGGCATCATGGGGTCCTGCACCTTTTCTAAGGCCATGCGCTCATGAGAGTGCACCCTAAGTGGAATGCCGCCAGGTTCAAAAAGATCAGACAGACTTAGTGACTAGTAGCTTCCATGTGCGGCCATTGGCTATATGGGCTCTGGCTTAGTTGATCAGTTGTTGGAACCCTGGCCCAGACAGTGTCGACAGATGTAGCATATATAGGTGGGATGTGGCCGTCAGGTGGTTAAGGGAACCTCTTCTGAAAGACTTCGTCTCAATCTTCGGATTGGGTCCAGTGGGTAAAGCGTACTAAACTCTGCAGAGTATTAAAACTAATCATGATTAGCTGTGCCCCCGGTTATGGGTAAATTTGAGCCACTATGCCATTACAGTTGTTGGATGATCTTGACAGATGTGACACTTAATAAATTTGTTGGGCAACTTAATAAAGGGTAGGTTGGAGTTGATTTTGCCAACTCAACCTTGTGTATATAATTGTAGTAATAAAAGAACTAAAAAAAAATTTGACTATTAGATAGTTATGAGGACAAAATCAGCTTTCTGCAAAATAAACCCCCAAGCCTTCCTTTGTTGTACTATGCATATACATGTAGGTCTGCTATATTATTACTCCTGTGTAACTTGCCAATACATTCAAAGTATTGACCTATATGGCTGCAACGTCTCATGTTGCAGGATATTCAGACGAAGAGTAAGGTACCGTTAGGGTCGCGAGTCTGCACTCAGCATCGCCAGTGGGCTATGATGGGACTCATCGTTATTTTCTGCTACTTTCCGCTATTTGATTGAATAAAGCTAGCCAAGTGCTATGCAGATTGTTTTATTTTTTTACATTCTGGATCATACATTGTAATAAATGATGCACTTGCTATTCTGGTATTCATCTATACTGTGTGTGCTAGCGAGTTCAATCCAGGGACTAGCACAGTAAGCACAGAGACTCAAATCCTTCGAGGTTTGGTCGTTACACGGCACCTCCGCGTTCAGCACACGTTCAACTCGATGACGTCCTCGCCTTCTTGATCCAGCAAGAGGGGCGAAGTAGTAGATGAGTTTCGGCAGCACGACAGCGTGGTGACGGTGTTGATGAAGAACAATCTTCGCAGGGCTTCGCCTAAGCACTACGAAAACTATGACGGAGGATAAACTAGAGGGGACGGGGTTGCCGGCACACGGCTTGGTGTTTCTTGATGTATCTTGGGTGCTAGCCCTACCCTTCTATTTATATGTTGAGCCTTGGGGTCGAAACTTGGAGTAAAAGCCTCCACAAAGTCGGTTTCACCCGAAAGGCAAGAGTCCTTCTCGGACTCCAGGGCCAGACGCCAGGGTTCCTGGCGTCTGGACCCAAACGCCAGGGACCCTAGCGTCTAGCCCGTGGACTCCGCAAAACTTCCTTTTGCGCTTTCCAAAAACCTTGTGGGCTTTCCCCTTTGGCCCAAATAAAGTGTTCTCGTACCCAAACATTTCAGGAAACATCCGGAACCCCTTCCGGTGAATTCCGGAGACCAAACACTATTATCCCATATATCAATCTTTATCTCCGGACCAGTCCGGAGTTCCTCGTCATGCCCGTGATCTTATCCGGAACTCCGAACAACATTCGGTCACCAACATACATAACTCATATAATACTGTATCGTCAACGAACGTTAAGCGTGCGGACCCTACGGGTTCGAGGACTATGTAGACATGACCGAGACACTTCTCTGGTCAATAACCAATAGCGGAACCTGGATGCCCATATTGGCTCCTACATATTCTACGAAGATCTTTATCGGTCGAACCGCATAACAACATACGTTGTTCCCTTTGTCATCGGTATGTTACTTGCCCGAGATTCGATCATCGGTATCCTCATACCTAGCTCAATCTCGTTACCGGCAAGTCTCTTTACTCGTTCCGTAATGCTTCATCCCGCAACTAACTCATTAGTCACATCGCTTGCAAGGCTTATAGTGATGTGCATTACCGAGAGGGCCCAGAGATACCTCTCCGACAATCGGAGTGACAAATCCTAATCTTGATCTATGCCAACTCAACAAACACCATCGGAGACACCTGTAGAGCACTTTTATAATCACCAGTTACGTTGTGACGTTTGGTAGTGTAACGCCCACGATGCGGCTATATCTCCCACGTGTCGAGGCACGACTTAGAGGCATAACCGCATTGTGGTATTGTCGCAAGAAGGGTTATCTTCACACAATCCCATGTAATGAATAAGAATGGGATAACGAGAGTTGGCTTACAATCGCCACTTCACACAATACATAAATTTAATTCATACATCATCCAAAATCCACACATAGACCGACTACGGTCAAAATCCAAATGAAAATAAGATAACCCCAAATGCTAGATCCCCGATCGTCCCAACTGGGCTCCACTACTGATCATTAGGAAAAGAAACATAGTAACGACCACGTTCCTCGTTGAACTCCCACTTGAGCTCGGTTGCGTCATCTGCACTGGCATCGTCGGCACCTGCAACTGTTTTGGTAGAATCTGTGAGTCACGAGGACTCAGCAATCTCACACCCGCGAGATCAAGACTATTTAAGCTTATAGGAAAGGATGGTGTAATGAGGTGGAGTTGCAGCAGGCACTAAGCATATATGGTGGCTAACATACGCAAAAGAGAGCGAGAAGAGAAGCAACGCAACGGTCGCGAAGCTAGAAATGATCAAGAAGTGATCCTGAAACTACTTACGTTCATGCATAACTCAAACCGTGTTCACTTCCCGGACTCCGCCGAGAAGAGACCATCACGGCTACACACACAGTTGATGTATTTTACTTGGGTCAAGTGACAAGTTCTTTACAACCGGACATTAACAAATTCCCATCTGCCTCATAACCGCGGGCACGGCTTTCGAAAGATAATACCCTGCAGGGGTGTCCCAAGTTAGCCCATTATAAGCTCTCACGGTCAACAAAGAATAAACCTTCTCCCGGAAAGACCCGATCAGTCTCGGAATCCCGGTTTACAAGACATTTCGACAATGGTAAAACAAGACCAGCAAAGCCACCCGAATGTGCCGACAAATCCCGATAGGAGCTGCACATATCTCGTTCTTAGGGCACACCGGATTGTCCAAGCTGCCGATAGGCGAGCCCAGAGTTGCCCCTGGTGGCCACCGGCGACTGACAGATTGGACCAATACTCATAGGGGCACTGGCCCGGGGGTTTAAATAAAGATGACCCTCGGGCTCGCGAAAACCCAAGGGGAAAAGGCTTAGGTGGCAAATGGTAAAACCAAGGTTGGGCCTTGCTGGAGGAGTTTTATTCAAAGCGAACTGTCAAGGGGGTCCCATAAATCACCCAACCGCGTAAGGAATGCAAACTCAAGGAACATAATACCGGTATGACGGAAACTAGGGCGGCAAGAGTGGAACAAAAACACCAGGCATAAGGCCGAGCCTTCCACCCTTTACCAAAAATATATAGATGCATTAATTAAATAAGAGATATTATGATATTCCAAAATATCCATGTTCCAACATGGAACCAACTTCAACTTCACCTGCATCTAGCAACGCTATAAGAAGGGCTGAGCAAAAGCGGTAACTTAGCCAAACAACGGTTTGCTAGGAAAGGATGGTTAGAGGCTTGACATGGCAATATGGGAGGCATGATATAGCAAGTGGTAGGTAGCGCAGCATGGCAATAGAACGAACAACTAGCAAATCAAAGATAGAAGTGATTTCGAGGGTATGGTCATCTTGCCTGCAAGGTTCTCAGAGTTGTCGAAAGCTTGATCCTCGTAAGCGTACTCAACAGGTTCCTCGTTCACGAACTCGTCTCCCGGCTCTACCCAAAACAAGAACACAAGCAACGGAACCACAATCAATCACGGGAAATGCACAAGCAACATGATGCAAAACATGTACGATATGCGGGATATGATATGCGATGCATATGCGTGCTCCGGAAGAAAAATGATGAACAAGGTAGTAACTTGGCAAACCAAGTATGCCACTGGAAAGGTGAGATGATTTCGGTCGAAATCGATATAAAGATCACCGGAAACGGATGCACGGTTTGCAAATGGCAAGCAAAACAAGAATGACATAAATCTGTGATTAACAGCATGATAGCATTTAAAATACACCAAGTAACTATGCTGCAGCACTCCAACATAGCAACAAAGAATATGGCAGTAATCTAAAGAAGATGCTTGACAAAAGATGAACACTGAGCTACGCCTAGATCACACCACAACAGGTTCAAACAAGCATGGAAAAAGTGCAAAAGATAACAGGTTCACAGTCTTAGTGAAATTACTGGACATGGCAGAATCAGCATCAGGTAGCAATGTTCAGAGCAAGCAATCAACATGCTACAGAAGCTTAACATAGAGAAATCAGGCATGGCATGAATCTACCAAATGCATAGAACAAAAGTCTCTTACTTACCATAAGACAAAAAGTACCAGAAGATATGATGGCAACCATGTAAACATAGCAAGTTTCGTTAACAGGTTTCAGACTTAGCAGAAAACAGAGCATGGCAGAAACAGTATTATGAAGGCATCTTGGTGAACTTGATTCACTCACCACAAAATAATGCATGACAAAACAAGCATACCTACAGCAAGATGGAATGTTTATGAAGCTATCCATGGCAAGAGGAAATACATAGCATGTATGAAACAACTACAACAAGCTTGCCAAAATTGATTATTATGTTAAGAATCTGCCAGGAATATTTTATAGCAAACGTAGAGCAGGATTAAGACATGCTATGGCACTCCATAATTGCAAAAAAGGGCATGAATGGATAGAGCACAACTATATCTACAAAACATCCTTACTGAACATCACCAAAAGGAGCATGGATCTCTCTGTAGCCACATGGATACATGGCAACAAAATAACAGCAGTCACAGACTCTGCAAAATTACTGTCCCTGAAATCAGAAACATCACGAAGTCTAGTTTGCATGCTTGTGCTAGTCACCACAGATATCACAAAAATACATGGCATACACCTCTGTAAAGATGGCATGACATACATAAAAACACATGTAGAGATCATGCCCATAAGATGCACATATCAAATGCAACAAAAATAACAAATCCTCAAGTTCTGATAAGTAACAGCAGTTAACAGCAACTAGCACTCTTGCACCAGAGATTTGGGCATCAAGATGGACTCAAATGAACATGGCATAAAGGAACAAAATGAAGAGCATCACGAGACGAACATTTCGATATATTACACGCGCGAAACAGAGCAGTATGCAGAGAGTTATGATGCGATGAACAGGAGCACATTATGCAAAAATATCCAGACTTAGAATATTTCGGGGAGAGGGGAGAGTCAACCTTCGGGTTGACCCGATTGGGATCTGGCTCGGGCTGCTCGAGCTCGCCGGAGTCGGGGCGCTGCGGCCGGAGCTCGGGGACGGAGGAGAGGGCCGGCGGGGAGGCGGCACTGGCGAACGGTGGAGGAGGAGGCGACGCCTCGGGGCGGCGGCGTGGGTGGAGCGGCGCGGGCGCCGGCGGGCACGGGCGGACGGCGGCGGGGTCGACGGGCGCGGCGGCGCCGGCGCGGAGGAAGACGGGCGGCGGCGCGCTGCCGCACGACGGAGGAGGCGGGCGACGGCGCCCGGGCGGCGGCGCGGGAGGAGCGGGCCGGGAGGGCCCGACACGGGCTCTCCGGGCCGGCGGCGCGGTGGAGGCCGGGGTGCCACGTGGCAGCCCCCGGTAGGTCGGGCGCGGCGGCGGCTTGCGTCCGGCGGCGGCGGACGCGTCTGGCGCGCGGAGGGGCGATTGGCTAGGGTTTGGACCCCGGATTTCGGAGGGGAAGGTGTTTTTATAGGTAGAGGGAGCTAGGAGACTCCAAATGGAGCACGGTTTTCGCCCACACAATCGTGATCGAACGACCTAGAGCATGGAAGTGACTTAGATGGGTTTTGGGCTGTTTGAAGGAGGGTTTTGCTGCAACACACAAAAGGACTTTGCGGTTACCCGGTTAACCGTTGGAGCGTCAAACGACCTCCAAATGGCACGAAACTTGACAGGTGGTCTACCGGTGGTATACCAAGGCCACTTGGCAAGCCTCGGTCCATTCCGAGAACGTTCAACACCCGCTCACAAAAAGGAAAACAAGAGGGGTGTGCCGGAGGAGGTGGGAGTGTCGGATTGCAAAACGGACAACGGGGAAAATGCTCGGATGCATGAGACGAACACGTATGCAAATGAGATGCACATGATGACATGATATGAGATGCATGACATGAACAAAATGCAAAACGAAAAACAAAACCCGACCACGGAGGGAATATCATAACACATAGCTGAAAATGGAAAGAGTTGGAGTTACAAATATGGAAAGTTACATCCGGGGTGTTACAGGTAGCACACAAAGTGTTCCTCCGGTATTTGGGAGTTGCATGATCTCATAGTCATAGGAACATGTATAAGTTATGAAGAAAGCAATAGCAATATACTAAACGATCAAATGCTAAGCTAACGGAATGGGTCAAGTCAATCACATCATTCTCCTAATGATGTGATCCCGTTAATCAAATGACAACTCATGTCCATGGCTAGGAAACTCAACCATCTTTGATTAACGAGCTAGTCAAGTAGAGGCATACTAGTGACACTATGTCTGTCTATGTATTCACACATGTATTATGTTTCCGGTTAATACAATTCCAGCATGAATAATAAACATTTATCATGAAATAAGGAAATAAATAATAACTTTATTATTGCCTCTAGGGCATATTTCCTCCAGTCTCCCACTTGCACTAGAGTCAATAATCTAGTTCACATCGCCACGTGATCAACACCCAAAGGGTTTACTAGAGTCAATAATCTTGTTCACATCGTTATGTGATTAACACCCAAAGAGTACTAAGGTGTGACCATGTTTTGCTTGTGAGGGAAGTTTAGTCAACAGGTCTGCCACATTCAGATCCGTATGTATTTTGCAAATTTCTATGTCAACAATGCTCCGCACGGAGCTACTCTAGCTAATTGCTCCCACTTTCAATATGTATCCAGATTGAGACTTAGAGTCATCTGGATCAGTGTCAAAACTTGCATCGATGTAACCCTTTACGACGAACCTTTTGGCACCTCCATAATCGAGAAACATATCCTTATTCCACTAAGGATAATTTTGACCGCTGTCCAGTGATCTACTCCTAGATCATTATTGTACTCCCTTGCCAAACTCAATGTAGGGTATACAATAGATCTGTTACATAGTATAGCACACTTTATAGAACCTATGACTAAGGCATAGGGAATGACTTTTCATTCTCTTTCTATTTTCTGTCATGGTCGGGTTTTGAGTCTTCAGTCAACTTCACACCTTAAAACACAGGCAAGAACTCCTTCTTTGACTGTTCCATTTTGAACTACTTCAAAATCTTTGTCAAGGTATGTACTCATTGAAAAATCTTATCAATCGTCTTGATCTATCTCTATAGATCTTGGTGCTCAATATGTAAGCAGCTTCACCGAGATCTTTCTTTGAAAAACTCCTTTCAAGTACTCCTTTATGCTTTTCCAAAAAATTCTACATTATTTCCGATCAACAGTATGTCATTCACATATACTTATCAGAAATGTTGTAGTGCTCCCACTCACTTTCTTGTAAATACAGGCTTCACCGCAAGTCTGTATAAAACTATATACTTTGATCAACTCATCAAAGCGTATATTCCAACTCCGAGATGCTTGCACCAGTCCATAGATGGATCGCTGGAGCTTGCACACTTTGTTAGCATCCTTTGGATCGATAAAACCTTCAGGTTGCATCATATACAACTCTTCTTCCAGAAATCCATTCAGGAATGCAGTCTTTACATCCATTTTCCAAATTCATAATCATAAAATGCGGCAATTGCTAACATGATTCAGACAGACTTAAGCATCGTTACGAGTGAGAAAATCTCATCGTAGTCAACACCTTGAACTTTGTCAAAACCTTTTTCCGACAAGTCTAGCTTTGTAGATAGTAACATTACTATCAGCGTCCGTCTTCCTCTTGAAGATCCATTTATTATCTATGTCTTGCCGATCATCAGGCAAGTCAACCAAAGTCCACACTTTGTTCTCATACATGGATCCCATCTCATATTTCATGGCCTCAAGCCATTTCGCGGAATCTGGGCTCATCATCGCTTCCTCATAGTTCATAGGATCATCATGGTCAAGTAACATGACCTCCAGAACAGGATTACCGTACCACTCTGGTACGGATCTCACTCTGGTTGACCTATGAGGTTCGGTAGTAACTTGATCTGAAGTTATATGATCATCATCATTAGCTTCCTCACTAATTAGTGTAGGAGTCACAGGAACAGATTTCTGTGATGAACTACTTTCCAATAAGGGAGCAGGTACAGTTACCTCATCAAGATCTACTTTCCTCCCACTCACTTCTTTCGAGAGAAACTCCTTCTCTAGAAAGGATCCATTCTTAGCAACGAATATCTTGCCTTTGGATCTGTGATAGAAGGTGTACCCAACTGTCTCCTTTTGGAATCCTATGAAGACACATTTCTCCGATTTGGGTTCGAGCTTATCAGGTTGAAACTTTTTCACATAAGCATCGCAGCCCCAAACTTTAAGAAACGACAACTTTGGTTTCTTGCTAAACCACAGTTCATAAGGCATCGTCTCAACGGATTTTAGATGGTGCCCTATTTAACGTGAATGCAGCTGTCTCTAATGCATAACCCCAAAATGATAGTGGTAACTCGGTAAGAGACATCATAGATTGCACCATATCTAATAAAGTACGGTTACTATGTTCGGACACACCATTACGCTGTGGTGTTCCAGGTGGCGTGAGTTGCGAAACTATTCTGCATTGTTTCAAATGAAGACCAAACTCGTAACTCAAATATTCTCCTCCACGATCAGATCATAGAAACTTTATTTTCTTGTTACGATGATTTTCCACTTCACTCTAAAATTATATGAACTTTTCAAATGTTTTAGACTTATGTTTCATCAACTAGATATACCCATATCTGCTCAAATCATCTGTGAAGATGAGAAAATAATGATATCTACCGCGAGCCTCAATATTCATCGGACCACATACATCAGTATGTATGATTTCCAACAAATCTGTTGCTCGCTCCATTGTTCCGAAGAACGGCGTTTTAGTCATCTTGCCCATGAGGCATGGTTCGCAAGTACCAAGTGATTCTAAAAGTCCATCAGAATGGAGTTTCTTCATGCGCTTTACACCAATATGACCTAAACGACAGTGCCACAAATAAGTTGCACTATCATTATCAACTCTGCATCTTTTGGCTTCAATATTATGAATATGTGTATCACTACGATCGAGATTCAATAAACCGCTTATATTGAGTGTATGATCGTAGAAGGTTTTATTCATGCAAATAGAACAACAATTATTCTTTGATTTAAATGAATAACCGTATTGAAATAAACATGATCCAATCATATTCATGCTCAACGCAGACACCAAATAACATTTAGGTTCAACAATAATCCCGAAGGTCAAAGAAGTGTGTGATGGTGATCTTATCAATCTTGGAACTACTTCCAACACACATCATCACTTCACCGTTAACTAGTTTTTGTTCATTTTGCAACTCCCGTTTCAAGTTACTACTTTTCAGCAACTGAACCAGTATCAAATATCGAGGGGTTGCTATAAACACTAGTAAAGTACACATCAATAACATGTATATCAAATATACCTTTGTTCACTTTGCCATCCTTCTTATCCGCCAAATACTTGGGGCAGTTCTGCTTCTAGTGACCATTTCCTTTGCAGTAGAAGCACTTAGTTTCAGGCTTGGGTCTAGCTTTGGGCTTCTTCATGGGAGGAGCACTTGCTTGTCGTTCTTTTGAAGTTCCCCTTCTTCCCTTTGTCCTTTTCTTGAAACTAGTGGTCTTGTCAATCATCAACACTTGATGCTTTTCTTGATTTCTACCTTCGTCGATTTCAGTATCACGAAGAGCTTGGGAATCGTTTCCGTTATCCCTTGCATATTAGTTCATCACGAAGTTCTACTAACTTGGTGATGGTGACTAGAGAATTATGTTAATCACTATCTTATCTGGAAGATTAACTCCCACTTGATTCAAGCAATTGTAGTACCCAGACAATCTGAGCACATGCTCACTTGTTGAGATATTCTCCTCCATCTTTTAGCTATAGAACTTGTTGGAGATTTCATATCTCTCAACTCGGGTATTTGCTTGAAATATTAACTTCAACTCCTGGAACATCTCATATGGTCCATGACGTTCAAAACGTCTTTGAAGTCCCGATTCTAAGACATTAAGCATGGTGCACTAAACTATCAAGTAGTCATCATATGGAGCTTACCAAACGTTCATAACTTCTGCATTTGCTCCTACAATCGGTCTGTCACCTAGCGATGCATCAAGGACATAATTCTTCTGTGCAGCAATGAGGATAATCCTCAGATCACGGATCCAATCCGCATCATTGCTACTAACATCTTTCAACTTAGTTTTCTCTAGAAACATATCAAAATAAAATAGGGGAGCTAAACGCGAGCTATTGATCTACAACATAGATATGCTAATACTACTAGGACTAAGTTCAAGATAAATTAAAGTTCAATTAATCATATTACTTAAGAACTCCCACTTAGATAGACATCCCTCTCGTCATCTAAATGATCACGTGATCCATATCAACTAAACCATGTCAGATCATCACGTGAGATGGAGTAGTTTTCAATGGTGAACATCATTATATTGATCATATCTACTATATGATTCACGCTCGACCTTTCGGTCTCCAGTGTTCCGAGGCCATATCTGCATATGCTAGGCTCGTCAAGTTTAACCCGAGTATTCTGCGTGTCCAAAAACTGGCTTGCACCCGTTATAGATGAACGTAGAGCTTATCACACCCGATCATCACGTGGTGTCCCGGCACGACGAACTTTGGCAACGGTGCATACTCAGGGAGAACACTTTTATCTTGAAATTTAGTGAGAGATCATCTTATAATGCTACCGTCAATCAAAGCAAAATAAGATGCATAAAGGATAAACATCACATGCAATCAATATAAGTGATATGATATGGCCATCATCATCTTGTGCTTGTGAGCTCCATCTCCGAAGCACCGTCATGATCACCATCATCACCGATGCGACACCTTGATCTCCATCGTAGCATCGTTGTCGTCTCGCCAACTATTGCTTCTACGACTATCGCTACCGCTTAGTGATAAAGTAAAGCAATTACAGGGCGATTGCATTGCATACAATAAAGCGACAACCATATGGCTTCTACTAGTTGCCGATAACTCGGTTACAAAACATGATCATCTCATACAATAAAATACATCATGCCTTGACCATATCACATCACAACATGCCCTGCAAAAACAAGTTAGACGTCCTCTACTTTGTTGTTGCAAGTTTTACGTGGCTGCTACGGGCTGAGCAAGAACCGTTCTTACCTACGCATCAAAACCACAACGATAGTTCGTCAAGTTAGTGTTGTTTTAACCTTCTCAAGGACCGGGCGTAGCCATACTCGGTTCAACTAAAGTTGGAGAAATTGACACCCACCTGGCACCTATGTGCAAAGCACGTCGGTAGAACCAGTCTCGCGTAAGCGTACGCGTAATGTCGGTCCTGGCCGCTTCATCCAACAATACCGCCGAACAAAAGTATGACATGCTGGTAAGCAGTATGACTTGTATCGCCCACAACTCACTTGTGTTCTACTCGTGCATATAACATCTACGCATAAACCTGGCTCGGATGCCACTGTTGGGGAACGTAGTAATTTCAAAAAAATTCCTACGCACACGCAAGATCATGGTGATGCATAGCAACGAGAGGGGAGAGTGTTGTTTACGTACCCTCGTAGACCGTAAGCGGAAGCGTTTATCAACGCGGTTGATGTAGTCGCACACCTTCACGATCCGTCCCGATCAAGTACCGAACGTACGGCACCTCCGCGTTCAGCACACGTTCAGCTCGATGACGTCCTCGCCTTCTTGATCCAGCAAGAGGGGCGAAGTAGTAGATGAGTTCCGGCAGCACGACGGCGTGGTGACGGTGTTGATGAAGAACAATCTTCGCAGGGCTTCGCCTAAGCACTACGAAAACTATGACGGAGGATAAACTAGAGGGGACGGGGTTGCCGGCACACGGCTTGGTGTTTCTTGATGTATCTTGGGTGCTAGCCCTACCCCTCTATTTATATGTTGAGCCTTGGGGTCGAAACTTGGAGTAAAAGCCTCCACAAAGTCAGTTTCACCTGAAAGGCAAGAGTCCTTCTCTAAGTCCAGGGCCAGACGCCAGGGTTCCCGGCGTCTGGACCTAGACGCCAGGGACCCTGGCGTCTGGCCCCTGGACTTCGCAAAACTTCCTTTTGTGCTTTCCAAAAACCTTGTGGGCTTTCCCCTTTGGCCCAAATAAAGTGTTCTCGTACCCAAACATTTCGGGAAACATCCGGAACCCATTCCGGAACCCTTCCGGAGACCAAACACTATTATCCCATATATCAATCTTTATCTCCGGACCATTCCGGAGTTCCTCGTCATGTCCGTGATCTTATCCGGAACTCCGAACAACATTCGGTCACCAACATACATAACTCATATAATACTATATCGTCAATGAACGTTAAGCATGCGGACCCTACGGGTTCGAGAACTATGTAGACATGACCGAGACACTTCTCTGGTCAATAACCAATAGCGGAACCTGGATGCCCATATTGGCTCCTACATATTCTACGAAGATCTTTATCGTTCGAACCGCATAACAACATATGTTGTTCCCTTTGTCATCGGTATGTTAGTTGCCCGAGATTCGATCGTCGGTATCCTCATACCTAGCTCAATCTCATTACCGGCAAGTCTCTTTACTCGTTCCGTAATGCTTCATCCCGCAACTAACTCATTAGTTACATTGCTTGCAAGGCTTATAGTGGTGTGCATTACCGAGAGGGCCCAGAGATACCTCTCCGACAATCGGAGTGACAAATCCTAATCTCGATCTATGCCAACTCAACAAACACCATCGGAGACACCTCTAGAGCACCTTTATAATCACCCAGTTACGTTGTGACGTTTGGTAGCACACAAAGTGTTCCTCCGGTATTTGGGAGTTGCATAATCTCATAGTCATAGGAACATGTATAAGTTATGAAGAAAGCAATAGCAATATACTAAACGATCAAATGCTAAGCTAACGGAATGGGTCAAGTCAGTCACATCATTCTGCTAATGATGTGACCCGTTAATCAAATGACAACTCATGTCTATGGCTAGGAAACTCAACCATCTTTGATTAACGAGCTAGTCAAGTAGAGGCATACTAGTTATGTTTGTCTATGTATTCACACATGTATTATGTTTCCGGTTAATACAATTCCAGCATGAATAATAAACATTTATCATGAAATAAGGAAATAAATAATAACTTTATTATTGCCTCTACGGCATATTTCCTTCACCCTTTAAGTCAGATGCTCTACTACAGAGGTTTGTAGTTCAGTTTTACATCCTTCCTTCCTAGGGTAGCAAATATGTACATGATTCAGCATTTTGGTGGATCAAGAGCTTTCCTATGTGAAATTCATAAAACAAACAACAAAAGAAGAGGTTGAGAGGGAGAGAGATGTCAAGGATCATACCGGTGTGGAGGAGACATGACGGTGTCGCTGACAGTAGGGAGGTCGATGACAGCACGGAGGGGACCTGTGCTCCGTGCCGCGCGCCTCGCACACATGGCCTTGTTCGCCAGCAACCGACAGCCCCATGTACGTCCACGTCCCCGGCGGCGGCAACCTGGTAGAAGACGGAGCGGTTGATGTCCTGTCGGTGTCCACACCTAAAACTTAATCGTGGACAGAATCAGGATAGAAGGTTGCAGTTTTAATAGCAAAGAAACTTACATAAAACCTCCGACCAGCCAACACAACACTACTAATTTCACTTCCAGAGGCAACATCTTTCATAGCATTCATAGAGTATGTCCATGCAAGGGCAAAATGATGCACTGTATACCTTGTTGAACTTCTGTTTGCCTTCCCTAGAGGAGTTGTATACTTCAAGCACTTCGTGTAAAAAAGGGGAAAACTGAACTGATAAGTAAAGATTAAAGATGGCTGCAAAAATATTAATGACGGCATACCTTCGTTGAGCTGGTCTTTGAGAAAATTCTAGTGATGCCCGCTACAGTAAATCGATGGTCTTTTGTATGTCAATTCCTCATCCATTGATTTTCTCTGTTTATCTCCTAAACAACACCAAGTAAAATTGTTGGACACAATTTGGTTAGTTACAGTGCAAAATTAACAGGCATCATAGAAGTCATGAAGAGGGATATAGGTTCACCTCTTTCCCGAAGATACCAATTGTACTCCTGTTCTATAGTAGTAGCAAAGGTGAACAGGGATCCTAGTGCAACCGACCATCGAAGAGCAACTCCCTTCCATCAACATCCTATACATCAAAAAGAGCAAACATACACAAGTGTTTAGTGCATATGTGCATGTCTTCACACCAAATCGGTAGTTGAGAAGTGTTCAAAATACCATACCTGGTGAATAGAAAGGCTAGCATTGATGCCAGCACCATTTACTTCTTTGCCCTGAACATACACTCTCGGAACTGACGGGCCCAACCCCCTCGGGATACAACAATCACATTGTTGTTCTTCGGGACATCAGGGCCATGTGATTGCAAGTGTGCAGGGAGAAATCCATGAGATAAATGAAGAATATGGTTTTGTTTCATGTGAGAGAATATTTTATCATAGTTGTCTGCCTCTAGAAAGTAGATGAGAACTTCAATTACAAGGATAGAACAAAGTGATGGCTGGACTCAGACAAATGTATCATGCAGTGAATGATTCATAGTATGCTCCACATAGAGCATGCAAGTTAATTTAATTAATTAAACCAACATGATGCAAGGAAACATCTTCCTGAAACTGGGCCTGATCTGAACAAACACTTGACAAAGGAAAGCCAAAAATCATGCAGAAAGCTAGTGAGCGTCATGTGCACCTGTGCGGAATCTGAGATGAGCTGGTAGTAAATGATATGGATCAGAGATTAAGGTAATAACACATTTAGAGACCAGAATAGCTAAACATGTATCATCATTATGTGTGTTCATAGGATCTGTTTTGGAGATTCATTAATACAAAAGCAGGTCTTTATGAAATATATCGATCTAACAGCAACGACAATGCAATAAAAAGGCAAAATGTTGGCAGAAAATGGGCTGCGACTAATACAAATCCAGCTTCATTCCAGTAGGTCATCTCAATCTCCCTTGACCTACATGAGAGAACACACCACTTATAATAGCTTATACTAACAATTTGTACCACCAATACTGAATCAAATGCTTCACATAGATCGCTACAAACATAGTAGATTCAGAATCAGTGTAAATAATTACAACATTTATAACCTAGAACTAATTGCGGAATACAGGTTTACCACTTCTTAATAATGAGATCACATAGCATGTTTTATCAGAGCAAAGCATCCTCCGTTAGGAACATTATGAAATAGCACCTCATTCCATCAAAATAATGAGATGATAAGATAAATGCTTGATGTTCATAAATAAGCAAAATAGCAACATGCCAGTAATACAATTTTATTATTATGTACCAACGCACAGATCTGTACTCCTAGATGTTAATTGGTGCCGGGATTCCATTCGCCGTTGGATCAGATCTCAATCAAATGGCTTCACATCCCTCTTACAGTCTTGGCATAGCCTTTTCCCTCGACGTACCGGGTAATATGTGAAATCCTACAGACTGAAGTAACAAAACAGGATTGTGGATTGTCATGATGACAAAATCCATGATATGCTAGCCCAGGCAGGTATGAAGACCAGGCATGGGAGTGGACACGACGATAAAGTGATGCAATTCTACCATATCACCAAAAAAAGGAAAAACAAAATATAAGCCTCCTCTATACAGCAGGCTGTAGGCATGCGTTCACCAATACTCTGGTGCTGACATTTTCGCATCAATCACCTACAGATCACCTTCACTGTAGCTGTTACATTTGGATAATGGAACCATGTACAGATGCAAAATGCTCCACTGACCAAATCATTCCTACCAAATATGACATAGTCACGTTGCAAAAATATATGCCATTCGCTGCAAAGCTTTACTACTAATACACCATTATAAGTATCGCCAACATATCATAATCAGTGCACACGATCACCCAACTGAAAACATCTAGACGATTCATACCCACATGTGAATCAGATCAGGTGTGTGAATATGCAAAAGAAAATGGGAGAAGAACAGTACCCAAATCATCAGAAGCATTCACATTTCCATGATCCACCTGCATCTCCTCCTCACTCCCGTCATCATCCGCCTCTTCCACAGCATTATTCTCCTCCTCTTCTTCAACTGCAGCATCGACCCGAGAGCCGCCAGGGAGCGCCTCATCGACCCGGATCAGCGCGTCCATGATGCCATACACCTCGGCCTCGAACTCTGCAGGGAGCCCGGTCTTCCTCCTGGACGCGGCGCCCATGCGCCAGTACCTCCCATCGGTCTGTGCCTCCCTGCGCGGCACAGCCCCGTACTCAGCCACGAGTGCCTCCCACTTCTGCCTGCACTCGCCGGCCTCCCTCCCCCTGCGCCTCGAGGGTGACCCTCTGGCCTCGGAGATGGCGATGTTCTCCGTGACGATGGCCCACTTCTGGAAGGCGGAGACGGAGCGGGCCCAGCCGTCGTCGTCCACGGCGGTGACGAGCGCAAGGGCCTCGGCGGTGGTCCACTCGGGCGCGCGGTCGAAGTGCGTGCGGCAGGGCTCTGGAGTCAGGCGGCGATGCGTGGAGGATTTGAAGTCAGGCGGTGGCGCTCGGGGCCCTGGAGGATTTGAAGTCAGGTGGCGGCTGGTTTCTGGCGGCGGGCGTGAGGGTCTGGGGTTTGGACCACTAGGAATTGGGGAAGCGAGGGACAGGGAGAGGCAGGTCCGCCCGAGGCGGGAGGCAGGTTGGCGGCCGGGATGCTGGCTGCAGGTGGATGGCAGAGTTTTCATCTGCTCCCTCGAATTGCTAGACGTACTTTTCGATGAGGGTTAATTGTTATCTGACGGTTAGATATAAATGAGTGATTTTGATCATGAGGATCTAATTGATCCATCTTGTTCTGTGTACATTTGACGATGTGGGTTTAGGAAAGATAATGTTTGCTCTTTTAACAGTAGTAGAGATTAAAGCGGGACCAAACGAAGCCAGACGAAACAAGAATATCACCTCTCTTTATTAGTAGGTATAGATATATGTGTATGTATCTATATATGCATCTATATATGTATGTATTGTATGTATGTATAGAGTAGCACTATTCTAATCCTATATAGGCGTGACGTGATGCTCCCGAATCCAGTCAGAACCGTCACGATAGAGAAAAAAGGAAGGAAACAGGGGTGAGTCCCCTCGATCCATCCGCTTCCCCCCGCCTCCCCCTCCCTCGCCTCCATCGCGCCGCCAGGCTCCCTCCACCGAGCTGCCGGCCTCCCTCCACCGCGCCGCCGGCCTCCCCGATCCAAACAAGACACCCACCATCACCCGGCGACACCACCGCTGCACCTCCCCCAGCCGGCGCCTCCGAGGTCGCCCGGCCCCATCGTCGGCCACCGCTGCGACGGTCGCCCCGCCCCAGCCACCTCTACCGTTGCCATGGCCGCCCGCCCCGCCATTGTTGTCGTGGCCACCCCGCCCCCAACCGCCGACGCACCACAGGCCCGACCCCAACCGGTGAAATGCCACATCACCTCCCGGACCACGTCGGGGTCACCGGATCTAGCGAGATCCTTCACCGCCCTTCCCTTGTTGATGACCACTAACATGCGCACAGGTTGGATGCTTTCCTGCAGCTGGAGGAGGCATTGACCTTCAGCTGGAGGAGGCATTGACCTTCAGCTGGCCACCACAAAAGACCTCTCCCGCACCCCTCCGTTGATCCCTTTGGCATTTTCACCTCTACCCGAGCTCTTAGTGACGTGCCTGAGGCCATAATTTCCTGTCTAGATCCCCTACGATGTTCTGCGTTTTAGATATTTGGTTCTCGTCATCGTTTGACTACGATATGTGTAGAAATCTTCTAGTATCTCTTCTGCCTCCTCTTTTCCCTCATCCATTTGTTTTGTTCTGTGTACGCGGGGGGGGGGGGGGGGGGGGTAGTTTCTTCTTAATAGTTGATTCTGCACTTGTATGGTGCATTTTGTCTCAGCTTTGAGTTGAATTCTTTGCTTCTCTTACATTGTGTCCAACAGGCTACAAAAGTTTGCATACAAACTATTCGTGTATGTCTGTAAGAGCTACTGTGATGTAGGGTGGAACCCTAAGGGATGATCTTTAACGATTTGGAGGGGGATTCCCGAAGAACACGAAGAACACAAGGGAAAAAACAAGAGGAAACACTTAAATTGACTTGATCCAATCACACATCTGCTAGATCCAAACACACAAAGAGAGATACAAAGGTTCAAATCCAACACAAGAAGATACAAGAGGTAACTAGTTCATCCCAATCCTTAGAGGAGTTGAGGTCTTGAACCCTAGAAGGATCTTCCCATGACGGGGTCTTGATTCCCCTATGGGCTCTTCTCCAAAGGAGGTCTTCAACTCCAATAGAGTGGTCTCTCTGTCTCTCTCTCAAGAGTAGAGGTAGGTAGGAGCAAAGCTCACATACAAATGAGCTATCATATTTGCTAACCCTCGAAAGGAGGAGGGGGGTCTATTTATAGTCTAGGCCACGAACGGGTAAGCGGGAGAGAGATACAAGGCCAAAGGCCCGGCTGCGCACATACAGGCATTGGACGTCCGAGGGACGTCGGTCGTCAGGTGGCTAGCGGGGGTCCGGACGTTCGCAGGGTGTCAGACTTTTGATGTTTTGGTTCTGTACAGGTGGCACCGGATTTCTGGTGGGCGTCGGACGTCCGGACGCTTGGACTACCGACGTCCGGTAGTCGTCGATCGTCCGACCGCTATATCGTCTTCGTCTACTGTTCTTCTGGCTAGGTCTTCTGCATCAGGTACCAGATGTTTGGTGGCGTCCGAACGTCCGGTGGCTGTAGCTTGCAGCAACTCCATTTCTTCCGTCTTCTCTTCCACGCTTCCCTCGCGGATGGTGTAGGTGATCCTTGGCGCTTGCACTCCTCCTCCTCGTCCGTGAAACTCCGACAATACTTCTGCATGCACACGAGAGTGGTGTCAAGTAGTATACCATCCTCAAAGGGGTCAAGTGAGCACGTGTAAAGGAGATGATTCACCTTTATGTATGTGAAGTAGATGTCGCACATGTCACTTGCCAAACGGGCTCTGGACATGGTGATGTTCGTAGGATGCTCCGCATCATCTCCCCCCGGGAAAGATCTGACCTCGGATCAAAAACTAAATCACCATGGGAAAGATATAGTCGCCTTGTAGAAGGGGAAGATCACCAAGCATTCGTCATCTTGACGCTCGAAAAGGGCACTCTCCAATATATCGCACCATCTTGTGGTTCCTTCAAAAGGAGCAAGGACAACAAACACTTGGAAAAACAAATGTGGTTAGCATTAGGGAAAAACTAAAGATTCAAGAGGTGATTCACCCAACAAGTGTCATCATCAACCATAGCATATGGTGTGACAAAGGATTGTAATATGGCATGTGAGCAAAATCAAGGACATCATGGAAACAAGCATGCAAATGTGAGGTAGAGCTGCAAATATGTGTGTCAAGTGGACAACCATCTACCTCAAGGTCATAGCAGAGATGCATAAAGCGCTTAACAAATGGTCTATGGTATGCATATGAATCATTCACAACACCAAATAAAATGAAGTGTCTAAACACATGGATCAAGTGCAAGACAATCCAAGCATAACGTGCATATGGTGTAGTGAAGATAGTGTGGCACTCAACACAATAGAAAGAGCAATTGTTCATCATGTGTGAGGCAATCAAGGCAAGCATGTAGCAATCAATGGGACATGGCACATGTGAAGAAATGACATTGCTGCAACCAAACATATGATAGGAACAAGTAATCTAAGAATTGGATGCAACACACGAGGTATATATGTCAGGAGGCATGACAATGTGGCAATGATAAGTCGAAGCAAGATCTCTAGCATGTGTGCAATATGTTAAGGTGCAAGCAAAAGATAAAGTATGATCCACAATATTCATTCTCATGGTTTGGGGGTTCTCAAAAGAGAAGGATACCATCTTGAAAGCATGTCCTTGTGCGTCCTTCACAATGCTGAAGCACAAGCAAGTACGATATAGAAGCATCGTGATCGAAGGTGGTTCGCTCTCAAGGATCGAATTGTCAACCCACGTGAAGTGGAAGTTGACATGAAGTCGAAAGATCCTACACATACACACAACAAAGAAAAGAGCGTATGTGCATGGTAGATAAACACATCATCCATCATGATGGTTCTCTTCTCTTGCACATAACCATTAGGAGCAAAAGTGCATGAATGATATGATGCAACAAATGGTTATATTCATGGCACTAGGCATATGGTGCAAAAATGGAAGGCAAGGATGCTTCACAAGAATTATGTCTAAATCTCCAAATATATGCGAGAATGCTATGGGGGCAATCTCATTAGCAAGACTATAATCATTGTTGCACTCAATACATGGCAAATCATCTAGCATGAGAGAGGCAATATATGGAGACATATGACAAGAAGCAATAGCAATCACATGCAAAGCATGGTAATAGTGTCTATTAACCACATGAAATGAGCAAGTATGAATCATGGGTGATGCACTACACAAAGCAAGTATAGTAATCATGTCGTGCAAACTAGTAGTGCAAAGATGCAACATACTAGAGGAAATCATGGCAATAATGTCGTGTGAGAAAATAATAGGCATAGACAATGCGCATGACATATCACAAGCACGAAAGCAAATCATGGTCAAAGTATCATCATAGGCATGGGGTAGAAAGCAAACATGGCAACAACAAGAAATATCTCCACCAAGCTTGCAAATACACATACAAGTATGAGAATCAAGCATCATGTGTAATGCAAAGCATGGGTCATAAATGCATGGCAAAAGCATAGGAATGAGCATATCATGCAAAGTGAGCATGAAAAAAATGGTAAAAGGATATATAGTGGACAATAACCCATAACCATGTGAGGGCCATGTAGAAGAAATGCGCAAAGTTTTTGCGCAAAGGGAATGGTGTGGAAAACAATCCACGGGATCCGAAATCATCATTGCTCTCTTGAGCTCATTTTTTCAACTCACGGGATTGTGAAGTTGACAAGTATTCATGGGTACCTACACAAAAATGACACAAAATGAAGAAATTGCGTGCGTGGTAAATGTACACATCATCCATCATGATGTTTATGTGCATGTGAGAGTTAGCACAAGATAAGCACCGCTCAAAGAAATTTGATGCCTGGTACAAGAACATGTCATCCATCATGAAAGAATAGTTGTTATGTATATTATGATGGAGACACAAATTAGATCAAGTATGTGGCACAACAATAGCAATTTTATTCATGGGGAGCATATGGTGTACACAAGCATTGGGATCATGCAATGGATGGGATGGATCAAAATCTCCTAAAATGTATGAGGAAACTATGGGGGTTTCCTCATGAGCAATATCAGAAACATCATATGGAGAATATTGAAAACATGGCAAACAATGCATGTCCGAAGCTATGTGATCATGGCATGGCATATGAGATAAATGATGCAAAGGGAGCATAGCAATATCATTATAAGAAAAACAAATGCCAATAACCATGGGCTTGTCATCTATGCCATATGTGCAAATTGGGTTTATGTGAATGGCATATGCATAGTTACTATGAAGAGATTGCAAATATGACATATTGTTGATCTCATGCATAGCATATAACAAGTCAAGAGGATTGTCAAACATGATGTGACCAAGAGAATTATCACAAGAAATCCTATACAACATGGCATCACAACTAATAGACTCCACATGGCAATCATCAAACTCATCATAAATGGGCAAATCATCGTATGGGGAAATCATACTAGCATGAAGCATGGCATGAGGTGGATCAATATCATGCAAGCAATCAATGTCAATATAGTCCACTAGTGGGACAAGAGCATCACCTTCACCTATGTTACCTTTCTCATTCCACACATGTCATGTAGGTGGGGTGGCAAAGACCAAATCATGGTCATCATCTTCATCTTGATGGAACCATGTGGGGGGCGCATCATATTGCTCCATGGCCATCATCTTGTCCAAAGGAAGGACGAAGTCATCGAGGGTCGGCGCATCATCGTATATGGGACCTATCACCAAATGAGGAGACGCAATAGAGGTAGAGGTTAAGTCGTTAGTGTTGAAAGTGGCCTCACAAGACCTATCAACTTCCTCTCTCAACTCTTGTGGTGGCTGACTCACTCCCTCAAAGTAGGTGCACTCAAAGTCACATATACTGGAGTCACTCATCTCACTCAAGTGGTGGGGGTTGTGGCTCTCCTCACATGGGACTTGGGGCAACTCATCATATATGGGGCTAGTGGTGAACTCGTTCTCACTCTCAATATGGTGGCACAAGTCACTCAAGTCATCATACATCGCCGTGGTCGAAGGGAACATCCCATGCTCAACCATCTCGTCATCGTCGCCGTGGATGAAGTCTGAAGATGGCACATCATCACTCGCCTCCATGACCGAAGTGGAAATCCCATGCTCGATCATCTCACTTTCGCCTCAAAAGATGGAAGCATCATCCTTGCTTGCCACCTTGTCGCTCGCCTCCAAAGCATGTTCCTTGAGAGACTCCGTAGTCGTAGTCGTCGCCGCGCCGTCTTCGAAAAGAGTCGTGGTAGACTCGCCATCATCAATGCCACAAAGAGGGATGGCGGTGAAGTCAAACTTGGAAGCGTCGTCTTGGAGCTCATCGGGCTTGGACATCTTGGCGGTACTATCCTCATGCTCGTTGTTGTGGAGCTTGGTCATCGTGAAGTGAGCTTGGGGTGAAGAAGCCTTGGCCTTCATGAATTCTTTTTCCACCATGAGAGCACCAAAATAGTTTTCATCGAGGGACATGTAGTTCTCGCGGAAGATAGTCTTGTAGATGTCGTTGTTCAATCCCATCACGAAGTAACACTTCATTGAAATGGGGTCGTCCACGCTGGCTCGTTGCAAGGCTTTCTTCATCTTCTTGAATTACTTGTCGATGGACTTGGATCCTTGGGTGGTGTTCACCAATTGGCGTTGAAGTTGTCCCATGTAGGTGGAAGGAAAAAACTCTTGCCACATAGCTTTCTTCGTCTTGGGCCAACTCAAGTCGAAGGTCTTCAAAGGTGTATAAAGCCACCATGTCGAGGCGTAGTTGTGGAAGTTACTTGTGGTGCACTTCCCTTGATCTTCGGAAGGGACTTGAAGTAGCTTGAGGTAGTCGTCCATCTTGTGCTCCCACTCGAGATACTCATCGGTGTCTTGATTTCCGTAGAAAGGAATCACGTGGTCGGTGTCGAGGTCGTAGTAGCTCGTGGAAGTCGCAGACTTGATCCTGGGGAGCTTTTCTTGAGGTGCTTGTTCGCGAAGATGCCACATGTCCGAAGGCGAAGATGCCTTGAAGTTGCTTGGCGAGCTAGCTATATCCCTCTTTTGTGTAACTGAGTGCTGAAGCTACTGACGTAATTCGATTATGAAAAATCTTGGTTACCATTATACGGATATGACATATATGGTGTGTTTTATAAGAAATTTCAATTTGATTACTAGATGGATTATCAAATAATAGGCTAATTACCCTGCTTATTGGGGTTTTCTATTGTAGACGGTTACTCAGAAAACACTGTGGGCGATGAAATCAAAGAACCCACACGGTTTCTAGAAAGTAGGCGTGTTGGATCAACTAACAATCACACACGGCTTCCGGCAGAGAACTATTTGCGTTAGGCCACCTTGCACAAACGTTTCCACACAAAAAATTGTGTGTGATATACATACAAACAGAAACTTTTTTTGGATTCACTGTATGAGATGTACATACGAACAGAAACGATTGGGCTTCGATGCCTCGCCCGATCGCACACGAGCTCATTTTGCCCCGCGTGTTTGGCCGGAGGGCCTATCCCCCTATCGCACACACTCACTAGGCTACGATTTAAAACTCCATCACGGAAAGGGGGTAAAACCGTTTGTATAGCACGTCTCTACATCAGTGTCTGGCACACATGCAAGCGATGGTTGTTGTCCTCTAGCACTCACTCACGCAGTTATCGGCGATGCTTCTCTCTGTCAGCCTCTTGGTCCATCACTTTCACTGACAGCGAGAGATGTTAATTAATTTGACTTAGGAGGGGATTAATTTTTTGTTTGTCTCGTGATATAGATCATGCTGTGAGATTATATATAATAGCACATGTGTACACATGAATCCATCCTGCTGGATCAAAGGGGGGGGGTGAGCACACGACACGTCATGAACCTCTTGCTCTATGGGGGGACCTTTGCAATTTTCAACGCATGCACCACATCAATGTTGTGCATTGGGCCGGGTATTCAACACATATGCATGCATCACACACCTCCATAAATATGTTCGAGACACACGCATGCAATGATTGTCTTTGGACACACTCTCACTCGCTTGGTTATGGGCGGCAAGCCTATATATATTCGTGGGTCCGCGTGGACGTCCATCATTTTGACTAACGACGAGAAAGGTTACCTGTAACATCCCAAAATTTACAATTTTGAAATGTTAATTATTTAAATAGGATTAAACCAAAACTTGCTTGTGTTGCTTATTGTTAGTTAATTTTGGCTAGATTTGAAAACTTTTGTAGTTAAATGGATATTGAAATTGAGAGGGAATAAGATGACTTTCCCAAATATTTATTTGTCGCTTATATTGGAGTTTGAGAATATTTAAAGTATTCAAAGCAATTTAGAAACAATATGAGAGAAGGAAATATGACTCCTTCGATATAAAAATTTGGAAATGCTTTAATTTTTATTTTGATATTATCGCTGGAGTTCATAAATATTTTATGGCACATTTAGAAAGCCAAAAACAAATTTTGTAAGAATGTTATGTGTATTTCATTTCATTGTTTTGGACTGGAAAAATGTTCAGTGTTTTATATTGATGAGGACATCAATACCATTGTTACACCCACAACCCCTACTACTACATATACTGGACCAATTACTAGAGATCGTGCACGCCAATTAAATTATCAGGTACTTTCATTTCTTGGTAATGATTCTAATGTTCATGAGAATATGATGCTGCCTAAATTGGATACATTTGTTTTGCTTACAAATGAAGGGCCTAGCTTGGAGAAGGATGAACATTGGAGCAAGAACAATCATGGAGTTGATGGCATGCGCAAGGGGAACAAGAACGGAGTTACAAGTGATGATTTCAGGACTTTGAAGCCACCATAAGGAGTGCATGAAGCCTTGGACAAAATATACAAGATGCCACTTCATAAATTTCGTCTAGAGGCTATTCTAGGTGTTGCGTCACCTTATTATTGGGCCAGGCCCATGTAATTTTGAAATACATAAGTATAGGCTGTTTTTAGAGTCCGTATGTGTGGGGAAAAAAGAGATAGGGTTGGTTTCGGACCCCTTCCCCAAGGGCCACAAAATTCCCCCCCCTCTTCCTCCATATATACCGCCCTTAGGGCATTGTTTAGACTTTGGGTTTTGTTTAGATTAAAAGTTCGCCATAGCTGCAACTTCACGTACTTCGTTTGTGTTCAACGACCAGACAAAGGCGTCACAGAACCCCACCTTGATCAATAAAGCTTTCCTATTATATTCACAATATCCAGATTGCAATCTTAGTTTCTTGCTTGTTCTTCGTTTACCTGCAGGAAACAGACCTTCGTGGTCAGGTTGATCGTGCTCCGGCGTGGTCAATAACCTCTCAGAGTTGGTTTAGCGATAGCTAAGGCGCGACGTCCTCACACATTCATAGTCGGATCGTCAAAGTCGACTTCCTCCAAAACGATAGGCACCATCTCATCGAAAGACGAGACACCTTTGCTTCTATCAAGTGGTATCAGATTTCCAGGTTGCTCGGTGAGATTTTACAGTTTTTCATAGTTTAGATCGGGTTTGTGTTTCATACCTACAGTCCACGAAAAAGCCAAAAAAAATTAGGATTAGTTCATCATATCCGAACCAGTCTGAGCCTTGGCATAGTCTTTTCAGTATTTTGCTTTGTTGAATTTGCGGTTGCATCCTCGTGTTAGGTTGCTGGTCTTAGCGTCTAGTTTCCCTTAGAGTTTCGAGTTCTGTTCACAAGTTGTCACGCCGCCGCCGCACCATCGTCATCACTCCTGCCATCTACCACCACCGCTTATCCACCACCAATTCGTATCCATATACCATCACCAGTCCGTATCCATATACCACCACCAATCCGTATCCATATACCACCACCAATCCGTATCCATATACGACCATCGCTGCCATATACCATCACCGCTGCCATATCTTACCATCCTATATCCACCACCAATCCGATTCTTTTCATATTAGGTTTGTTTTTGAGATCCATCTATTTTCCGTTTCGTGTTTCCTTGCCTGAGTAGGTATCGGAAAAAAAAGTCTGGAGACCCCCGGGCAGTTTTTAGGCCAAAATTTCGGCGACCAAAAATATTTTTCCCTATCCTATTTTTAGGTCCCAGGGAGTGTTTTGAGACACTCGTCATCATAGTGATTTTTTGTCGCATTTTTTCGCTGTCGCAGCCCTGATTTCTGAAAAAAAGTCCAAAAAAAATTTCATGCCTATCCTGTTAGTTTGATTTGGGAAGAGTTTTGAGACACTCGCCATTATAGTGATTTTTCGCAAAAAAAAGGAGCGCAAAAAAAGAGCAATTTTTTTTTCAGAGTGTGCTTTTCCCTTGCTTATGTGCAGCGTCGTGATTTTGTTAGTGTTCTAGGCTCGTGTCTCTAGTATGGTCTAGCCTAGGACCAGCACAGTACCGTCGTTGAGCGTTTATTCAACTTTGCATATCTGAATTGATTATTGCTGACCCTTTTTGCTACCATATTATAAGCCTTCCCAGCTCCACATACATCTACGTCATGCGTTTGACTCTCTGTGGTAATCGCTCTATCCAAGCTTCGAGAGTTTTGACTACAATGGTTGCTGGTCACCACCTGCTGCTTGGTAAGAACTGGTAAGAATTTGAGATTTGCTTGACGGATTTGTGACACCCACCACCACCACTTGTTAGTAGTCCGTAGGATCATATTCTTGTGTGTTTCTATTGCTGCTAACCATGCCAGGATCACAAGCCGACGAGATTGACTGGGAGAATGTAACGAACAAGGAGCTTCATGATAAGTTTCAGCAAATGATGACTGAACAGGTGCAAGATGTGCTGAACAATTTTGAAGAGGCCATGGAGAAGATCCCTGGCCTTGAGAAGACGTTCGAAACAAAGCTCGATAACAGATTTAATGAACTGCTTGCGCGTCTTCCACCACCAGCTGCACCTGCCGCACCTCTGCAACAACAACAACAACAACAACAACAACTACTACTACTACTACTACTACTACTACTACTACTACTACTACTACTACTACCTCCACGTCGCGAAACAGCCCTCCGCCGAGCGAGCCATGTCCTTCTTCTGCCTGGCCAAACTGTTGGTGCTACTGTTGATACTTTTGTGGCTCCTGCAGCTGATGCGGAGGATGATTATGCGGGAGATTACGAGGATGAGGTTGATCAAAATCAGAACTACGTGCAACCACCAGCACCACAACCACCAGATCGTCCACATGCAAATAATGGCAATGGTAGGGGTCCCCCTCAGGTACGAGATCATGACCATCTCCCTAAACTGAAATTGAATATTCCACCATTTGAGGGTAGATATGTTCCTGATATATGTCTTACTTGGGAGTTAGAAACTGAACAACGATTTACATGTTTACAATATCCTGAGGAGAGACGTGTTCCTGCTGCTGTTTGTGCTTTCACTAGCTTTGCATGTGTTTGGTGGTCTGAACATTGTAGATTATATCCTATTCCAGCTACTTGGGCTGCTTTGAAAACTGCTATGCGTACTCGTTGGGTTCCACCATATTATCAACGTGTATTAATTCAAAAATTGCAGCGTTTAAGACAAGGAAAAAATTCCGTAGAAGAATATTATCAGGAATTACAAACTGGCATGATTAGATGTGGTATTGTTGAGGAGAATGAAGCTATGCTTGCACGTTTTATGGGTGGATTAGATAGAGAGATTCAGACCATTCTAGAGTATAAGGAGTATAATAATATCACTCATTTATTCCATCTTGCTTGTAAAGCTGAACGTGAAGTGCAGGATCGACAGGCATTGGCGCGAACTAACTTTTCTGCAGGTCGACCTTCATCATGGACACCACGTGCATCCTCTACTTCCACTGCACCATCACCTCCATCAGGTGCCACCTTCAGCCGTGATACAAGAAAGCAGGCACAACCACCACTCTCTGCCAAGAGCACACCTGCCGGGCCTGCGCAGAGCTCTTCTTCTTCCATGGTGTCAACAGGGCACACAAGTGATATTATTTGTCGTCATTGTAAGGGAAGAGGACATTTTGCGAGAGAATGCAAATCTCAGCGTGTGATGATTGCTACTGAGGATGGTGGGTATGAGTCCGCTAGTGACTATGATGAGGAGACTTTGGCTCTTATTACACATGAAGAACACGATGGAGATGATTCTGATCATGAGACGCAATACATGGTTGCTGAAGATGCTGATAGGTATGAATGTTTAGTTGCTCAACGTGTTTTGAGTGTGCAGGTTACACAAGCCGAGCAAAATCAGAGGCATAATTTGTTCCATACAAAGGGAGTTGTGAAGGAACGTTCTATTCGCGTCATCATAGATGGAGGGAGCTGCAACAACTTGGCTAGCATGGAGATGGTGGAGAATCTATCTCTCACCACAAGACCACATCCACATGCTTACTACATCCAATGGTTCAACAACAGTGGCAAGGTTAAGGTAACACGTATTGTTCGTGTGCATTTTAGTATCTCTACATATGCTGATTATGTTGATTGTGATGTGGTACCTATGCAAGCATGTTCCTTATTACTTGGTAGACCATGTCAATTTGATAAAAATTCCGTACACCATGGTAGAAACAATCAGTATACTCTTGTTCATATGGATAAACATATTACTTTGCTTCCTATGTTTCCTGATTCCATTTTGAAAGATGATATTAATAGAGCTAGTAAAGCAAAATAGGAGAAAAATAAGAGTGAAAATCAGATTGTGGCAAAAGAATTTGAGCAACAAATGAAGCCTAATAATAAACCATCTAGTGTTGCTTCTGAAATTAAATAGAGAAGTGGATGTTTACTTGCCACCAAATCTGATATTGATGATCTATATTTCACCAAATTTGTTTGCTATGCTTTTGTGTGCAAAGAGGCATTATTTTCAATCGAGGACGTGCCTTCCTCTTTGCCTCCTGCTGTCACTAACATTTTGCAGGAGTTCAGTGACGTGTTTCCACAAGACGTACCACCGGGATTATCACCTATTCAAGGGATTGAGCATGAAATTGACTTAATTCCTGGTGCTTCGCTGCCAAACCGTGCACTGTACCGAACCAATCCAGAGGAGACGAAGGAGATTATGCGTCAAGTACAGGAGCTGCTCGACAAAGGTTATATACGTGAGTCCCTTAGTCCTTGTGTTGTTCCTATTATACTAGTGCCTAAAAAGGATGGTACGTCGCGTATGTGTGTTGATTGTAGAGGCATTAATAATATTACTATTCGTCATTGTCATCCTATTCCTTGGCTAGATGATATGCTTGATGAATTGAGTGGCTCTACAATATTCTCCAAGGTTGATTTGTGTAGTGGATACCATCAAATTCGTATGAAATTGGGAGATGAATGGAAAACAACATTTAAAACTAAGTTTGGTTTATATGAGTGGTTAGTCATGCCTTTTGGGTTAACTAATGCACCTAGTACTTTCATGAGACTAATGAACGAAGTTTTACGTGCTTTCATTAGACGATTTGTGGTAGTCTATTTTAATGATATACTGATTTATAGCAAATCTTTGGAAGAACATTTGGAACATTTACGTGTTCTTTTTATTGCTCTACGTGATGCACGTTTGTTTGGTAACCTTGGGAAGTGCACCTTTTGCACCGACCAATCCCAAGTATCTTTTCTTGGCTATGTTGTTACTCCACTGGGAATTGAAGTTGGTAAAGCCAAGATTGAAGCTATTGAGAGTTGGCTGCAGCCCAAAACGGTCACACAAGTGAGGAGTTTTCTTGGACTCGCTGGTTTCTATAGGCGTTTTGTGAGAGATTTTAGCACCATTGCTGCACCTCTCAATGAGCTTACAAAGAAGGATGCGCCTTTTGTTTGGGGTACCGCATAGGAAGAAGCCTTCACGGTATTGAAAGATAAGTTGACACATGCTCCTTTACTCCAACTTCCTGATTTTAATAAGACTTTTGAGCTTGAATGTGATGCTAGTGGAATTGGATTAGGAGGTGTGTTATTACAAGATGGCAAACATGTTGCATACTTTTCTGAAAAATTGAGTGGGCCTAGTTTGAACTATTCTAGTTATGATAAAGAATTATATGCTCTTGTTCGGACCTTAGAAACATGGCAACATTATTTATGGCCCAAAGAATTTGTTATACATTCTGATCATGAATCTTTGAAACACATTAAAAGTCAAGAAAAACTGAACCGTAGACATGCTAAATGGGTTGAATTCATTGAGACTTTCCCTTATGTCATTAAACACAAGAAGGGTAAAGAAAATGTTATTGCTGATGCATTGTCTCGTCATTAGACTATGATTTCACAACTTGACTTTAAAATATTTGGTTTGGAGACCATCAAAGATCAATATGTGCATGATGCTGAATTTAAAGATGTATTGCAGAATTGTAAAGAAGGTAGAACATGGAACAAGTTCATCGTTAACGATGGATTTGTGTTTCGTGCTAACAAGCTATGCATTCCAGCTTGCTTCGTTCGTCTTTTGTTGTTGCAGGAGGCGCATGGAGGAGGACTAATGGGACACTTTGGCGTGAAGAAGACGGAGGATATACTTGCTACACATTTCTTTTGGCCAAAGATGAGACGGGATGTTGAGCGTTTTGTTGCTCGCTACACTACATGTCAAAAAGCTAAGTCACGACTCAATCCTCATGGTTTATATATGCCTTTGCGTGTACCTAGTGTTCCTTGGTAGGATATATCTATGGACTTTGTTTTAGGTTTACCTCAAACAAAGAAAGGGAGGGATAGCATATTTGCTGTCGTGGATAGGTTCTCGAAAATGCCACACTTTATACCATGTCATAAAAGCGATGATGCTGTTAATGTTGCTGATTTGTTCTTTCGTGAAATTATTCGCTTGCATGGTGTGCCAAATACTATTGTTTTAGATCGTGATACTAAATTTCTTAGCCACTTTTGGAGATGTTTATGGGCTAAGTTGGGGACTAAACTGCTTTTTAGTACTACTTGTCACCCCCAAACTGATGGTCAAACTGAAGTAGTCAATATAACATTGTCTACTATGCTTAGGGCTGTTTTGAAGAATAATAAGAAAATGTGGGAAGAATGCTTGCCTCATATTGAATTTGCTTATAATCATTCGTTGCATTCTACTACTAAGATGTGCCCTTTTGAAATTGTGTATGGTTTCCTACCTCGTGCACCCATTGATTTGTTGCCTCTTCCATCTTCGGAGAAGGTTAATTTTGATGCTAAACAACGTGTTGAATTGATCTTAAAAATGCATGAGTTAACTAAGGAAAACATTGAGCGTATGGATGCTAAATATAAACTTGCTGGAGATAAGGGTAGAAAACATGTTGTCTTTGCACCTGGAGATCTTGTTTGGTTACATTTGCGTAAGGATAGGTTTCCTAATTTGCGCAAATCAAAGCTAATGCCACGTGCTGATGATCCTTTTAAGGTGTTAGAGAAAATAAATGATAATGCATATAAACTTGAGCTGCCTGCAGATTTTGGGGTTAGTCCCACTTTTAACATTGCAGATTTGAAGCCTTATTTGGGTGAGGAAGATGAGCTTCTGTCGAGGACGACTTCATTTCAAGAAGGGGAGGATGATGAGGACATCAATACCATTGTTACAAACATAGCCCCTACTACTACATATACTGGACCAATTACTAGAGCTCGCGCACGCCAATTAAATTATCAGGTACTTTCGTTTCTTGGTAATGATTCTAATGTTCATGAGAATATGATGCTGCCTAAATTGGATACATTTGTTTTGCTTACAAATGAAGGGCCTAGCTTGGAGAAGGATGAACATTGGCGCAAGAACAAGCATGGAGTTGATGGCATGCGCAAGGGGAACAAGAACGGAGTTACAAGTGATGATTTCAGGACTTTGAAGGCACCATAAGGAGTGCATGAAGCCTTGGACGAAATATACAAGATGCCACTTCATAAATTTCATCCAGAGGCTATTCTAGGTGCTGCGTCACCTTATTATTGGGCTAGGCCCATGTAATTTTGAAATACATAAGTATAGGCTGTTTTTAGAGTCCGTATGTGTGGGGAAACAAGAGATAGGGTTGGTTTCGGACCCCTTCCCCAAGGGCCACGAAATTCCCCCCCTCTTCCTCCATATATACAGCCCTTAGGGCACCGTTTAGACTTTGGGTTTTGTTTAGATTAAAAGTTCGCCATAGCTGCAACTTCGCGTACTTCATTTGTGTTCAACGACCAGACAAAGGCGCCACAGAACCCCACCTTGATCAATAAAGCTTTCCTCTTATATTCGCAATATCCAGATTGCAATATTAGTTTCTTGCTTGTTCTTCATTTTCCTGCAGGAAACAGACCTTCGTGGTCAGGTTGATCGTGCTCCGGCGTGGTCAATAGCCTCTCAGAGTTGGTTTAGCGATTGCTAAGGCGCGACGTCCTCGCACGTTCGTAGTCGGATCGTCAAAGTCGACTTCCTCCAAAACGATAGCCACCATCTCATCGAAAGACGGGACACCTTTGCTTCTATCTTATATGGTAGTAATTATGTTTTACTATGTGTTTTGGGTTTTTTTATCCAAAACATTTGCTATATAAAATAATTGTCCAGACTTTACTGTTTACTTGGGCTGCACAGTGCGCAACCCAGCAAACCCCCAACGCAACTTTTTTTTGGGAGCTCTTATACAGCGCTGTAAGCGCCGATTCGCGCAACTAGCGCCAGCACGGACGTGAACTGGTCGGCCCAGGAAATGCAGCGAGCTTGTTAGATCGCAAAAATTACCCAGAAAGTGGTAGATCGAGGATCCGATCTCTGACCACCTGTGCAGTAACATTCGATCACGACCACTCAGCCGAACTCCATACAATGTTTATTTTGAGGACAAAGAACCCTTATTATATACCCAACCTATTATGCATAATATTTTTTATGATAAAATGAAAAGAAGAAAGAAAAATTAATACACCATATAAAAACGTGAATTTCAAGAAAGTTCATAAAAATGGAAAATGGTTCGTACAAACTGAACAAAAATCGTGAATTTGAGAAAATTTCAAAATTTTGAAAAAAGTTCACAAAATCTATGATAAAGTTCATGAAATTTTGAAAAAAGTTCACAAATTTGGAAAAAGTTCATCAATTTTGAAAATAGTTCAGCAATTTTGAACAAAAAGTTTACCAATTTAGAAAAGTTCATCGATTTTGAATACAAAAGTTCTTCAAATTTGAAAAAGCAGTTCACCGATTTTGAAAAAAGTTCATCGAGTTTTTAAAAAGTTCATCAACTTAGAAAAAGTTCACCAAAACTGAAAAAAGTTCTTCGATTTGAAAAAAGTTCATCGAAATTGAAAAAAGTTTATCCATTTTCTAAAAAAATCATCGAAATTGAAAAATAGGTTCATTGAATTGAAAAAAGGTTCATAGAATTCCAAAATAGTTCATTGAATTTGAAAAGAAAAGTTCATCAAATTCAAAGGGGTGCAGGGGGAACTTGGTCGTAATAGGAAAAACCAGAAAACAATAAAGGTAAAAGCAAAAAGGGAAAAAGGAAGGAGAGAATAAAGGACAGAAAAGGTTGTAACCTATCCAAACTAGTTGCATGGCGCGGTGGTAACACAAGCATGTTGCGACGAACGAGGTACCAGGTTCGAGTCACAACTTGCTCACTTTTTTGGTCTTCTAAAAACACAGAAGATAAAAAACCTCAGGTACCTCTACACGGGCCGGCCCATCACGGGGCGCTGCAGGCTCCAGTTTGCGAAATGCATGCAAACGGGCGCCTGCAGCGCTAAATAGGAAACACCCTTTTTTTCCTCCTTGCCCCCGCGCTAGGCAGCAGCAGCTAACGGACGAGACTTGCCTGCTCCCTTCCCATGCTCCACCCCTGAAAATCAGGGGGGGAGATGATTAGATTAGAAAAGAAAAAGGGAAAAGAACAGCCGTAGGATGAAGTGGGAGCACGGATGGGAGCATGGAGAGGGAGCAGGCAAGCCGGATCCGCAGCTAACAGGCCTTCGGCCCATTCCGGCGCAACCAGACAGACCACCCCACAGGCCTCTCCTTCTTCAGTTTATTTTTTCTCTTTCTCCTCTCTGGCACTGACGTTGGGTCCCGCCAGGTCATCTTCATCCTGGGGACGAACTCCTGGACACGCACGAGATATCCTCTGTTCCCTATCCAAATCCGCGCCCGAATGGGATCGATCCTTCGCTGTTTCGCACGGCTATGACCCTATATGTATTCAGCACCTTCCCGTCGTCTGATTTTTCTGCAAAATCCCTATCTCCCGTGCCGTAGAATGTTGTTCCGGTCTCGCCACAGTCCACTACTGCAGCCTGTAGAAGCTCCATCGCCAGTCGTGTGCGCCGCCACCCGAGGGTTTCTGCTGGTGCCCTTGATCATATTCCGTTCGCCTTGATCCCCTAACTCTCTCTGACCTATCACTTCGTGTAGGGGAGCACCGTAGCGACTGCACTGACCTCCGCCCGAAGATTCCTGCCGCCATTGCTGCTCCAGCCGGACGGCGCTAACGCTAGGGGTAGTCCCGGCCGTCCCCGAGGACGGTTGCTAGTTCACCGCCTCCCTCTGCACGATGCCCCATATCCTACAAGTCCCATTCACCGCCGCTGGCGACACCATGGCCGAAGTCCGAGCCGCCTGAGGTCTTCTTCTCTAACTCCGGCGACCACCCAACCTCTGTTTTCCGGTGAGTTCCTCGCGTCCGTTCGATCTAGGATGGACCAGGCAGATTAGATCTAAGCTATTTTTTTCTCAAATGGGTATACACTAATTAGCGGCCATTCGTTGCTCAAGCCGAGCAGCAAACACCCTCCAGCCTTTCCGCATGCGACACGTGGCAACACGCTACAGTAGCCGCAGTTCAGAATCATTTTTGTTCTACAAATTTTCACCTAATATTCAATTAGCTATATCTTTTAATCTATATACCCAATTTAGGTGATTCTTTTTCCTGTGTACTCGTAGTGACGAGGAGAATACTGTAGAACAAAGCTTTCACGTTTTTGAATGGTTTAAATTTGAATTTGCTCAAATTTAAAATTAACCTTTGAGAGGCCATATCTTTCAAACTGTTCATCCAAATTAGTCATTTCTTTTTGCGTTCTTATCCTATTAGCGTATATATAATATATACCTACTGATATGTTTTGTTATTTAAGTTTTATTTGAATTATTTGCTGTTGGCTTTATTGTGGTGTTATGTGAGTATGATTTATTTATCTATGCCTTCGTTACTTGTATAGATTGTTTGGAGTGCGAAGCGGATCAAAATTAATTGTTAGAGTACTTCAGCACCTTTCAAGGCAAGTTTCACTTTTGATTATGCTCATCCTATATTTCTGCTATGCATGTGTAGTTGTTGTGATATGTTATATGTTTGGTTAATCATTATGTTCCGTGTTGTCATGTTTTGGTATTGACTATGTTATGTGATGGTGTGAGTAGCTTGCAATGGTATACGTGGGTATGTGTCGAGTGACGCATGGAAGTGGTGAGTCTTTATAACTGTAGGCTTGGGACTTTTTATCAGGTGAATGCGTCAATGGCTGAACGCTCTATTGTCCCTAGATAATGTGCCATGGCTGAGCGCACTTGAGGTTTCGAAGCTAATGCATTGATGGATGAGCGCTCTATTGTTCGTAGAGAATGTGCCACGACTGAGCGCACTTGAGACTTCTTGAAGATCTTTCTCATATCATCCTATGATTCTGAGGGTTCAAGTGTGCGAGTAATTTGGATGTGGTCTAGTTTGTAGTGTGACAACTGTGCTTGTGTACACCTTGCCTATGTAGTGGAGGTTGGTGAAGTTAGTTTTATGCCAAATCAAACTTGAGTGTATCGTTTGTTATACCTTGCTTGTGGATGTAGGTTTTCTATATCATTATGTGTGATTTGCCATACATTCAATATATTGATCCTTGTGGCTGCAACTTATCATGTTGCAGGATTTTCAGATGATCAGTGAGATACAGTAGGGCCGCGAGTCTTCACTCAACATTTTCATCAGTGGGCATTGATGGGACTCATCGTTCATTATGCTACATTTTCGATGTCATTGTTGAATAAAGCTAGCTATGTGCTATGAGATTGTAATACTTTATAACTTCTGGATCATACGTTATAGTAAATGATGCACTTGTTATTCGATATTCATATGTACTGTGTGTGCTAGCGAGTCGATCCAGGGACTAGCACGGTAAGCACAGAGACATCGAATCTTATTAGGTTCGGGTCATTACATTACCAGGGTGGATTCTTCTTCTTTACTTTGAGTTACCGTATAGTAGGTCGATCATTCCAAGCCTAATTAATTTTGAGCGCATGCTACGCGTCGTGAACCCTCGCTCGATGTGGGGATTTTACGATTCCAAAGCATGGTGCCACATCAAATTTGTGCATTGGGTCTTCAAACACCACACACACCACTTCCATATACATACTTGGGCCACATGCACAGAGTGGGTTTGTCTTCATACAGTACTCCTTCGCGAGGTTAGCGGCGACAAGCTAGCCCATGTTGCGGGCCCGTGTGGACGTCCATCACTTTGACCAACAATGAGCGGGAGAGGTTGTATGACCAAGTTGGATTCTGCTTGGCCCATGTTACAGTACGTCTTGGTGAGATGCCCTCCCCCTTGACATGTGTGTGTGGGGAGGTGGGGGGCTACTTCGCACTACCTGCAACCTCCGTGGGGTCGAGGAAGTCCGGTTAATTTGCGAGGCACACGTTCCACATCAAAGTTGTGAATGGTAGTTAAATATCACACCACAGCCTTTTCATACATATAGTAGGGCCACCCGTAGGTGGTTCGTATGTGGTCTCACCCATCTCGCGCCACAAGCACACATTTGTGGGTTGGCACACGATCCACCTTTGTCGGGAAGCGAAAAGGGAAGTTTGATCATATATATGATGGACTCCTATAAGTTTTGTGTTATGATAGGGTGATATTTCAGACCTAGCTATTTTGGGGCATGCATTCATAGCTAGGATTCCCTTACCGCCGACATGAAGTGGGGTTTGTAGGGGGTGGCTGACTAGCAATACTATGCTTTTGTGCGACAGGTGCAACAACAAAGTTGTGCATTGGGTATTCGAACATCAAACCGCCCTTTTCATACATATATTTGGTCCACATGCAAGTGTCTTCATGTTCTGACCCTTTCCTGTGTTATTCTTTTTGCCAAATTTATAAATAGCACACGAGTTGGATGCAGAAACCATGTGCGATTGGGGACTCAACAGACATGGTTCGTCCAGACTACCCGTGTGCCACGCCCGTGCCCCTACAGTCACTCACATCAGCACAGTAGATTGGGCTCCACGAGGCTTGCCTCCCGCTCTCGAAAATATCTATCGCCTCGTAATCTCGAAAATATCTACTGCTTGAAAGGTCTTTATGTTTGATAGCACACGATTAGTATGTGTGGACTGTGTGCGATGTCTGTTACTCCCACTCTGCTTCAATCCCTTGATTCAAATTTTCAGTAGCCCCACCTTGGTACTCCTGCCTCTGCATCCCTCGCAATCTCAAAAATATCTGCCCACCCTTGATCCAAATTTTCAATAGCCGCGGCATTTTACTCCCGCCTCTGCATGCCTCGCAATCTCAAAAATATCTGCCCACCGTTGATCCAAATTTTCAGTAGCCCAACATTTTACTCCCGCCTAGTAAAATTTTCACTTGCCGTGGTATTCCCTCAAACACCACCTTGCCCCCCCTCCACACACACCACACACACACCCCAAAACCTCCGCTCACACAGACACACACCACCCCTCCCTTGCTCGAAACCATCGCCGCCGCCGCCTCCATCCTGAACCTCTGCCTGTGTGCCGGGGAGCTCGAGGAGCCAATGGCCCAAAGGAGGTTTATCGCGGCCTCGCCTGACGCCGGCGAGGTGGCCGTCGAGGTGTCCCCGTCGTCCTCCGCGGGCTCTTTATCGTTCTGCCCTCGCCGGTCGCCTGATCCACCCGCCGCCACGCCCTTCGCCGGTTCGAGGACTTCCCCATCCTCCCTCAGGCCCGGCCGCCGACGAGGTCCTACCTCGGGGTCCGGCAGCGGCGGCGGGGGACATGGGTTGCTGAAATTACGAATTGGGAGACCCACACCCGCCGGTGGCTCGGTAGTTTCCACACGGCCGTGCTCGCGGCCATGGAGTATGAACGCTGGCAGGTCCGCTACCACGGCGCGATGGCTAGGCTCAATTTCCCCTTCAACACATGTTCGATCGACCTCGTTCCGCTGGAGCCAGGGGTGGTGAGCTCGGCTATGGCGTGGGAGGACAGCCACGCGTGGGAGCGCCTCGAGGCCGAGGTTGCCGACGAGTCCTACATGCAAGAGCTCCGCCGGCAGCACCCGGAGCTCGTGAAGGCGGAGCAGATGATCTTTGCCGACGCAGAGGGCCGTGAGTCTACCGTGCTCTCCCCTGATGATGAGGTCGAAGGTGACGAGGACGGTGGCGCGGAGGGCGTCTAGGTGGGCGGCGAGTACGAGGAGATCGACGTCGACGAGTGGAGGAGTGTCTTCCCCAAGGACCCCGATGACGGCACCGGCCCAGACCTGGCTCGGGCACACCGTACCTGACGAAGAAGGATTGGCTGGACCTCCACTTCGACTGAAAGTAGGTTAGTTAAGTTAAAATTTATGTTTTATGTTTGGTTATGCAAAACAATCTATGTTTATGTTTGAATGCATGCTACTTTCGGTTGAACATGCTTTGAACTTGATTAAATTGATGTTTAAAACGTTAATTTTAGGGGATCGACTAGAAACAGCCAAATATTGTTGGAGTATATATATACTCCACTAAGGGTTTTAGTCTGTTAACTTTTAGGGGATCGGCTAGAGGTGGCCTTATGCTTTGTTTATTTCATTTCTTCACAATGTGATGCTCTATATGTGCAACTATTTGTCGTGCAGTTCAATTTCATCAACAACAGTTTCAACAATACCACTGTGAATTATGGTATTTGGTTGCTGTTAAGGATGTTGTAGTTAACACGCCTTTTCATTTTTTTTACAATAACTAGTGTACTTTAGACCTGCACAATACTAGTTTAAATGACCATATTTGCTTGTTTTTAAATGTTATGCCTGTTGCGGTTAACACATCTTTCCACTTCTTGTTTTGCTTAACTAGCATGCTTAAACCTCCACACTGAAGCTATCATTTGTAGATTATGTTGTCTACCATGGATATATTTGGTTGATGTTTAGCATGTTGTTCTTAACATGCCTTTATATGTACTCATACAAGACAATATTGAGAACAACTATTGTTTTCCCTCGAGGTTAGTTTCATCGCATTGCTTATATATACTCACTGTTCAGGATATCGGTAGCTAGTACCATATAGCCTGGGGGCTGATAAGGGATTAATCGTCGAATTGGACATTCCGTTTATCAGTAGATTAACTAGGGCCATATTTAATATATCTGAGGCTACATAGCAACATGCATTGTACTGAATGACTAAATATGCAATCCCAGGCTACATAGCAACAAGGAAGAGTGTTACCTTAATGTTCTGACGATGTCTAGATATACATGTAATAAGATCTTATATAATGGGATGCAGGGAGTGTTGTACTACATCATTTTACAGTTGTTGTTTAGCTTCTAATATTAACTTGGTGCTTTTAGGTACATATTTCATTGCCAGAGATCCACACTTCGACCCTTTCTACGTATGGGGCAATGAGATATTCATGAACCAGCATCAAGTAAGGAAACTGATAAAGATTGTTATTAAAATGGGTCAAAAGATGTCAATCGGACTATTTGTTTACACTTTATGCAAGACAATAGTGAACTGCAGAATAGTAATTAATAACTTTGTAGCCTTCTTTTTAGTGCCCGTAATGAGTTGTGTTAGATGACAAGTCTAAATCTTTTTTCCTTCGTAGTGGATCCTGAAGAAGTTTACTCAAGATTACCTCTTAAACTACATGATTTGCGGCCGACCATCACAAGGGGTTGGATTAGAGTCGTGCATGCCTTCTGCATCGAGGAGAGCATAATAGGGCCATTTCGCTTCACCTTGTTCATCAACCAGAATGCCTCTCGCCTCTTTCTTTACCATCTTTAATAGTACAAGTATACAAACCTGGTTCATCATTCTTTATTTGGTGCTTATATAATTCTCGAACATATGTACCTGTGAATCGGATAATGCATTGGTTGTTTGAACCTGATGGATATGAATAGAGCTATAGCCTATTTTCAAATTCAAATTAGGTACAATTTTAAATAGCAACAATTTAATTAGGGTGAAATTATGCTCTACAGGTCATTATGGCGCACACGGTCTATAAAGCACATCGTGTGTGATATACATCATAATCCAACACGGTTCATGGAGAGGAAACGCGTGTAACCATGCACACAGTTGTCGTTTGCAAAGCGTGTGTGATGTCAGACAATATCACAAACGGCGCAGGAAAACTAAATGTGTGTGATTGTCGACCTAGCGTACACGGTTTACAATCATGAACTATTTGTGATTGCCAGGCATCATAAACGTAGAGCTAGTTTGGTACGTGCTTGAAAAAAAATCCCATGCATGGAATGTGCTTGGACTGCGCCTGGTTTTAGGTAAAACCATAGAAGTCCAACTGCAATGGCAATTCTAGCACAAACGAGTTGCAAGGATGAAGCGTTTGGGATATTCGAGATATCAGAAATAGTTTTATAGGGACAACTGTATGCATCATGGCTGTCGTGGGAAACCACGACCATGTATGGACCAAGGGTCCCTTGCTGGTTTGGCAGGGGGGATGTCACGTTGCACAAAGAGCAGAAGAGCGTGGGGTAGCACGACAGATCAGGTGGGCAATTTTACCCAGGTTCGGGCCGCCGTGAGGCGTAAAAGCCTACTCCTACTTTGGTGGATTAATGGTGGAAGAATGGTGATGGAGCATAGTACACTTGCCCGGCAAGGTTGCCTCAGGACACCAGTGGCTACGCGCGTATGGGTGTGTGTGTGTGTCCAACCTTCTAACCCTTTCTACGGTTGCCATGGGCCTCCTTTTATAGGTTAAGGGGTCACCACAATGGCAAAGTAGTCATTATGCACTGATAAGATAGCAAACAATGCTATCATACCTAACCTGCAGGCTGACAGGGTGCACCAAATGCGCCGCTCAACGTCACATCATCGCTTGCCCATCAAGGCTTGCTGGGCTGCTTTGCCAGCTTCACACTTGCTTGCTCTACACGTTGCAGGACGGGTGTCGTTCGTAGGCATCTCTTGTGAAAAGAGGCTGCCATGTGGCGAATGGCTACCACTTAATCACTTTGCGGTTGACATCGCACTGATTGACGACGTGGGTTGTGGCGGAGTAGTTGGGTGAGGTGGTTTTGCCTCCGCGAGTCCCGGCAGGCTCTGCCGGGACGTCCTAGTTGTTTTCTTCCGAGGGTGACCCTGCCCTCGCCGAGCTCGCCTACCCGGCAAGGGATGCTTTTCTCATGGTGGTATCTTGCTTCCCTGGCTTGATCTTGGTCCTCTTGAGCTGCATGTTGGTCCTTTGAAGATCTTGATCCCTTGAACTCCGGCATAGTCTGGCGCCATAATCTCGTTCCTGCGCCTGTGCACAGTCCGGGCAACAGACCCAGTGATGTAGGGTGGAACCCTATATGACCGATCTTTCAGGAAAGGAGCAGATCCCAACTAAGAACACGAAGAACACGAGGGGAAATCGAGGGAAAACACAATAGGAACTCTCAAACCAACAAGACATAGTCACACATATTCTAGATCCTCGGAACACGAGAGGAGATACAAGATCCAAAGTCAACAATGAACAATACAAAGGGTAACCGCTTCTTCTCCGTGAGGAGGTCTTGATGGGGCCACCCAAGAGGCGGTCTTGAATCCGCTTGGAAGGATCTTCTCCGGTGGAGGTGCGATCTCCGTGGAGAAGGTAACCAAGTGGATGAGCAAAGCTCTCACACAAACATGAGCTAATCCTTTGCTAACCCTAACTAGGAGGAGGGAGAGGTCTATTTATAGTCTTAGTGCAAAGAGGGGTGAAGTGAAGGGGGTACATGGGCTTCGGCCTGAAACTGGACGCAGCCAGGGTCCGGACGTCCGAGAGGCGCCGGTCGTCCGGAGGCTCACGGGGGTCCGGACGTCCGTAGATCATCGGATGTCCACAAATTAGGTTCTGTCGCCACGTTGCCGGACGTCCGTAGGTGTCCGGTCGTCCGGTTGCCGGTCGTCCGGTCTTCCTCGAATTTCCATAGATTTGGTTCTGTTGGCGTAGCGTCGGTCGTTCGGAGGGATGCGGTCGTCCGGAGCCTGGGAGTTGTCGGACGTCCAGTCTGGGTCAGTCGTCCGGCCGCTGTAGCGTTGGCTGACATGGTTTCCTTGGGCTGTAGCGACCTCCAGGGGTCGGACGTGCGGGCTGGGCCGGTCGTCCGGAGCCTGTAGCTTCCGTGGCAGCTCTTCCTCTTGATCTTCGCGCTTGGTGTACTCGCCGTCTTGCCCATTGGATGTATATGTTCCATGGCTTCCCTCCAAGTACCTGATCACACATAGTGTTTCCGTTTGAGGTAGTAGCCATGTCTCATGTGTCGAAAGTGGTAGTTCGGAAAGGAGCGAATTCACCTTATCTTCAATAGCCTTGGCTCGGGCTCTTGTCATTGGTCCAAGTGGTGTCGTTGGAGGTGTAAATGCGTCCATGGGGATGATCGTGGGATGCTCCGCATCACCCAGGGTTTGTTGCATCGACAGAAGCCCCCGAGCCTGCCCCGAACATGCTGCCGAGCATCGTCGGGGTAGGCCCTAATAAGTGCACAGGCAGGGGCGTGGAAGAGGCTGGCTTCTTGAGGTCTTCTTTGCTTCTTCATTAATCTTGAGTCTGGGCCAACTTCTGGTTTCTCCGCACGTTGTGTGTGATGTTACGGAAAAACTTGGATCGTGGTCCATCGGATGCCCACTCCCCATGATCACGGGGTGGAAACTGCCATCCCACTTGCCCCTTGCTTTGCGTGCACCCGCCACGTGTACCCCATGCATTAGGAGGGGTAGGTGGTGGATGCGGACGGCGGCGGCAACCCACGTCGTGTCAAGAACGGGGACAACCATTCCGACGAGTCGTGTTTGCCGGTGACTCCGTGTCCCCCATCTGGTCCTCCGGCAGCATCACCATCCATGCCTGCCCTCTGATTTCTTCCTCCTTGCTGGGGAACGGCGTCATTCTGATCCTGGGGTGGCGCCGAATCCCAGTCGTGTATGCTCCTGGCCTCCTTGACCTCTTCCTAAAGGATATGGACAAGGGCAAAGGCATCATGGAGCACTTATCTTTTTTTAATCTTAAACTCGCCGGCACTTGCCAAATTTTAATTCAAATAATGTAATCTCTCGAGTCCATGTTTGTGTTCTGTAAGGTTTGTACTTGTACTATCAGCATATTAATGAAAAGGATGAACCTCTCCGGGAACTCGCGCATGTATATGTCCATGTAGAGGTGGGATCCCTCTTTAGTTTAAGTAAACGAGTCTTCCCCGGCAGGCTATCCTGCCGGTACCGTTTCCTTTGCCGGAGAACTGAGCCTACCGAGAAAAAAATAAGGGACCAACCCCCTGCCAACCTCTTTTTACCAAAGGCCACTATGACCATCTTGACGGAAGCAACATTCGAGTCAAGGATGGGAGCACCTAAGTTTCAAAAGAGTGGCGAGGTTTTCTTATGCACAAGCTCCAGTTTACAGAACACTTATGGACAAGAGGTAGAACTTATCTGCTTGGCTCGCTGGGGATTGCAGTGCTGGTCCATCTTCCCAACTCCTTGTAGAGGCCAAGTTCACGACAGGAACCTGCAGCTTCATGCAGATGGGAATGATGCAAGATGCAATCCTATCTATATGCATAGGAAAATGCTTATGAAATGCTTATGCAATGTTCGTGGAAATGCTCATGCATGCATGCAACTTGGTTGCCCCCCCAGCGCTTCGTTTATTTCTCTGTTCCTCAGGGTCACCACCTGGCTTTGTACAAGGGGTTACATGCAACTGAGGCAAGGCATGTACAAAAGGGTGGCTACCGGGCAGGGCCCGACAGCCTCGCCTTACAGTTAGAACTTGCGGAGATGCGCAATATTCCATGAGTTTTGCAATTGAATGCCATCTCCGGTCTCCAGACGGACCGCGCCAGGCTGGTGACTCGTACTACCCGGTAAGGGCCTTCCCACTTTGGTGTCAACTTGTTTGTACCCTTGGCAGACTGAACGCACCTAAGGACAAGGTCGTCTTCCTCAAAACACCGGGCATGAACCCTGCGGCTATGATAGCGACGCAGGGCCTGCTGATAGCGTGCAACACGCGTTGCAGCCCGGAGACGGTTCTCCACGAGTAGCACAGTCCATGGGGATAACTGCTTCTGCCCCATAGACTAGGGAGAAGGGAGTCTGCCCGGGTAGCTCGATTTGTCGTTCCGAGGGACCAAAGAAATACCGACAGCTCATCGATCCACCGCCTACCGTGCTTCTGCAGCGTATCAAAGGTTCTTGTCTTGAGTCCTCGCAGCACTTCAGCGTTCGCCCTCTCAGCTTGTCCATTGCTCCTGGGATGTGCAACAGAGGCAAATGAGATCTTGCTTCCGAGGATATGAACATATTGCATGAAGGCGCGGCTCGTGAACTGGGTGCCGTTGTCGGTAATGATCCTTACCGGAACTCCAAAATGACACACCAACTCTTTCAAGAACTTGATAGCTGACTGAGCGGCCACCTTTCTCACGGCAGTCACTTCCGGTCACTTTGTAAACTTGTCGATAGCAACGAACAAGCATTCAAAGCCCCCGATTGCTCGGGGGAAAGGGCCGAGGATATCGAGCCCCCAGACCAAAAATGGCCATGATAAAGGGATTGTCTGAAGAGCTTGGGCGGGCGGGCGGATATTCTTGGAATGGAACTGGCAGGCTTCACATCTGGTGACTAGCTCAACCGCATCTTGGAGGGTTGTGGGCCAATAGAATCCTTGCCGGAATGCTTACCCAACCAATGACCTCGATCCAATGTGGGAGCCGCACATGCCTTTGTCTATCTCAGCCAGCAGTTCCTTTCCTTCTTCCTGGCAAATGCACTTCAATTTCACACCATTGGTCCTCCTTCTGTACAGAGTGTCACTGACAAACTGATACATACTGGTCCTCCGGGCTACTCTTTCAGCTTCATCTTGGTCACCAGGAAGTTCTTCAGTTTGGAGGAAGTGGACTATGTGCCTTGCCCAAGTTGGAGCCTGGGGCTCGGCAGCGAGGACTAGAGGCACCTCCTCAACTGCTGGGGCACATTCCTCGTTCGTGGGGGCCATGGGCCCGGCTAGAGGGTGCGGTCCGACAGGCGGTGAGGAGTTGTTTCCGGCAGGGTCTCTGCCAGGAGCGGAAGGCTCTACCAGGAGAGGCATACCGGAGTCCATCTTTCTCCTTTTCCGGGCCATTGTTGCTGGGGATACGGAGGGCTGAGTAAGATGGAGAACAAAAGTCCCTAGGTCCACAGGAAGCTTCTGCGCGACACACTTTGACAGATGATCAGCTATGCTATTTTCCGCACGGGGTACGTGCTCTGTTTGCAATCTGTAAAAGTGCTCCTCCAATCTTCTCACTTCCTCAATGTATGCCTCCATCAATGGGCTTTGGTAACCCTTATTGACTAGTCTCACCACAAGCTATGAGTCTCCTCGAATGATCAGCTTTTTAATTCCCAATTCTGCGGCAATCCTGAACCCGGTAAGGAGCCCTTCATACTCTGATGTATTGTTGGTCACCTCTTCTTGGTAAAAATGCATCTGGAAACGTACTTCAAGTGCTCCCCGGCAGGGGCGACGAGAAGCACGCCAGCCCCAACACCTTGTATGGAAAAGGCACCATTGAAATACATAATCCATTCTTGGGGCGCTTCCTTGCCGGGGATGCCTGTTTCTGGCAGGGGTTGGCGTCCATTCTGCAATAAACTCTGCCAATGCCCTGCTCTGGATTGTTGATGTGCTCTCAAACTTCAGGCCAAAACTGGATAACTCCAAAGCCCACTCCACTATTCTGCTGGTAGCCTCAGGGTTTTGGGGTATCCTTTGCAACAGGAAGCGAGTGACAACCGTGATCTCATGGGCTTGGAAGTAGTGGCGCAGTTTTGTTGAGGCCATGATCAGACCAAAGATCAACTTTTGCACGCCAGAGTACCTCGATCTAGCCCCTTGTAGTAAGGACCTGGCGAAGTACACTGGGCGCTGCACCACTTTCTTCCTTGCCGTGTCCTTGGGGTTGCTCTCGCTGCCGTGTTCATTTCTGTCCTAATCCTTCTCTGGCTCTGCAGGTCCTTGCTCACTCTCTGCTTCGTCCACTTCCCGCTGCACCACCAAGGTTGCACTAACCACTTGGTTGGTTGCCACCAGGTATAGCAGCAATGACTCTTGTGGTTTGGGAGAAACCAAAGTGGGCACAGAGAACAAGTAGGTCCTCAACTCTTACAAAGCTGCATCTACTTCTGGGATCCACTTCATGGGTCATGCCTTCTTCAGGATTTTGAAGAACCGCAGGGCGCGCTCGGCAGACTTGGAAATGAATCTGCTTAGTGCGGCAACACACCCTGTGAGACGCCTCACATCCTTGGCTTTCCTTGGCGCTTGGATCTACTCAATAGATTTAATCTTATGGGTTGGCCCCGATCCCCCGATGGGATACAAAGAACCCAAGTAGCTTGCCGGAGGGAACGCCAAACACACACTTCTCCCGGGTTGAGCTTCAAGTTGATCTTGCGCAGGTTAGCAAATGTCTCCTATAAATCCTGGATAAGGGTTGCTATGTCCTTCGTCTTTACCACAATATCATCCATATAAGCTTCAATGTTTCTATGCAGCTGTGGCTTGAAACCAACCTAGACTGTCCTTGCAAAAGTAGACCCGGCACTCTTTAGTCCGAATGGCATGCGGATAAAATAGTACATACCACATGGGGTTATGAACGATGTCTTGTCTTAGTCTTCTTTGGACATGAAGATTTGGTGATACCTAGAATATGCATCCAGAAAGGAAAGCAAATCGCAGCCTGAAGTGGAATCCACAATCTGATCGATGCGCGGCAAGGGAAATGGGTCCTTCTAGCAAGCCTTGTTAAGATCTGTGAAATCTATGCAAAGCCTCCATTTCCTGTTAGCCTTCTGAACAACCACTGGATTTGCTAACCAAGTTGGATGTAGCACTCCTCTGACCAAACCAGCTGCTGCAAGCTTCTTGATCTCCTCTGCAATAAACTGCTGACTCTCCAAGGCTTGCTTCCGGACTTTCTGCTTTACAGGTCGGGCATGTGGGCAGACAGCAAGGTGGTGCTCGATTACCTCTCTGGGAACACTGGGGATATCAGATGGTTGCGAGGAAAACACTCCGATATTCGCCCACAGGAAGGCAATGAGCGCGCTTTGCTATTTTTCATCGAGGGTGGCGCTGATAGTGAAAGTACCATCAACGCAGCCAGGTCTGCGGGGACCTTCTTCACTTGGGGTGCAGTGACCTTGGATCTTTTGCTATTGGAACTCTCCTGCAAGTCATCAACAAACGCAGCATACTCCGTAGAGGTATGCTTCCCAGATTCCCTGCTAGCGTCCTTGCTATCCTTCTTCTTTCCTCTGTCCTCCTTGGCAGGAACTGCTGCTGCCGCTTCCTCTGCCGCGACTGCGTCCCGGTACATCTTGTCCACGCAAATGATTGTGTCCTTCTCATCTGATGGGATGGAAATGACTCCTATCAGCCCAGGCATCTTCAAGGTGTTGTAGGCATAGTGGGATGCCGCCATGAATTTAGCCAGGGCTGGGCGTCCAAGGATCCCATTGTACGGCAAAGGGAGGTCGACCACATCAAACACACTCTTCTCTGTCCGATAGTTCAGCTCTTTCCAAACGTCACCGGCAGCGTGATCTTTCCCTTAGGATGACTCCTGCCGGGATTAACTCCTTGAAGCGTGCCGGTGACCTTCAACTCTTCCTCCGCAATCTGAAGTTTGCTGATGACTACCGGGGAAATCAGATTCAACCCGGCCCCGTCGTCCTCCAACATTTTTGTGACCTTGCGAATTGTTGGAGAGACCAACAATGGCAAACATCCTACTGCAGTGGTATGGTCAGGATGATCCTCTTCGTCAAAGATGATGGGCATGTGTGACCATTTGAGTGGTTTCCGGGCCCCTGGTACTGGTTCCATGACATTGACCTCACGTGCCCACCGTTTGAGTTGGCGGTGAGAGGTGTGCAGAGATGCACCCCCGTCAATACACAGGCCGTCAATAGCCTTCTGAAACTCCTACTCACTGGTTTCCTCTTCATCCCCTCCATCACTCTCATCATCATAGGCTTCCTTCTCTCAACCTCTGGTGGGTTTTCCTTGGTTCCGGAAGGGTTTGCCGGGGCGATTTACTTCACCGCCTCGGCCCTTACCGCCATCGGCATTCTGACCCTTTTCCTTGTCACGATTCTCATATTCTGCTCTCTGCCTCTTAACGAGCTGCTCAACCTAATAACACTCTTGAAGGTCGTGGCCCTTGGTACAATGATTCCTGCAGTACAGCTCATCGCCTTTCCCAGCCTTCTCGGCAGTCGCAACCTCTCGGCAGTCAGCTCACATGGTAGCTTCCTTGCTAGGGGCTTCGGCCTTAGCCTTCCTGCCGATACTAAGTGTACCCGATCCTTCAACAGACATCACTGCCTCATCCTTGCGCTTCTTAATGCATTTCTTGCTCTTCTTCTGACTGGTGGATTCATCATGATCCTCTAAATCAACGTTGGTGCAATCCTCCTCTCCGGGTAACTTCCTTCCCTCCTCCATCCGGGCACACTTATCCTCCAAGGTGTAAAGCTCCTTCACAGTCTTGGGCAACCGCACGTTCATCTTGGACTAGATCCTGCGGTTGCGCACATTGGATTGGAAGGCAGCTATCAGCGCTGCTGGATGGATATTTGGGATGTTCCTATGGACATTGCTGAATCTCTGCAAATACTCCCGGAGGGTCTCTCCTTTCTGTTGGAGAAGCTGCAAGTCGCTAGGCCTGCCTGGCTCTTGATGGCCGCCGGTGAAAGCGCCAATGAACTGATGGCACAGGTAAGCCCACGACGAAATGGAGTTCTTCGGCAGGTGCATTAGCCAAGACCTCACATTGAACTTGAGAGCCAAAGGGAAGTAGTTGGCAAACATCTTCTCATCTCTTCCCCCGGCAGCCTGAACAGCGATGGTGTAGATGCTCAGAAACTCTGCCGGGTCAACCTCCAATCGTACATCTTGGGTACCTCTGGCTTGAACATGCGAACGGACGGCCAACAGACTTGCCGCAGCTCACGAGTAAAGGCGGGGCACCCAACCTCGAAAGGTAGGCACCCGCCAACACCGAGCGCAGGCTAGTCGACATCGGGCCATCGCACCCATCGGTCCGGCGGTGGTCGCCGTGGCGTCGCTCAATGACGACGCGCACGTTTCCCCTTCGCTTGTCCTCCGGGGCTCGCTGTCGGCCTGTTCGCGCTCGAGGGTCGGAAGAGGCCATCGAGATGTCATCAGGTTCTTGATTCAGCTGCACTCGCGCTGGCTATCGTGGCGGGGCCTGCACCGTTGGGGTGGCCACTTCCGTACGGCCAGCAGGGCGAGCCGTCCTCGTCGCCTGGGGAGGCTGTGCTGGGCCAGCCCGCTGAGAGCCCCCAGCCTCGGCGAAACCGAGCAGACTCTGGATGGTGGCACGCCATTCGTCCATCTGCTCATCTGCTCGTGGAAACCTTAGCAGCAACTGAGCCCGCGCCATGGCCTTTGTAGCAGTACTTGGCATGGGTGATGACGATGTAGAGCGCACCGTCGCTCGGCTCCTGATGGTGCCAGCAGCGACAGTACCACGTCCCCGCTGTTGCGGGGCGGCCAACTAGATGGCATGGTGGCGCGGCAAAGGCGCTTGAGGGACAGTGGCTCTGTCGGGCGCAGCGACTTGGTTGACCCGTCCCGAGGGAGGTACATGCATTGCGGTCGCTCTGGCGCCGGGGGCGGCCGGAGGGCGGCGATTCGCCCTGGACCGAGCGCCATTGCTGCGGCTGTGCTTGTCGGTGAGAGGAAGGGGTGTGGATGGAGTAACCCCTTCACCCATACCTTGTGGAGCGTGGCCATCGGGGTGTTGCTGATGCTGCTCTCCTACGGTGTCTCCTGCTCCTGCTTCAGCCGAGGGGGGAAGTGGTGACGGTGTCACCTGCTCCGACCACATCCCCAGCAGCGTCCATGTCCTTGTGCGCCTCCGCATCCCCCGTAGCATTGGTGGCTGCGGACGGCGGAGCCATCGAGGTGGACGGGTGAGATGAAGTACCGGATTTCTTCTTGGGCGCCATGGTCGACGGCGCCGTCGAAGATGAAGATGGCGATTAAGATGACGCGTTACACATGCTTTCAGGTTCGCACAAGTGACCCCCCTACCTGGCGCGCCAAAGATGTCATGGGAAACCATGGCCACCTATGGGACCAAGGGTCCCTTGCTGGTTCGGCAGGGGGGATGTCACGTTGCACGAAGAGCAGAAGAGCGTGGGGCAGTGCGGCAAAGATCACACGGGCAATTTACCCAAGTTCGGGCCGCCGCAAGGCATAAAACCCTACTCCTGTGTTGGTGGATTGATGGTGGAAGAATGGTGATGGAGCTTAGTACACTTGCCCGGCAGGGTTGCCTCAGGACACATGTGGCCACGCGCGTATGGGTGTGTGTGTGTGTGTCTGTGTCCAACCTTCTAACCCTTTCTACGGTTGCCATGGGCCTCCTTTTATAGGTTAAGGGGTCACCATAATGGCAAAGTAGTCATTATGCACTGATAAGATAGCAAACAATGCTATCATACCTAACCCTGCAGGCTGATGGGGTGCATTAAATGCGCCGCTCAACATCACATCGTCGCTTGCCCAGCAAGCCTTGTCGGGTTGCTTTGCCAGCTTCACACCTACTAGCTCGACACGTTGCAGGACGGGTGTCGTTCGTAGGCATCTCTTGTGAAAAGAGGCTTCCATGTGGCAAATGGCTACCACTTAATCACTTTGCGTCTTGACACCGCACTGATTGACGATGTGGGTTGTGGTGGAGTAGTTGGGTGAGGTGGTTTTGCCTCCGCGAGTCCCGACAGGCTCTGCTGGGATGTCCTGGTTGTTTTTTTCCAGGGGTGACCCTTCCCTCGCCGAGCTCGCCTGCCCGGCAAGGGAGGCTTTTCTCCTGGTGGTATCTTGCTCCCCTGTCTTGATCTTGGTCCTCTTGAGCTACATGTTGGTCCTTCGAAGATCTTGGTCCCTTGAACTCTAGCATAGTCTGGCGCCATAATCTCGTTCCTACGCCTATGCACAGTCCGGGCAACAGACCCAGGGTTTCTTGTACCAACAATGGCTCCCTATCCCCGACGGTTTCTGGGTCGTGTGGGAAGGACCCCCGTATCGCACACACTCACTTGGCGACGGTTCAAAACACCGTCGCGGAAAGGGGTTAAAAGCCCTTTGTATAACACCTCATTGTACCAGTGCGTCGGTGATGATTTCATCAATCGCTGACAATTGTATACCAGCAACCATTTGCCGACAACACACACGGCTTATTAGCAGCAATCGTCTGTGTTATTATCGGTCTTCACACATATTTCTTATTACGGACCTGTTTGACGTGTTTCACACACATCTTGTTAAGTTGAACCGTTTCTGTTGTCATGGCTCATCGCAAACAGTTCATTTGAGTGAACTGTATGTTGTCTATCGCACACACCTTGATTTGGCTCACCATTTTTGTTGCGTTCTCTAGTCACAAACAGTTCATCCAAGTGAACTGTATTCTGTATATCGCACACACCTTGATATGGCTGACCATTTCTGTTGTTTTGGCTCATCGCAAATAGTTTGTATGGATCAATTGTATGCCACATATCACACACGCAACTCTAAATTGAATCATGTTTGATGACTCCACCATCGCAAACATATTGTATCATTGTTGATAGTTTTCTTACACCATCGTATGCGATTTATGCATCACACATAGTTTGATCGAAGGGTCTCTGATTGTAGGGTCGTGTTAGCAGCATACTGAAGTAATGTATGGCTCTCCTATAGATCAACTGCAACATAGGTTGTGGGGACATCTTCGTCCTTGGCTAGCTTTTCGCGCTCGACAACATGGTTCTACACACCAACTCGACCGGACGTCTCGACCGTGTTGAAAGCTTCATCCTGAAAAAAATCATCATGCTAGGGAGTCTGGAATACACCGCTGACTCCCGTAGTGATCTCGCCCCCTCCGGTTGGATGCCAGATTGACTTGAGAACTCTTTAGGTATCGCGGCCTTGACCCCGAAGCCGACGTATGATCCAGTCTTCGAGCCAGATCTCACACCGAAGCCAACTTCGAGTATGGACTTGATTACCGTCGCATCGAAACCAACCTTAAGCACGGATCTGATCACAAGCTCATCAGATCTTGACCTCGAGTAAAGTCCGACTCCGGATCCGAAGTTAAAATTGGATTCGATCTCTTTGCCCGTAGATCAGGAGTCAACCCTGGCCAGCAAGACTCTGAAGTTTCTTCAAGTAACCTATGGAGCATATTTCATATCAATCCGGCTTGTAGTCTGACCATGGACACTGAGGATCTCTCGCAACTAAACGAGATGCTAGATCAAATCTAGAATCTGGCGATCTCATCCTCAGTCTATGATCAAATCGGATGTAAAGCCGATGATAGGGAAATTTACATCCGTCCCACCACCCATCTCTACGGACAAAGACTTAACCAGCATACTGAACTATGCCTCTGATGAGGTAACTGACATGGATGAACATGTCAATGGCGCATCAGGAGCGGTGTCGCCTACGGCCATATCCCATACTGGCAATTGGGCTGCAACGTCTACCTATGACGTCTACATGGGCGACACACCCTAGGATCCCCCAAACCCCGACACCCTCGTAGGCGAACAAAAGGTACCGGCGGGGGCAAGAGCCAGACCAACAACACAGGAGCCATAGATGAAGGATCCAATCTACATAACGCCAATGACCAGGGCAATGGTAATGATCACCACGCTGGCTCAGGTTAAAGGTCCTACAGGGATGTTGAATAATGAGAATCCCGAAGATCTCGTGGACGGGGAGGATAGTAACTACCTCCCTGAGTCCGAGGAGGATGTCAGCCTCGGACCTAAGCACTTTATAGTCCCTGAGGACCCATACGAGCAGGGAAGATTTCAGCGGCGCCTCATTGCAACCGCCCGCAGAATGAAGAAAAACCAGCAGTGGCTTCTCAAAACACACAAAATGACAAGTGGGTAGAGATCTTTGCAGTCGAGTAAGACCTTGAGTTTCAATGCAAAGGACAAGCTAAATCCTACCCACATTGGCGTCTACTTCCAGAATTCGAGGACAAAGTCGCAGAAAAAGTGCCATTCCAGCACGGCCGAGCTGATCAACCTGATCATCATCCTCGAGGATGGGACATGCCAACGCGGGAAAATAGAAACCCCCTCACAATACCTCGTCGTGAGGCAAGGACCTGGTCCAGTACCTTGAGTCATACGATTTGTGACGGCATCTAAACACAAATTTGGTCCCGACATGATCCATTTATGGATCAAGAGGACATGCGCGTGCTGGACAAGTCGGCTACGAGGCCTGGCTAGACAGGCATGGTAGGGCTCGAGAGAAAGCGTCTAACCGGATTCCAATTGGTATCCAGCTTGAAGCGGCTCATTTTCGAGGGCCTACACAGCCAATATGCTTTACAGATGAGGTCATGGAACATCAGCTCCCCGAAGGGTTTAAACCCATAAAGGTCGAAGCATACGATGGAACTACCGACCCGGCTGTGTGGTTCCTTCTCGACATTCATATAGCATGGGGAGATGATCTCCATGCCATCAAGTACCTTCTGCTGAAGCTCAAGGATCGGCAAGGCACTGGCTCAATAGCCTCCCCAAAAACTCTATCGGGAGCTGGGAGCAGCTCGACGACGCCTTTAGGACAAACTTCCAGGGCACATATGTTTGAACTCCGGACACTGATGACCTTAGCCACATTATTCAGCAGTCTGGCAAATCTCCTAGGAAGTTCCGGAGTTGGTTCTTGACTAAAAGAACTAGATAGTCGACTGTCCTGGCGCAGAAGTGATCACTGCTTTCCGGCATAGTATCCGGGATGAGTGGCTGGCACGATAGCTTGGATAAGCTAAGCTGAGAACCAATGCGGCCTTTACCTCCTTGATGACCCGCTTTTGTGCGGGCATGGACATCTTGTTGGCTCGTAGCACTAATAGAAGCGAGGCCGGCACCTCGGGGTGCGCGATGGCAACAGCGGGCCTAGGCACAACAAAACCAAGCGCCGGCATAAAAACAGTGGTAGTGACACCGATGACATGGCGGTCAACGTTGGGTTCAGCAATCAAAGGATTGTCCAGAAAAAGAAGCCCTTTAAAGGGAATAGGTATGGTCCTACTGCGCTTGATAAATTCTTGACAAGCCTTGCCAAATTCAAGGCACTTGGGATAAGCCTACAAATCATACAAACCAACACTGGCAAATCTCCTAGGAAGTTCCGGAGTTGGTTCTTGACTAAAAGAACTAGATAGTCGACTGTCCTGGCGCAGAAGTGATCACCGCTTTCCGGCATAGTATCCGGGATGAGTGGCTGGCACGATAGCTTGGATAAGCTAAGCTGAGAACCAATGCGGCCTTTACCTCCTTGATGACCCGCTTTTGTGTGGGCATGGACATCTTGTTGGCTCGTAGCACTAATAGAAGCGAGGCCGGCACCTCGGGGTGCGCGATGGCAACAGCGGGCCTAGGCACAACAAAACCAAGCGCCGGCATAAAAACAGTGGTAGTGACACCGATGACATGGCGGTCAACGTTGGGTTCAGCAATCAAAGGATTGTCCAGAAAAAGAAGCCCTTTAAAGGGAATAGGTATGGTCCTACTGCGCTTGATAAATTCTTGACAAGCCTTGCCAAATTCAAGGCACTTGGGATAAGCCTACAAATCATACAAACCAACACTGCTGGGTTATCAAGCAGGCCGGAAAGATTGCAGTCTAAAGCCAAGGTAAGAGCCAGTCTCGTAGCGAGGACGAGGATGAACCTCGGAGGCCCAATAATGGATGCCAAAAGCAATTTCCTCCCGAGGTAAAGGAGGTGATCATGATCTATGCCACTCACCTCCCTAAGAAGGAGAGGAAATGTGCACTTCAGGATGTCGATGCCCTAGAGCCTGTAGCTCCGAAGTACAACCCGTGGTCGGCCTACCCGATCACCTTTAATAAGAACGATCGTCCGACCAGTATCCTTCATGGAGGGCAGGCATCCCTGGTCCTCGATCCCATTGTAGATGAGTTTCACTTAACATGAGTTCTTATGGATGGTGGCAGTAGCCTAAACCTGATTTACGCTGACACAATCAGCAAGATGGGCATTAACCCGCCAAGGATCAAGCGCAGCAACACCACTTTCAAGGGTGTAATACCAGGTGTGGAGGCGCAGTGCTCCAGGACCATCACTCTAGAAGTAGTCTTCGACTCTACCCAAGAACTTTCAAAGGAAGACATGATATTTGATATCGTCCCTTTTCGGAGTGGTTATCATGCACTGATCGGACGAACCGTGTTCGCCTGATTCAATGCAGTCCCGCATTATGCATATCTAAAGCTCAAAATGCCTGGACCAAAGGGTGTTATTACAGTCAATGGTAACACTGAACGCTCCCTTCGCACGAGCAAACGCAGCTCTCCCAACCGAGGCCCAAGCAGCCAAGGAGGCATCTAAGACCCTCGCCGACTTAAAGGAACAAGGTTCATCAAAACGTAACCGACGAGTTCCCCTAGCCTCTCGGCGGCCAGATCGTACCCACAAATAGGGGTACGTGCTCTACGACTCCCCCTGCTTAGTTGAAAACTATGTACCTCGAGTACACAACTTTGCACTTAAAATTCCATGGGGGTCATGGAGCATAACAAGGGCACACTGCTCGTCTCAACGAAGTAGCGTCCTAGCGGTATCCTGGTCATATCTAAAGGGCGACCAGGAATAGCCCTATAAATAGCATTAAGTTGTCATTCACGCTGCTACTTAATAAAACCTCTTCAAAGGATCCTCCGATCGAGTGCATCAAGCATAGGGAGGGCGGTGTAGCATGCGATATTGTTAAAACCTTGGAATGGACAAGGTAAAGCTGATAGGCAACACGGAGGCACGGACATGCGGCAAGGCCAAACCAGGACGCTTAAACCCCAACTTCAGATGCCTTGTATAAAACCTCCTCCTTATTATATCTTTTCTCTATCTTTTAAAGTTTCTTTGATAAGCTCGGCATGTATGGTTCGACCTAAATGAAAGAAAAAGACCCTTTACGATCGTCGCACATATATTTGTGCCATTTTTCTTTTATTCTTGCCTTTGAGCCAAAGATAACCATTTCCATACAGTATCTTTTCAAATGCATCGGTTCTTGACCGGGGTCTCGGATTTAAAACCTTGCCTACTTAATCATTATGATACTCACATAAAAGTATTCGGCATCTCAGACATCGCATTGTATACATCGGTTTTGAATCATGTCTTTGGTCAATAGTTGGGTTGCCCGGATCTTGTGCTTAACCCTTACGTTTCTGTATTGTTTGGCTAAGGGTGTAATGGAAGAACCACTGCGATTGCGCTACCAGCTAGAATGGTCAAGCCTCAATGGAGAAAGCCGAAAACTGACTGTCATGATAAGCGTAAACTAGTTGGTGATCCGATGACCGTGTCAAACTAAAGATCGATAGAGGTTGCATGTGTTAAATGACAGGCTCTGGTAAAATGAGCCGAAGTGTTTAATGGCTTGATGATGCAGAGCATCCCCAGGTCATCCCCATGGACCTACCTTCACCTCCCCAAGTGCCAGGTGGGCTGATGACACAGGCTCGTGCAAGGGCTATCGAGAACGAGGTTAACTCTCTCCTTGTTGAACTCCCCTTTGACCAACTAGAGACATGGCTACTACCTCAAACAGAGACACTTTGTATGCTTAGGTACCAAGGAGAAGTTATGGTGCAAGACTGACACCAAGAGCATGGAGAAGATTCTGCCCAGTCCAGAAATCCCGGTACAACCACCCAACTACCGGTCCACCGGTACAACCGCTCGACTACTGCCCAACTACTAGTCCAGCTTCTGTGATCGAGCGGCATAAGACCGGTACCACCCCGGTTGTTCGGGCAGCTGCAGTAAGACCGGTACAACCGATCCATCCACCGGTACAACCGCTAATTACTTCCGCGAACACCTCTAGCAACCAGTACATGAGCTCCCAGCGGTACAACCACTCCAATGACCGGTCCAACCGGCCTGCCTGCACGCAGTGAAAGGGGTTTTGACCCATGTATCCCCAACTTATGCCTTGGACTATAAGTACTCGTCTCTTAGCTCTGAATTAGGGTTAGCAAAGGATTAGCTCATATTAGAGATAGAGATTTGCTCATCCACTTGTACCCCTACTCCATTGGAGACCAAGGCCTCCTCGGAGAAGATTCCCGAGTGGATTCAAGACCCGTTGTGGGAAGATCCTTTGTGGATTCAAGACCTCCTTCCTTCAAGGATTCAGAAGACCTAGTTCCTTTGTATCCTCCCTTATTGTGCTTGGATCTTTGTGACCTCTCTATGTATGTCTAGCGTATGTGTGATCGGATCTAGTTGATTTGTGTGTTTCCCTCTTGTGTGTTCTTCGTGCCCTTTGGGAATTCCCCTCCAAATCATGAAAGATTGTCCCCTAGGGTTCCACCCTACATCATCTTGGTATCATGAGCCACGTTGATCACAAATTTTTAGTCCCTACCCCCCCACACACTTTCTAGCCAAATTTTGTGTGTTTTTTGTCCAATTTCAAAAATCCGCACAAAAAGAGCCGTACCAAAAAATTGTGATTTTTTGGTTTGATGAGATTTTGTTGATTTTTTATCCATGGATTCGTTGTGTTTTGAGTAGATCTAGTCTTCCCCACCATGAATCCCCCCCAATTTTCCCCCCATCAATTTTTGAGTTGGAAATCGTGTTTTTTTGCTCCGATCTAAAATCTAGAAATTTTTCCAGTGATTACTGGTTGTACCAATCTCAACATCGGTACTACCGCTCGACCGGTACAACCACCCTACCACCGCTCAACAACCACCAGACGACTTCTGCAACTTTGAAACTTCTACAAGTAGGGCAGCTTCACCCTAGGTGTAGCGGCATCTTCGCCAATGTACTGGAGATCGTGCACCACATCATCAACCCTTCACGGCCTACGAACTCGTCATCGACAATGACATGTTCATCTTCATACCAACCATAAGCAAGGACGGTAACCTTGACAACATCATCTTATATTGTACCTTGCCATTGCATTGTTAACCCTGAGCCCATTTTGCGTGACTTTCCTATCAAGACTAGCCATTTGAGTATTGTCGGGCAATGTTACTTGTGCACTTTAGTGATCATCGTTTACATTGCATACACACCTCATATTGGTATACATTGTATCATCTCTTGTGTCACTAGGTTGTTCCCGCATATACATAATTGCTATCTTGGTTCGAGCATTTTGCATAAGTGGCCAAAGAAAGAGCTCAAAACAGAACGAGCCAAAAAGCTTTTAAGAAAAAGAAAAAGATAGGCAAAGAGCTTGTGAGCAAGAGCCATAGCATCATACCACATTGCACATGAAATTTCCATACTCGATCATCTTGGATCATATCACTGGAACATCATACATATATAGCATAATTGGGATAGAAGTCGTTGCATTTTTGCTTTGTAGGTTGTGTACAAGTCTCTTATCCTCCTATTGAGCAATCATACTAGCATCTCTCTAGCGTTGTGCAACAAGAGCATTTTCGTGGATTTCACATTTTCAGCTCATTCCTTGGTTGCACAACCCCATTTATCTATCTATGCGTGTGTTTTCATGCGCCCCTTTTTGCTATTGGTCTACTTGTTTCACTTGTGGATTTGCGAATCTATTTCAACATTATTTAATCTTACTAACATTCACATAAATTTTGTACCACCAAGCTACTCCAAAAGCTTTCTTTGTGTAGGCGTGAGAATCAAAAAGATACAATACCAATTGTGATATTTCTGTGTTACACTATTGAGTGATCATTGATCCATCTTCGACATCGAATAAGGTACATTTGGTCTAGTTCTTTCCTTTCTTGCACTCACACATTTTCTTGAGATGATGGATAGGCTAACCACTTCTTCCAATCCACTCTTCATCAAGCAAGAAGAGGACCCGAACAACTATGTTATCAAGAACCACCTCTTCGACGCGCAACGAGCTTTGCATCAAGAAAATGAAGCATTGAACAATTGCATTGACCTACTCGCCACCGACTTGCGAAAACACAAGCTACATACAAGAGACTACCTCGACCGCAAGATTTCCACACAAATGGAGGAGATCAACGAAAGGTTGTCTACTCAAAAGGTGGAGAACGATGCAAGAATGAAGGAGATCCGTGCCTTGTTGGTCAACAGTTCTTCTATGACATCGTCATCATCAAGACGTCACCACTCAAGTCGACACTCTACGGATTCTTCCTTGGATGCAAGTATACTCCGAGCTCATTCGCAGTGTCGCCAAGGCCATGAATATCAGCAAGCTCCACAAAACCCATTTCATGGCAATGGTTTACAAGACTGCCTCCGAGAACGTGAACGACTATGTCACCAAGCTAATGATTATCCAGTCTAAGAGCAAGCTCCAATACGACAAGATCAACAAGAACATCAAGATTGCGATGCCCCTCGACAAGAGCAATAATGTCATGAGGAACAAGCTCGTGAAGCCCAACGTGCTCTAGTGAATCAACACGAGCCATCAATGCGCGTAACCACCAAGTACGCCTACAAGAAGAGGCCGTCCGATGAGAACGACAAGAAGAAGCCGCATGCCTTGAGGAGCGCCAAGAAATGAGGAACCGTGCAAGAATTCCATGCCCTCAACCTCAACTTAATCAAGCGGAGCACGAGGAGCAAGCGGCTCAAGACCCTCCACCATGGCAAGAGAATCACCCCCTTCAAAAACAACACAATGAAGATCAACACTATGGTAGGCTCAAGTTCACCATGCCTAAGTTCTCCGGAAGCAATGATCCCGAAGATTACCTTTCATGGGCATTGAAAGTTGACAAGATAATCCGTTTGCACAAATATGAAGAAGAAAAGAAGATCGCCATAGCATCCCTTGAGTTCCAAGACTATGTCCTCATTTGGTGGGAGCAAGTCATTGAGAAAAGAGAAGCAAAGGGTGAACCACCCATCACAACATGGATCCAAATGAAGGATGTCACGTGAGCGCGCTTTGTACCCACCGCGACCTCTTCAAGAAATTGTAACTCCTCAAGCAAGGCACCAAGTTCATTGAAGAGTACAAGAAAATGGAGATCGCCATGATCCGTGCCAATGCCATGGAAGATGAGGAGCAAACTATGGAAAGTTTATTAAATGGACTCAACCATCCTATCAAGAAGATTGCGGATTTCCAACCGTTCGAACCTCCTCGAGCTAGTACACCAGGCTACCAAGGCGGAGCGACAAGTGCAAGATGATTACAAATACGCCAAGTACTCTGTTAAGACCTACGGGTCATACAATCAAGCTTCAACGACTATGACGCCTTCTACCTCAACGAAACCTACACCAAGCAACGGCGACAAGTCAAGTTACAAGAAAACTTCAACACTTTCAAGTCGTCCTCCTACTACAAGCAACTTCAAGCCGAGAGCTTCATTATCAACAACTCCACAGGATGAGACCGTCAAGACGGGTTCCGTCAAATGCTTCACATGTCAAGGCCGAGGCCACAAGACACTTGAGTGCCCCACTCGGCGCACCATGATCGCCAATGACGACGGCACCTATGACTCGATGAATGAGGAAGAAATGGAAGACCTTGAGCATGTGGCCATGCACTGGCGCGTGAATGAAGATGAAGATGACCAAGTCTTTTGTGACAATGATCTGAGCCCCGCCCTCATTGTCTCCAAGTTCTTGACACTTCAACATCGACAAGACAATGACCAATGTTGCCACATTTTCCACACTAAAGCGGGCATCAATGGACATTCCGTGAAGGTCATCATCGACGGAGGGAGTTGTCAAATTTGGTAAGCGAAGAGCTATGTTCCAAGCTACAATTGTTCAAGATGAAGTATCCTCGTCCTTACAAAGTCCAATGGCTTAGCGACTCCGGTACCATTCAAGTGGAGCACACCGTTCAAGTTTCCTTCAAGATTGGAGCATACGAAGACATCTTGGAGTGTGATGTCGTTCCCATGTCAGTTTGCCACCTCCTACTTGGACGTCCTTGGCAATTTGACCGCGGCGTCATCTACAATGGGCGAACCAATCACTATAGCTTCAAGAGGAAGGGAAAGGAGTACGTTCTATGACCTATGTCGCCAAGTCAAGTGATCACCGACAAGCAAGCATCCACCTATATATCATGGAGAGAATAGTGAGTTTGTAAGCCACCAAAAATAGAGTGAGTGACACAAGCCCAAATCGAGTGCCTCCATGATGAGCGACAAGAAAAACTTAGTGTTTTTAGCTACCAAAATAGAGATGAGAGAAGTGTGTGAGAACCCATCTAGTGTTATGCACTATGTCCTAGTGTGCAAAGACGAAGCGGCAAGGACTAACACCTCTCACCATCTACCCTTAGTGTTTTCTAATCTGTTGTTGGAATTGAAGGACGTCTTCCCCGATGAGCTACCTCCAGGACTACCTCCCCTAGGAGGCATCAAACATTGCATCGACCTAATCCCTGGTGCACCTTTACCAAACAAGGCCCCCTACTGCGTCAACCCCGAAGAAACCAAGGAAATACAAAGGCAAGTACAACACCTCATTGACAACAGGCATGTACGTGAAAGCTTAAGTCCTTATGTCGTTCCGCTTATTCTTGTGCCTAAGGAAGATGGTAGTTTTTTTGCATGTGTTCCGGTTGCCGTCCCATAAATGCTATTACCATTCGCTCTAGGCATCCCATTCCACGCCTTGACGATATGCTACATGAGCTTAGCGGAGCCACCATTTTCTCAAAAATTGATCTTAAAAGTGGCTATTACCAAATTCGCATTCAAGAAGGTGATGAATGGAAAACCTCTTTCAAAACCAAGTTTGATTTGTATGAATGGTTGGTCATGACTATGGGCTTATCCGAAGCACCTGACACTTTCATACGCGTGATGCATTACGTTCTTCGCAAATACATCGACATATCTGTTATGGTCTACCTTGATGATATACTTTTGTTTAGTGAATCTCTAGAAGATCATGTCACCCATCTTAGAGCCGTTTGCAAACTCTTAGAAATGAGCGCCTTTATGCTAATATGGAGAAATGCAAATTTGGTGTTGACAAGCTAGTTTTCTTGGGTTTTGTTGTATCTTCTAAGGGTGTTCATGTAGATGAAGCTAAGATTGGTGTTATTAAAACTTGGCCATAACCAACCAACTTGCAACAAGTGCATAGTTTCCTTGGCTGAGCCAGATTTTATCGTCGCTTTGTGAAGGATTTTAGCACCATTGCATGCTTTGAGAAGAAGAAAGCTCCATTTGTTTGGGGATCATCCCAAGATACCACATTTCGTGAGCTTAAGAACTTGCTTTGACATGCTCCATTGCTTGCCGTGCCCAATTTGGATAAAACTTTTGAAGTGCATTGTGACGCTAGTGGTAATGGCATAGGAGGTGTGTTAATGCAAGAGAAGCGCTCGATAGCTTACTTTAGTGAGAAACTTTCTAGAGCGCAACTTAACTACCCCATCAATGACAAAGAACTATATGCTTCAGTTGGAGTCTTGCATGTGTGGGAGCATTATCTTCGGCCTCATGAATTTTTCATCCATGTGGATCATGAGACGCTTAAATAACTTAAAGGTCAAACAAAATTGAATAAGCAACATGCCAAATGGAGTGAGTTCATCGAGTCTTTTCCTTATGTGATCAAGTACATCAAAGGTAAGGAAAATGCTGTGGCGTCCGCTCTTTCCCGCAAATGCATGCTTGTAACTCAATTTGAGTTGAATGTGATTGGTTTTGAACACATAAAGGACTTGTATGCACATGATCCTACTTTTGCTATTCCTTATGCCAAATGTTTGACGCCTACATCTTGGGAGCGATATTTTATCAAGGATGATTATCTAATGAGAGAAAACAAGCTTTTTATACCTGAGTCTTCTCTTTATATGTTACTTTTGCAAGAGGCTTATGAAGGAGGACTTATGGGACACTTTGGATGCGACAAGCCATTTTCTACGCTCTCCAAGAACTACTTTTGGCCCAAGATGTTTCGCGATGTCTCTCGATACACCAACCGATGCTCTACATGTCGCAAAGCTAAGTCTAAAGCTCAATCCCATGGTCTATATATGCCACTTCCTATTCCGTAGCATTCATGGGAAGATACTAGTATGGATTTTGTGCTTGGTTTACCACGTACTCAAAATGGAAAATATTTGGTATTTTTTGTTGTGGACAATTTTTCTAAGATGGCACACTTCATCCCATGTAACAAGATAGACGATGCTTCACATGTTGCCAATCTCTTTTGTAGGGAAATCTTGTGTCTACGTGGAGTGCCCAAGACTATCATGTCGGACCGCAACGTCAAGTTCCTTAGCTACTTTTGGAAGACGCTTTGCGCCAAGCTCGGAATCAAGCTCTTATTCTCTTTGGCATACCGACCACAAACCGACGACCAAACAGAGGTCACAAACTGGACGCTATCTACTCTACTAGGCGTGTTGATCAAGAAGAACGTCAAGGAGTTGGAGGAGTGCTTACCCATCTTGGAGTTCGCCTACAATCGCGCAAGACATTCGACAACCGGCAAGTCCCCCTTCGAGGTCGTCTACGGCTTCAATCCATTGTCCCCATTGGACATTCTACCGCTACCACTACAAGAGCGCATCAACATGGACGCGAGTGCACGGGCGAGCTATCTCAAGAAGGTGCATGAAGATACAAGACAAGCAATTGAGCGCCAAGTACACCGCCTAGCGACCAAGCTCAACATCAACAAGCAACCCATGATATTAAACATCGGAGATCTTGTGTGGTTACACCTTTGCAAGGACTGCTTCCCCAAGGAATGCAAGTCCAAGCTACTACCTCGAGCTGATGGACCCTTCAAGGTGCTAGCATGCTACAACAACAATACCTACAAGATCGACATTCCATGCATCAAGTACAACCTGAGTGACATCTTCAATGTCACGGACCTATCTCCCATCCATGGTGATGAAGATTTCAATCTGAGATCGGATCTTTTCCAAGGGGGGAGATGATACGAAGCATCCCAAGGTCATCCCCATGGACCAACCTTCACCTTCGCAAGTGCCAAGTGGACCGATGGCACAAGCCCGTGCAAGGGCTATCAAGAACAAGGTTAACTCTCTCCTTGTTGAACTCCCCTTTGACCAACTGGAGACATGGATGCTACCTCAAACAGAGACACTGAAAGGATCAATATGGTTGACTAGAGGGGGGGGGTGAATAGGCAAATAACAATTTTTAGCTTTTCTTTACCAAATTAAACTTAGCATCAAAACATGTTGTCTAGATATGCAACTAGGTGAGCAACCTACATGATGCAACAACAACAAGCACACAAGAAAGCAAGGGATACAACACAATAAGCTTGCACAAGTAAAGGTAATAGATAACCAAGAGTGGAGCCGGTGGAGACGAGGATGTGTTACCGAAGTTCCTTTCCTTTGAGAGGAACTACATATCCGTTGGAGCGGTGTGGAGGCATAATGCTCCCCACAAGGCCACTAGGGCCACCGTATTCTCCTCATGCCCTCACACAATGCGAGTTGCCGTGATTCCACTATTGGTGCCCGTGGAGGCGGTGTGACAGCCTGGTTTTTGCCCTCTTCTCTTTGTCTGATTTTCAGTTCATTTGGATTTGAATTTGAAATTTTGAATCACTTCAGATGGACTTAAACACTTGGGTACCACCTTGACTTTCACCCAAGTGACTTATTTCTCTCTCTAGCCATCATTTCTTCTCTGATCCATCTCAAAATAATATTAGGAATAATTTTTCTTAAATGAAAAATATTCATTTTCCCTCTAGAACCCTAACTAGCCCATTGTGTTCCAAAGCAACCCCAATTTTTTCTTGCCCACAAAAATCTGAGAAAATTCCCAAATATTCTTTGAATCCTAGGGCACCTTCCTCAGCAAAAATATTGCATCACTTTTTGGAATATTTTTGCTACAGAAAATATTTTCTGTTCTGGACAGAAATGGTAGTTTCTACAGAAACTACGATTTTACTTGCTCAAATGTGGCTGAACTTTCTTGTGCATCACTACCCTCATAGATGATTGCTAACCTCCAAAGCTGAGCTCCCAACTCTTTGTATTTTGACCTCAGTAAGTTCTCAAAGTTACTGTCCAGAAACTTACCAGGAAGTTAAAATCCATCTTACTGCGCCTGAGCTCAACTCAAAGTGTTGTAACCACTCAAACCACCAAGGACTACACGCCAGACAGGGAGTTTAGGCTTAGCGCGGCCTGATGTCATAGCTCACGCGGTGACCGCCTTCGTCCAGGCGTGCTGGCATGCGGCCGACGCACTCTGCGACGCGCCCGAGCCTCTGTTGATCGCGTGCTCGCTTCCCCGCCTGCCGCGCCTTGCCAAACTTCGCCACGATCATCGTCCCGACCCCCTTAACTCCCTCCTGGCGCTCGCCGACGCCGGAGCTCACCGCAACGAGCACGGGCGCGGTCTGGCCAACCCAACAGTGCGCTGCGCACTGTGTTCGTCGCTACCCCCTCGCTCCTGTGCTCGTCTCCGCTCGCCCACAGTGCCCGCGTGAGCTGCGTCGCCTTCCCCTCGCTCACTGACGCCATTCGTCGCTGGGAGCCGTGTCCAGGTGTCCTCCAGCGGAGCCCGAACCCCTCACCTCGCTCGGCTATAAATACAGCCCTCCCCAGCCTCCTCGAGCATCATCCACTCCTCACACACCCTGCACAAACCAGTAGGAAGCCGTAGCCCGGCCGGGCAGGCCGCGGGCCGCCGTCCCCGAGCTTGAGCTCGCCAGCGATCCCCTCGGTTTGTCTCCGCAGCTCCAGCCCTTCCAGGCTCGGGCCACCCTTCCAGGGCCTCCGCCCGGTTGGAGCCCCTGGCCCTGCCTCTGGTCGCCGTCATCTCCAACTCCGGCGACCTCTGTGTTCTGTCGCTGCTGGAGAGGCCGTTTCCGACGCCGTCCGACCACCCCTAGCTAACCTACGGGTACGGGCAGGTGCGCCTTTGTCCCCTCTTTCGATCCATCCCTCTAGCTCGGGCCAAGGAGCCGTCCTCGCCGGCGTGTGCTCCGGCAGAGCCTCGCCGCCCTCTGTTTTCCTCTCCCTCCCTCTCACCTGACGAGCGGGGCCCACTAGTCAGCCACTCTGGCCGCGCCCGAAGCGGTACGAGTGGTGGCGCCCGCGGGGTTTACGCCTTCGACATCACCCACCGTCAGTTTTGTTTATTTAAATTCAAATTTAATTTTATCCAGAGAGCTTCAAATAGCCAAAACTTTTTAACCATAAGTCCAAATGAATTGATTCTTTTTGCATTGTGTTCTTTATGAAAAGATCTAGCAGCTCACCAAAAATGAGATTTTTCTCTGCTGTCTAGATTTTCTGGTGAATTTTAGAAGGGTTCTTGATGTTTTCTTTTTGTGTTTATAATTGTTTTCAGAAAGTAAAGGTTGTCTTGAGGATCACCAGGAGGATTGTGAACCTCATCTTCACTAAGGCAAGCGACAACAACATTTTCATGGTGCCATTGCAATATTTGTGTTTTTTTAACTTGAAGTAATGATTTAATCCATGCATTTAAATCACTAGAATAAATATTTATATTCCGTTGGATGCTTGTTTGAGTTGATATGCTTAGTTTAAATAAGTTTGAAGCTAACTAAGTTGGTTAAGTAATTAGAAGTAATATTTGTTATGAAGAAGAAATATGGTTTTGGAAATAAGGAATTATAATGAGTTATTTTTCTTGAATGAGAAAAATGAAATATGCTAAGTAAAGATTCTGTTTACACTGATCATTAATCATCACCAGAGAGGTGTTATGAGTTATTGATGTCCATGCTTAGTGTTTGATACAGTTGATCCAGTTATTTCCGTTGATATATGATGCATATGTTAGTGATGCATTTTCATGGCATATCATGACACCGGTCACTTTCACCTTAAGTTGAACCTAATAATAACTCAACTTGAATATATCGTTGATCGGGTCATGGTGCCACTGAATCGAGTTTTCCCAGTGCAACAACATTTGCCTTTATGGGAAGGCCTTTATTCGATCCATTGTCATGCCTCTGGTCAGTGCCTCCAACGAGGGAAGGTTATGGGCGTGCGTTACCCTGGCCCGGTAAGCAGACATAACCTTTTGTGCCCATTGTTGTTGTTATGGTACCTTGTCCCCGTTTGGGACCGTTTATGTTTTGCCACGACGGTGGCCGTTGGTGTCTTTGGTAGACATGGGGCCACCCAGGACTAGCCCAGTGGGGAGTGAGTCGGAGTGGCCGGGAGAGTGTCATGGCAATGGAGGGGTTTCGTCGGAACGCCGTTGGTCCACTCGAAGGGGAGTGCGAGGCCATGGGTTCCATGGTGTGGGTACAGTGCGCTACCCCTGCAGAGTGTATTAAATCTATCGATAGCCGAGTCCACGGATACGGACACGCTCGAAAGTAGGTCACACCATGGGTCAATGTTTAGTTAATTTTGCACACTAAACTATGAACTTTGCACTATTGAGGAGATGTTGGTTGAGAAACCATTGTGTTGATGGAGACCAAGTTGTTGGTCAGTTCGTGATCTCAGAATGATCACCGTTTGGTTACGAGGTAACCCGAGCAAAGACCAAGAGGTTGGTCTGTTTGTGATCCGAGAGCGGTCACCGTTTGGTAAGCAAGTCCGAGGGACATATATCACAAGATCATGATCACTGCATGTATGATATGATTTTGCATTATTAAAGCAATTGGTTAATTATCATGATATTGTTTGTCATTATGTTTATGTTTGTTGTGAGCTTGCAAGTACATTCAATGTACTGACCTGGCGTGTCATGCCAGCTTTCAGGAAAGTCTCATTGGAAATGAGTTTGTCCGAGTCTAGATCGTGTCCACATCGGTGTCCCTGTGCTATGGAGTTTCGCTATGACGTCGTTCCGCTGCCGCGTAGTTGTTATGATCGAGGCCCCTTTATGTTGACTAAATAATGTACATATTGTTCAGCCGCACCGTGTGTGCCGCTTGGCCTCGCCACTTGTTGTAATATGAACCTTGTTCCGCTAGCATCAATAAAGCGGTTGTTTTCTGTACCAAGATGTTGTGTGTTGCCAGAAGACACGGTCTCTGGGCTGGCAATACAGGGTAAACCGGTTGCTCTGAGCCGGGGTGCCACAACGCTTGGTATCAGAGCCGCGCTAACTGTAGGCCATGCTAGACTACGACGTGTTAACTGGACGTTAGTTAAGCATATAAGATGAGTGCCGGTAGCATTTGTAGCTGGTTGTTGCATTGTATGCACTCGCTTTATTTTTATGCTAACCTACTAATGGCTATGAGTGTAGATGGCTCCGGTGCCGTATCCGTGCCAGTTGCAGCTGATGCCATACACATTGCCGCATCTCCTTCGCAATGTGTGGCGTCGGCTGTACCCCGTCGGTGACGACCCAGTCTATCGTGTGTACTGGGAGCGTCTAGCAAACTCAGTGTATGAGTATCACGCAGTGGTTACTCTGCGCACCAGTTCAGATTCCAGCACTTACACTCGTACCTCTTGGAGCGGTTTTGCTTCTACCGCTTCCCAGGCCGTCCAGTTTGCTGCATTCGAGGTCCGTGTCGAGCTTCGTTATAACGAGGTCCGGATGTAGAACCACGCAGGTTTCCACTACTATCCCTCTCTGCACGACAATGGTCGTGTCCGTTTTCCTGTCATTGATCCGGAGTCTGATAGGGTTGCTAGCCACCTTTCTCGTTATATCACTGCTAGCTACCTTATGATTCACGAGCTGGCTCGAGAGCTGACTCGTGCTTGTACTGCTTTAGGTGCTACTAGATCTTTCACTACCCCATCATCTATGGGATTTATCCCTTATATTCCATCCAGTTCTAACTCACCTATTTCACCGGTTACTCCTCCGAGTAGCTCGGGCACATCGACCGTGAATCCTCTCAGTGCTCCTGCTGAGTGGGTTTCACTTCTCACTACTCCCGTAGCCCCGATGCTTCGCCCTGCACCTGCCCCAGAGGGAGAGCCCTCGAGGCAGCGTAGTCGTGTTACCTTTAACCCAAAGGTTTCGGTTAACATCGTCAGTTCAGGATCTGAGTCCGCTTCAGGAGTGCACCCCGCAGCACCAGCAGAGCAGTAGAGCGTTTGAGTATCCGCAGTTGTCAGTATGATGTACGGATGTAGTCGTACAAGTCATGGTGCTCCGTTTCATGTATGAGAGTAGTTGAACTTGGCATGTTTTTCATCTTTCATGTATGATTCTATGTATAATTATGTTGGAACTCTATTTTATTCGTCGCATTTTCTTCTTTATTTTGCCTTCTCTCGGGTTTTGTTGCTGGCTTTTCCCCAATTTAATTTTGATGTTTCTCATCTCGGTTTCGTTGTCTTGGTAAAAATCCACATTAGGATGACACGGGGAGGCAGCAGTAGCGACGCTTGTGAGGATGTTCCTGTTCGTCGTTCCGCACGACAGGCAGGACACTCCTCCGAGCCGTACGTTCCACCACCACCTCCACCGCCAAATCCGTGCTCCACCGAGCAAATTCTATGTATGTTTGAGGAAAGGAGGAATAATGATCTGATTGAAATATTGAGGAGTGTGCAAGCTGTGGTTGGGTAGAATGGAAATTAGAACGGTCATCACTCCAAGCTGTCAGATTTTCAGAGAACCAAGCTTCCCAGTTTCAGTCAGGTTATAGATCCTTTGGATGCAGATGACTGGTTATGAACCATTGAGAGGAAGCTTGAGATTGCTCGTACTGAAGAAGATGACAAAGTCCCGTTTGCAACTCATTATCTTGAAGGCGATGCCGCCATATGGTGGGAAAATGCAAAAGCCATGTGGCCTGCTGATGAAGAAATCACCTGGGAAAAATTCAAGGATCAGTTCCAGAAATATCATATTCCTACTGGAATTATGAAGGTTAAGCAGCATGAATTTCTCGCGCTCCTCCAAGGAAGTCAGTCTGTGGGTGAATATTTGCAAAAGTTCAATCATTTGGCCTGTTACTCTCTTTATGATGTGGCCACCGAAGAAACAAAGATTGATAGGTTTCTTGGGGGATTAAACCCGCACCTCCGATGTAGCCTCAGTATGTTTGATTTCCCAGATTTCCAAACTCTGGTAAACAAGGCTTTCATTGCTGAAAGGGAGCACAAGCTCATAATGGATAATAGGCCTGCTAATAACGACCACAAGCGCAAGTTTGAGCCAAGGAAGGAAGTGCAGCCAGTGCAAAAGGCTCATACCTGGAAGCATACTCAGGTGGAATACAAGCCCAATTTGCAGCAGAATGTTAACAAAACCACCACACAAGTCAAGAATGTTGTGACTAACCCGGTGCGAGAAGAGTGCCAGCGCAACAATTCTTGTTTCAGTTGTGGGCAAACCGGACATTATGCCAGACAGTGTCCCAAGAACGGCAACACTAATGCTCCATTCAGGCCATAAGTCAACTTTATGGAGTCATACCCTATCCAGCAAAACGTCACTGGGCACGTTCATCACCTCTCCGCAGACGAATCCCAAGAGAACCCCGAAGTCGTCATTGGTATGTTTTCTGTTAATAACATACCTGCCGTAATATTATTTGACTCCGGGGCTTCCCACTCTTTTATTTCACGGAGTTTTGTTTCCCAAAACAAATTTCGTTGTTCACTTTTGGGCAAGAATATGCTGGTACAATCCCCGGGATCTTTGCTCAGAAGCAATCTGATCTGCCGTAACCTGGAAATCAATATCAACGGAGCCCGTTTTCCAACTTCCTTGATAATCATTGAGTCCGTAAAGTTGGACATTATTTTGGGGATGAATTGGTTAACCCAATATCAAGTATGCATAAATTGCGCGACCTGAGAAGTCACTTTGACCAGTCAAGAGGGGCAGACTACAAAATTCTATGCTCGCAGGAGCATACTCAAGAAAGATATGGTCTTCACCGCTGTGGCTGATGAGTTGGAATTAATTCCTGTGGTCAGTGAGTTTCCTAATGTGTTTCCAGAAGAACTGCCGGGCATGCCGCCAGATCGAGAGCTTGAGTTTGCAATAGATCTTTAGCCCGGAACCGCACCGTTATACAAGGAGTATTACCGGATGCCTTCATCAGAATTAGTGGAGCTAAAGAAACAACTTGATGAAATGCTCCAGAAAGGATATATCCATCCCAGCTCTTCACCATGGGGATCACCTGCTATATTCGTGGATAAGAAGGATGGTAGCCTCCGCATGTGTGTGGATTACCGTCAGCTGAATGATGTCACCATCAAAAATAAATATCCACTTCCCAGAATTGATGACTTGTTTGATCAGCTAAGTGGGGCCAAGGTATTCTCCAAAATCGATTTAAGGACCGGATATCACCAACTCAAGCTTAAAAAGGAAGATATTCTTAAGACCGCATTCACTACCCGGTACGGTCTTTATGAATATACAGTTATGTCCTTTGGCCTCACCAATGCCCCTGATTTCTTCATGCATATGATGAATAAAGTATTCATGGACTTCCTCGATAAATTCGTGGTGGTCTTCATCAATGACATACTTATATACTCAAAAGGTGAAGAAGAGCACAAAGAACACCTCAGAGCTGTGTTACAATGACCCCGTGACCATCAGCTAAACGCCAAATTCAGTAAATGCGAGTTTTGGCTCAAGCGAGTTGGATTTCTTGGACATGTGCTATCCGCAGAAGGTATAGTCGTGGATCCGAGCAAAGTAAAGGACGTGCTCGATTGGTTGGCACCCACAATTGTATCTCAAATCCGGAGTTTCCTTGGATTAGCTGGCTACTATCATCGTTTCATTGAAGGGTTTTCCAAGATTGCTAAACCCATGATGGAGCTACTCAAGAAAGATAAGAAGTTTGAATGGACTGAGGACTATGAGAAAAGTTTCAATGAGCTAAAAATCGGGCTGACGACAGCACCTGTGTTGACTCTTCCCGACATCTACCGCAGCTTTGATGTGTACTGCGATGCCTCCAGACAAGGTCTTGGATGCGTACTTATGCAAGTTGGCAAGGTGGTAGCATATGCATCGCGACAGCTATGACCCCATGAGGGAAATTATCCTACTCACGATCTGGAATTAGCCGTGGTGGTTCATGCACTAAAAATTTGGAGACACTATCTCATTGGGAAGAGGTGCCAAATTTTTACAGACCATAAAAGTCTCAAGTATATATTTACTCAGCTAGATTTAAATCTCCGTCAACGAAGATGGCTTGAGTTAGTCAAGGACTATGATCTTGGAATAAATTACCACCCGGGTAAGGCCAACGTGGTTGCCGATGCACTCAGCCGAAAGCCTGTCAGCCTGAATACCATAATGGAATCCTTGCCTCCTGAACTTCAAAAGGAGATTGCTCAGCTCAACCTGGTCATAGTTAGTGCTGGTCTTGCTAATATTATGGAAGTTACACCTACCCTTGAGGAAGAGATCTGTAAGGCCCAGCCAGATGACACTGTCCTACATAAACGTGCCAATAGTATGTTAGCAGGACAGACTTCGGATTCTTCTAAGGATCAACACGGTACACTACGATTCCATGGAAGGATTTGTGTACCCGGCCAGGAGGATTTAAGGAAGAAAGTCCTGTCAGAAGCACACGAATCTTCATATTCTATTCACCCTGGAGGTACTAAAACGTATGAAGACCTTCGACAAATATTCTGGTGGGATGGAATGAAGAAAGACATTGCCTATTTTGTGGCCTGTTGCGACATATGCAACAAGGTGAAGGCAGAACATCAGAAGCCAGCTGGACTTCTCCAACCATTGCGAGTTTCACAATGGAAATGGGATGATGTCTGCATGGATTTTGTCACAGGACTACCAAAGACTCAGCGAGGCAATGATGCGGTCTGGGTCATAGTGGACACCTTAACCAAGGTAGCTCACTTTATCCCCATCAGAACCACATACCGAGCCGATCAACTTGCACAACTGTATGTATCCAGAATAGTCAGTCTGCATGGAGTACCTCAAACAATCACTTCTGACCGGGGGTCACTTTTTACCTCCGCTTTCTGGTCACGTCTCCACCAAGCCTTGGGGACAACATTAAAATATAGTACTGCTTATCATCCTCAAACTGATGGACAGACTGAGCGGGTAAACCAAATACTCGAAGATATGCTACGAGCCTGTGCTTTGGCCCAAGGACCTAACTAGGAAGACTGCCTGCTATATGCCGAGTTCTCATACAACAACTTCCAGACCAGTCTTAAGATGTCACCTTATGAGGCTTTGTATGGCCGTAAGTGCCGCACTCCTTTAAATTGGTCTCAAACTGGAGATAGCCCTATTTCCGGAACGGATCTCATGATGGAAGCTGAGAAGCAAGTCAAGGAAATCCGAGACAGATTGCAATTGGCTAAATCTCGACAGAAGAGTTATTATGATGCCAAGCACCGACAAATCAGTTTCGAACCCGGAGAACACGTATACCTCCGAGCCACTCCTATGAAGGGAGTCAAGAGATTCCAGACTCGTGGAAAATTGGCACCCAGATTTATTCGCCCATTCCCAGTTATGTCCAGAGTGGGTACTGTTGCATATCAGTTGGAACTACCCCCAGAATTGTCGGACGTTCACAATGTGTTCCATGTTTCACAATTGAGGCGATGCATATCGCCGCCTGAGAAAAAGACTGCTATGACAAAAATAGAGTTGGCTAAGGATTTAACCAATGAAGAGAGACCCTTCAGCATTTTGGATCAGATGCAAAGGGTCACTCATAGTAAAGCAAGGAAGTTTTACAAAGTTCAGTGGGAGCATCACACAGAGGTAGAAGCGACTTGGGAACGAGAAGAATTTCTAAAGGCACATTATCCAGAATGGTTTTCCCGAGCAACCGAATCTCGAGGACAAGATTCATCCTAAGTGGGGGAGGTTTGTGATAGCCTGGTTTTTGCCCTCTTCTCTTTGTCTGATTTTCAGTTGGTTTGGATTTGAATTTGAAATTTTGAATCACTTCAGATGGACTTAAACACTTGGGTACCACCTTGACTTTCACCCAAGTGACTTATTTCTCTCTCTAGCCATCATTTCTTCTTTGATCCATCTCAAAATAATATTATGAATAAGTTTTCTTAAATGAAAAATAAAATATTCATTTTCCCTCTAAAACCCTAACTAGCCCATTGTGTTCCAAAGTAACCCCAATTTTTTCTTGCCCACAAAAATCTGAGAAAATTTCCAAATATTATTTGAACCCTAGGGCACCTTCCTAAGCGAAAATATTGCATCACTTTTTGGAATATTTTTGCTACAGAAAATATTTTCTGTTCTGGACAGAAATGGTAGTTACTACAACAACTACCATTTTACTTGCTCAAATGTGGCTAAATTTTCTTGTGCATCACTACCCTCATAGATGATTGCTAACCTCCAAAGCTAAGCTCCCAACTCTTAGTATTTTGACCTCAGTAAGTTCTCAAAGTTACTGTCCAGAAACTTACCAGGAAGTTAAAATCCATCTTACTGCGCCTGAGCTCAACTCAAAGTGTTGTAACCACTCAAACCACCAAGGACTACACGCCAGACATGGAGTTTAGGCTTAGCACGGCCTGATGTCATAGTTCACGCGGTGATCGCGTTTGTCCAGGCGTGCTAGCATGCGGCCGACGCGCTCCGCGACACGCCCGAACCTCTGTTGATCGCGTGCTCACTTCCCCGCCTGCCGCGCCTTGCCAAACTTCGCCACGATCATCGTCCCGACCCCCTTAACTCCCTCCTGGCATGCGCCGACGCCGGAGCTCACCGCAGCGAGCACGGGTGCGGTCCGGCCAACCCAACAGTGTGTTGCGTGCTGTGTTCGTCGCTACCCCCTCACTCTTGTGCTCGTCTCCGCTCGCCCACAGTGCCTGCGTGAGCTGCGTCGCCTTCCCCCTCGCTCACTGACGTCGTTCGTCGCTGGGCGTCGTGTCCAAGTGTCCTCCGGCGGAGCCCAAACCCCTCACCTCGCTCGGCTATAAATACAGCCCTCCCCAGCCTCCTCGAGCACCATCCACTCCTCACACACACTCCACAAACCTTTAGGAAGCCGTAGCCTGGCCGGGCAGGCCGCCGTCCCCAAGCTTGAGCTCGCCGGCGATCCCCTCGGGTCGTCTCCACAGCTCCAGCCCTTCCAGGGCCTCCGCCGTGCCTCGATGGTGCCGTTCCGCCCGGTTGGAGCCCCTGGTGCTGCCTCTGGTCGCCGTCATCTCCAACTCCGGCGACCTCTGCGTTCTGTCGCCACTGGAGAGGCCGTTTCCGACGCCGCCCGACCACCCCTAGCTAACCTACGGGTACGGGCAGGTGCGCCTTTGTCCCCTCTTTCGATCCATCCCTCTAGCTCAGGCCAAGGAGCCCTCCTCGCCGGCTTGTGCTCCGGCGAAGCCTCGCCGCCCTCTGTTTTCCTCTCCCCCTCCCTCTCACCTGACTAGTGGGGCCCACTAGTCAGCCACTCTGGCCGCGCCCGAAGCAGTACGAGTGGTGGCGCCCGCGGGGTTTACGCCTTCGACGTCACCCCCCAGTTTTGTTTATTTAAATTCAAATTCAATTTTATCTAGAGAGCTTCAAACAGCCAAAAAAAATTAACCATAAGTCCAAATGAATTGATTCTTTTTGCATTGTGTTCTTTATGAAATGATCTAGCAGCTCACCAGAAATGAGATTTTTCTCTGTTGTCTAGATTTTCTGGTGAATTTCAGAAGGGTTCTTGATGTTTTCTTTTTGTGTTTATAATTGTTTTCAGAAAGTGAAGCTTGTCTGCAGAGTGTATTAAATCTATCGATAGCAGAGTCCACGGTTACAGACACGCTCAAAAGTAGTCACACCATGGGTCAACGTTTAATTAATTTTTCACACTAAACTATGAACTTTGCACTATTGAGGAGATGTTGGTTGAGAAACCATTGTGTTGATGGAGACCAAGTTGCTGTCAGTTCGTGATCTCAGAATGATCACTATTTGGTTACGAGGTAACCCGAGCAAAGACCAAGAGGTTGGTCCGTTTGTGATCCGAGAGCGGTCACCATTTGGTAAGCAAGTCCGAGGGACTTATATCACAAGATCATGATCACTGCATGTATGATATGATTTTGCATTAGTAAAGCAATTGGTTAATTATAATGATATTGTTTGTCATTATGTTTATGTTTGTTGTGAGCTTGCATTTACATTCAATGTACTGACCTGGCATGTCATGCCAGCTTTCAGGAAAGTCTCATTGGAAAGGAGTGTTGTGCGAGTCTAGATCGTGTCCACATCGGTGTCCCTGTGCTATGGAGTTCCGCTACGTCGTCGTTCCGCTGCCGCATAGTTGTTATGATCGAGGCCCCTTTATGTTCACTAAATAATGTACATATTGTTCAGCCGCACCGTGTGTGCCCTTGGCCTCGCCCCTTGTTGTAATATGAACCTTGTTCCGCTAGCATCAATAAAGCGGTTGTTTTCGGTACCAAGATGTTGTGTGTTGCCAGAAGACACGGTCTCTGGGCTGGCAATACAGGGTAAACCGGTTGCTCTGAGTCAGGGTGCCACAGGCGGCGATCGAACCTTTACAAACAAAGTTCGGGCAATCTCCACGACTTAATTGGAGGCTCCCAAAGACACCACAAAGCTTCACCACAATGGAATATGGCTTCGCGGTGACCTCAATCGTCTAGGGTGCTTAAATACCCAAGAGTAACAAGATGTCCGGTGGTAGGTGCGACATATGCCAATGGATGGCTTATCATTGTGGGAGCCTGTAAGACATCGCCGGTGCCTGGAAACGGGATAAGGCGAAGACATGCATGCCGGCGGATCTTACCCAGGTTCGGGGCTCTCCGTGGAGATAACACCCCTAGTCCTGCTCTGCGGGGTCTCCGCATGATCACTAGATCAATACAAGTAGCTACAAGTGCTCCTCGAGCTGTTTGGCTAGAGGAAGAAGAAGGGCAAGGCTAGCTCTCCCTTTCTCTCTATGTGGTGTGTGAAACTCTATGAGATCAACCCTTTGCATGGGTGCCCCGGGGGGCTTATATAGGCCTACCCCCAGGGGTACAATGGTAATCTTGCTGGGCGCGGGCCCCAGCCGTCAGTGTCTATGCTCGCCGGCTTCTCCGCCGGCCATTGGGGCCCGCCGACTGGTGGGTCCCGCCGGCTGCCGGCCTGTTGGCCGACAGACCGGCCCCACCGCTTGGGGGCTTTGTCGGCGGCTGGTTACTGTTGCCTCGCCTCTGATGACGAGGGCTTTGTCGAGGTAAGCGTGGCTATAGTGCCGCCGCCTTGCGGGCTCTCACTGTAGCCTTACCTCGTCTTGTCTCCTTAATGAGGCACATGTTTCGAGGGAGGGAGGTAGCCAAATATTGGGAGCCGGCCACGCCCCTGGCCGATTAGGGGAGGCCGGGCCGCCTTCGAGCGTCTCTCTGGCTAAAGGGGCCCGCCACCCGCGGTCCGTACTGGCGCCTGTCGTGGGTGACATCGAGGCCAACATGGCTACAGTGCCGCGTCGGACGGGGGATGGCTGGCCCGTATGACGCCCTGTGGCCATGCCTGCTTCAGGATTCGGGGGTAGTGGGCTGTACTGCGGCCACGCCCTGTCTTATCACCGTTATGTGGATACAGTCTTGGTGGTGCAGTCTTGGCCGGCTTCTGGGAGTCGGCTTTCTTCATGGCCGGCTTCCTGGAGTCGGCCATCTCGTATCTTTCTTGGGGAAGGTTTCTGAGGCCGGGTTGCCTTCTGGTAGTCGGCCCTGGTGATAGCCGGCCGGGGGAAGGCGGCCCTATGCTTTGTATGCTTGAAGGTTCGAATGGCCTGATAATTTTTAGAAGAGCCAGGGGGAGTCAGTTAGGCAACCCGTGGCCATTTACTCCGACAGTAGTCCCCGAAGCTGGTTGGGCTTCGAGGCTGAGAGGAGGTCGCGAAGCTCGGTCAGCTTCTTATCTTGACGAGCCAGTGGCTAGCAGCCGGCTTCGGTTGGGCGTGCCGTCTCGGCGAAATTTCTAAAGTCGGAGGGCGGGAGCCTGTTGGTGCGTGCGCCGGGCTGCGGGCCGGCCGCGTGCCGCCCGCGAACCACGTGGCATCCTCCGGCTGAAAAAAGCCTGCCAACCCACGCGCGCGACAGGACGTCGCCGCAGGCCGGGGGCCCACCACTCCTACGCCTAGGCCCAGGCACGGGCTGAAACGCCCACGATGCGGCTATATCTCCCACGTGTCGAGGCACGACTTAGAGGCATAACCGCATTGTGGTTTAGTCGCAAGAAGGGTCATCTTCACACAATCCCATGTAATGAACAAGAATGGGATAAAGAGTTGGCTTACAATCGCCACTTCACACAATACATAAATAAAACATACATCATTCAGAGATACACACATAGGTCCGACTACGGAACCAAAATAGAGGAAGACAACCCAACTGCTAGATCCCCGATCGTCCCAACTGGGCTCCACTACTGATCAACATGATAAGAAACAACACAACGAACAAGATCTTCATCAAGCTCCCACTTGAGCTCGGTTGCGTCACCTGCACTGGCATCGTCGGCACCTGCAACTGTTTGGAAGTATCTGTGAGTCACGAGGACTCAGCAATCTCACACCCGCGAGATCAAGACTATTTAAGCTTATAGGAAAGATGAGGTAATGAGGTGGAGCTGCAGCAAGCACTAAGCATATATGGTGGCTAACGTACGCAAAGGAGAGCGAGAAGAGAAGCAACGGAACGGTCGTGAACTAGCAATGATCAAGAAGTGATCCTGAACTCCTACTTACGTCAAACATAACCCAGAAACCGTGTTCACTTCCCGGACTCCGCCGAGAAGAGACCATCATGGCTACCCACGTAGTTGATGCGTTTTAATTAAGGTCAAGTGTCAAGTTCTCTACAACCGGATATTAACAAATTCCCATCTGCCACATAACCGCGGGCACGGCTTTCGAAAGATAATACCCTGCAGGGGTGTCCCAACTTAGCCCATCATAAGCTCTCACGGTCAACGAAGGATAAACCTTCTCCCAGGAAGACCCGATCAGTCTCGGAATCCCGGTTTACAAGACATTTCGACAATGGTAAAACAAGACAAGCAAAGCCGCCCGGATGTGCCCACAAATCCCGATAGGAGCTGCACATATCTCGTTCTCAGGGCACACCGGATGAGCAAGACGTCGGGTTGGCATAGACCCTGGTTGCCCAGGGGGCGCCGGACATCGCTCGGTTTGGACCAGCACTCGAAGGAGAACTGGCCCGGGGGGTAAATAAAGATGACCCTTGAGTCTGCAGAACCCAAGGGAAAAAGGCTTAGGTAGGCGAATGGTAAAACCAAGGTTGGGCCTTGCTGGAGGAGTTTTATTCAAGGCGAACTGTCAAGGGGGTCCCATAAATCACCCAACCGCGTAAGGAACGCAAAATCAAGGAACATAACACCGGTATGACGGAAACTAGGGCGGCAAGAGTGGAACAAAACACTAGGCATAAGGCCGAGCCTTCCACCCTTTACCAACTATATAGATGCATTAATTAAATAAGAGATATTGTGATATCCCAACATAAACATAATCCAACATGGAGCAATCTTCATCTTCACCTGCTACTACCAACGCTATAAGAGGGGCTGAGCAAAAGCGGGAACATAGCCAAACAATGGTTTGCTAGGAAGGGTGACAAAGGTTAGAGGTTCATGGCAATTTGGGAGGCTTGAAAAGCAAGTGGTAGGTAGCGCGGCATAGCAATAGAGCGAACAACTAGCAAGCAAAGATAGAAGTGATTTCGAGGGTATGGTCATCTTGCCTGAAATCCCGCTAGGAAGAAGAACGAGTCCATGAAGAAGACAAGCGGACGTAGTCGAACGAATCCTCACAACTCCGGAAAGAAACCGAAGCTAACGAGAGAAGCAACCTGGAAAGAAACAAACAACATAGTAAACAACCACCACATACACATGGCATGATGCACAACCAAGTATGATGCATGTCCGGTTTAAAGAGGCATGGCATGGCAAGGTGCACAAACAATACTACAAATTAAATGGAGCTCAATATGCAACGAGTTACATATTGACGAAACACCACATTCAAGTTATTTAGTTCGCTCTTGTTTATGTACCCAACAATATTAAATGTTGATTAACATGGCAAGAGGTGAGGCATATGAAAACTACCTATCTAGGCAAATTTAAATGAGGCCGGAACAACAAATAACAATTCCGAAAAATCCTCATATGCATATTTTAGATTTGGTACTGTTCTGCCCTAAGCACAATTTTAATGTTGTTAAACAGCAAAATAAAGTGTACCATGTTAAACTAGGCATTTTTTATACCCCATTTACATATGAAGTTTATTAAAATCCGAGTTACGGTTATTTAGTTATGAAATAAATCATTTTAACATCTTATTCGAGCAAAATTAATCAAACAACATTTTAAACAATTTTTAACATGGGTGAAAGTGGCATATTATTAATCTACACAAAATTCTAAGTATTTTACATGTTTGAAACATTTTAATCCGATGCATGGTTGTGGAGTTATTAAATGCATGAAGTTTTGGGGTTTTTCTGTAAATCTGTAATCTCCTGGATAAATGCGAAAATCACCGCAGCAGAAAAAAACACTACGGGTCGAAACTGTTGGGCACTGGGCTGCTCACCTAGCTGAGCTCGGCCCAGATCGGTGGAGGTGGGAGCTGGGCCGCAGTCAACAACGAAGGGGAGGTGGCCCAGGTGCGTGCGGTCGATCTGGAGACAACGACGCGGTTAGCGGGTGCCGCTGGAGCGCTTGTTCAGTTGCTCGAAGCAGAGGATGGAGCGATGGTTGACGACGCCGGGGATGCGTGGGACTCCGGCGAGCAGCGGAAGGAGCGGACGGGCGGATCCGGGCACGGGAAGATGGATCCGGCCGGTCTTGGAGGAGATCAAGGCGCGCGAGGCAGGTGGGGAGGAGGTCAACGCGGCGGCGTGGGCGTGCGCTCGATGCAGCGCTGCTACATCTAACTGCAGAAGAACTGCAGTGGCGCCATGGCGAGGTGGCGGCAGCAGCAGGTCCAGGAGGGGTCGCCGGGGAGGCGGGCACGCGCGGTGGAGCTGCTGGTCCTGTGGTGCCGCGAAGACGACGGAGGGCGACGACGGTTTGAGGCGCGTGGGACTTGGTGGAGCTCGACGTGGAGCCTGCGGTGGCTTCCATGGCGCGGGGAGCACCTGTACAGAGAGGAGAGGGGATGGGTGAGAGGCACAGGAGGCCACGGGAGGGAGGAGGAACAAGGGAGAGAGCGACGGCGCTCATCTGCTGGTTCAGCGGCGGCCGGCGGGGCGCTGAGCTGCTGCTGCTTGGGTGGCCGACGGCCATTGGCTCAAGGATGACGAGGAACGCCGGCGAGCTTGCTCCGGGACGACGTAGATCAGCAAGAGGAGACGGGCGCACGAGGGAGAGGAGCTCGGCTGAAGGAGAGGTCGGGCGGGGCAGCGCGTGGAGGAGGGCACGGGCATGGCTGAAGCCCCGGTGGGCTTGGGCGGCGACGAGGCCAGTCTCTGGCGAAGCAGAGGCGCGGAGACGAGGTGGACAACCTTGAGCGTGAGGGAGCTCGTGGGTGGCTGGTGGAGTGGATGGATGATCGAGGAAGGCTTGCTGTGGTTGGGCGGTGACGCAAAACAAGGGAGGTGGTCGGAGCGATCTGGTTGGGTGGGATGGATCCTGATGGGGATTTGGTAGAGTGGCGGCGCGGCTGGGAGGATGGGACAGGTCCCTAGATTTTAGGGTTGTCCACTATTTATACTGCAATGAGATTAGGGTAGGGGCTACCTCGTCCCTCCGATCGCAATCGGACGATCTAGAATAAATAGGTAGGGAGTCCAAATAACAAAACGGAGATGTTTTGTAGATGTTAGGGGATGATCCGGTCACAACAGTCCGGGTCGGGTTCGGGACAATCTCCGGATGCGCGCGAGGGGGTCGGTGGTTGTGCAGAGAGGGTCAAACGGTCAGACAAGAGAGAATCAAAAATCCGGTTAGAGTCAGAACGGTCAACGAACGCAAGGGGGGACGCGGCAACTACGAGCGGATGCAAGTTTGAAAAACAATGACGGCAACAGAGTGCCGATGCAATGCGAATGATGCGATGAAGAATGCAACAACAAAATAAATAACAGAGCTGACACGCAAAACATGGAACGCATCTGGAGCGTCGGTCTCGGGGCGTTACAACACTCCACCACTACAAGAGGATCTCGTCCCGAGATCTAGGATGGCACCGGAGAAAAAGCGGAAGATGAGGAGAAGAGGTAAAACTAAATTGCTTCTTTGACAAACGAGTGAAACCAAAGAACCTTGAGAGGTTGAAAACTTGAAAGAAGAATACAAAAGAGTTTAACAAAATTGAGAAGACTCCGGTAGAAAAGAGAAACAAGGAACACCATGTGAACTTTGGAGTTTGCAAAGCTATGAATGACGAGAACAATGGACGAGAAGTACATGCAAGCACTCCAGTTGAAACGAGATGTACAAGGAACGATAATGATCAATTACGATAACGCTCCGGTTGGAAAATGCAAGGGGTACAATATGGACTTGCCAAAATGAAGGCACTTGGATGAGACTCCGGTTAGAAGAGGAATGATAGACACAACACTCCGGTTAAAACAAGATAAAGAAGGAATGAGAATGATATAATTTGGGTAGCACTCCGACTGAAAATGGAAGGAATTGAACATGATCTCGACAAGATGAGAGGATACTCGATGAAATTAACAACACATTGCCTCCGGAACTAATGAAAGAATGGCACAAGTGGTAAGAAAGATTTCAGACAGCACTCCGGTTGAGAAGGGAGACGTAACTTGATAAGATGAGAGAACTCGAATGAAAACACGACACTCCGGCTAAACGGATAAGAAAGGAAAAAAATTACATGATCTTGACAAGACAAGATGATTGGTCGAAGAGAGCAACATCACAAAGCCTCCGGAAACAAAGCATGATAGTTAGATAGTTGGAGTGAATAGAACGAATAATGAAACCAACATATCCTACCATAAATGAATTTTTAAAGAGCATCCTTACGAAGTAGGATCGAACAGAGTTGTTGGAAAAACCAACAACGAAATGAATAAGCTTGTAGTGGGCTTATGGAAAACCTCTCAAGATAGAGGCGAAATTCTGCCACTATGGAAACAGTTGATTGGATTGAGATCAACAAGGAGAAGAAAACTTCTTCACCAAGATGAGAAGGAGAAAATTTGATCATTGATAAACACCACAAATAGCTACATTCCTTAGGGAAGGCTATAGGTGAAATCTATACCAAGATAGCATCAACAAAGAAAATGTTGGGTTGAACAAGATACCATGAACGAAGAAAATATGATGGGTTTAAATATCTCATTCTTGATAACTTGTGAATCATGAAACATGAAAAAAAAATAGTCAAGAGTGACATAACACCACCTCAAAAGATCAGGTAGGAAGAATTGCACTATGGAATGCAAGATGAAGAATGCTTGAACTTCTTAAAACAAACGTGTGTTGAGCACCATGTTTATTTTAGAGTATAGCCTGGCGGATCTTAACTCCGAGAGAAATCTTGAAGAACAATTGAAGAATGAAAGGAATCCTTGACGAATCACCATGTAGAGTCTCCATGAAGAACTCCGGTAATAAAAGAATGATCAAACGAAATGGAAACTTGAAAAGAACTCCGGGAGAAACCTTGCAATGATTAGATGAAGCTTTGAAATGATATAATTGAAATAACTTGGATCTCCGGAAAGAAAAGATGAACAACTTTGAACCGAAAAATTGATATGATGAACAACTCCGGAAAGAAGAAATTAGATCACTTGGATGAAACAATAATAAGAATTATGTTATGCGTATCCTTCACCAATATAAATTGATGACAATCAACGGATTTTTGCATACTACTTATTCTCGTAGAAAGGATTAAGATAGATATTGCACAAACTTGGGAAGGTCTTCATCGAACCATCGGTAGAATGGAACCAACGAATAAATTAATATGCGGACATAGGAAAAGGAATCTTGAACGAACCACCGTAAGAATTTAAAATGAATGAAGAAAAGAGGACGTAACACCGTAAGAATTAAAGAACGCGCGAAAATATTCGGGGGAAAATTAGATACATGAGAACGAATAGATCACGAGCTGACTAGAGGACACTTGAACGATGCACCGGTAGAATATGGAGATGAACGAAGAGACATCAATTTAGAATAATTGGAGAACGAAGCTAAAAACTTAGAACGAAGAAATCTTCTGAAATGATGGCCTTTGGATGATCAAGAAATGAAAACAACTCTGAAATACTCCGGATGGGTAAGAAAAGAATTCTCACAATCGAAAACAATTATGAGAGGATGGCAGAAGCTAGAACTATGAATCTTCAAGAGAACGGACCAAGATTCAAGAGAAATTCTTCTTCGGTCTTCAAATGTGGAGAATGATGATGAGAAACACCATCAAGAATTATTGAGGCACTCCGGAACCATGAAGAATAGAAAGGTTGAATCAACAATGAAAAGAATTTGAAAAATCTTGGAGAAAGACATATGACTGATGATAATTCATTCTTACGTCAAACTTTGCAATGAATTTGAGAATAACTCCGAAAAAAATTAGAAGAGTCAGGTAAGATCCTGGAAAAAACCTGTGGGTTAAGGCCCACTCAAAAGATACACCGTTGAAATGATTACTTGAAAAGGAGATAGTATCGGTTGAATTAAATGGCTTATAAGGTAAGACCTCGAAATAGCTTGAAAGGATTTCGAATAGAAACTTGAATCTTCGGGGATAACTTCAGCACTCCGGAACAATTGAATAGCAAACGGGGAATGATTAAGAGATATACCGGCATGAGAAAGCATTTGGAACGAGGAAAAGAATACGATCAACACTGAAAGCTTGAATTGAATTCACCGGAGAAGAAAAAGAACGAAGAATAATAAACTTGAAGAACAACTTCATGAGAACCACCGGGTAAGCACATTGATTGAAAAGAATGAAGAGGCTTCCATCAATAAAATGATACTTGATTAAGAAATCTGAATCCTTGAATAAAAGGGTGGGAGGGTGGGAAAACAAAGGCAACTTGGGTCGGATGAAACGAACACCGTTGAGAAAAACTTAGAATTGATCTTGCGAATGTTGGAATGATTGGATCCACTTGAAGAGAAGCACGCCGATTGGAAAGAATTGAAAAGACAACCTTGAAGATGAAGAAGGATTGGTATTCACATAGAAGTATGAGAACACTGCTTAGGAAGGTATGGAATCAACACTTGACTTCGAAGCAACTCGAATACCACAAAACAAAACAAAACAAAGGATTGGCTTGCAAAATAAGCCGGAACAAACATATGATAGAGATTTCGTCCGAAGTTTTCGTGGTGGGGCCCACACGGGCTCGATCGTACATCACCATCATGTACAAGGCAGTGCACATGACATACGAAGCGTCCCCGAGTCGGCATAGCCAAGGACTCTTTAAGACACTACGAGACCACTTTAAACCAACCGTGGAAAGGCGGACCACTAGACGTCGAACCCCAATCTCATATCATACATTTGTCGGAAAGATATCCTAGGAGCTATTTGAATTCCCACTTATAAACTCCCGAAACTTTCTGGTTATGCAATCTGCTGTTGGGGATACAGGGGACACAAAATATATCACCCAAACTAACAATACCTAGATCCAGCTGTATCCATCCTTCAACACATAACCAAGAAACCTTCAGAAATCATTTACCTCAACCTTCGAAAAGCATCCGTTATACGAGTTATGGCAATACTCCTGAACTCCCGCCCCAGTACTGGGTGGCGTCGAGGTGATCTCACCAAAAACTGCATAAAAGAGATTTTCGATGTCGGCGAAACTCAGGTATTCCAGAACTGCAACGATAAAATTGTGACGACAACACCTCGGAGCTCAACTCCCCGGGACACTGCCACAACCCCTAAATGTCAGGAGGCACCAAGAACAATGTTCTCGTCACAAAACCATCGGAACGATTCCAAGATACCCGCGTGATCCTAAATTTTTTTAGTGAAATTTGAGGAGAGAAGAATCAAAACTTCTACGTCAGGAGACCTCACCAGAGTGACGAAGGGACTGAGGAGTAAAAAGAATCCTACTCTCCGATATATATATAATCCTAAGACTCAAAACATTTTTGTTCTAGACTCAACAACACCAGCGATTCGATCAAGCAGGGGGCTCCTAAGTCGGGGATGGCTCTGATTACCAACTTGAAACGCCCACGATGCGGCTATATCTCCCACGTGTCGAGGCACGACTTAGAGGCATAACCGCATTGTGGTTTAGTCGCAAGAAGGGTCATCTTCACACAATCCCATGTAATGAACAAGAATGGGATAAAGAGTTGGCTTACAATCGCCACTTCACACAATACATAAATAAAACATACATCATTCAGAGATACACACGTAGGTCCGACTACGGAACCAAAATAGAGGAAGACAACCCAACTGCTAGATCCCCGATCGTCCCAACTGGGCTCCACTACTGATCAACATGATAAGAAACAACACAACGAACAAGATCTTCATCAAGCTCCCACTTGAGCTCGGTTGCGTCACCTGCAATTGTTTGGAAGTATCTGTGAGTCACGAGGACTCAGCAATCTCACACCCGTGAGATCAAGACTATTTAAGCTTATAGGAAAGATGAGGTAATGAGGTGGAGCTGCAGCAAGCACTAAGCATATATGGTGGCTAACATACGCAAAGGAGAGCGAGAAGAGAAGCAACGGAACGGTCGTGAACTAGCAATGATCAAGAAGTGATCCTAAACTCCTACTTACGTCAAACATAACCCAGAAATCGTGTTCACTTCCCGGACTCCACCGAGAAGAGACCACCACGGCTACCCATGCGGTTGATGCGTTTTAATTAAGGTCAAGTGTCAAGTTCTCTACAACCGGATATTAACAAATTCCCATCTGCCACATAACCGCGGGCACGGCTTTCGAAAGATAATACCCTGCAGGGGTGTCCCAACTTAGCCCATCATAAGCTCTCACGGTCAACGAAGGATAAACCTTCTCCCGGGAAGACCCGATCAGTCTCGGAATCCCGGTTTACAAGACATTTCGACAATGGTAAAACAAGACAAGCAAAGCCGCCCGGATGTGCCGACAAATCCCGATAGGAGCTGCACATATCTCGTTCTCAGGGCACACCGGATGAGCAAGACGTCGGGTTGGCATAGACCCTGGTTGCCCAGGGGGCGCCGGACATCGCTCGGTTTCGACCAGCACTCGAAGGAGAACTGGCCCGGGGGGGGGGGGGTAAATAAAGATGACCCTTGAGTCTGCAGAACCCAAGGGAAAAAGTCTTAGGTAGGCAAATGGTAAAACCAAGGTTGGGCCTTGCTGGAGGAGTTTTATTCAAGGCGAACTGTCAAGGGGGTCCCATAAATCACCCAACCGCGTAAGGAACGCAAAATCAAGGAACATAACACCGGTATGACGGAAACTAGGGCGGCAAGAGTGGAACAAAACACCAGGCATAAGGCCGAGCCTTCCACCCTTTACCAACTATATAGATGCATTAATTAAATAAGAGATATTATGATATCCCAACATAAACATAATCCAACATGGAGCAATCTTCATCTTCACCTGCTACTAGCAACGCTATAAGAGGGGCTGAGCAAAAGCGGGAACATAGCCAAACAATGGTTTGCTAGGAAGGGTGACAAAGGTTAGAGGTTCATGGCAATTTGGGAGGCTTGAAAAGCAAGTGGTAGGTAGCGCGGCATAGCAATAGAGCGAACAACTAGCAAGCAAAGATAGAAGTGATTTCGAGGGTATGGTCATCTTGCCTGAAATCCCGCTAGGAAGAAGAACGAGTCCATGAAGAAGACAAGCGGACGTAGTTGAACGAATCCTCACAACTCCGGAAAGAAACCGAAGCTAACGAGAGAAGCAACCCGGAAAGAAACAAACAACATAGTAAACAACCACCACATACACATGGCATGATGCACAACCAAGTATGATGCATGTCCGGTTTAAAGAGGCATGGCATGGCAAGGTGCACTAACAATACTACAAATTAAATGGAGCTCAATATGCAACGAGTTACATATTGACGAAACACCACATTCAAGTTATTTAGTTCGCTCTTGTTTATGTACCCAACAATATTAAATGTTGATTAACATGGCAAGAGGTGAGGCATATGAAAACTACCTATCTAGGCAAATTTAAATGAGGCCGGAACAACAAATAACAATTCCGAAAAATCCTCATATGCATATTTTAGATTTGGTACTGTTCTGCCCTAAGCACAATTTTAATGTTGTTAAACAGCAAAATAAAGTGTACCATGTTAAACTAGGCATTTTTTATACCCCATTTACATATGAAGTTTATTAAAATCCGAGTTACGGTTATTAAGTTATGAAATAAATCATTTTAACATCTTATTCGAGCAAAATTAATCAAACAACATTTTAAACAATTTTTAACATGGGTGAAAGTGGCATATTATTAATCTACACAAAATTCTAAGTATTTTACATGTTTGAAACATTTTAATCCGATGCATGGTTGTGGAGTTATTAAATGCATGAAGTTTTGGGGTTTTTCTATAAATCTGTAATCTCCTGGATAAATGCGAAAATCACCGCAGCAGAAAAAAACACTACGGGTCGAAACTGTTGGGCGCTGGGCTACTCACCTAGCTGAGCTCGGCCCAGATCGGTGGAGGTGGGAGCTGGGCCGCAGTCAACGACGAAGGGGAGGAGGCCCAGGTGCGTGCGGTCGATCTGGAGACAACGACGCGGTCAGCGGGTGCCGCTGGAGCGCTTGTTCAGTTGCTCGAAGCAGAGGATGGAGCGATGGTTGACGACGCCGGGGATGCGTGGGACTCCGGCGAGCAGCAGAAGGAGCGGACGGGCGGATCCGGGCACGGGAAGATGGATCCGGCCGGTCTTGGAGGAGATCAAGGCGCGCGAGGCAGGTGGGGAGGAGGTCAACGCGGCGGCGCGGGCGTGCGCTCGATGCAGCGCTGCTGCATCTAACTGCAGAAGAACTGCAGTGGCGCCATGGCGAGGTGGCGGCAGCAGCAGGTCTAGGAGGGGTCGCCGGGGAGGCGGGCACGCGCGGTGGAGCTGCTGGTCCTGTGGTGCTACGAAGACGACGGAGGGCGACGACGGTTTGAGGCGCGTGGGACTTGGTGGAGCTCGACGTGGAGCCTGCGGTGGCTTCCATGGCGTTGGGAGCACCTGTACAGAGAGGAGAGGGGATGGGTGAGAGGCACAGGAGGCCACGGGAGGGAGGAGGAACAAGGGAGAGAGCGACGACGCTCATCTGCTGGTTCAGCGGCGGCCGGCGGGGCGCTGAGCTGCTGCTGCTTGGGTGGCCGACGGCCATTGGCTCAAGGATGACGAGGAACACCGGCGAGCTTGCTCCGGGACGACGCAGATCAGCAAGAGGAGATGGGCGCACGAGGGAGAGGAGCTCGGCTGAAGGAGAGGTCGGGCGGGGCAGCGCGTGGAGGAGGGCACGGGCATGGCTGAAGCCCCGGTGGGCTTGGGCGGCGACGAGGCCAGTCTCTGGCGAAGCAAAGGCGCGGAGACGAGGTGGACAGCCTTGAGCGTGAGGGAGCTCGTGGGTGGCTGGTGGAGTGGATGGATGATCGAGGAAGGCTTGCTGTGGTTGGGCGGCGACGCAAAACGAGGGAGGTGGTCGGAGCGATCTGGTTGGGTGGGATGGATCCTGATGGGGATTTGGTAGAGTGGCGGCGCTGCTGGGAGGATGGGACAGGTCCCTAGATTTTAGGGTTGTCCACTATTTATACTGCAATGAGATTAGGGTAGGGGCTACCTCGTCCCTCCGATCGCAATCGGACGATCTAGAATAAATAGGTAGGGAGTCCAAATAACAAAAGGGAGATGTTTTGTAGATGTTAGGGGATGATCCGGTCACAACAGTCCGGGTCGGGTTTGGGACAATCTCCGGACGCGCGCGAGGGGGTCGGTGGTTGTGCAGAGAGGGTCAAACGGTCAGACAAGAGAGAATCGAAAATCCGGTTAGAGTCAGAACGGTCAACGAACGCAAGGGGGGACGCGGCTACTACGAGCGGATGCAAGTTTGAAAAACAATGACGGCAACAGAGTGCCGATGCAATGCGAATGATGCGATGAAGAATGCAACAACAAAATAAATAACAGAGCTGACACGCAAAACATGGAACGCATCTGGAGCGTCGGTCTCGGGGCGTTACAACACTCCACCACTACAAGAGGATCTCGTCCCGAGATCTAGGATGGCACCGGAGAAAAAGCGGAAGATGAGGAGAAGAGGTAAAACTAAATTGCTTCTTTGACAAACGAGTGAAACCAAAGAACCTTGAGAGGTTGAAAACTTGATAGAAGAATACAAAAGAGTTGAACAAAATTGAGAAGACTCCGGTAGAAAAGAGAAACAAGGAACACCATGTGAACTTTGGAGTTTGCAAAGCTATGAATGACGAGAACAATGGACGAGAAGTACATGCAAGCACTCCAGTTGAAACGAGATGTACAAGGAACGATAATGATCAATTACGATAACGCTCCGGTTGGAAAATGCAAGGGGTACAATATGGACTTGCCAAAATGAAGGCACTTGGATGAGACTCCGGTTAGAAGAGGAATGATAGACACAACACTCCGGTTAAAACAAGATAAAGAAGGAATGAGAATGATATAATTTGGGCAGCACTCCGACTGAAAATGGAAGGAATTGAACATGATCTCGACAAGATGAGAGGATACTCGATGAAATTAACAACACATTGCCTCCGGAACTAATGAAAGAATGGCACAAGGGGTAAGAAAGATTTCAGACAGCACTCCGGTTGAGAAGGGAGACGTAACTTGATAAGATGAGAGAACTCGAATGAAAACACGACACTCCGGCTAAACGGATAAGAAAGGAAAAAAAATTACATGATCTTGACAAGACAAGATGATTGGTCGAAGAGAGCAACATCACAAAGCCTCCGGAAACAAAGCATGATAGTTAGATAGTTGGAGTGAATAGAACGAATAATGAAACCAACATCTCCTACCATAAATGAATTTTTAAAGAGCATCCTTACGAAGTAGGATCGAACGGAGTTGTTGGAAAAACCAACAACGAAATGAATAAGCTTGTAGTGGGCTTATGGAAAACCTCTCAAGATAGAGGCGAAATTCTGCCACTATGGAAACAGTTGATTGGATTGAGATCAACAAGGAGAAGAAAACTTCTTCACCAAGATGAGAAGGAGAAAATTTGATCATTGATAAACACCACAAATAGCTACATTCCTTAGGGAAGGCTATAGGTGAAATCTATACCAAGATAGCATCAACAAAGAAATTGTTGGGTTGAACAAGATACCATGAACGAAGAAAATATGATGGGTTTAAATATCTCATTCTTGATAACTTGTGAATCATGAAACATGAAAAAAAATAGTCAAGAGTGACATAACACCACCTCAAAAGATCAGGTAGGAAGAATTGCACTATGGAATGCAAGATGAAGAATGCTTGAACTTCTCAAAACAAACGTGTGTTGAGCACCATGTTTATTTTAGAGTATAGCCTGGCGGATCTTAACTCCGAGAGAAATCTTGAAGAACAATTGAAGAATGAAAGGAATCCTTGACGAATCACCATGTAGAGTCTCCATGAAGAACTCCGGTAATAAAAGAATGATCAAACGAAATGGAAACTTGAAAAGAACTCCGGGAGAAACCTTGCAATGATTAGATGAAGCTTTGAAATGATATAATTGAAATAACTTGGATCTCCGGAAAGAAAAGATGAACAACTTTGAACCGAAAAATTGATATGATGAACAACTCCGGAAAGAAGAAATTAGATCACTTGGATGAAACAATAATAAGAATTATGTTATGCGTATCCTTCACCAATATAAATTGATGACAATCAACGGATTTTTGCATACTACTTATTCTCGTAGAAAGGATTAAGATAGATATTGCGCAAACTTGGGAAGGTCTTCATCGAACCATCGGTAGAATAGAACCAACGAATAAATTAATATGCGGACATTGGAAAAGGAATCTTGAACGAACCACCGTAAGAATTTAAAATGAATGAAGAAAAGAGGACGTAACACCGTAAGAATTAAAGAACGCGCAAAAATATTCGAGGGAAAATTAGATACATGAGAACGAATAGATCACGAGCTGACTAGAGAACACTTGAACGATGCACCGGTAGAATATGGAGATGAACGAAGAGACATCAATTTAGAATAATTGGAGAACGAAGCTGAAAACTTAGAACGAAGAAATCTCCTGAAATGATGGCCTTTGGATGATCAAGAAATGAAAACAACTCTGAAATACTCCGGATGGGTAAGAAAAGAATTCTCACAATCGAAAACAATTATGAGAGGATGGCATAAGCTAGAACTATGAATCTTCAAGAGAACGGACCAAGATTCAAGAGAAATTCTTCTTCGGTCTTCAAATGTGGAGAATGATGATGACAAACACCATCAAGAATTATTGAGGCACTCCAGAACCATGAAGAATAGAAAGGTTGAATCAACAATGAAAAGAATTTGAAAAATCTTGGAGAAAGACATATGACTGATGATAATTCATTCTTACGTCAAACTTTGCAATGAATTTGAGAATAACTCCAAAAAAATTAGAAGAGTCAGGTAAGATCCTGGAAAAAACCTGTGGGTTAAGGCCCACTCAAAAGATACACCGTTGAAATGATTACTTGAAAAGGAGATAGTATCGGTTGAATTAAATGGCTTGAATAAGGTAAGACCTCGAAATAGCTTGAAAGGATTTCGAATAGAAACTTGAATCTTCTGGGATAACTTCAGCACTCCGGAACAATTGAATAGCAAACGGGGAATGATTAAGAGATATACCGGCATGAGAAAGCATTTGGAACGAGGAAAAGAATACGATCAACACTGAAAGCTTGAATTGAATTCACCGGAGAAGAAAAAGAACGAAGAATAATAAACTTGAAGAACAACTTCATGAGAACCACCGGGTAAGCACATTGATTGAAAAGAATGAAGAGGCTTCCATCAATAAAATGATACTTGATTAAGAAATCTGAATCCTTGAATAAAAGGGTGGGAGGGTGGGAAAACAAAGGCAACTTGGGTCGGATGAAACGAACACCGTTGAGAAAAACTTAGAATTGATCTTGCGAATGTTGGAATGATTGGATCCACTTGAAGAGAAGCACGCCGATTGGAAAGAATTGAAAAGACAACCTTGAAGATGAAGAAGGATTGGTATTCACATAGAAGTATGAGAACACTGCTTAGGAAGGTATGGAATCAACACTTGACTTCGAAGCAACTCGAATACCACAAAACAAAACAAAACAAAGGATTGGCTTGCAAAATAAGCCGGAACAAACATATGATAGAGATTTCGTCCGAAGTTTTCGTGGTGGGGCCCACACGGGCTCGATCGTACATCACCATCATGTACAAAGCAGTGCACATGACATACGAAGCGTCCCTGAGTCGGCATAGCCAAGGACTCTTTAAGACACTACGAGACCGCTGTAAAACCAACCGTGGAAAGGCGGACCACTAGACGTCGAACCCCAATCTCATATCATACACCTGTCGGAAAGATATCCTAGGAGCTATTTGAATTCCCACTTATAAACTCCCGAAACTTTTTGGTTATGCAATCTGCTGTTGGGGATACAGGGGACACAAAATATATCACCCAAACTAACAATACCTAGATCCAGCTGTATCCATCCTTCAACACATAACCAAGAAACCTTCGGAAATCATTTACCTCAACCTTCGAAAAGCATCCGTTATACGAGTTATGGCAATACTCCCGAACTCCCGCCCCAGTACTGGGTGGCGTCGAGGTGATCTCACCAAAAACTGCATAAAAGAGATTTTCGATGTCGGCGAAACTCAGGTATTCCAGAACTGCAACGATAAAATTGTGACGACAACACCTCGGAGCTCAACTCCCCGGGACACTGCCACAACCCCTAAATGTCAGGAGGCACCAAGAACAATGTTCTCGTCACAAAACCATCGGAACGATTCCAAGATACCCGCGTGATCCTAAATTTTTTTTAGTGAAATTTGAGGAGAGAAGAATCAAAACTTCTACGTCAGGAGACCTCACCAGAGCGACGAAGGGACTGAGGAGTAAAAAGAATCCTACTCTCCGATATATATAATCCTAAGACTCAAAACATTTTTGTTCTAGACTCAACAACGCCAGTGATTCGATCAAGCAGGGGGCTCCAAAGTCGGGGATGGCTCTGATTACCAACTTGAAACGCCCACGATGCGGCTATATCTCCCACGTGTCGAGGCACGACTTAGAGGCATAACCGCATTGTGGTTTAGTCGCAAGAAGGGTCATCTTCACACAATCCCATGTAATGAACAAGAATGGGATAAAGAGTTGGCTTACAATCGCCACTTCACACAATACATAAATAAAACATACATCATTCAGAGATACACACATAGGTCCGACTACGGAACCAAAATAGAGGAAGACAACCCAACTACTAGATCCCCGATCGTCCCAACTGGGCTCCACTACTGATCAACATGATAAGAAACAACACAACGAACGAGATCTTCATCAAGCTCCCACTTGAGCTCGGTTGCGTCACCTGCAATTGTTTGGAAGTATCTGTGAGTCACGAGGACTCAGCAATCTCACACCCGTGAGATCAAGACTATTTAAGCTTATAGGAAAGATGAGGTAATGAGGTGGAGCTGCAGCAAGCACTAAGCATATATGGTGGCTAACATACGCAAAGGAGAGCGAGAAGAGAAGCAACGGAACGGTCGTGAACTAGCAATGATCAAGAAGTGATCCTAAACTCCTACTTACGTCAAACATAACCCAGAAATCGTGTTCACTTCCCGGACTCCACCGAGAAGAGACCACCACGGCTACCCATGCGGTTGATGCGTTTTAATTAAGGTCAAGTGTCAAGTTCTCTACAACCGGATATTAACAAATTCCCATCTGCCACATAACCGCGGGCACGGCTTTCGAAAGATAATACCCTGCAGGGGTGTCCCAACTTAGCCCATCATAAGCTCTCACGGTCAACGAAGGATAAACCTTCTCTCAGGAAGACCCGATCAGTCTCGGAATCCCGGTTTACAAGACATTCGACAATGGTAAAACAAGACAAGCAAAGCCGCCCGGATGTGCCGACAAATCCCGATTGGAGCTGCACATATCTCGTTCTCAGGGCACACCGGATGAGCAAGACGTCGGGTTGGCATAGACCCTGGTTGCCCAGGGGGCGCCGGACATCGCTCGGTTTTGACCAGCACTCGAAGGAGAACTGGCCCGGGGGGGGGGGTAAATAAAGATGACCCTTGAGTCTGCAGAACCCAAGGGAAAAAGGCTTAGGTAGACAAATGGTAAAACCAAGGTTGGGCCTTGCTGGAGGAGTTTTATTCAAGGCGAACTGTCAAGGGGGTCCCATAAATCACCCAACCGCGTAAGGAACGCAAAATCAAGGAACATAACAACGGTATGACGGAAACTAGGGCAGCAAGAGTGGAACAAAACACCAGGCATAAGGCCGAGCCTTCCACCCTTTACCAACTATATAGATGCATTAATTAAATAAGAGATATTGTGATATCCCAACATAAACATAATCCAACATGGAGCAATCTTCATCTTCACCTGCTACTAGCAACGCTATAAGAGGGGCTGAGCAAAAGCGGGAACATAGCCAAACAATGGTTTGCTAGGAAGGGTGACAAAGGTTAGTGGTTCATGGCAATTTGGGAGGCTTGAAAAGCAAGTGGTAGGTAGCGCGGCATAGCAATAGAGCGAACAACTAGCAAGCAAAGATAGAAGTGATTTCGAGGGTATGGTCATCTTGCCTGAAATCCCGCTAGGAAGAAGAACGAGTCCATGAAGAAGACAAGCGGACGTAGTCGAACGAATCCTCACAACTCCGGAAAGAAACTGAAGCTAACGAGAGAAGCAACCCGGAAAGAAACAAACAACATAGTAAACAACCACCACATACACATGGCATGATGCACAACCAAGTATGATGCATGTCCGGTTTAAAGAGGCATGGCATGGCAAGGTGCACAAACAATACTACAAATTAAATGGAGCTCAATATGCAACGAGTTACATATTGACGAAACACCACATTCAAGTTATTTAGTTCACTCTTGTTTATGTACCCAACAATATTAAATGTTGATTAACATGGCAAGAGGTGAGGCATATGAAAACTACCTATCTAGGCAAATTTAAATGAGGCCGGAACAACTAATAACAATTCCGAAAAATCCTCATATGCATATTTTAGATTTGGTACTGTTCTGCCCTAAGCACAATTTTAATGTTGTTAAACAGCAAAATAAAGTGTACCATGTTAAACTAGGCATTTTTTCTACCCCATTTACATATGAAGTTTATTAAAATCCGAGTTACGGTTATTTAGTTATGAAATAAATCATTTTAACATCTTATTCGAGCAAAATTAATCAAACAACATTTTAAACAATTTTTAACATGGGTGAAAGTGGCATATTATTAATCTACACAAAATTCTAAGTATTTTACATGTTTGAAACATTTTAATCCGATGCATGGTTGTGGAGTTATTAAATGCATGAAGTTTTGGGGTTTTTCTGTAAATCTGTAATCTCCTGGATAAATGTGAAAATCATCGCAGCCGAAAAAAACACTACGGGCCGAAACTGTTGGGCGCTGGGCTGCTCACCTAGCTGAGCTCGGCCCAGATCGGTGGAGGTGGTAGCTGGGCCGCAGTCAACGACGAAGGGGAGGTGGCCCAGGTGCGTGCGGTCGATCTGGAGACAACGATGCGGTCAGCGGGTGCCGCTGGAGCGCTCGTTCAGTTGCTCGAAGCAGAGGGTGGAGCGGTGGTTGACGACGCCGGGGACGCGTGTGACTCCGGCGAGCGGCGGAAGGAGCGGACGGGCGGATCCGGGCACGGGAAGATGGATCCGGCCGGTCTTGGAGGAGATCGAGGCACGCGAGGCAGGTGGGGAGGAGGTCAACGCGGCGGCGCAGGCATGCGCTCGATGCAGCGCTGCTGCATCTAACTGCAGAAGAACTGCAGTGGCGCCATGGCGAGGCGGTGGCAGCAGCAGGTCCAGGAGGGGTCGCCGGGGAGGCGGGCACGCGTGGTGGAGTTGCTGGTCCTGTGGTGCTGCGAAGACGACGGAGGGCGACGACGGTTTGAGGCGCGTGGAACTTGGTGGAGCTCGACGTGGAGCCTGCGGTGGCTTCCATGGCGCGGGGAGCACCTGTACAGAGAGGAGAGGGGATGGGTGAGAGGCACAGGAGGCCACGGGAGGGAGGAGGAACAAGGGAGAGAGCGAGGACGCTCATCTGCTGGTTCAGCGGCGGCCGGCGGGGTGCTGAGCTGCTGTTGCTTGGGTGGCCGACGGCCATTGGCTCAAGGATGACGAGGAACGCCGGCGAGCTTGCTCCGGGATGACGCAGATCAGCAAGAGGAGACGGGCGCACGAGGGAGAGGAGCTCGGCTGAAGGAGAGGTCGGGCGGGGCAGCGCGTGGGGGAGGGCACGGGCATGGCTGAAGCCCCGGTGGGCTTGGGCGGCGACGAGGCAAGTCTCTGGCGAAGCAGAGGCGCGGAGACGAGGAGGACAGCCTCGAGCATGAGGGAGCTCGTGGGTGGCTGGTGGAGTGGATGGATGATCGAGGAAGGCTTGCTGTGGTTGGGCGGCGACGCAATTCGAGGGAGGTGGTCGGAGCGATCTGGTTGGGTGGGATGGATCCCGATGGGGATTTGGTAGAGTGGCGGCGCGGCTGGGAGGATGGGACAGGTACCTAGATTTTAGGGTTGTCCACTATTTATACTGCAATGAGATTAGGGTAGGGGCTACCTCGTCCCTCCGATCGCAATCGGACGATCGAGAATAAATAGGTAGGGAGTCCAAATAACAAAACAGAGATGTTTTGTAGATGTTAGGGGATGATCCGGACCCAACGGTCACAACAGTCCGGGTCGGGTTCGGGACAATCTCCGGACGCGCGCGAGGGGGTCGGTGGTTGTGCAGAGAGGGTCAAACGGTCAGACAAGAGAGAATCGAAAATCTGGTTAGACTCAGAACGGTCAACGAACGCAAGGGGGGACGCGGCAACTACGAGCGGATGCAAGTTTGAAAAACAATGACGGCAACAGAGTGCCGATGCAATGCGAATGATGCGATGAAGAATGCAACAACAAAATAAATAACAGAGCTGACACGCAAAACATGGAACGCATCTGGAGCGTTGATCTCGGGGCGTTACATGGGTTCTTTGTGGCCCAAAGCTGTCCGCACGTCTTCCGGCGGCGGTTTCCGCACGCTGTTAGGGCGTAATAATCGCGGGACGTGGGGGAGTGGGCGCAGTTAATCCTACGTCCCTCCCCACGTCTCGCCTCCTCGGCTTCGCTGCACGGGGCTATAAGTAGGGGGAGGAGGGGAAGCGGCAGACGCTCGCACGCTCCTCTCCTCTCCGCCATCTTCTTCCTCCTGCTTTCCCTCGCAGCAGTGCCTCGCCGCCGCGCCATCCCACCAATCTTCACTCAGCCCCGTAGCTTCGCCGCCGCAGGGCCGCGCTTTCTCCGCCGCCGCACTCTTCCTTGCTAGCTTCTCGCCACCATGCAGTACGGCGGGGACTGGGACGGCTCCTTCGTCCATATGGACCACGTCGAGTTCCTCCGCAAGACGCGGCGGTTGCCCGGCAAGGACCAGGTGCGGGTCTGTCTCGCGCCGGAGAAGGAGATCACGCCGGCGCTGGAGGAAGGCGAGCGGGTAGTCCTCCGCTCGCACTTCCTGCGCGGCCTCGGCCTGCCGGCGAGCGCTTTCTTCCGCTCCTTCCTCGACTTCTATCAACTCCAGCCGCACCACCTCACTCCGAACAAGGTGGTGCTATTGTCCGCCTTTGTCACCTTGTGCGAAGGCTTTCTTGGTGTTCACCCCACCCTCGAGCTCTGGGGGGAGTTCTTCCAATCTAAGCTCGGCACCCGCATGCAGGGCGTGCCGGCTCAGAGCGGCACCTTCATCGCGATGCGGAGGCCGGCGGCCGACAACCCCTTCCTCGTCATCACGCTGATCCAGTCGGTGAAGCTCTGGCAGAAGTCGTATTTCTACGTGAAGAACGTCGCCCCGCAAGGCGACTACGTCAACTTGCCGGCTTACGTAGCCGGCCCGCCGGCTGGGAGGCAGCCCCAGTGGTCCTATCGGGCCGTGATGCTATCGCAGGCTGGAGCCGCGGCCGTCACCCGACTTCGGGTGATGATCCAGTCGGAGGGCCTGACTGGGTCCGACTTGCTGGCCGCCTTCGTCGCGCGCCGGGTGCTTCCGCTTCAAAGCCACCCTCACCTGATCTGTCAGATGAGCGGCCAACGCGATCCGAGTCGGATGTGCACCAAGGATATGCCGCACGACGAGGTGGCTCATATGGTGAATTATCTTGTGAACTGCAAGCTCTCCGCGGAGTGGCAGTTTGGCAAGGAGCCATACTCCCGCGCACATCCTCCTCCTACGGTATGCTCTATTTACCCTTTCTTCTCTTAGTTTTGTTGCCGAGGTTTTCTTGGCCGACTCTGACCAGTCAGCACGTCTTGGCAGAGCCCACTCCTTCGACCTGCAGCCAAGTCGGGGGCAGAGCGCTGATTTCTCCCCGACCGGGTGGAGCATGACCTGGAGGACCATGACTTGGGGGCGGTCGCCATGGATGAAAACACTGAGGCGGGTGGCGGCGAAGCCGGCGGCTGCGGGCTCGGAGTCAGCTTCGACGACTGGCCGGATGACGACGAGGCAGAAATCGTCCCACGCCGCCAGCCGGCGTCTGGCCATGGCGCGGGTTCTTCCGCTGCGCCGCCGGCTCGGGGCGGCGGGCAGAAGCGCTGGGCCGCGTCGAGCTTGTTCGGCAGTCGGCCGAAGAAGCCCAAGGGCGGGGCGGCAGCGACCAGGCGGGATGAGGCGGCCGCGAAGGCGGCCCGCTTCCACAAGGTGGTGAAGCAGCCGCAGACGGTGTTGGCGTAAGTGTATATTCCTTTGCATATTCTTTCTTCTTTTCTTGATGATTTCGGAATCCTTGCCCTTTCTCAAAAATCAGGGCTCCGCTTTCTCTTGAGCGGGTTGCTGCCGCCTCCGTGGTTGGATCGCCGGGAGGATCCGTGAGCACCCGCCGTGTGGACCCCCGTGCCGAGCTTCAGGCGGCGACGGAGCGAAATGCGCGGGAGGCGCGGGAGGAGCGGGAGGCGGAGGAGCTGAGGGCGGCTGCCGCCAAGGCGGCACAGGAGGAGGAGGAGGCGGCGAAGGCGCGTGCCGACGCGGCGGCCAAGGCCCAAGCGGAGGCTGCGGCCGCGGCAACAGCGGAGGGGGCCTTGCTCGTCACCCCTCTGCGTGTCGCGGCGCCCGAGGTCCCGGAGCCCCTGCCGGAGGTAGCGGGCGGCGACCTGCCGGGGTTGGAGAGGGAGGACGACATCGTCGTCCCGGAGAGGGAGGCGGCACTGGCCTCGCCGACTGGGGCGGCTCAAGGCAGCCGGCCTAATGTGCCGCCTGCGCAATCGGCTGGGGGTGAGCCGGCCGCGAGGACAGACCAGGTGGTCCAGTCGCCATCGCGCCAGCGCGCGGGGAAGGCCACTTCGGACCCGCAGAATGCCGCGGGCTCCGGCTTGTCGGCCCGGGACATGGAGGCGGCCAGCGCCAGCTCGGGGTGGACGCCGGGTGGAGGGACGACCGTGGTGACCGTGGCGGCGCAGGAAGTCCGGAACCGTCTTCAGTCCCAGGCTGCGGCGCTGAGGAAATACAATGATGAGTTCCTTGCGACGCGAGCGGCCATTCGGGTTAGTATTCCCGTTTTTGCTTTTTTGATCTTGGTTTCTTCCGTGGGGGCGCGTCAGCGCACCCACTGGGTGTAGTCCCCGAGTTCCGAGTCGGCTGCTGAGCAGGCGGCTTGGAACTTCTTAGATGGCTTTGTTTGCTATCTTGTTCTTATTCGCTTCTCTGCCTGACTTGCAGGACTACCACAACCTCCGTGCGGCTGCCTTCAAGTCCCAGGCTCGAGAGCTGACCCAGAAGAATGCTGATCTATCTAAGAGCCGGGGTAAGTGCTTCATCTTTTATCTCACGTGGGGGCGCGTCAGCGCACCCACTGGGTGTAGTCCCCGAGATTCGGGCCGACTGCTGAGCAGTCAGGTCGGATCTTTCTTGACGACTTCTTCCTTATTGCTTCTTTCTTCTCTGCCATGCCTGCAGCAGCCAATGCCAAACTGAGGGAGCAGTTGGGTGGGACTCAGGCCGCCCTTCGCGCTAAGGAGGCCGAGTTTGACGCCTTGGCCCAGGAGCGTGACCGCCTGGCCAAGAGGCTGGCCGACCATGAGGAGCGCCACAAGGCAGCCCTGAAGGCAGTGCAGGACAGCGAGGCCGCCCTTCATGCTAAATATGAGACAGAGGTGGCGAGCTGGACCCAGGCGAGGCTGTCGTTGATCAAGGGCTACGGCCAGATTGAAGACTTGGTTGACGGTAGGCCGCCCTCTTCTTCGTCCCTTGCTTGCCGCTTGCCGTTTGGTTCATTTTCTGACTGGGTGTTTTTTCTCTTCTTTCTCTTTCTTTCTTGCGCAGAGTACTTCTCTGGCTACTCTACTGCCGCCAACCAGGTTGTCGAGGCCCACCGTGAGGCACAAAGGCAGGCTGGCGCCGGGATCGCGCCGAACGCTCGCCGGTCGCTGGAGGAACAGCTCTTGGCGATTCAAGCCCTCCTCCAGCCGGCTCACCGCATGCTCCGCCAGCTTCAGCGTGTTGGGGCACAGGTGCTGGCCGCTCTTTGGCCTGGTGAGGTGATTCCCCGCACCCCCAGTCGGACTGCCGACTGGCTGGAGGTGGCGGCCGGCCGCTTCGAGGCCTGGAAGGCTTCTGCTGCTCGGTACGACGCCAGGCGGGCGCTGGAGTTCGTCAAGGCCTGGTATCCAGAGCTGAGTTTGGACCAGCTGACCACCTGGCGGCAGGAGGCCGACACGGAGCTGGAGCCGGTGCGGTCGGCTATCATCCAGCGAGCCTCGGCGATCGCCGACTACACCGACACCAGCGCCTTCGCTCCTGAGGTGGACGACAACGGCGTTGCCCAACCGGAGGAGTGGTTCGGGCTGAACCCGGCAGATGGCGAGGACTCGGCAGAGGAGATCGACTCCAGCGACGAGGGCGAGGAGGAGGAGGGTGAAGACGCCATGCCAGATGGTGGAGCGGCCGGTCAGCCTCAGCTTGACCGTGCCTCCAGCAACAAGGCACGCGCGGGCGCACCGCCTGCAGCCGGCGATGATCAAGCCGAGACCCGCCAGCCGGCCACTCCTCCAGCCGGCGACGCCGTCTTCACCGACCAGCCCGGCTCCCCTACTGTGCCCTTAGTCTAGTCTGCTGCCTCTACTTTCCTGTTTTACCACTCTTGGGACAGTATTTTGTTAAGTTTGCACAATTCCACCCACTGGGGGTGTATTCGAACTATATTGACTGCCGGCCTGTTGAAGGCCTTATGTGTAAATATAATTATGCATAAGTTTGGCTTTCCCTTGTTCTTTGCTTTTCATCCTTCGGCTGTTTCCTTTGCCGCCCTCCCTTGGTTGCCGCCTTCCCAGCCGGACAGCTGCTCTGCAGTCTGTGGCTGGAGAAGTGCTTAGCCGGTTGGGAGGGCAAGTACTCAAGCTTTGCTGGATTGTAGCGAAGTGACTGGGAAGCCGGCCAGCCGGCTGTTTGGGCAGCCGGTAGGCGTGGTTGTAGGCCGGCTTGTGTTATATAAGTTCGTTAGTCCTTAGCCGTTTTTCGTGTGGGCACCATTCTGCCTTTGGCTCTTGCCAGTCAGACAGTCGGTTCTTCGAGCTGCGACTTTGAACAAGAGAGGGCTCGGGTGCTGGCACACTACTTGTCTGACTTCAGGTAGAACTTTTAATATAACTTAAGGCGGCCAGTCCCCGGGCCGACTAGTCGAACCCGATGCCAGACAGAAAATCAAATGTAATAATACATTCATGAGTATGACACTCATCATTCATAGATAAAGGAGGGCAGTCCCCGAGTACGCCTCGGGGGGCCCGGTTTCTCGTACTTAATACAAAAAGGTAGCATGATACATACTGCTTTTAACTGTAGAGTCTTCTCAGGAGGTTGGCGTTCCATGGTCGTTCCGTCTCCTTGCCGGAATCATCCCTCTTGCGCGCTCTTGGCTTCTGTGCGTCGATCAGGTAGTAGGAGTCGTTGCCTAGTGCCTTGCTGACGACGAAAGGGCCTTCCCAAGGGGCCGAGAGCTCGTGCTGGCCGGCTGTTCGCTGGATCAGCCGGACCACAAGGTCGCCCTCTTGGAAGGATCTTGGCTTGACCTTCCGGTTGTGGTAACGGTGCAAACCCTGCTGGTAGATGGCGGACCGGCTGAGTGCTAACAGTCGGCCTTCTTCCAGCAGGTTGACGCCGTCTTCTCGTGCTTCCTTGGCCTCCGCCTCCGTGTACATGGTGACCCGAGGCGAGTCGAACTCGATGTCAGTTGGGATGACGGCCTCGGCACCATATACAAGGAAGAACGGAGTGAAGCCGGTTGACTTGTTTGGGGTAGTACGCAGACTCCAGAGGACAGCCGGCAGCTCATCGAGCCAGCAGCCGGCCAAACGCTCTAGTGGTACGACCAGTTGGGGCTTGATGCTGGAGAGGATGAGGCCGTTTGCTCGCTCGACCTGGCCGTTTGACTGCGGGTGGGCAACGGACGCTAAGTCCAGTCAGATGCCCTGTGTCGCGCAGAAACATGCCAGTGCTCCCTTGGCAAAATTTGTGCCGTTCTCGGTGATGATGCTGTGTGGCACACCATACCGAGTAGTGATGTCGGCGATGAATGTCACGGCAGTCGGCCCGTTCAGCTTTTTGATCAGCTTCGCTTCGATCCACTTGGTAAATTTGTCCACGGCGACAAGAAGATGTGTCATGCCGCCGCGGGCTGTCTTGAATGGGCCCACCATGTCCAGCCCCCAAACGGCAAAGGGACAGGTGAGGGGGATGGTCTTGAGTGCAGAAGCCGGTAGGTGTTGCTTGGAACTGAAGACTTGGCATCCTTTGCAGCATTTGACTAATTCCTTGGCATCTTCCAAAGCAGTCGGCCAGAAGAAACCATGGCGGAAAGCTTTGGCCACAAGTGATCTTGAGGCTGTGTGGTGGCCGCATTCGCCTTGGTGGATATCCTTGAGTATTGCTACGCCCTTCTCTGGCTCGACGCAGCGCTGGAAGACTCCAGTGACGCTACGCTTGACAAGTTCTCTGTTTATTATTGCGTATGCTCTGGCTCGGCGTTGCACTAGTTTTGCCGAGATCTCATCAGTCGGTAGCTCTTTGTTGACTAGGAAGTTGAGGATGGGCTGGGCCCATGATGGAGCTGTGACTTCTTCTACTGTCAGTACGGCCACTGTGACCCGGGTGGGTGGGTTGGGTGGTGGAGAGTTGGAGTCGGCCACCGCTTCTTGTGTCGCTGCAGTCCCCGGGCCAACTGCTGCAGTCCCCGGGCCGGGTTCTGAAGTCCCCGAGCCGGGTGCGACTACGACAGTCCCCGGGTCGCTTGTCGAGGTCCCGGAGCCGCCTGCTGGATTCCTCCAGTCGGATCCGGCTGCATCAGGGGCGGGCGGTACGAAGATAGAGTCCGACTCTGGGGACGGCTTGATACACGGTTTGAGGAGGCGCTGGAGAGAGACACCGGTTGGTATAGCATGTCGGGTGGAGCCGATCCGTGCTAGGGCATCTGCTTGGTCGTTGTCGGCCCGTGGCACGTGAAGGAACTCGCACCCCTCGAAGTATCCACTGATCTGCTGGACGAGGAATCGATAGCTCGACATGTTTGCATCCTTGGCGTCCCAGTCGCCAGATGACTGCTGGACCACCAAGTCTAAGTCGCCATAACACAGGATCCGGCGTATGCCGAACTCTTTGGCTAGCTGGAGCCCGTGTCTGAGCGCCTCGTACTCAGCCACGTTGTTGGAGGCGGCAAAGTGGTTTGCAGCGTGTATCTGAGCTTGTCGCCTTTGGGAGAGGTGAGGACGATGCCGGCTCCCAAGCCGGTGCGCATCTTGGACCCGTTGAAGTGTATCCGCCAATGCGTGGAGTCGGGAGCCGGCGGTAGGTACTGGGTCTCGGCCCAGTCGACAAGGAAGTCGGCTAATGCTTGGGACTTGATGGCGGTGCAGGGCTGGTAGAAGATTGTGTAAGGTGCCAGCGCAATGGCCCATTTAGCCACCCGGCCGGATGCATCTCGGCAAGCGGGGCAGTGCATACGACCGTGATGGGATGCTCTTGAAAGTAGTGCTTCAGCTTCTTGGCGGCGAAGTACACTCCATAGCACATCTTCTGGTAGTGCGGGTAGTTTTGCTTTGAGGTGGACAGTACTTCGCTTAAATAATATACCGGCCTCTGGACTAACTGGGCTCGACCTTCTTCAGGGCGCTGGACCACGATGACTGTACTGACCACTCGGCTAGTCGCGGCTATGTAGAGGAGCATGGGCTCCTTCTCAGTCGGCGCCGCCACGACAGGTGGAGTGGTCAGCATCTTCTTCAACTCATGGAAGGCTTGGTCTGCTTGGTCATTCAACTCGAAATGAGTGGATTTCTTCATGAGCCGGTACAGGGGGAGAGCCTTCTCTCCTAGCTGGCTGATGAAGCGGTTTAGGGAGGCCAGGCACCCGCGGAACTTCTGAACGTCTCGCAACTTGGTGGGAATCTCCATCCTCTTGATGGCCTTGATCTTCACAGGGTTGCACTCAATGCCGCGTTCGGAGACCAGAAAGCCTAGAAGCTGGCTGGCTGGTACTCCGAACACACATTTCTCGGGGTTGAGCTTGATCTGGAATCGACGCAAGTTGGCAAATGTTTCTTTGAGGTCTTCCAGCAGGGTACCGCGCTTCTCCGTCTTCACCACAATATCGTCTACGTAGACGTGGGCATTTCTGCCGAGTTGCTTGAGGAGGCATTTCTGCATGCAACGCTGAAAAGTGGCACCGGCATTCCTCAAGCCGAATGTCATAGTCAGGTAACAGAAAGCTCCGAATGGTGTGATGAAGGCGGTCTTCAGGCGGTCAGCTGGGTCCAACTTGATCTGGTGGTATCCTGAGTAGGCATCCAAGAAACTCAACAGCTCGCATCCGGCTGTGGAGTCTATCACTTGATCAATCCGTGGCAGGGCAAACGGATCTTTGGGGCAGGCTTTGTTGAGGCTAGTGTAGTCTATACACATACGCCATTTGTTGTTCTTCTTCAACACCAAGACTGGGTTGGCAAGCCACCTAGGAAAAACACTTCCATAATAAAGCCAGCGGCAAGGAGCTGGGCTATCTCTTCTCCTACGATTCTTCTCTTCTCCTCCGACAGTCGGCGGAGAGGCTGCTTGACTGGCTTCGCGTCCGCTCGGACGTGTAACTTGTGCTCGGCGAAATCCTTCGGAACACCCGGCATGTCCTTTGGGGACCATGCAAAGATGTCTCGATTCTCACGGTGGAAGTTGACGAGCTCGCCTTCCTATTTACTGTCCAGGTTTGCACCAATGACAGCAAACCTCTCTGGGTTCTCCGGGTCCAGAGGTATCTTCTTCGTCTCCTTGGCCGGCTGGAAGGAGCCCTGAGCATCATACTCTTTGGGGTTGGGGGACAGGGCCGGCTGCTTGCCGGCCATGGCCACAACTCGCTCCAGCATCTTCTTCTCTTCTGCAACCATGAGGGACTCGGCCAGTCGGCTGCTGGCTGCAGCGCACTTGATGGACTTCTTGTAGTCCCCGACTACAGTGGTGATCCCCTTCGAGCTCGGCATCTTCATCTTTAGGTAGGCGTAGTGGGGCACAACCTTGAACTTGGCCAGGGCAGGTCGGCCAAGCAAGGCGTGGAAAGGGCTCTCTAGGTCCACTACCTCAAACCAGATCGCTTCTCGGCGAAAGTGATCCTTGTCCCCGAAGAGAACATCCATCTTGATCTTGTCGATTGGGGAACAGGACAGGCCGGGTACGATGCCATGGAACAAGGTCCGGTTTGGCATGAGCTGCTTTGCCTTGAGGTTCAACTTCTCCATGGTGTCGCAGTACAGTATGTTGATACTGCTTCCGCCATCAATCAGTACGCGGGAGAATCGGGCAGCTTGCCTCTCCGTTGCGAGGGTGACATCCAACACCAATGCGTAGGAGCCAGGGGACGGCATCACCTCTGGGTGATCGGCCCGGCTCCAGCTGATAGGCCTTTCGGACCAATGCATGAACTCGGGGTTGCTGGAGGCGACTGCATTGACCTCTTGGTGCTGTCGGCACCGGCTGTGCTTGTCTTCAACCTGGCTCGTGAAGACGACATAGGCGGCGTGCTCATCTGGGAACTCATCCTGAATGGCTCCGACTGCTGGTCGAGCAGCCGGCTGCTGGGGGGCTGGAGGCGGCGGGCCGGGAGGCGGAGGCCGCACCAGCCCCTCGCCCTTGGAGATCCGTGTGAGCCAGTGGCACTTTTGGGTCGTGTGGTTGGACGGCTTCGCGCTGCTGTGAAACTTGCAAGGGGTATCGAGAGTCTGCTTGTAGGATAAGGCCGGCTGCCAAGCCGGCCTGCCGCCCTTCTTCTTGGGAGCGGGCTGTTCTTCGGGCTGCTCGTCTTCGACAGTGGCCACCTGCCGACTGGTGGAAGGCGGCATAGGGGCCTTGCGCTTGTGGTCGTTCTGGTAGGGGCGCCGGTTGGAGTCGCCAGCCGGCATCTTGGGAGCCGGAGTGAGCACCTTCCTAGAGGCGTCCACTCATAGCTCGGTCTTCATCGAGGAGTCGGCCGTGGCGTACTTGTCGGCTATGACCAACAGCTCGTCGAGGGTAGCTGGCTCGTCGCAGAGGAGTCGGTGCTTGAGGAGGGTGCCCTCTCGGCACCCGGCGGTGAAGTATTCGATGGCTTGAACCTCGTGCACCCCCTCGCAGGAGTTGTGGAGCTCAGCCCATCGCGTGAGGTAGTCGCGAGTCGATTCGCTGGGCCCTTGGACGCACAAGGAGAGCTGGCGGGGCTTGGGAGGCCGCTTGTACGTGCTGGTGAAGTTGCGGACGAAGACTTCCGTGAAGTCCAGCCAGCTGTTAACGCTGTAGGGCTTGAGGCTGTTGAGCCAGGTGCGTGCCGTGCCTTGAAGCATGAGAGGGACGTACTTCACGGCTACGCGCCTGTTGCCGTTCGCTATGCTGACAGCGGTAGAGTAGTCGATGAGCCAATCTTCCGGCTTCACGGAGCCGTTGTACTTGGGCGTGTCTCTGGGGAGCGAGAACCCTTTGGGGAAAGGCTCGTTGCAGATGCGGGGGCCAAAGCATGGCGGGCCGACATCGTCTTCTTCTTCTAGCGCCAGGGATCGTGCTAGCCGGTTGATCCGGTGGCGGGCGTCGTTCTCGCCGACTCCTTCGCGGTGGCCTAGTCGGCCATCGAGAGTCGGATGCGTGACAGGCGGCGGGGTGGGATATCTCTCCCACGAGGCGGGGGAGGAGGCGGATTGCCTTGGCGCTCCACCGCTCGGGGGCGGCCTTCTGCGTCGCGCTTGATGGTGATTCGAGTCCGGCTGTGGCTAGCAGCCGGCTCCTTGTCTTTCCTTGCGCGGGCGCCGCTCGCAGTCGGCGACCGGGATGTCGCGTCGTGTTCTCGGCGTGGGGGAGGACTCTCAGCGCGGGCGCCGGCTTCATGCCGTTCTGCGGTAGCGTCGATCAGCTGCAGGATGCGCCTCGTCATGTAGGAGAGCTCATCAGCCCCCAGCCCGTTCAGCTCTTCTACGGCCGCCTGAGCGACCTGCAGATTCTCGAGCGGTGTGGCGTAGATGGGGCGGTCTGCCCCCAGCATGCTGGCGATGGCCGCGCCGCGCTTCTTGACGAGGCCAGCTCGGCTCGGCCCGCCATGAGGCGGCGTACCAAAGGCGGCGCGGTCGACTTCGTGCTGGTGAGCCTCGGTGAGGCGTCTCATGGAGGCTATCTTCTGGCCCTCCGCGATGAGGGCGAGGCGGCGTGGCTCTAGAGTCTCGGCGTCGACGTCGGCCGGGATGGGGACGGACAAGTCATGCATCGCTGCTTGTAGGGCGTCGTGGGCGTTCTCGCCCGAGTCGGCGACGTGGCTGATGACCAGCACCTCAGTGGCAGCGCTGCTGCCACTGTTGGCTCGAGGGAGAGGGTCATCGAAGACTACCACGTCGGAGGGGTAGGCGTCGAGCGATGCCGTGTCGGAGTCGACAAGCATTGGGTCGGTGGAGCCGACCGACTCCAAGTCCACAGCAAGCTCGCTGGAGACGTGAAGCTGGTCGAGGAGGCTGACGAGTCGGCTCTCGGGGTAGTCCGTGCCCGCGTCGGACGCGGGCTCGTCGGAGATGCGGGTCTCGCCAAGAAGATCGGCGAGGCAGCTCGCCGTGCAGGCATCGTCAACGCCTTGCGGCGCGTCGGGGTAAGCGCCATCAGGCGTAGCAGGCTGGCTACGCTCGCGGGGGAGGAAAAGGGTTCCCGTCCAGAACAGGTCTCCGGACGACGGTGCACCTGGCCCCACGGTGGGCGCCAAATGTCGGGTGGTAGGTGCGACATATGCCAACGGATGGCTTATCATTGTGGGAGCCAGTAAGACATCGCCGGTGCCTGGAAACGGGATAAGGCGAAGACATGCACGCCGGCGGATCTTACCCAGGTTCGGGGCTCTTCATGGAGATAACGCCCCTAGTCCTGCTCTGCGGGGTCTCCGCATGATCACTAGATCAATACAAGTAGCTACAAGTGCTCCTCAAGCTGTTTGGCTAGAGGAAGAAGAAGGGCAAGGCTAGCTCTCCCTTTCTCTCTATGTGGTGTGTGAAACTCTATGAGATCAACCCTTTGCATGGGTGCCCCGGGGGGCTTATATAGGCCTACCCCCAGGGGTACAATGGTAATCTGGCTGGGCACGGGCCCCAGCCGTCAGTGTCTATGCTCGCCGGCTTCTCCGCCGGCCATTGGGGCCCGCCGACTGGTGGGTCCCGTCGGCTGCCGGCCTCTTGGCCGACAGGCCGGCCCCACCGCTTGGGGGCTTTGTCGGCGGCTGGTTACTGTTGCCTCGCCTCTGATGACGAGGGCTTTGTCGAGGTAAGCGTGGCTACAGTGCCTCCGCCTTGCGGGCTCTCACTGTAGCCTTACCTCGTCTTGTCTCCTTAATGAGGCACATGTTTCGAGGGAGGGAGGTAGCCGGCTATTGGGAGCCGGCCACGCCCCTGGCTGATTAGGGGAGGCCGGGCTGCCTTCGAGCGTCTCTCTGGCTAAAGGGGCCCGCCGCCCGCGGGCCGTACTGGCGCCTGTCGTGGGTGACATCGAGGCCAACATGGCTACAGTGCCGCGCCGGACGGGGGATGGCTGGCCCGTACGGCGCCCTGTGGCCATGCCTGCTTCGGGATTCGGGGGTAGTGGGCTGTACTGCGGCCACGCCCTGTCTTATCACCGTTATGTGGATACAGTCTTGGTGGTGCAGTCTTGGCCGGCTTCTGGGAGTCGGCTTTCTTCATGGCCGGCTTCTGGGAGTCGGTCCTCTTGGGGCCGGCTTCCTGGAGTCGGCCATCTCGTATCTTCCTGGGGGAAGGTTTCTGAGGCCGGGTCGCCTTCTGGTAGTCGGCCCTGGGGATAGCTGGCCGGGGGAAGGCGGCCCTATGCTTTGTATGCTTGAAGGTTCGAATGACCTGATAATTTTTAGAAGAGCCAGGGGGAGTCGGTTAGGCTACCCGTGGCCATTTACTCCGACACAAGATCCGCAGGGGATTAGTGGGGGAATCAAATTTCTCTTGGTGGAAGTGTAGATCGAGGCCTTCTCAACCAATCCCTAGAAAATCAACAAGTTTGATTGGCTAAGGAGAGAGATCGGGCGAAAATGGAGCTTTGAGCAACAATGGAGCTTAGGGAGGGAAGAGGTGGTCTTCTTGGGGAAGAAGACCCCCTTTATATAGTGGGGGAAAAGATCCAACCGTTACCCCCTTACTCAGCCCATGACACGCGGTACTACCGCACACACTTGCGGTACTACCGCTGGATGGTGCGGTACTACCGCTTGTGCGGTAGTGACGATACGAGACCCTGTTGCGCATGGCAACAAGCGGTAGATCACCGGAGCAGTACTACCAAGTGCCCCCTGCGGTACTACTGCAAGGCAGGGCTCTACTAGGCTGGAAAAAGCACGGACTAAATAGATTACGTCCGTGACTACTTCCGCTGAGGTTGGGATCATGTGAAAATCCGGCATGGTACTACTGCTCGCAGGGAGCAGTACTACCACGTAGGGGTGGAAGTAAAATATTACTTCCGCGCCTACTTCCGCATGCGCCAGCGTCCTGGCTAGAAGCTGCGGTACTACTGCTCGCTAGGAGCGGTACAACCGCTGGACCCTGCGGTACTACCGCTCCCTTGAGCGGTACTACCGCAAGCACCTGCGGTACTACTTCTCCCTTGAGCAGTACTACCGCATGCCACAAATGCTCTAGCATTTGGAAGCCTTAATTTCGGAGAGCCAAGGATAAACGGACGGTGCTCCAATGAAGCGAAGGAAAGGTGGTGTAAAGGAATAGATGTGTACGTGTTGATTCCACGCTAACCTTTCTGAAGCGGACCCCCTCTTAATAGTACGGCTTTCCTACGACTCAAATCCACCGAAAAGAAACGTAGAGAACCCCCATCTTTGTTAGGCTCCGAGGGGCACCGAATCGTCTTGTGCCTAGACATGAGATATCTGAAATGCTCAATGCATACGATTAGTCCGCAAATGCACTGTCATCAATCACCAAAACCACATAGAGAGAAATATGCCCTTACAATCCCCCCTTTTGGTGGATTGATGACAATACGAGATTTGCACATAGGGATATAAAATGAACAAAGGCAAACCCAAAATTTATAAAATATAGACAGGCTCCCCCTAGATGTGTGCACTCTATAGATATGCTTTGGACCGCACAACACATATACTAGGATCAACACTCCCCCTATATTTTATAGAGAAGGCAACACTTGCAACAATATAAGTGACACTAAGTATGAAGGCAAGATATAGTAAGTGAGCATGAAGTAAAGAGCACAAGATAAAATAAGCTCACAATCTACTAAGCATACTAGACAATAAAGGATAAGCTTGAGGGCATATGTCTCACACCATATGATAGAATAAATCTCCTGGTCTCACATGCACACCAACACAAACCAACAAACCAGAGCAACAAAGGTTTAACGAAACGAAAGCAAAGAGACACAAGACTCGCAAATCCTACACTCTCTCCCCCTTTGGCATCGAGACACCAAAAAGGCAGAGAGGACACCTATGACACTGGTGGTAGCTCCCACTGATGTGATCACCTATCAAGCTCCTCATCTGTCTCAGCAGCAGGAATGGACTCCCCATCTGACTCAGTCCACTAATAGCCCTGCCTCATCATCTAGGCAGCCTCAGGAGCGATGTTCTTCTCTGACCCGCTCTGGAATTGCTTGCCAAGCTTCCTCAAGATCCTCTTGTCACGCCGGCGACTCTCCTACTGAGCAACGTGGGCCTGGTACTGCCCCTTGGACTGCATGCAGAATAGAGACTTCATCTTCGCCTTGAGCTTCTTAGCCCAAAATGGCTCAGAAGAGGGAGGTGCATACCCCTCAGAACTGTCCTCAGCCTCCTCCTCCTCCTCAAACTCATCCTCATCAACATCCATACGACCAGCCTCGGCCTCAGCCCGGGTAGTGGTGTTAGCCCACTTGTTCTTCTGGCTCAACTTGATGGGATCATGGCGAATCCAGTTGGGAGCAAGAAATTCTTCACCCGGACAGAGCTTCTCCCAAGTCCTCGATATCAAGAGGAACAAATAAGGTCCATAGATGGGTACCTTATGATGGAACACAGCAAACTGAAGCTCACTCCACATGATATGAGAGACATCAAGTGGTCCAGGTTGGCGAAGACGGGCTTCCTCACAAATAAGCATCATGTCCACAAGATAGGAGTGCACCTTGTCCTTGTCGCCTCTGCGAGGAAAAAGAGAGTTGTGGAAGATCCAATGCATGATGTCAAGGAACAGGTTCAGCAAAAATACTTCTTGCCATTGGGTAGAGTCTTCTCAACAAGGTAGTTCTGAAGCTTGTTCTTGGACGCAGACTCTGGGTTGGCATGCAGGCGGAGACCAACGGGCACCTCTAGCCCCTCATCACGAACATGCAACAGATCCATGAACTCCTCCCACTCAGCAGTCATCCTCTTCCCATTTGTCATCCAAGTCATGGTCCGCTTCTCATCTGTGTGGAAGTGGACAGAAGCAAAGAACTGAGCCACAAGCTCCAGGTCAAAGTCAAGGTGGAACGTGAGGATCCCCACAATATCAAAGTGCTCCACCAAATCCAGAGGCTCACCAAAATATGCACGGCTCTTCTTCAGATGTTCCATGTCATCCATAGGACAGGTACGTAGATGTTTTGCTTGGGCTTGATCACATCTAGATAGACGAGATTTTTTTTCTTGGTCCAGAATAAGTCATTGCCCCTACTGAGTTCCCTTGGATTGACGTCGGGGTTGAGCTTTCTTCGAATCAGAAACTCTTCTTGAGGCATTTCATCCATGCCGACAGTTGGCTCCTTGGTCTTGGTAGTTGTGGTCTTGATGTGGCGTTGTGGGCGCGGGACCCCTCGGGAGCTTCTTGGTTGCGAAGGCGCTTGGAGCTCGTGTCACGGCTGGGATTCGAGCGCCTTGCATTGGAGCTGGAGCCACCACCTAAAACACACAACGCAAACACACGAGAAGAGAGAGAAGGATTATTGCAAAGACCAAGGCCAAAACGGAACGAAACAAGTAGAAATGAGATTGGGTGTGACAAAACAAGGTAATTCTTAAGTCAACGGTAGTAGTAGATCAGGATGCAGAAGTAAAAACTTGCATCTGCTCTAGCCGCGGTAGTACTACGCCGGGTTGGTATGGTAGTAACACGCCTAGAGCGGAACAATTTTTTTACTTCCGCGCGACGGGCGGTAGTACCGCTCCAGCGGAGCAGTAGTACTGCACGTGGCGGTTCTCGCACAAGCGGGCGGTAGTACCGCTCCAGCGGAGCGATAGTATCGCACCGAACTGCATCTCTCAAGAACATATCTAGGAACATCCATAATGATAGATCAGTACTACCGTTGATTAAAACTACAGTGTTGCATCACACCAAATAGCATATCCACTGCACTAGCACTCTCCAACAATCTCCTCTTCCAAAAATTTAGCCAAAAATCACAAGAACTACACATGCATCTCCCAAAACCTAGAAGCACAACAACGGGGAAAAGAGAGAGGGACTAAGGGAGACACCAGGTTCCATGGGAAGAGGGCGAGGTGGGGATCGATCCCACCAGTTGGAATGCGAGGAGAGTGGCCGGAGAAGGAGATCTAGTCAGGTCCTCCGGCGCCATTTTTGGGCAGGAGAGAGAGAGACGAAGTGAGGGAAGGGATGAATGCGTATGGGGGAGTTGGAACTCCCCCTGCCCACTATTAACACCCACGCTCTCTCGACAGCGTGATAGTACCGCATGTCATCACAGTAGTACCGGCTGGGCGGAAGTACCGCACACAGGGTGGTAGTACAGCTCTTCCAGTGGCAGTAAAAAATTACTGCCGCGATGGAAGCGGTAGTACCGTGCCGTGGCCGCAGCTGTGCAAGCACAGGAGCCACCCACCTCCAGCGGTAGTACCGTGGCTTGCCACGGTAGTACCGTACACCCAAGAAAGTGCAAGTTTCGGCAAAACAGAAAAATGCGGCCTTTGCAATGCACACTTCGAGCAACCGGACATGCAAAATAGCACAAATGAAGCAACTAAACACAGACAAAGCCCGAAGGAAAGCAAAATGACAACGAGGACCAAACACGAACCAAAACCTCTCAAGAGGAGAGGGCGGTGGCCAGAGCCACCTATGTTTGAGTCAATTGGTATGGCACCGCGAAGAATTATCCTTGGGCCCATGACCAAAACTCGTCTTTGAACCACAAGTACCATCTACAATGGTGAATGTGAAAGAGGTGATCAATTTATGCATATGGGGGGAGGGAGAGTTCATTGAGAGAACAATACTCCCCCTATGTCCATGCCTACACCTAAACGAGACATCAAGATGAGTTGGTGGGGTGTGCAAAGGTTCAAGCCACATTGCTCAAATCAATGATATTTATCTCATGCCTTAACTCCCGAAATCTTGCTTCATCCAAGGGCTTCGTGAAAATATCTGCAAGGTTATCATGAGTGTTGACATAGTTGACCTCGATCTCCCCTCGCCTAATGTGATCCCGGATGAAGTGATACCGAATCTCAATATGCTTCGTCTTGAAGTGTTGCATCGGGTTGAGAGAAATCTTGATGGCACTTTCATTGTCACACCAAAGAGGCACTTTGTCACAAATGACACTGTAATCCTTTAAAGTTTGCCTCATCCATAGAAGTTGAGCACAACAACTACCGGCGGCCACATATTCTGCTTCGGTGGACGAGAGAGACACACAACTTTGCTTCTTAGAAAACCAACTCACAAAAGAGCAACCAAGAAATTGGCACCCTCCAGAAGTTGACTTCCTATCCACTTTGTCTCCCACCCAATCCGAGTCCAAAAAGCCCACAAGGTTGAAGTTATCTCCTCTTGGGTACCATAAGCCAAAGTTTGGGGTATGAGCCAAATATCGAAAGATTCGCTTGACCGCCACACAGTGGCTTCCCTTAGGTGCGGCTTGAAACTGTGCACAAATTCCCACACTCAACATGATATCCAGTCTAGATGCACAAAGGTAAAGCAAGGAGCCAATCATGGAACGATATACCTTTTGATCCACCGCTTTACCATTGGGATCTATGTCAAGTTGGCATTTGACAGGCATTGGAGTGGAAGCCGGTTTGACATCACTTAGCTTGAATCTCTTGAGCATGTCTTGAGTCTATTTGGCTTGGTTGTTGAAGGTTCCTTCTCTTCTTTATTTGATTTCGAACCCGAGAAAGAACTTCAACTCTCCCATCATGGACATCTTGAACTTCGAGGTCATGAGAGCGGCAAACTCCTCATTGAAAGCTTTGTTAGGAGAACCAAAGATAATATCATCAACATATAGTTGGCATACAAACAACTCCCCTTTGACCTTCTTAGTAAAAAGAGTGGGGTCAATTTTCCCAATTTCAAACCCACGATCTTGGAACAACTCGGTATGGTGCTCATACCATGCTCATACCACGCACATGGGGCTTGTTTAAGCCCATAGAGTGCCTTATCGAGTTGGTACACATGATTGGGGAACTCGGGATCCTCAAACCCGGGGGTTGTTTGACATACACAAACTCATTAATAGGACCCTTAAGAAAAGCACTCTTCACATCCATTTGGTGCAACTTGAAGTTATCATGAGAAGCATAAGCAATCAACAAACAAATAGATTCAAGGCGAGCAACGGGAGCAAAGGTTTCATTGTAGTCGATACCCTCGACTTGGGAGTGGCCTTGTGCAACCAAACGAGCCATGTTGTGAACGATAATCCCATGAGCATCTTGCTTGTTCTTTAATATCCACTTGGTTCCAATAACATTATGGTTCTCCTTTGGCCTTGGCACCAATCTCCACACCTTGTTGTGCTCGAAGTTGTTGAGTTCTTCATGCATGCCATTAATCCGATCTGGATCCTCGAGTGCCTCATAGATCTTTTTGGGTTCAACACAAGAAACAAATGCGTGATGTTCACAATAGTTTGCTAATTTTCTACGAGTGCTTACCCACTTTCTTAAGCTTCCAAACACATTCTTCATGAGATGATCTTTGGTAGTGAGCTTGGATGCAATCTTGGCAACACGACGCTCAAATTCCTCCTCAAGAGAGAGTTGAGGAGCGGTAACTTGATCATCTTGAGCGTCGCCATGAGCTCGTTCTTGATCTTGAGCTTGCTCCTGATCTTGAACTTGCTCGGTGGTGAGAACTTCACCTTGGGCATCACTTGGTGGTTCACCACCATCTTGAGGTTGATCTTGCCCTTGATCTAGTTCATTTGGTTGAGGGCCTTCACTTTGTGCTTCGGAAGCGTGTGGGTCTTGGGTTGGTGATGGTTCCACTTGAGTGGAACATTGTCCTTCTCCTTCGGCCACAAGGGGTTCCTCAATGGGTAGGATATGACCAACACCCATTCTTCTTATGGCCTGGGGAGGAATTTCATCACCTACGTAAAAAGTACCACTTTGCTCCACTTGGGAGCCGTTATTCTCATCAAACTACACGTTACACGTGTCCTCAATGAGTCCCGTGGACTTGTTGAGGACACGGTAAGCATGAGAGTTTGTAGCATAACCAACAAATATGCCCTCATGAGCTGTAGCCTCAAATTTAGACAAACGAACACCTTTATTGAGAATGAAACACTTACAACTGAACACCCGGAAGTACTTGAGGTTGGGCTTGTTGCCGGTGAGTATCTCATATGGTGTCTTGTTCAAGACTTTGTGGAGACAGAGCCGATTGGATGCATGACAAGCGGTGTTGATGGCTTAGGCCCAAAAGTTGTAAGGAGACTCGAACTCCGCCATCATGGTCCTTGCCGCGTCCATCAACGTCCGGTTCTTCCTCTATGCTACACCATTTTGTTGAGGGGTGTAAGGTGCGGAATATTGATGCTTGATCCCCTCATCACTAAGAAACTCATTCGAGGTGTAGCTCTTGAACTCGGTGCCATTGTCACTTCTTATTGTCAAGATATTTGCATTGTGTTGACATTGAGCTTCATTTGGAAAGTCGATGACGGTTTGTTCGGTCTCACTCTTCCTCTTGAAGAAGTATACCCAAGTGTATCTAATCCACAATCACCAAGCAATACTTTCTACCCCCAAGACTATCAAAGAATGGAGGCCCAAAGAGATCCAAGTGAAGGAGCTCCAAGGGCCTCTTCAAGTAGATGATAGTCGTGGGAGGCTGAGCCTTCTCATGTATCTTTCCTTTGATACAAGCACTCCAAGCACGATCTTTGGCAAAACTAACATTTGTTAGTCCACGGACATGGTCCCCCTTGAGAAGACTTTGCAAAGATCTCATATTGACGTGGGCTAAACGGCGATGCCAAAGCCATCCCACGTCAATTTTAGCCATTAGGCATGCCGCGGTCTTAGTGGGTCGCTCCGAAAAGTTAATCACATAAAGACCGTTCTTGACATGCCCAAAAAAGGCTACTTTAAGAGTCTTGCTCCACAAGAGGGCCACGGTATCAATATCAAAGAAAGTGGCAAAGCCCATGAGTGCAAGTTGACGAATGAAAAGTAAGTTGTATGCAAGGGACTCAACAAGCATGACTTTCTCGATCGTGAGATCATGAGAAATGACAACCTTGCCAAGACCCAATACCTTAGAAGATGAGGCATCGCCGCATTCGACATTGGTGGGCATAGATGAAACTTTGTGCATGTCCACTACAAAGTCCTTGCTTCCGGTCATATGATTTGTGGCTCCACTATCGAGCAACCATGGTCCCCCACCGGAAGCAAACACCTACAAGAGATAAATGCTTGGTTTTAGGTACCCATTTTGTAAGGGTCCTTTGATGTTAGTAACAAGGGTCTTAAGAACCCAAATAGACCATTCAATGTACTCATAGTAAGAACCAACAAATTTGGCATAAACATGCCCATCACTAGCCCGACATAACACATAAGAAGGGTTAAAGCCGCCGGCTTTGTTGGAAGGGGTGGCATTGCCCTTCTTGACACCACCACCCTTCACATTGTTCTTCTCCTTAGAAGCACCCATTCCCTCCTTCACAACAGTTTGCTTGAGAGGAGGAGGTCATTTGGCCTTGTCATTTTTCTTCTTATTCTTGGACTTGGGTGCAAACCCAATTCCCTCCTTGCCCACAACTTCCTTTTGATTGCTCAAAAGGTCATTGAGGTTCTTCTCACCTGTATGCAAGACACAATGTGTAACGCCCACGATGCGGCTATATCTCCCACGTGTCGAGGCACGACTTAGAGGCATAACTGCATAGTGGTTTTGTCGCAAGAAGGGTCATCTTCACACAATCCCATGTAATGAACAAGAATGGGATAAAGAGTTGGCTTACAATCGCCACTTCACACAATACATAAATATAATTCATACATCATCCAAAATACAAACATATAGACCGACTACGGTCAAGATCCAGATGAAAATAAGACAACCCCAAATGCTAGATCGCCGATTGTCCCAACTAGGCTCCACTACTGATCATCAGGAAAAGACACATAGTAACGACCACGTTCCTCGTCGAACTCCCACTTGAGATCGACCCCATCATCTGCACTGGCATCGTCGGCACCTGCAACTGTTTTGGTAGAATCTGTGAGTCACGAGGACTCAGCAATCTCACACCCGCGAGATCAATACTATTTAAGCTTATAGGTAAGGATGGTGTAATGAGGTGGAGCTGCAGCGGCAATAAGCATATATGGTGGCTAACATACGCAAGAGAGAGTGAGAAGAGAAGCAACGAAACGGTCGTCATCTAGCAATGACCAAGAAGTGATCCTGAACTCCTACTTACGTCATACATAACTCAGACCGTGTTCACTTCCCGGACTCCCCCGAGAAGAGACCATCACGGCTACACACACGGTTGATGTATTTTAACTGGGTCAAGTGACAAGTTCTCTACAACCGGACATTAACAAATTCCCATCTGCCTCATAACCGCGGGCACGGCTTTCGAAAGATAATACCCTGCAGGGGTGTCCCAACTTAGCCCATCATAAGCTCTCACGGTCAACGAAGGATAAACCTTCTCCCGGAAAGACCCGATCAGTCTCGGAATCCCGGTTTACAAGACATTTCGACAATGGTAAAACAAGACCAGCAAAGCCCCCGAATGTGCCGACAAATCCCGATAGGAGCTGCACATATCTCGTTCTCAGGGCACAACGGATGAGCCAGACGTCGGGTTGGCATAGACCCTGGTTGCCCAGGGGGCGCCGGACATCGCTCGGTTTGGGCCAGCACTCGAAGGAGCACTGGTCCGGGGGTTAAAATAAAGATGACCCTCGGGCTCGCGAAAACCCGGGGGGAAAAGGCTTAGGTGGCAAATGGTAAAACCAAAGTTGGGCCTTGCTGGAGGAGTTTTATTCAAGGCGAACTATCAAGGGGGTCCCATAAATCACCCGACCGCGTAAGGAACGCAAACTCAAGGAACATAATCCCGGTATAACAGAAACTAGGGCGGCAAGAGTGGAACAAAACACCAGGCATAAGGCCGAGCCTTCCACCCTTTACCAAATATATAGATGCATTAATTAAATAAGAGATATTGTGATATCCCAACATATCCATGTTCCAACATGGAACCAACTTCAACTTCACCTGCAACTAGCAACGCTATAAGAGGGGCTGAGCAAAAGCGGTAACTTAGCCAAACAACGGTTTGCTAGGAAAGGATGGTTAGGGGCTGACATGGCAAAATGGGAGACATGATATAGCAAGTGATAGGTAGCGTAGCATGGCAATAGAGTGAACAACTAACAAAGCAAAGATAGAAGTGATTTCGAGGGGTGGTCATCTTGCATTAACACAGCACCGAGACCTTGGAGAGAAGCATCACAGAAAACTTCAAACGGCTTGGATTCATCCGGAGGAGTCAAGACATGAGTTGTGACTAGTTTATCTTTGAGAGTGTTGAAAGCAACATCACACTCAGGAGACCAGACATACTTCACATGCTTCTGGAGGAGGTTGGAAAGAGGCTTTGCAATCTTAGAGAAATTCTCAACGAATCTTCGACAATAGCTTGCAAGACCAAGAAAACTGCGGAGCTGCTTGACATTCTGAGGAGGTTCCCAATTCACAATTGCGGACACCTTCTCGGGGTTAACAGCGATGCCCTTGGCAGAGATGATGTGACCAAGGAAAAGAACTTCATCGAGCCAAAACTCACATTTGGAGAACTTCGCATAGAATTGATACTCTCTGAGCTTGTCGAGCACCAATCGCAAATGTTTGGCATGATCCTTCTTATTCTTGGAGAAGACCAAGATATCATCGAGATACACCAGGACGAATTCATTGGAATAGGGGTTGAAGATGAAATTCATCATCCGAGAGAATACTGGAGGAGCATTGACGAGGCCGAAAGACACGACAGTATATTCATAAGAACCAACGCTTGTTCTGAATGCTGTCTTGGGAATATCTTCTTCACAAATGCGAATCTGATGATAACCCATGCGAAGGTCAAGCTTCGAGAATACTTTAGCACCTTTGAGTTGCTCAAATAGCTCATTGATGTTGGGAAGTGGATACTTGTTCTTGATTGTCTTCTTGTTCAATGGACGGTAGTCGACACAAAGTCGGTCCGTGCCATCCTTCTGCTTTACAAAAAGAACACCACAACCCCATGGAGAAGAACTCGGTCTGACCAAACCCAGACGCTCTTGTTCATCGAGCTGTTTCTTCAATTCCTTCAGCTTGTTGGGTCCAAGCTTGTATGGACGCTTGCAAACGGGTTCAGTGCCAGGCTCTAGTTCGATAACGAACTCAACTGGCCAGTGAGGAGGCATACCCGGAAGCTCTTCTGGAAAGACATCTTGATACTCACAAAGGACTAGAATTTGAGAGATGGCATTCAATTCGCCCTTCTCATTGAGAGAGAAAAACCGAATGGTTTCATCACGAGCGGCATAAATAATCACATCCGCAGAAGAGTGTGTCAATTGAATTTCCCTGGCAGCACAATCGAGTTGAGCCTTGTGCTTAGAAAGCCAGTCCATCCCGAGAATAAGATCAATATCCGAGTCACCAAGAACAACTAGAGAAGACAGAAATTTATAGTTTCCCATCTTGATGGAAACATCCGGAACCATGGAGCTTGCATTCATGAATTTACCCAGAGAGACAACTGATAACGGTCTAGGCAAATCTTGATAAACCAACTCATGCTTAAATGCAAATGGTCTTGATATGAAAGAAAGCGATGCACCAGTATCAAAAAGAACTTTTGCAGGAATATCGTTAGCAGGAAGATTACCCATTATCACATCAGTAGATTCCTCCGCTTGAGCTGCATTCATCATGTTCACCTTAGCAGACTTTGGATTATGCTTGACCACTGCATTGCTGGAAGATCTGACAGGAGGAGGAGGAGGCAGGCGCCTTTGGTTGAAGCACTTGTTAGCATAGTGACCTTTCTGCTGACATTTGTTGCAAGTCACCTCTGAGAGTGGACGGTGATAAGGAGCATTGGACTTTGGAGCTTGATTCTGAGACTTGTTCTGATAGCCAGAGTTGGAAGAGTTGGAAGAACCATGACCACCTTTGTTCTTCTGCTGATAAGGCTGACGAAACAGAGGAGGAGGAGGCAACCAGAACTTCTGTTGCTTAGCAGTCACAAGTGAGGAAGAAGAAGACTGAACTGCGTCTCTGACTCTCTTCTTAGAAGCCTCACACTTGAGCTGAGCAGCCTCTTGCTTTAGTGCCATATTGTAGAATTGATCAAACTGAGTAGGCTCAACAAGAACGAGAGCTAACTGCAGATCCTCTTTAAGGCCACCTATGAAGTGATAGATCATGCTCTTTTCATCAGGAACGTCTTGTTTAGGGAAGCGAGCAAGTTTCTGAAACTGGATGTTGTATTGATACACAGACATGTTGCCTTGCTTGAGATTGCGGAACTCCTCACGCTTGCTCTCAACAACACTTTGTGGAATGTGGTGCGCTTTGAAGTCCCGACAGAAGTCAGTCCAAGTGATCACACGACCTCCTCTGGAATCTTTGTATTGTTGAAACCAATCAGCAGCTTGGTCCTTGAGCTGAAAAGAAGCGAACTTGACATAGTCCTCAGGCCTGACATTGCTACATTCAAAATGCTTGTTGATGTCCACGAGCCAATCATCGGCATCCGTGGCCTCGGCACAGTAGCTGAAAGACTTGGGCTGATTTGCGAGAAACTGGTTGAGAGTAGCAAAGTGAAACTGATTGTTGCCTTGACCTTGATTGCCTTGATTGCCTTGCCCTTGAGTACATTCTTGCAAGAGTTGCAGAATCATCTGAGCATTGGCGTTGGTGGCTGCCATGATAGCTTGCCATGCCTCCGGAGGCGGAGGTGGTGGCGGAGGGTTCGCTTGACTCCCTTCATTGCGATCCGGATTCTGACGCGTTGGCGGAGCCATCCTGAAGAGGGTGACATCCGTTAGCATCTTGATAGACAAATAGATAAGTAGAATCAACGGATAGAAATTGCAACATATAGTCTTCACAATAAACATTCGAACGAAGATGAACGAATGAATTCCGTAGTAAATCATCACACTTCCATAAGTTGAGAAGCCACTTAGAAATAGATATGGAATCAACATATGACTTCGAAGCAACTCGAATGTCACAAAACAAAACAAAACAAGTATTGGCTTGCAGAATAAGCCGGAACAAACATATGATAGATATTTCGTCCGAAGTTTTCGTGGTGGGGCCCACACGGGCTCAATCATACAGCACCATCATGTACAAGGCTATGCACATGACATACGAAGCGTCCCCGAGTCGGCATAGCCATGGACTCTTTAAGACACTACGAGACCACTGTAAAATCAACCGTGTACAGGCGGACCACTAGACGTCGAACCCCAATCTCATATCATGCGTCTGTCGGAAGGATATCCTAAGGCTACTAGAATTCCCACTTATAAACTCCCGAAACTTTCTGGTTATGCAATCTGGTGTTGGGGATACAGGGGACACAAAATATATCACCCAAACTAGCAATGCCTAGATCCAGCTGTATCCATCCGTCAACACATAACCAAGAAACCTTCGAAAATCGTTTACCTCAACCTTCGAAAAACATCCGTTATACAAGTTATGGCAATACTCCCGAACTCCCGCCCCAGTACTGGGTGGCGTCGAGGTGATCTCACCAACAACTGCATAAAAGAGATTTCGATGTCGGCGAAACTCAGGTATTCCAGAACTGTAACGATAAAATTGTGACGACAACACCTCGGAGCTCAACTCCCCGGGACACTGCCACAACCCCTAAATGTCAGGAGGCACCAAGAACAATGTTCTCGTCACAAAACCATCGGAACGATTCCAAGATACCCGCGAGATCCTAAATTTTTTTTAGTGAAATTTGAGGAGAGAATAGTCAAAACTTCTACGTCAGGAGACCTCACCAGAGCGACGAAGGGACTGAGGAGTAAAAAGAATCCTACTCTCCGATATATATAATCCTAAGACTCAAAACATTTTGTTCTAGACTCAACAACGCCAGCGATTCGATCAAGCAGCGGGCTCCTAAGTCGGGGATGGCTCTGATTACCAACTTGTAAGCCAACTCTTTATCCCATTCTTGTTCATTACATGGGATTATGTGAAGATGACCCTTCTTGCGACATAACCACTATGCGGTTATGCCTCTAAGTCGTGCCTTGACACGTGGGAGATATAGCCGCATCGTGGGCGTTACACAATGCCTTTCTCAAGTTGCTCCTTCAACTTGGCATTCTCCTCCACAAGATGCACATGCTCCCAACATGGGTTAGTAGCATTTGCATTATCCATTAAAACCGTATGAGGAAATGTGGTTTTCTCCTCGCTTAGCTTCACTTGGAGTTGATCATGAGACTCTTTGAGGCTAGCATGAGCACTCTTCAAGGCCTTGTGAGCCTTGTCAAGTATATCAAACTCCTCCTTGAGTCTAGCATGGTCAACCCCAAGTTTATCCTTCTCGGAATTGAGCACACGAGATACAACAAGAGCATGATCAAGATCTTTCTTTAATTTAGCATGATCATCGTTGTGTGACTCCTCAAGAGCCAAAGGATGACCACGCTCTTCCTCAAGCGCATTAGAGAGATCCGATATCTCATCGGCATAGTCACGACTATGCGCTTCCATCTTAGAGATGGTTTCTTTGTGAGCCTCGATCATGTCATTGGCTTCACCAAGTTGTTCCAAGAGATCAACGAAGTGCTTCTTGGATTTACCCTTGAGCTTACTCATAAAAGACTCAAATTCATTTTCTTCCTCCTTCGACCCCTCACTTTCATCAATGCAATCCGTCAAGGAAGGATTAGTAGTGATGGTGGTTTTGATGTTGGGGGTTACCTTGTTGGTGGCTTTAGCCATGAGACACTTGGCGGTGATGTTCTTGTTGGGTGAATCGAAGAGGGACACCCGTGGAGTTGTTGCAATGGCAACGGAGGCCATGGAAACTGTCTCACCGTCATCATCATCCTCATTGTACTCTTCTTGTGCCACCAACCCCTTGGGCGGAGTCTTCTTGGTGAAGTTGTTCTTGTTGGGGAAAGACTTGGCCTTGTCTTTTCGGATAAGCTCGCCAGCATTGTCTTCCCTCTTCTCGTACAGGCAATCTGCAACAAAGTGGCTCACATTGCCACAATTATAGCATGTCCTCACACGTTGCTTGCCCTTGGCGCCACTTGAGTTGTTCTTGTTGAAGTTGGGCCTTGAGTTCTTCTTGCTTCAAAATTGCCGTGAAGCGAGAGCCATTTGCTCATGATAAGCATATTTGGTATCTTCGGGGCAACACTCCTCTTCTTCTAGCCTTGGCCTTCAAAGCAAGGTTGGGCTTCTATGCTCATTGAGAATGCAACACCGCATTGTCAGCGGTCTTGTCCAAGATCCTCATTGCAACAAACTCGTCCAACACTTCACTTGAGGACAAGGCGTGAAAGTCCGGCCTTTGACAGATGACGGAGGACATGGCCGTATGGTAGGGCATCATGGCCTTGAGAAACTTGCGCTTGATCCAATTGTCATCCGTATCCTTGCTCCCATGATCTCGGAGTGAGACCACGAGAGTGGTTAATCTCCGGTAAAGCTCACGAGGTTCTTCATCTTCGTTCATTCCCAACTCATGGCTTCATCTTGCACCACTTCAAAGTTGGACCATTGAATGCTTGCGCTTCCCTTGTAAATGGAAACAACATGTTGCCATGCTTCCTTGGCCACGGTGAAAGGTCGGAGGTGTGCAATATCTTCGGGAGGAATTGCTTCTTGGAGAATGAAGAGAGCGGACTCGTTGAATTGATAGTCCGCGGCGTCTCTAGGAGTGAAGTTGCTTGGGTCGTGTGGGTAGAAACCTTTCTCAATAATTCTCCAAAGATTAGTAGAACTATGATTTAAATGACGTTTAAAGCGATACACCCAAGAGGCAAAATCCTCATTTTTCACAAGTTTGGGAGGAGGACCAACATGATTCATATGCGTGGAGGGAACCAGTCCTCCATAAGTAAGTGAAGGTTCAACATGGGCAGAGATGCCATTTCCACTTCTACCACTAGTCAAAGGAACTTGATCACTAGTAGCTTCCCCTTGTTGGAGTTAGCATTCGTCGCCTTGTTAGTGGGATCGACCATTTCCAACGGTGCGGTGGATAGTTTAAGACCATCAAGGAAATTCTTAAGAATGCCTTTGACATCGGTCGTCATGGAGGTTTTCAATGTGTCCAAGGCCACATCGAACTCCTCACGAGAGACCGAGGATCCCCCATCGGCCGCAGACAGAGTGGGACTCGCACCGGGGTGCTCCTCCACCTCATCTGTGGTGTCAACCATAATCTTCGGATGATAAAGTCCTTAATAAAGAGATGAGGCTCTGATACCAATTGAAAGGATCGACATGGTTAACTAGAGGGGAGTGAATAGGCAACTAATAATTTTTAGCTTTTCTTTACCAAATTAAACTTAGCATCAAAATAGGTTGTCTAGATATGCAACTAGCTGAGAAACCTATATGATGCAATGACAACAAGCACAAAAGCAAGCAAGGGGTACAACACCATAAGCTTGCACAAGTAAAGGTAAGAGATAACCAAGAGTTGAGCCGGTGGAGATGAGGATGTGTTACCGAACTTCCTTCCCTTTGAGAGGAAGTATGTCTCCGTTGGAGAGGTGTGGAGGCACAATGCTCCCCAAGAAGCCACTAGGGCCACCATATTCTCCTCACGCCCTCACACAATGCGAGATGCCATGATTCCACCATTGGTGCCCTTTGAGGCGGCGACCGAACCTTTACAAACAAGGTTGGAACAATCTCCACAACTTAATTGGAGGCTCCCAGTGACACCACGAAGCTTCACCACAATGGAATATGGCTCCGCAGTGACCTCAACCGTCTAGGGTGCTCAAACACCCAAGAGTAACAAGATCCGCAAGGGATTAGTGGGGGGAATCAAATTTCTCTTGGTGGAAGTGTAGATCGGGGCCATCTCAACCAATCCCTAGAAAATGAACAAGTTTGATTGACTAGGGAGAGAGATCGAGCGAAAGTGGAGCTTTGAGCAACAATGGAGCTTGGGGAGGTAAGAGGTGGTCTTCTTGGGGAAGAAGACCCCCTTTATATATTGGGGGAAAAAGATCCAACCGTTACCCCTTACTCAGCCCGTGACATGCGGTACTACCGCACACACTTGCGGTACTACCGCAAGGGGTTGCAGTACTATCGCTGGACGGTGCGGTACTACCGCTTGCGCGGTAGTGACCAGACGAGACCCTGTTGTGCGTGGCAACGAGCGGTAGAACTGCCGGAGCGGTACTACCACGCGCCCCCTGCGGTACTACCGTGAGGCAGGGCTCTACTGGGCTGGAAAAGGCACGAACTAAATAGATTACGTTTGTGACTACTCCCGCTTTGATTGGGATCGTGCGAAAATCCGGCACTGTACTACTGCTCGCAGGGAGCGGTACTACCGCATAGGGGCAGAAGTAAAAAATTACTTCCGCGCCTACTTCCGCATGCGCTAGCGTCCGGGTTGGAAGCAGTGGTACTACCGCTCACCAAGAGCGGTACTACCGCTGGTCCCTGTGGTACTACCGCTCCCTTGAGCGGTACTACCGCAAGCACCTGAGGTACTACTGTTCCCTTGAGCAGTACTACCGCATGCCACAGATATTCTAGCATTTGGAAGCCTTCATTTCGCAGAGCCAAGGATAAGCGAACGGTGCTCCAATGAGGCGAAGGAAAGGTGGTGCAATGGAACAGATGTGTAAGTGTTGATTCCACCCTAACCTTTCTGAAGCGGACCCCCTCTTTATAGTACGACTTTCCTATGACTCAAATCCACCGAAAAGAAACGTAGAGAACCGCCGTCTTCGATCGGCTCCGAGGGGCACCGAATCGTCTTGTGCCTAGACATGAGATATGTGAAATGCTCAATGCACACGATTAGTCTGCAAATGCACTGTCATCAATCACCAAAACCACATAGAGAGAAATATACCCTTACAAACACTTTGTATGCTTAGGTACCAAGGAGAAGTTATGGTGCAAGATGGACACCAAGAGCATGGAGAAGATTCTGCCCAGTCCAGAAATCCCGGTACAACTGAACTAATGCCCAACTACCGGTCCACCGGTACAACCGCTCGACTACCGCCCAACTACTAGTCCAGCTTCTGTGATCGAGCGGCACAAGACCAGTACCACCCCGGTTGTTCCCGCAGCTGCAGTAAGACCGGTACAACCAGTCCGTCCACTAGTACAACCGCTAATTACTTCCGCGAACACCTCTAGGAACCACTAGATGAGCTCCAAGTGGCACACCAATAACCACACATGAACAAGCATGTATGGAGGCCACCACCCCGCCTATGCAATTACCAGCTCCTGTAGTGCCGGGTGAGAGCGGCGGATGACGTGATGAAGGGGGGCCAATAGTACTGGCTGATGTAATCGGTCCCGTAGAACAGAGAATGGATGATGGGACGGAGGAGATGGAGGACCCAATGGGCTTCCTCAATACAAACGCCTATGACAGTGACTTAGATATGATGAGTCAACCATATGACGAATCGGGCTATCAACATGCTAATGAGGATATGGATGATCTACCCGGGCAGGAACGTCCTAGCAGGGATGGCAAGAAGTCTCTCTTCATGAAATCCTCACAGGACACGCCTGAAGATGCCGCCTCAACACAGGCTCAACTAGCCGGGGGTCGTACAATGCTTAGACAGGAAGGGTCTGGAAGGTATGCCCAAGAAAAAGGAGAGGAAGAGACCGGGGAAGATAGGTGCCTCCAAACAAGCCATAACACATAGCAGCCAGACGGTGGATTTTGAAGAGCATGTACCCATGAAAGGTGCGACCATGTTCCATGTCACGGGCGAGCCGATGCTACCGCCGAAACCACTGGAGGCACTATCAGGGGATCTCAGGAGATTGCACGACCATATGTTGTCGACTGAGAAAAGCCAACTAGCCTCGAAGGATCTAGGATATCCGACATACGTGACTCGTGTGCTTGAGGGGAAGTGCTACATCAACACACGGCCTGCGGAGGTGTTCTTCCTACAGTTTGACCTTATCTTCGAGATGTTTTTGACAAGGCGGCTCGATTTTACAATCATCCGCCTTTTTGTGCTACATATGAGCCTCGTCATGAAGAGAGAAGAAGTCTCACAAATCTGTGTGGCTGATTAGTACTACATGCACGAGTCCTTCTTGAGTCTCGGCGACTTTGAGCATGAAACTGCTAGGGAGTACCTCCAAAACTTCATGGTACAGAATAAGGACTAGGAAATTGTCCTCCTGCCTTATCATCCAAAGTAAGTCAGCTCCAGACAACCCTTTCGTACACTTCAATCATTCCTTCTCGCTCATATGGAGAATAATTTGAGGTGTCTTTTTCCCCGTAGCAACGGGCGCGCCGTCCTTATCGTTCTTTACCCGCGAGTCTCCCACGCCTTGTATTTCGACCCTACCAGAGACTACGAGAAGAAGGACTACACCCACATAATGAATATTCTAGTTGATGCTCTCCAAGGCTTCAGCATTAGGGGTGGCCACCTGCAGATCAGGAAACAAAGGAACAAGAAGTTGGGTTTCTCGCATAAAATTTCTGCTGCATCCATGTCCCAAAATCAAGCAAGAAAGATGGATTCTACCTCCTCCATCTCATGATTGAGTTCAACAGGATCACCAAAAGCTTCGCATGACAACCGGAAATGATGATCATATCCGCAAGTGGGTAGAATCTCATGGAGAAGCGGATTATAAACTTAGAGATGACTTCTTTCGCATCCAAAGGGACATTGCGACAATCATCATGAAAGAAGTCGTCGATGAGAAGGGGATGTTCCACCACGGCCCTATATCGCGAGATGACGTCCGAACTCGCATAGGCATGCAACGTCATGACCTCACGCGGTTCAAGAAGCTAGGGTACATCCTTGATGATATGGAAGTATGGAACTTCTAGTGATTTACGATGCCGATGATGATGATATGTGTCGGTTGAACTTGTATACTTTCTGTAGCGATGAAACTTTTTGATGTCCACGGTCACTGCCAAACTTGCGTAACGTTACTTTGTTAGTTTGGGTACGATGACCTGCGTACCTCTAGTTAATTAGTTGCGTACTGTATGTTGCATCTAGCTGCTAACCCTTTCTTTTTCGTGTTGCTCTAGTATATTTTGTTGCATATGAAAGTACATTCTCTTGATGAAGATGCATCTCTAACAGGTACCTAGATACTTGATGGCGAAGAAGGAGTGCTATGTCGTGTATAAAGGGAAGGTTCCGGGATTGTACAACGAGTGGGTTGAGTGTCAGGCGCAAGTGGAGGGTGTCGGATGTGGGGTTCCGGCAAACCCTTAAGGTTCAAACTCTGGGGTGCGCGCGAAGTCTTTCCCTCCTACCGATCCACACCCTGGTTCTACTTATATAGGCCCTGGCCCTCTTTCCAAATATTGAGCGGGAAGGGAGCTAACAACGGCGGGCAAATTTGAAGGGGGACAGCTAGTACAAGCTATCTTGACAAAAGTGGTCTTCGCCTGCAAAAGGCTCTGGTGGTGACGCTGTCTTGGGCTCCACGATGACCTCCGTCCTGTCGTCCTTCTGGTCTTGGTCTCGTTGCACCGATATGGCAACCATTGCCTGATGCCTCGGTACTCCTCGCCTGCGCTTGCCTCCTTAGCACCAAAGAGGAAACAAGGATGCTGGGCGCGCTGGCGCCCGCCTGGCGCCGATCGTCATGGCTCACGTCATGAGAGCCTCGTGAGGTTTGCTCCGCCTTGATATCTCCGCTCCTCGTGAGCCCGCCTAGAGGGGCCACTCCTGAGGAGGTCCTGCGTCGTCCGCCTCGCGAGGGTCTTGGGTGCCTTGTTAATGAAGATGGGCCGTACGGCCCGCTGACTTAGCCACGCCGTGGGCCGCAGGCAGGCAAGTCTAGGGACCCCCGTTCCCGGAACGCCGACAGTAGCCCCCGGGCCCAAGGTGCGCTCGGGCTTGGCTTCGCGGCGAAGCCAAGAGTCAAGCACGGAGCGCCGCGGGCCCCCAAAGCCTGCGGCCTCGGTTGACGCGTCGCGGTTGATTGGATGTGGGCTTCTCCGCTTCCCCACGCTGCCTCGGCAACAACACGACTTGACAAGTCCCTGCGACATGCAAGGAAAACCATCATTACCTGCGATCGTGGGAGGCGCCGGTTGGCCTTCTTTTGCTATAAATGGGGAGGGGCGGAGCCCCCGTCGCCCATCTCTTCCTTCCTTGATTGCTTCTTCCTCCTCGCTCCACTGCTAGCAACAATGGCACCTACAGAAGGTTCTCCACTGAAGAGAAGGGAAAGGCCCCGCGCGATGATCCGGGGCCGCTTCCGCTGAAGAAGAGGTCGGTCCACCACCGTGATGAAGCGGCGATGCAGGTGGTGACGAGGCCTTGGTGCGAGCGGCCTCCTCCAGGGTATCCACTACCCTTGTATGCCCGAGCCGAGGGCTCAGGAGGACGGAGCGAGGAGCGGCGTCACCCGCGCCGTGCCCGTGGTCGCCGCGCCACGGCGACACGCGCTGTCGCCCCTGGAATCCATGCCGCGGACTCCTCGCGCGAGCTTGTGCTATGGGCACCGATGCCTCCAAGCTCTTGGATCCGCTTCCCGCGGTTCTTCTCCCACGTGATGCCGCTGAGGGGGCCTCTTGAGCTCTGGTTGCAGCACGCCGACTGCGACACTCCGGCGACCGGAGCAGAGATCAAAGCGGTCCCCACCGGCAAGATCTTCATGACTCGCGGCTAGGGCGAGGTCGCGCGGGTCTACCGTACGAGGGGCGCCGTCGCGATCCACTTCGCGTACGACGGTGCCTCCATGCTTTTCTTCAAGATCTATGATGCGGAGGGCCGCCGCCTGGAGTGCTGCTCCGGAGGGGAGCGTCAGGATGACGCGCGCTCCGCTCGCGGCCACTCCAGCAGTAGCAGCCCTTGGGAGTCCAGTAGCTCTCCTGAGCTCTACGAGACTCTGGAGACGAGCGACGACAGCTACGTGCCCCCGAGCTCTCGTCGCGCTTGGAGCAGAGGCGCGGCGTCCAGCCGTCGCCGTCGCTGATCTGGATGGGGTTGGCGCCGGCCTCCCGTGGCCCACTGTTGGTGATGGCGTCCGCCGCGGGAAGGTGTAGATAGGATCCCTCTTAGTTCTAGCTTTTTCCCCCTGCGGAGAATCATGAAGTACCCCGCGGGGGCGTGTAAAGGGTCTGTAATGTCTTTTGCGCTCATCTTCCCTGTTATGAAAATTTCGTTAACGCATGTCCTGTTAAGGCTCGGTCCCCCCTTTCTTCCCTCGCGATAGCTTGTTGCTCTACGCTGACAGGTCCCGGTCCCCAGGCAGGCTACAGTCGTCGCCGGTATGCCAGGTTGCATGCCGTGGTCAAGGCCAGGAGGTGTGCGGCCCGAGGTCCAGTAAGAGCCCCTGAGACGCGATGCTCAGGAGGTCCCCCTTAGCGCTCAAGCAGCCATGGTAAGGCAAGAAAGGGAGTTGACGTGGCCGCAATGGGGCTGCAGCGAGGGTTACCCTTAGGCCCCAACATTTAGCCGATCCGAGAGCGGGACTTATCTTGTCGATTTCGTGGCGATTCCTGGTGGTGCGCTAGGCCTGCGCGCCAGCTTGTGCGGCATAGCTAGGCCGGCCCATACGAGTTTCCCTCCTCCCATGCTCTTCTTAGTGCTCTACGTCCTCAGGTCCCGGCCCTCGAGCGAGCTCAGCCGCCGCTGGTATGCCAGGTCGCGATGCCGTGGGCAAGGCCAGGGGGTGAGGGCTGGAGAGCCAGTAAGAGCTCTTGAGTCGCGATGCTCAGGAGCCCCCCTTTCAACGCACAAGAGAATTGCACGAGAGAAAAGGAGACTCGCGGTGCCGCCTGCTATCCTCCCCATGGGATCCCTGTGAACAGTCACAAGAAGAAACACGGTTTGCCGTTATAGCTGCCAGCCTGCCGCTGGTTGTTCCGCGAAGACACGAGGGCACTGAGGGCCTGGTGAGGCGACGTGCGCGGGGCATGCTGTGAGCCAGAGCTCGACCGCTCAGGTTTGTCAACGTGGCAGGGACGGACCCATGCGCCAGCGCTGTGCCAATGTGAGGAGGCCCCGTGGGAGGCGACGACCGAGCCGGTGATAACCGTAGGCAGGTTAAGCATAGAAGGCAAATTCGCTTGGGTAAATGCAGGAAGATACATGCCACTAGGTCCGGCCCGAGCGGCTTGGGGATGATGCAGCCCGAGGGGCGCCCCCAGCAAGGTAAGCTAAAGACATAAGCAAAAGGGATACATGGCACAGGGAAGGACCCATGCGGCCTGGGAATAATGCAGCCCGAGGGGCGCTCCCAGCTAAACGAGCTTGGAAAATGTCACCTGGTTCTATAGACGAAGTAGAGTTGGTGCAGCTGAAGGCGTGCATTGAAGGAATGACTCTTCACGAGCCACCGAGGCCTTGAGCCTTGGGAGGCTCTGGGGCTCGGGAGGTTCCTTGAAGACCGTCTCCGTTTTTCCAGGACGGCGTGGTACCTGGCCTCCTGAGCCGCCAGGACGCGCCACATGTTGCGCTGATAGGCTGACGCCACGCTCGGCACCGAAGGGCATGCGAACGTTGCTGTGCGGCGGGCCCTCGCAACAGCCCACACGCGAAGGCCAGAAACGCTCCTAAGATGCGGCCCTGTTGAGCCCTGGGACGTCGATGCAGACACGCAGCCCAGCATCCTCGCCTGGATGGGGAGCTGTGCCTCATGAGCGGCTGTCACCGCGCATGGCTCTTGCGTCTTGCAGTTCCTAAGTGGTCTTGGTGATGAACTCCTGAGCGGTGGGCACTCCTTGCCCTGTGTTCTCCTGAGGGAAACGTGCCGCGAAGCACGCCTCCAAGTGGTGCCCAAGCGCCTCCCTCGTGAGGTTGGCAAGGTCTGAGGCCCTCCAGAAGAGAGCCCCCGAGCCCTACCCGAGGAGGGCGCCGGGCGCGCCTTCCTATGCGATGGAGGGAGGCGCGCCTGAAGCGGGCGCTAATCTTGATGAGGCTCCAGCCGTGTCGCCGCCCTCCTGAGATCCTGCTCGGCGCAACTGCTTCTTCTTCTTGGGGAGGGCCTCAGGAGGGCCCTCGCTTTTGTGGCTGGGGTCGTTGATGGCTGCAGCTTGGAAGGCGCGCTCGAGGGAGCACACCGCATCTCTCTCTTCACATGGGCCCGTGATGATTCCGCCGCTTCCCGGCATCTTGAGGACGTTGTAGCCGTGATGGGTGACTGCCATGAACTTGGCCAGGGCCGGATACCCGAGGATGGCGTTGTACGGTAGGCGGATGTGCGCGACGTCGAAGTCGATGAGCTCGGTGCGGTAGTTCTTGCGCTCTCCGAAGGTGACAGGCAGGCGGACCTGCCCTATCGGTGTGGTGGAACCGTCGGTCACTCCTGAGAAAGGCTTGGTAGGCTGAAGCTGCTCATATGGCACTTGGAGGTTGTCGAACTTGTCGACGGACAGGACGTTGAGCCCTGCGCCGCCGTCGATGAGGGTCTTGGTAACCTGCACATTGCTGATGACTGGGGAGCACAGCATCGGGAGGGCGCCAGCGGTGGCTGCACACTTGAGCTGATCTGCCGAGTGGAAAGTGATGGTGCATTGGGACCACCTGAGTGGGTGCGTGGCCTCGAGCTTGCGGAGCACCACGTTCACTTCTCGAGCAAACTGTTTGAAGATGCGTTGAGAGGCTGGGGCCTGCGCGCCGCCCAAAATGCAGGCGATTGCACGCGGCTCCTGGAAGCCCCCAACCCCTCATTCTGATGGTGATCATCGTTCCTTCTTGGTGGCAGCAGCGGGGGAAGACCGGCGTTGCCCTGGGGGCGATCCTCATGAGGCTGGTCCCTCCAGGCGCCCTCGCGAGGATGGTCCTGCCAGCGGTCCTCACGAGGCTTGTCGCGCCACTCCTGGCGCGGGCCACGGTCGTCCCAGCGTCCGCCTCCACGTCCTCCTCCACGGCCATAGCCCCGGTCGCTACGCTCAGGGCGTCGACCGAAACGTCCTTCGCGAATGGCTCTGAGCTCTTGACAGTCACTGGTGTTGTGGGTGTTCAGATTGTGGAAGGCGCAGAACGGTCGGCTGTTCTTGGATGACTCGGGCTGATCTCTGCCCCGCTTAGTGTCGGGCTCCGCTGCGAGCACTGCCGCTTCCTTGCGCTTCATGTCCTTGGCCTTGGCTTTCTTCTCCTCTGTGCCCGCAGCTGGCAGCTCGAGGAGGGAGAGGCGCCCCTCCTCAACTCTTGCGCACTTGGTCGCCAGGTTGAACAGCTCTTGAGATGTGCACAGCTCCTCATGGATAGCGAGATCTTCCTTCATCTTGACATCACGGACGCCGTCTGAGAATGCAGAGATGATGGCCTCGTCCGTGACCTTGGGGATCTTGAGGCGAGTGTTGTTGAGGCACTGGATATACTTCTCGAGGGTCTCCCCTGGTTGTTGCTTGATGGGCGTAGGTCACCCGCGGCCGGCAGGCGGTCGCGGGTGCCCTGGAAGTTGGCGACGAAGCGGTCGCGCATCTCATCCCAGGAGGAGATCAAGCCGTGCTGCAGGTTCAGGAGCCAGGAGCGGGCACCATCCTTGAGAGCCATAGGGAACTAGTTCGCCATGACTTTCTCGTCGCCGTTTGCTGCTTCAATGCTCAGCTCGTAGAGCTACAGGAACTCCGCGGGGTCGGAGGTGCCGTCGTAGCGGGGAGGCAGATCCGGCTTGAACTTGCCTGGCCAGGCGACGCTACGCAGCTCGGGGGTGAAGGCGTGGCAGCCGGCCGTGGTTGCCAGGGCCTGCCTCGGAGGTGGAGCTTGGTCTTGATGAGGTCCGCATGGCGCCACCGCAGGCGGCGCGCGGTCTTGGCGAGGCGGCGCGGGGAGCGCAGGTGCGGCTTCTCGCGGCCGAGGGATTTCTTGGCAGCTTCTCTCTTCGCGCGCGGGCACCGGACGTGACGGATCACGCCGTGGGGCTGCGCGCCTTGGCACCAAGGCGCAATCTTGGGGCAAAGGTGGTGGAGGCGCGCCATGAGCCACGCCACCTGTGGCTGGCGGAGGGTGAGGCAGAGAGAGGGACGGGGCCGGGGAGCCCCCTGCGGCGCGGACGAGCTCGGCGACGCGGTCGAGCCACTCCTCGTAGAGGTCGTCGACTGGGCGGTAGCGTAGGAGCTCGTTCGCCGCGAGGAGCGCGGCCTGCACCTCCATGGGAGCGCGGCGTGCATGAGACGAAGAACCGGCCGGGGTCAGCGACGGAGTGGCGGTGCGGCCGTCCTGCCGCACCGACGGATGCAGTGAGGACGCCTATTGCTCGTTCCCCGCCGGGCTGGTGGCAACGTTGGCGGCGGGAGACGGAGAACGACGAGGTAGCCTGCCGACGGGTGCCGTCTGAGCAACGCGGGCGGTGAGGGCAGCCCGGCGCTCAGCTCGAGCGCGGCGAGCGGCCGCCATGGAGACGAGGAGCGACGGATCGACGGAAGGGAAGCTACGGCGCACCCCTACCTGGCGCGCCAAATGTTTGATGTGGGGTTCTGGCAAACCCATAAGGTTTGAACTCTGGGGTGCGCGCGAAGTCTTTCCCTCCTACCGATCCACGCCCTGGCTCGCTAAGATCTTGCGGACAAACTCGACGAACTCGCAACACAGAAAGACACGAGATTTATACTGGTTCGGGCCACCGTTGTGGTGTAATACCCTACTCCAGTGTGGTGGTGGTGGATTGCCTCTTGGGCTGATGATGAACCGTACAAGGGGAAGAACAGCCTCCTGAGGTTGAGGTGTTCTTGTGGCTAGGGTAGGCTCTCGATCAGATCAGATCAGGCTGAGATGCCCCTACTGTGGTGGCTAGTTCTACTTATATAGGCCCTGGTCCTCTCCCCAAATATTGAGCGGGAAGGGAGCTAACAACGGCGGGCAAATTTGAAGGGGGACAGCTAGTACAAGCTATCTTGACAAAAGTGGTCTTCGCCTGCAAAAGGCTCTGGTGGTGACGCTGTCTTGGGCTCCACGATGACCTCCGTCCTGTCGTCCTTCTGGTCTTGGTCTCGTTGCACCGATATGGCAACCATTGCCTGATGCCTCGGTACTCCTCGCCTGCGCTTGCCTCCTTAGCACCAAAGAGGAAACAAGGATGCTGGGCGCGCTGGCGCCCGCCTGGCGCCCGCCTGGCGCCCGCCTGGCGCCCGCCTGGCGCCCGCCTGGTGCCGATCGTCATGGCTCACGTCATGAGAGCCTCGTGAGGTTTGCTCCGCCTTGATATCTCCGCTCCTCGTGAGCCCGCCTAGAGGGGCCGCTCCTGAGGAGGTCCTGCGTCATCCGCCTCGCGAGGGTCTTGGGTGCCTTGTTGATGAAGATGGGTCGTATGGCCCGCTATGCCGTGGGCCGCAGGCAGGCAAGTCTGGTGACCCCCGTTCCCAGAACGCCGACATAGGGGGTCTCGGGTGCTAGCCATAAAGGCTTCAAAAGCAGACAAGAAGCAGAAGCTAGTTATTTGAGGTTCATGCTAGCGCGAGAGAGGAATCATAATCGCCGCCTCATGTACTGCATAGTTCCGCTATCACTCATAGTGATAGCTCTTCTCGCGTATATGTTTAGATGGATGACGATGTAGTTGCAAGTATTCGAGACTTGTATCACCATTTTCGAGATGATGACGAGAGACCACTTTGTGTTGGATGATGACATGATTTGATGAGACTATTTGTATGTATATGCTATGATTACATGTGTGGTCTCGCAGCCATTTGTATGTGTATAATGATGACATTTGTATGTGCTAAAGATTCTTGTATAACGCCTGTTCACATACAAAACAAATATGCAAAAAAAAACCAGAAACTAATAAGATTAGCAGTAGTGAGGGTCGTAAATTTAGCAGCAGCGTGCCGTTAGCAGTAGCGTGGCTTAACACAAAACTAGAGCTATGAGCAGTAGCGCGCTGTCCTACATCTCGCTGCTGCCATGCTTGTATAGCAGTAGCGCGGGCCAACACGCGCTGCTGCTAGGTTAGCTGTAGCGCCGTATCAGTAGTACCCGCGCTACTGCTAGGCTTTTCCCTAGTAGTGTCCCCCGCGGCCGAAGCAGGAGCGGGAGGCACCGCAGAAGGATATCACCAACAACATCCTAGCAACCATGCTCTGTGAGGTACGGGTAGAGAAATAATTCCTTCTGTCCCTCCCTGCCCAGCCGAGGGGCATAGCCACGGCGGTGACGTTCAATGCCCCCGCCGCGGGCGCGGGCGTAGGACATGCAATGCCCCCGCAGCAAACTGGCCCAACCAATGCTCTGAACGGGGTCATTGGTCCACACACGCCACCACCTCGTCACCATGCCATCCAAGCGACTGGCTCCCGATGACGGGAGCCCGGCGCCGCCACTACCGGCACCTTCAGGAGTCGGGTGACACTGCAGTCTAGATCATCATTACCTATGCCAAGCACCGCTTCGGAGGCCATGGCGCGGGCCCAGTTGCTGCTGAGATTTCCGCTAGCAGCCGATCAGATGGATGAGTGGAGAGCCACCATTCAGAGTCTGATTGGCTTTGCCAAGGCTGGAGGCTCATAGTAAGCTGGCCCACCACGACCTCCCCAGATGACGATGGCGGCCCACACTGCTGGTCATGCGGAAGGGGCCACCCCCACTGTGCAATCCCCACCACGGCAACCAGCGAGAGGGCCACGCGACCAAGAGATTGATGATGTCTCGATGGCTTCCTCCGATCCTCGAGCACGTCAAGGCCAACGGCGAGCCCCGGAGGACAGGCAGATGGGGGGCACGCACATCACCACCGAGCGACGCCGCGGCAACCACCACCAGTCCAATGGGCACAATGGCCCCAACGTCGACGAGCCTGCGCTCGGTGGAGGCGGGTACCTATCTTTCAAGGCTGGGTGCCCTGCCTTCACACGTGAGCTGCGGCAAGTCCGTTGGCCGTCCGCTCGCACGTTCAAGCTAGAGATACTGGAGAGGTATGATTGGAGACTGAACCCGGCAGAGTTCTTGAGCATCTACACTATCGTTGTTCAAGCTGCCGGGGGAAGAGATGAGAATTGTTTTGCCAACTACTTCCCTTTGGCGCTCAAGCCAAACGTGAGGTCTTGGTTGATGCATCTGCCGAAGAACTCCTTCTCGACCTGGGCTGACCTGTGCCACGAGTTCGTTGACGCCTTCACGGGCGGCCACCAAGAACCAGGGCGGCCTAGTGATTTGCATCTTCTCCTGTAGAAGGAAGGAGATACTATGCGGAAGCACATGCAGAGGTTGAGCCGAGTCCACGGGAATATTCCCGATATTCACCCGGTAGCTTCTAACCATGCAGGCAAGATGACCATACCCTCGAAATCACTTCTATCTTTGCTTTGCTAGTTGTTCGCTCTATTGCTATGCTGTGCTACCTACCACTTGCTATATCATGCCTCCCATATTGCCATGTCAAGCTTCTAACCATCCTTTCCTAGCAAACCGTTGTTTGGCTAAGTTACCGCTTTTGCTCAGCCCTTCTTATAGCGTTGCTAGTTGCAGGTGAAGTTGAAGTTGGTTCCATGTTGGAACATGGATATTTTGGCATATCACAATATCTCTTATTTAATTAATGCATCTATATATTTGGTAAAGGGTGGAAGGCTCGGCCTTATGCCTGGTGTTTTGTTCCACTCTTGCCGCCCTAGTTTCCGTCATACCGATGTTATGTTCCTTGAGTTTGCGTTCCTTACGCGGTTGGGTGATTTATGGGACCCCCTTGACAGTTCGCCTTGAATAAAACTCCTCCAGCAAGACCCAACCTTGGTCTTACATTTGCCTACCTAAGCCTTTTTCCCTTCGGTTTTCGCGAGCCCGAGGGTCATCTTTATTTAACCCCCCCGGGCCAGTGCTCCTCTGAGTGTTGGTCCAAACTAGAGCACCGTGCGGGACCGTCCCTTGGCAACTTGGGTTACGTTGGTACCTGTACGCTTCGCTTATCCGGTGTGCCCTGAGAATGAGATATGTGCAGCTCCTATCGGGATTTGTCGGCACAGTCGGGTGGTCTTGCTGGTCTTGTTTTACCATTGTCGAAATGTCTTGTAAACTGGGATTCCGAGACTGATCGGGTCTTCCCGGGAGAAGGTTTATCCTTCGTTGACCGTGAGAGCTTATAATGGGCTAAGTTGGGACACCCCTGCAGGGTATTATCTTTCGAAAGCCGTGCCCGCGGTTATGAGGCAGATGGGAATTTGTTAATGTCCGGTTGTAGAGAACTTGACACTTGCCTTAGTTAAAATACATCAACCGTGTGTGTAGCCGTGATGGTCCCTTTTCGGCGGAGTCCGGGAAGTGAGCACGGTCTAGGTTATGTATGAACGTAAGTAGTTTCAGGATCACTTCTTGATCATTTCTAGCTTCGCGACCGTTGCGTTGCTTCTCTTCTTGCTCTCATTTGCGCATGTTAGCCACCATATGCTTAGTGCTTGCTGCAGCTCCACCTCATTACCCCATCCTTTCCTATAAGCTTAAATAGTGTTGATCTCGCGGGTGTGAGATTGCTGAGTCCTCGTGACTCACAGATTCTACCAAAACAGTTGCAGGTGCCGACGATACCAGTGCAGATGATGCAACCGAGCTCAAGTGGGAGTTCGACGAGGAACGTGGTCGTTACTATGTTTCGTTTCCGGATGATCAGTAGTGGAGCCCAGTTGGGACGATCGGGGATCTAGCATTTGGGGTTATCTTCTTTTCCTTTGGATTTGACCGTAGTCAGTCTATGTGTGGATTTTGGATGATGTATAAATTAATTTATATATTGGGTGAAGTGGCAATTGTAAGCCAACTCTCGTTATCCCATTCTTGTTCATTACATGGGATTGTGTGAAGATGACCCTTCTTGCGACAATACCTACAATGCGGTTATGCCTCTAAGTCGTGCCTTGACACATGGGAGATATAGCCGCATCGTGGGTGTTACAACATGCCACCACGCAGGTGCTTGCTGAGCTGGCCTAGAAGCCGCACGTTGCCATGCAGGTGCCTGCCCGGCTGGTTGGGCTGGCAGCTTTATGGGAACGGCGGTGGAGTCTTGGCAGACGCGGGCCTAGTTGTGGCCTCGCACGTGCCGCTGGCAAGGGTCTTGCCACGGCATCGCAGTCGTCCCCGGCAAGGATCTTGCCGGGGGTCTCGTGGATTTCCTCAGCAAGGATCTTGCCGAGGATCGTTGTCTTCTAGTCCTCATCTAATCTAGAGTGCTTATGATCTTAACAAAGATCTGCATGCCACCATGGAGGTGCCTCCCGAGCCTTGGTTCCAATGTGGTTGTTGGTGGTGTTGGAACCCTTGGGCTCAAGGGTGGCGCGCTCTGCTGGCGTCGGGCAAGTTGCCCCGGCAAGGCTCTTGCCGGGGCTGCGGAGGCCGCCCCGGCAAGGGTCTTGCCGGGGGAGTCCACCTCGCCCTCTTGCTCTTTGTGTTTCTTGGTCTTGGCATTGCTTTGCCTGTCTCGTGCTTTTGGCCGGAGCGCTTTTTGGTGTTCTTGCGCTTCTGCTCCCTCCCCTTGCCGTGCTAACTATGGCCACAGGTGTGGCTCTGACTGCCCGTGCACAAGTAGAGGGTAAAAAAGGAGAGCCCCTACTTTTGTACACCGACACATGGCCGTTTTCGGTCTGGGGGCTTGATATCCTCGGCCCTTTCCCCCGAGCTGACGGGGGCTTTGAATTCTTGTTCGTTGCAATCGACAAGTTTACAAAGTGGCTGGAAGTAGAAGCCGTGAGAAAGGTGACTGCTCAGCCAGCTATCAGCTTCTTGAAAAGATTGGTGTGCCGCTTCGGGGTCCCTACCCGGATCATCACCGACAACGACACCCAGTTCACGAATCGCGCCTTCATGCAATATGTTCATGCCCTCGGAAGCAAGATCTCATTTGCCTCTGTTGCACATCCAAGAAGCAATGGACAAGCTGAAAGGGCGAACGCTGAAGTGTTGTGAGGACTCAAGACGAGAATATTTGATAAGCTGCAGAAGTGCGGCAGGCGATGGACCGATGAGCTGTCAGTAGTTCTTTGGTCCCTCAGAACGACACCAAATCGAGCTACCAGGCAGACTCCCTTCTCTCTAGTCTATGGGGAAGAAGCAGTTATCCCCACGGAACTCATTTACGGGTCACCTCGAGTGCTTGACTCTGATGAAGTAGCGTAGGATCAGCACTGGCGTGACGACGATGTGCTTCTCGAGGAGAACCGTCTCCGGGCTGCTACGTGTGCCGCATGCTACCAGCAAGCTCTACGTCGCTATCACAGCCGCAGGGTTCATGCCCGGTGTTTTGAAGAAGGAGGCCTTGTCCTTAGGCGTGTTCAGTCCGTCAAGGGCGCAAACAAGTTGACGCTGAAGTGGGAAGGCCCTTACCGGGTAGTACGAGTCACTAGACCGGGCGCAGTCCGTCTGGAGACCGGAGATTGCATTCAATTGCAAAACTCATGTAATATTGAGCATCTCTGCAAGTTCTACCCGTAAGGCACGGCTGTCGGGCCCTGTCCGGCAGCCACCCTTTTGTACAGGCCTTGCCTCAGTTGCATTTAACCTCTTGCACAAAGCCAGGCGCAAACCCTGAGCAACAGAAAAATAAATGAAGCGTTGGGGGCCCTGACAAGTTGCATGCATGCATAAGCATTTCAGGAGCATCACATGTTCATGTAGATAAGATCGTATCGGGCATCATTTTCATCTGCATAAACTGTAGGCTCATGCCGTGGACTTGATCCCCAAGAGGAGATAAGAAGACGAGCCTACATTGCGATCTCTAGCGAGCCAAACAGATAAGTTCTTTCTCTTATCCATACGTATTCTCTAAGTAAGGACTTGTGCATAAGAAAACCTCGCCGCCTTTTGAAACTTAGGTGCTCCCATTCCTTGACTCGAACGTGGCTTCGGTCAGGATAGTCGCAGTGTCTTTTGGTGAAAAATATTGGCGGGGGGCTGGTCCCTCTTCATGATTTGTGCCCGGTAGGCCTAACTCCACGACAACAAAACTGAGGGTACCGGCAGGATAGCCTGTTGGGGGAAACTTGTTTACTTAAAAGTATAGAGGCATTCCACCTCTGCATGGACATATAACATGCACGAGTCCCCGACAAGGTTTATCTTATTCATAAATATGCTGATCAAACAAGTACCGACCTTACAGGACACAAATATGGATTCAAGAGATTACATAGTTTGAACTAATATTTGGCATGTGCCTACATATTTGAGATTGAAAAAAGATAAGTCCCATGTAATCTCCTCTTTTCGTTTTCCCTCCGCCAGGTATTGCTGTGGGAAGAGGAGAGGACTAAAGGAGCACCCGAGCAGGAGCCCACCCCGGTCCTGTCATGGCCTGCTGGGCACGGCCTAACAAGATTGGGTGTGGCGAGGCTGCGAAGGAGGGGCACGGAGAGCAGCTCGGAGGTGCCCTGGTCACCACCTCCAGGACCAGCAAGAAGCCCCAGCTCGAGCACCGGTGGGACCAACCACAGAAGCTCAGCTGGAAGACTGCTGGAGGGGGCAAAGGCACCAAGGGAACATCCCTCCCCGGCTATCAGCCGAAGAGACCGGTGATGAGGCTGTCGGGGAGGGAGGGGAAGAGCGGAAAGACAAGGCGACAGGTCGCCAGAAGGAGACGAAGGCATCGGTGCCATCATACTCGGACCTGCTGCCCTGCCACCCACCTTCTCCGTCTTCCCTCGTCTTCTCTCCATCACCACCGCTCCAGGGAGACGCCGGACTCCCCGGTCCGTCACCTTCCCCGGAGAAGTGGCCGACAGCCAAGACGGCTAGGGTACTCGAGGTGCGCTGCTCCCCATCTTGGCGGGCAGGAAGGCTCCCCTTTCTTCAGCGTCGGCCCCGGCTCCGCTAGAAGGGGTAGTGCTGGGATTACCAACGACCCCGAGCCCTGCATCCCGGACGGGCGTCGGAAGCTCCAAGAACCTGGTCACCAGGTCGACGGGCTGCAATGGCTTGTGGCAAGATCCGACGCTCCCTACACGGCCGGCCGAGGCAGAGGAGACAAGCATTCCACAACAATGGGAAAGCTTGATATATCTTGCACCACGGACGGCTCGCCCACCGCACCTCCTCTGGACCTGGACCATACTCACTCCCCAAGCATCAGCACGAGCATTTGGTGTCATCGACCCCGAGCTAAGGCCCGGGGCCTGGCCGCGGGCTCTCCCTTTCAGCATAACCAGCGGAAGGAAAAGGATGGAGGGAGATGGACATGAGAATGGATGCCTCCGCTCCTCCCCCGCCCTTCCTTTTGTAGGCGGGTCGGGGAAGGGAGTCGATTCCTCGACGAGTAACCGCCGCCCTCCTCCACCAATCCATGAAAACCGGGCCCCTGCCTTGATGCTCTCCTGCACCACATGCCTCCGTTACCTATCCCACTTGATGCATGCAGCATACGTGGCTAAGGATAAGGGCGTAGTGGGAAGAGTGGATTGGCCGTTGCTCACCTGTGCGTTAAAGTCATTCACGGGCCATTACAAGACTGGCCCCACTGCGATTGGCATTACGCGACGCGCGGAAGAACCGGAGACTGACCTGGGCTCAACTTAATGAAGAAGCAAAGAAGATATCAAGGGGAAAGCCACCTCTATGCTCTTGCCTGTGCACTAGTTAGGGCCTACCCCGAGGACGCCCGACAGCGCGTTCAGGCCAGGCCCGGGGGCTCCTGTCAGTGCAACGGACCCTAGGTCTGTTGCCCAGACAGTGCACAGGCCAAAGAACGAGTTTGCAGCATCCAAGATCAGATCAAGGCACAAGAGATCATTTCTTTGAAGGATCAAAGTGCAAACCAAGAAGACCAAGACTAGCCAAAGGGGCAAGATATCACTAAGGGAAGAACCTCCCTGGGCAGGTGAGCCTGGCAAGATTGGGGCTACCGCGGAAGCAAGCCTCCAAGATCATCCCGGTAGGCCTGCGGGGGATAGCGGAGGCAAACCACTCTACTGCGCCACCTCACAGTAATGCACGTCATCAATCAGTGCGGTGTCAAGCTCCTTAGTGACTAAGTGGCTGCTTCCTACCACATGGTGGCCACATCCTATGGAAAATACCTCCAAATGACACCCATCATAAGACGTGTCAAGAAAGTAGGCGCGAAGGTGGCAAAATAGCCTGACAAGGCCTGCCGGGCACGCTGTGATGTGACACTGGGCGGCACATTTAATGTGCTCTGTCAGCCTGCAGAGTTAGGTATAATAGCACTATTTGCTATCTACCTAGTATGTAAAGACTGATTTGCCACTGTGGTGACCCCTTCATCTATAAAAGAAGGCCCATGGCAATTGTAGAAAGGCTTCGGACCCTCACACATTCATACGCGCATTGCCACTCTCGCCCCGAGGTAACCCTGCCAGGAAAGAGCGCCGCGTTTTACACCGTTATCCACCATCAATCCACCAAAGCAAGAGTAGGGCGTTACGCCTCGCGGCGGCCATAACCTGGGTAAAACTTCTTGTGCGATCTCTGCTGTGTTGCATTAGGCTTATCCGCTCTTTATGCAATGTGCCCATCTCCCCACTGAACCGAAAGGGGCTCATGGCCCCATAGGTGGTCGTGGTTTCCCACGACACAAGCGGAGGACTTGGGGTATGGCATCTTGGAGCCGCTGCGCCAGGATGAAGTAGCTGCTCAGCAATGGCCCTTGGGGCCAGAGGTTGATGCAGATGTCCTGCATTACCGGCCATGCCATGTGGTACAATTCCATCAGCTGCTTCATTTGATTGTTCAGTAGCGGTGGATGCGAAGGCGCTTAGAACTGCTCCCATAAGCTCTTCGTCTCCGAGTCACCTTCGATGGAACCATAGTAGCGGCTGGTGTCCAACGCGCCCCTCAGAAATTCAAGCATCCGAGGAACGCCAGATTTGCGTAAGCTGGGTGAACCTGGTTTCACCAAAAACGCATTGGGGAAAGTATGGCTTACCAGCGGCAATTCGCTTCACATGCTGGATCTCCTCGCGGTCTGCCCGGGACTAGGTCTGGGCCTCTTTGCACGCTGAGCTCAGTTTCTCGAGCTCGACCGCCTTCTTCTTATGGTCGTGCTGAAGGATGCACGCTCTGTGTATAGACCGTTCAGGTGCTCGTTGATACGTCCATTTTGCATCATGTTTTCCTACTATTATTTATTATGTTTTGGGTCATTATTCACTTTATGATGCTATTCTAATGCCTTTTCTCTCTTATTTTGGAAGTTTCACATGAATAGGGAGATTGTAGGCAGCTAGAATTCTGGACCTGAAAAAGCTACATTAGAGATAGATATTCTCCACAACTCCAAATGACCTGAAAATTTACAGAGAATTATTTTTGTCGGGGATATACCCCGCGGTATGACCCGGCCGGAAGTATGACCCGACCGGACCTGGCGCTTCATCGTGACCCGCCGGAGGATTGGCGACTCATAGGTCTGGCGGTTCACTGGTGTGACGACTCACGAGCCTGGTGACATAATGATGGCCCCGACGGCGGGTCAGACAGAAGAGTAGGCCCAAAGCCCAGAAGGCCGGCTCATGTTATGGTGGGCCGGTTTATGAAGAAAGGCATAAAGAATATTCTCCTACCAAGGAAGCGAGACCCGGACTTGTATTCAACTTGTAAGAAAAGATAGACTAGTCCTAGTCCTACTAGAACTCCACATGTAACCCGCCCCCCTAACTTATATAAGGAGGGGCAGGGCTCCCCAAGAAGAAAACGAGCGACAAGAAACAATCTCTAGGGCTAGACACAAAGAGCCGGCTTACCGGCGACTCTCTCATGAGCATAATGAGACCTAGCCACAAACAGCATGTAGGGCTATTACCGGATGATGTTTCCCGGGGCCCGAAGCTGTCTAAATCCTTGTCTTGTGTTGCGTCTCTTGATTCCGCCCAACCCCTCTCAAGCTACCACATAGATGCGCTGGCCTCACGACTAAGTCCTGACACTAAGGACATCTGCCGTGACAATTCCACGACAATTTTGGAATTTATAAAAAATATTGTCGGAAGAGTTACCAGAAGGGGGGCCACCAGGGAGCAACGAGCTCAGGGGGCGGCCCCCTAGGGCGCGCCCTATGAACTCGTGGGCCTCCCAGGAGGCCTCCGGTGCCCATCTTCTACTATAAGAGGATATTTTCCCTAGAAAAAATAGAGAGAAGTTTCTTGGGATGAAGCACTGTAGTCTCGAGGCATAACCTGGGTAGGAGTAGTTTTGCTCTCTGGCGGAGCAATTCCGCCGGGGAAACTTCCCTCTTGGAGGGGGAAATCGAAGCCATCGACATCACCAACGATCCTCTCCTTTGGGAGGACCAATGTTCATCAACATCTTCACCAGAACCATCTCATCTCAAACCCTAGTTCATCTATTGTATTCAAACTTTGTCCCAAAACCTCAAATTGGTACCTTTGGGTTGCTAGTAATGTTGATTACATCTTGTAGTTGATGCTAGTTGGTTTATTTCATGGAAGATTAAATGTTCAGATCTTCAAGCATATTCAATAAACCTCTGATCTTGAACGTGAGTATGATTTGTGAGTAGTTACTTTTGTTCTTGAGGACATGGGAGAATTCTTGTTATAAGTAATCATGTGGAGTCCGTATCCTTTTGATATTTTGATATTATGTATGTTGTTCTTCTTTAGTGGAGTCATGTGAACATCGACTACATGAAACTTCACCATACTTGAGCCTAAGGGAAGGCATTGGGGAGAAATAAGTGGATGAGGGTTTGCGAGAGTGATAGAAGCTTAAACCCAAATTTATGTGTTATTTCGTAAGGGGATGATTTGGATCCATATGTTTCATGCTATGGTTAGATTTATCTTAATTCTTCTTTCATAGTTGTGGATGCTTGAGAGAGGGTAATCATTAGAGGGTTGCTTGTTCAAGTAAGAACATGACCCTAGCACCAGTTCGCCCACATATCGAATTATCAAAGTAGTGAACGTGGATCAACTAAACATGATGAACGTGACTAGACAACAATACCCATGTGTCCTCAAGAACACTTTGCTTACTATAAGAGAAAGTTTCGGCTTGTCCTTTGCTATAAAAAAGGATTGGGCCACCTTGTTGCCCCGTTTTTACTATTGTTACTTGTTATGAATTGTCATACTACAATACTATCTACTTTCAGTACTTGCAGAGAATACCTTGCTGAAAACCGCTTATCATTTCCTTATGCTCCTGTTGGGTTCAACACTATTAATTATCAAAAGGACTAAGATTGATCCCCTATACTTTTGGGTCATCAAGACTCTTTTCTGGCGCCATTCCCGGGGAGTGAAGCGCCTTTGGTAAGTGGAATTGGTAAGGAAACGTTCTTATTACATGCTGAAATTTACTGTCACTTGTCACTATGGAAAATAATCATTTGAGGGGTTTGTTCAAGGTATCTTCACCTCCACCGGAAGAAATAAGATTTTCCCCTCAACCTAATGAACCTACTAAAAATATTTATTATGAGATTCCTTTGGGTATGTTAGAAAAACTGCTAGCTAATCCTTATGCAGGAGATGGAACAGTACATCCTGATATGCACTCGATATATATAGATGAAATTTGTGGATTGTTTAAGCTTGCAGGTTTATCTGAGGATGGAGTTAAGAAGAAGGTATTTCCTTTATCTTTGGGGGGAAAGGTATTTACATGGTACAGGCTATTGGATGATACTGGAACATGGGATTGGACTCGGTTGAAGCTAGATTTTCATCAAAAGTTTTATCTTATGCATCTGGTTCTTTGTAACCAGAATTATATATATAAATTTTGGCATAGTGAAGGAGAAAGTATCGCTCAATCTTGGGGGAGGCTCAAATATATGATGCACACATGCCCTATTCATGAGCTCTCCAGAGAAATTATTATACAAAACTTTTATGCTCAAATTTCTCATAATGATCAATCCATGCTCGATACTTATTCTACTGGTTCCTTTATGAAGAAACCTATTGAATTCAAATTGGATCTATTAGAAAGAATTAAATGCAACTCCGAAATTGGAAATCAACAAAGGTAAAGAGTCGGATATAAGCTTGAGTTTGATTGTGTTAAATCTTTTATGGAAACCGATGCTTTCCATAAGTTTAGTACTAAACATGGACTTGACTCTGAGATAGTGGCTACCTTTTGTGAATCATTTGTTGCTCATGTGGATCTCCGTAAAGAGAAGTGGTTTAAATTTCACCCACCTATTAAAGAAAATTGTGAGGAACCTATTAGAGCTAAAGATCAAAAAATCATTTATAATGTTGATCCAGTTGTGCTTACTGCTTATATTGAGAAACCTCCTTTCCCTATTAGGATTAAGGAACATGCTAAAGCTACAACTGTGGTTAATAAGAGTAATGCTAAATCACTTAAACCCTTTGAACAAATTAGAGTGGAACCTAATTTTGTAATGATCAAAGTTCTTTTGGTTGATAATATTGATGGACATCTCATATATTTCTATTATGAAGCAACTAGGATTTCTAAGAAAGATAATTTAGATAAAAACAAACTTGTTGTTGGCATGCCTATTGTTTCTATTAAAATGGGAGATCATTATTATCATGGTTTATGTGATATGGGTGCTAGCGTAAGTGCTATTCCTTTTACTTTATATCAAGAAGTCATGAATGATATTGCACCTGCTGAGATAGAAGATATTGATGTTACTATTAAGCTTGCAAACAGAGATACTATTTCACCACTTGGGATTGTTAGAGATGTTGAAGTCTTGTGTGGTAAGGTTAAATACCCTATTGATATTCTAGTTCTTGGATCACCAAAAGATTATTTTTGTCCCATTACATTTGGTAGACCCTTCTTGAATATGGTTAATGCTAAGATTGATTGTACTAGGGAAATGGCCAATGTTAATTTTGGCGATGTATCGCACGAATTTCATTTCTCTAAGTTTCGTAGAGAATCTCATGATAGATAATTGCCTAATAAAGATGAAATAATGGGCCTTGCTTTTGTTGCTATTCCTCATACTGATCCTTTATAACAATATATGCTAGACCATGAAAATAATATGCATCTGAATGAAAGGAATGAGATAGATGAAATATTCTTTAGGCAAGCACCTATCCTTAAACACATTTTGCCTATTAAAACTTTGGGAGACCCTCTCCCACCTAAGAGGGACCCTATGTTGAATTGAAGAAACTGGCTGATACACTGAAATATACTTATCTTGATAAAAGAAAATATATCATGTTATTATCAATGCTAACCTTTCAGAGCATGAAGAAAAGGGATTACTTAAAACTCTGAGGAAGCATCGTGTGGCTATTGGATATACTCTTGATGATCTAAAGGCATTAGTCCAACTTTATGCCAGCACAACATTAATGTGGAGCCTGACGTTCAACCTGTGGTTGATCACCAACGCCATTTGAATCCTAAGATGAGGGATGTGGTAAGAACTAAAATATTAAAGCTTATGGAGGCAGGTATAATTTATCCTATAGCTAATAGTAGATGGGTAAGTCATATTCATTGTGCTCCTAAGAAAGGAGGCATTACTATTGTTCCTAATGATAAAAATGAACTTATCCCACAAAGAATCGTAACTGGTTATAGGATGGTAATTGATTTCAGGAAATTAAATAAAGCTACTAGAAAAGATCATTACCCCTTGAATTTTATAAATCAAATGTTAGAAAGGTTATCTAAGCATACACACTTTTTCTTTCCTTGAGGGATATTCTGGTTTTTCTCAAATACCTGTGTCAAACGAAGATCAAGAAAAAACTACTTTTACTTGTCCTTATGAAACTTATGCTTATAGATGTATACCTTTTGGTTTATGCAATGCACCTGCTACCTTTCAAAGATGCATGACCGCTATATTCTCTGATTTTTGTGAAAAGATTGTTGAGGTATTCATGGATGATTTTTTTGTTTACGTCTTTTGATTTAAGACATTACTTATGGGATGACACATTTATATAAACAAGGAGTAGATCGTGTTATTAGTCTATGTGTACCTGAGCATGAACAGGAACAAATCCTATGGAAGTGTCATTCCGAGACATGCGGAGGGTAGCATGCATGCTGGAGACAGAACTGCACATGAGGTACTATAGTCTGGTTTTTATTGGCCTAGTGTTTTGAAGGATGCACGTAAGTTTGGCCTGTCTTGTGATGAATGTCAAAGAATAGGTAATATCAGTAGTCGTTAGGAAATGCCTATGAATTATTTACTTGTTATTGAACCATTTGATGTCTGGGGTTTTGATTATATGGACCTTTTGTTTCCTCTAATGGGTATACTCATATTTTAGTTGTTGTTGATTATGTTACTAAGTGGGTAGAAGTTATTCCGACTAGTATTGTTGATCATAACACCTCTATTTAAATGCTTAAAGAAGTTGTCTTCCCGAGGTTTGGAGTCCCTAGATATTTAACGACTGATGGTGGTTCACATTTTATTCATGGTGCATTTCATAAACTTCTAGTAAAATATGATGTCAACCATAGAATTGCATCACCTTATCATCCTCAGTCTAGTGGTCAAATCGAATTGAGCAATAGAGAAATAAAGTTAATCTTGCAAAAGACAGTTAATAGATCTAGAAATAATTGGTCTAAGAAACTTGATGATGCATTATGGGCTTATAGAACTTCTTACAAAAACCTTATGGGTATGTCTCCGTATAAAATGGTCTATGGAAAATCATGTCATTTACCTCTTGAGTTGTAACATAAAGCTTATTGGGCAATTAAAGAACTCAACTACGATTTCAAACTCTCCAATGAAAAGAGGTTATTTGATATTAGTTCTCTAGATGAATGGGGGACTCAAGCTTATGAAAACGCCAGGTTGTTTAAAGAAAAAGTTAAAAGATGGCATGACAAAAGGATCCAAAAACGGGAATTTAAAGTTGGTGATCAAGTTCTATTGTGCAACTCCTGTTTCAGATTCTTTGCATGAAAATTTCCCTCTCAATGGGAAGGACCATATATCGTTGAAGAAGTTTATCGCTCTGGATCTATCAATATCAACAATGCCGAGGGCACCAATCCAAGGGTGGTTAATGGGCAAAGAACTAAACATTATATCTCAGGTATGCCCATTAATATTGAGACTAATATTATTAAACAATTATACCGAAGGAACACATAAAATAGGCCTTCTAAGACGATCCAGAACCCTGAAAAGGGGTAGGCATGTGATACGGTAAGTAAACCGACTCCAAAAGTTCCATCAAAGTAATTATTGTTCCTTTTGGAATATATAAAAAATTAGGAAAATGATAAACAACCCGGAAAGTGCATGAGGGAGCAACCACCTCAGGGGGCGCCCCCTTGGGGCGCGCCGTGTGAGCTCGTGGCTCTCCCGTGGACTTTGCCGACTCCATTTTCTTCCAGATTACTTGTCCTGCACGGGGAAAATTCATCATATATACTCCTTGCTGGTTTGACCACTACATCATGAGTTTTCCCTCTATTCTTGTTTTAGGCTATTCTTTTGACCGATCTAGATCACCATGGAGCCTCCAAGTTTGTCCAAGGACAAGTTCTACGAGAAGGTCATCAACCCTTACCTTCCGAAGGTCATGAAACACCCTCAAACCATTGAGATGCGTGAGGGGGTGCTTCACATCTAGGACGTTCAAGGGCCCTAGAAGGACGGAAGCGAGAAGGCCAGGCTCGAAGCTGTAGAATAGGAGATCTTCAAGTGCCAAGGGATGGTGGAGCGCGGTCTGAGCACCAACCACTCCATGATTACCAAATTCATTCGAGAGCACAACTGGGACAGTTAGGAAATTAGAGATGCTAACTTCAAACTCAATGACAGGATTGATCATCTTCAGGCCCAAGTATTTTACCTACAAAACCAAAACCTTGAGTATGAGTCTAGATTTAAGGACATGAGCTTGGCTACAACTTTCAGGATTCTGGTGACGCGTTCATTCTTTTATGATGGGGATCTTATGCCTTGGAAGACAGAGGACAAGCCTACTACCTCATCACCATCATCACCGAAGAAAGACACTTGAGTACACGGGTATGGGCACCACCCTTGGCTTGTTCCAAGCTTGGGGACATCCCTGATATCGTATCACCGTCACTTTTACCATCGTTATCTATCTTAGTTTGATCCTTAGTTATTTCGTGATACAGAAGAATAAAGTTCTAGTATGTTTTTTGAGTGCCTGTTCTGTGGTCTATCTATCTATGTAATCGAGTGTGAGATTTATGTAACAAAGAGTAGTTTGAGTTTGTTGCTTTCCCTTCTTTAATCTTAGCAATGAAAAGAATAAAAAGTCATACACTAATCCCATGGGGAGTAATGGCTTCACATAAAAGAAGTATAGTTGATAAAATTTGTTGGGAGTTAACAAACATAGCATTTGTCATGATGCAATTTATGAAAAATAATAAAGAAAGCACTACTGCAGGATGGTCCAAACGCAACACTACAATCAGAGACCCTTCGACGAAACTGTGTGTGATGCATTAATCACAAATTGTGATGTAATAAAACTGTTAAAAAAGATACAAAATGAGACAAGAAACATGTTTCAGATTATAGTTGCGTGTGCGATGTGTGGCATACAGTTCACTCGAATGAACTATTTGCGACCAGCTTAACAACAAAAACGGGCACCCAGATGAAGGTGTCTCCGATATACGGCATACAGTTCACCCTGATGAACTGTTTGTGATTAGGTAACACAACAGAAACGGTTGGGTAGATCAAGGTGTGTGCGACAGACGGCATACAGTTCAGTCGGATGAACTATTTGTCGTGAGCAGAGACAACAGAAACGGTTCAACTTAACAAGATGTGTGTGATATGTGGCAAACAGGTTCACAATTGGAAATGTGTGAGAAGACCAATAATAACACAGACGATTGCTGCTAATAAGCCGTGTGTGTTGTGGGCAAACGCTTGCTGGTATACAATTGTCAGCTATTGATGAATTCATCACCGACGAGTTCCCTAGTATGGTCAGTGTGTGATATCATTACATATAGAACAACAATATATGTACTTATAACTTATAAGGACTTGATTCCATAAACTAATTGAACATCCAATTACATAGGTGGCTAGTATACACATGACATTTGCACACACCAAAGTATGTTCCAAAATGCCTAGAAAACACAAAGAGTGTATAAAAAAGCAAAACGAATCCTGAATAATTTCATATTTTCAGGACGACGCTCCTATAGTTGCATGTTGCCTCTGTAAAATAAATCAAGGCAGGAAGAGATAGCGTATGTCGTTTCACACACATAGGTGACAAGTTCCCTCTCGGAACCATGAGGCTTCTTGAGAGAAGCTCCGGTTAGTAAGAAGTTTATACCAAAACTTGTCCCAAATTGGACTATTTTTTACCACAACATGTTGGTGCCATGCCATTGTTCATCAGGTTTACACATAACCTGGATTGAACAGGGAAATAACATCTAACTACACCAAAGTTTTGGGCACTCACAATCAAATGGATTGGTCTGGTCCATAAAATCAAGATCTTGGGACAAAAATTCTACTGGTCCATGATGATGACAAGTTGTTGTAAATAGAAGCCGAGCACATTCAGAAGCCCTTATGTCCACCTGAAACTTCTTTTTATGTTGTTCAACATGTCCACCCGTGAGTAAATTTTTTCAAAAAACTTAATCCTCATGGACAATAGTGCCCTCGCATTCAACATGAAGAATGTGACAAAGCTAGTGATTGCATGGTTGGATGCATATCCTTCCAACATTATTGTTGTCAAACGAATGTCATGAGAACTGAGAAAATCCTTGTGCTTCCTCAGCCATCCATTGGTCATACCCTTTTCTCCAATTGTTAGTACCTAAATAGAAATGAAGATTGAAAACAGTTAAAGTCTAAAATAGAGTATCTCGAAGGAGCGATAGTTGAACGGTTAATTCTAGTACATTATATATGGGCTTTCAATGTGCGTGAAGTCATCACCTTCATATACAAATTCTCCAGACATGGAAAGCATCGCAGCAAGCCAACAATCGTGTTCGGATCAAGACATCGCAGGCTGATAGAATCCAGCACCACTGATAGGCCATCCATGGAGCTCTTCATTCAGCAGAGGACATAATATTAGCACCGAAAGTGTACTCCAAGATGATATTTAACTTATGCGCACAAATGAAAAATGCATATTACAAAAGTGTACATAGATAATATATAGTACCTGAATAATTGTTGTGCTAAACACCCTCTTGAACCATTTAAATGGATCACGAATTTCACCCAAGGTCTCCAGTTTAGGCGCAGAGACCACGGTTATTTGCGAAGGTGCATAACAAGAATCAAGGAGCAACCTTTGAAGTGAAGGGGCATCTTCAATGATGAGCTCTTCTCCTTCAAAATGAATTCCAATGCTTACAAGGTGAGGCGATTTTATGTTGAGACAAGGGATATGGATTCCTTTTCCAGAAACAAGCATCAAGCGCTCTAGGGCAGGACAACTGGAGTGGATGATATTATGCAGTGAGGCCTCCGACAGATGAACCAACATAAGCGCAATGTTTTTTAGTAGTGGGAGTCGAAGCATTTGTACCAGATTGTCTGCTAGATGGCACTGGGTCAAGGCGACGATGTGGAGAGAGGAGGAAAACCATCATATGGACATCGGTGGTGAGGGCACAGATACAACAATTGGTTGTAACCTATTTTCATAGTAATGGTGGAACTCAAGCTGCTGGAGTTTTTTAATTGACGGGATGTCATCTAGGCGCCCACCTTGCAGGGTATACCCAGCAGGTAGCATGCCGGGATGCAGATGCGTTGAACACAACCCTGGTGGGAGCAGATGATGGCTCAGGGGAATTCTGAATCGTCATCGACAAATAGCTCACGACAGTCGAGATTAAGAGGCGCAACACACCATTGAGTGTGCCACCGAGATGCGAGGACTTATGTGCGGCAGCCATCCTTGGTGGAGAGAAGGGAGACGATATCCCCAAGGACGACGTCCAGTAGATCGCTGATGTGGTCCGCCCGAGATTCTACGGGTTCCTCAGATCCAAAGAGGCCATGACCGCTTCTGCCCGCGTTGTCGGGTGCAGGATCTACAACTGGCGTTGCCGCTGGCTAGAGCCTCATCTATGTACATACCTACCTAGAAAAAAATGGCAGAAACATACATGTGGACATTCAAAATCAATTCTCAATATCTGGAAGAAAAAAAAGGCACAAACATATATGTAGGGCATTCAAAAACAATTTTCAAGATCTAGCTACGAATAATTAGCACACACACTAACCCTAGTCCAATTATTAGAAAAAATCATTTGTACAGAACAAACAATTAATCACTGACCCTATACAGATATCATTCAAACAATCAATACACTACACGCATCTAACGGATCTTACTTTGATTTCATGGACTGAGAGAACATAACCATAGGATTTGTATTCCAAAAGAAGGAGAGGGTGGGTATAGATGACTAACCGGTTTTCCATTGGAGTCGGAGTCGTTGCCGGAGTTGTTGTGGACCTCCGGCTCCAGCTGGTGAGGCACAACGGCGGCGACGGCAACCTCTGATCCCATCTTCATGTGTTGCGTGGGTGCCTCACCAGCCCCGGCGTCGCCACTCCCTCTGATGGTGCTCTTTTGCGGCATCCTCATACACTCCAGACGGCGGTGACCAGTGTGGACAGGGGGTGCGGCCGCCTATTATGTCCAGCGTCTCAGGCGTGCCATTAACATGGAGTAGTGGGAGTGAGGTGGGCGGCATCAAAGGCTGGCTCGCCTCCCGGTGAGCTTGTGTAGCAGACTACTGGCATGCCTACCACCAATTCACACAATTACTCGAACGCCTCCCGGTGACACTGCGCAGCAAAAACGTTTCCCGTCAATTCATACACCTGCATGAATGCCTCCCGGTCTGCCTGCTCGGTGGACTGCTTGCATGCGTCCCATCAACTCATGCCTGCTTGCATGGCACACGGGGCGCGTGGCGGCATGCATATTTTTTTCCTTTTTGATGATTAATTCTGCCGCTTTATTCCTTAAATGAAGCATGGCACGTATACATTGTTGGTCTAACACCCACGGTTCAAATGAATAATCCATTTGTGATATTGGTTGCCAATTATTAACAATCTCTCGTTTGTAAGAAGATTATATCAAAACTTTTCTCAAATTTGATGAAAAAATTACAATATCATAGTCTACTGGTCTCGATATGACACCAAGATAAGTTTCATGAATTTCAACTAAGTTTTGGATTTACTGAAAAAATCAAGATTTTCAATGTTTTGAAATTTCTTGCACGGGGAATCATGCACCCAAGGACACACATATGGTTTTGCAATCCATTTTCGTGCACATGTAGCTCAAATTTCAGTTTTGCACATTAAATCCCTAGGAAACAAATCAATTTATAAAAACGGTCGAATGATCTCTGTTTTTTTTTTGAATTTTAACACGATGCTCCTTTGGTCACATGTTCACTACGGAAAAAGTTTGACATGCCTCAAAGTGGTGGTGGTGGTGCGGGATGTGTGTGTGTGTGGGGGGGGTGGTCTGGCTGTACACTACAAGTCGCGAGCCTCCGTTTGGGATTGATCATTTTGTGAGTCATATATGCCACATCAAAGTCGGGAATTGGTTATTTAAAACATTACACAACCCTGTTATACGTACTTGTTCATGCCACATGCATGCGTTGGTGGTCCTCGGACACTCCCTTGTGCAGTTATCAGCGATTTGCCCATTCATTAACTCGTCAAGGTTATCGGTTTCCACCGACAACGAGAGGCATTTGACCAAAGGTGGATTCATCTTGGCATGTGTTACGGTGTGGATCATGGTGAGATTCCATATCAAAGTTCGGGCACGTGCATACACATGAGTCCCTCCCACTGAATCGAAGTGAGGGGGCTACGCATCGTGAAACTCTGTGTAGTGCGTTTCGGTTTGTGAAGCATGTGCGACATCAAAGTTATGCATTGAGTATTCAAACATCACACAACACCTATTTTTGGGGACATGCACATGGTGGTTGTCCTATGACACTCAGTCACGTGTGATGCTCTCTGTGGGCCCATGGAGTCTTCGTTGATCAGGTTAACCTACAGCGAGAGAGAGGTTAATTTGACCAACAAGGATGGTTCTTTTTCGGTTTGTGTTACATATATGCACGATAGGAGTATGTAGTAGATGTCAAAGAGGGGGACTTTCCGGTTCCTGAGGCAGGTGCCACATTAAAGTTGTGAATTGATATTCAGACATCACACAACACCATGTAGGCGGTGGTTGCCCTGTAGGAACTCACTCGCGTGTGGCGCTTCCATCTGTGGGCCCGCGAGGTTGTCCTCCATCACTTTGACCCAACGAGAGAGGTTAATTCGACCATCAAGGATGATTCTTTTTGGTTTGTGCTACGGTAGGAGTATATACCACGCGTCGAAGGGGGGCAGCACATACCACGCATCATGAAGCTCGCTCTCTGTGGGGACTTTTTGGTTTCCAAGGTATAGGTGTCACATCAAAGTTGTGCATTGTGTATTCAAACATCACACAAACACCTCTTTGGGCGACATGCAGATGGTGGTTGTCCTATGTAGGATGCTCACTCGTGTGTGATGTATGCTTCGCTCCCGCGGGCCCGCGAGGTCATCGTCCATCACTTTGACCCAACGAGAGAGGGGTTAGTTTGACGAACAAGGAGGATTAATTGTTTTAGGGTTGTGTTATGGTAGGAGTATATAGTACGCGTCGAAGGGGGGATGGGACCAGTATATACTAAGCGTCATGAACCTCACTCTATGTGGGGACTTTACGGATTTCGAGGCGGATGCCACATCAAAGTTCTGCATTAGGTATTCAGAACATCACAACCACACACCTCTCCATACATATGTTTGGCACACATGCAAGCGATTGTGGTTGTCCTCTGGCACTCACTCACGCGGTTATCGGCGAGGCTTCCATTTCTGGGCCCGCTTTGTCAATCACTTTCCCCGACAGCGAGAGGGGTTAATTTGACACGGAGGGGATTAATTTTTTGTTTGTCTCACGGTATAGGTCATCATGTGAGATTACATAATAGCGCATGTGTACACATGAATCCATCCCGCTGGACCGAAGTGGGGGGCGGGGGCGAGCACACGACACGTCATGAACCTGTTGCTCTGTGTGGGGATGATACGTCTCCAACGTATCTATAATTTATGAAGTATTCATGCCATGTTTACAACAATTCTATATGATTTTGGTATGATTTGATTAGAACTAACCCGGACTGGCACTGTTTTGAGCGGAACTACCGTGGTGTCGTATTTTTGTGCAGAAATAAAAGTTCTTAGAACGAGCTGAAAATTTACGGAGAATATTTTTGGAAAATATAAAAAATACTGGAACGAAAAGATATCAGAGAGGAGTCCCAAGGCAACCACGAGGGTGGGGGGCGCCCACCCCCTAAGGCGCGCCCCCTGCCTTGTCATCACCTCGCAGGACCCCTTGACTTGATCCTGACGCCAACACGTCATATAAATCCCAAAAACCTCAGAAATAAACCTAGATCGGGAGTTCCCATGCCGCAAGCCTCTATAGCCACGAAAAATCAATCTAGGCCCTCTCCCGCACCCTGCCGGAGGGGGCCATCTTGACCGGAGGCCATAGAGGAGGATCCAGGAGGGGGCCATCATCAGCATGGAGGCCAAGGACCAGAGGGGGAACCTCTCCCCATCAAGGGGGGAGGCCATGGAGGAGGAAGCACAAGGGGGAGACCCTCTCCCCCTCTCTCTCGGTGGCGCCGGAGAGCCACCAGGGGAACTATTGCTGCAGTGATCGTCTTCATCAACATCACCATCTTCATCACCATCCTCATCTCTTTTAAGCGGTCCACTCTCCCGCACCCCGCTGTAATCCCCTACTTGAACATGGTGCTTTATGCCACATATTATGATCCAATGATGTGTTGCCATCCTATGATGTTTTGAGTAGATTTCTTTTGTCTTTTGGGTTGATTGATGATATAGATTGGTTTGAGTTGTATTTTTTATTTTGGTGCTGTCCTATATTGCCTTCCGTGCTGCGCACATGTGACAGATTCCCACTGTAGGGCGTTGCAATATGTTCATGATTCGCTTATAGTGGGTTGCTAGAGTGACAGAAGCTTAAACCTGAGTAAGGGGGTGGTTGCGTATGGGATAAAGGGGACTTGATACTTTAATGTTATGGTTGGGTTTTACCTTAATGATCTTTAGCAGTTGCGGATGCTTGCTAGAGTTCCAATCATAAGTGCATATGATCCAAGAAGAGAAAGTATGTTAGCTTATGCCTCTCCCTCATATAAAATTGCAATGACGACTACGGATCTTGTTAACAATTGCCTAGGACAATTCCGCACACCGATCCATCATTATTCCACACTCGCTATTTATAATATATAGTAATATATTCTAAATTTATGATAATAGTACCTATTTTATATTTTAGTTCTCCGATATCATGCAAAATTATCCTCTTCATACCCACAACGTAGTTTTATTTCTCGTTTCTAGATGGAAGCAAACGTTCGGTGTACGTAGAGTCGTATCAGTGGCAGATAGGACTTGAGAGAATATTTATGTTACCTTTAGCTCCTTGTGGGTTCGACACTCCATACTTATCACTTCCACCTTTGGAAATTGCTATGATGATTCCTTGCACTTGGGGATTATCAAGCTCTTTTCTGGTGCCATTGCCGGGGAGCAATAGCATGGGGTTAATATTCTCGTATGTGCTTGTTTGCTTTCTTCACTAAGTATTTTTTGTTTTCCCTTTTGTTTTTGTTTAATTGTGGGTGAAAAAAAAATAAACAAATAAAAAAATTGCAAAATACAACAAAAATTACTTGCCTCGTTTGCCTAAAAACTTTTTTGAAAAGAGAAGTGATTGGAAGGTTATGCATTGGAGAAGTGAGGGTCGACCTTGAACACTTGTGTTCATGCTCATGGAACCAAGTAGGATTTTTCATGGAAGTTTCTCAAACATAAGTATCCCCTTGTATATATCCATTAAATTATAAAAATAATGTGCCAATGTTTAACTTCAGAATGTTTAATTTGCTTGTTTGGTGTGTGCAGCAGAAGTGAGGATGAACAGTACAAGGGGAAGAACAGCCTCCTGAGGAGAGGTGTTCTTGTGCTTGGTGAACTTGTGTGGGTGAGGATGATCTGAATCAGTTCAAGCTGAGTTGCCTCATACTGTGGTGGCTAGTCCTATTTATAGAGGCCATGGTCCTCTCCCCAAATATTGAGCGGGAAGTGATCCAACAACGGCCAAATTCGAAGGGGGACAGCTAGTACAAGCTATCCTGACTAAAGGTGGTCTTGGCCTGCCAAAGGCTCTGGTGGTGACGCCGTCTTGGGGTCCACGGTGACCTTCGTCCTGCCGTCCTGCTGGTCTTGGTCTCGTTGCACCGATAATGAAACCTTTGCCTGATGCCTCGGTACTCATCGCCTGTGGTTGCCTCCTTAGCACCAAAGAGGAAGCGAGGACACTGTGCGCGTTGGCGCCCGCCTGGGCTTGATCGTCATGGCTTACGTCATTCGAACCTCGTAAGGTTTGCCTCGCCTTGATCTCTCCGCCCCTCGCAAGCCAGCCTGATGAGGCCACTCCCGAGGAGGTCATGTGTCGTCCGCCTCGCGAGGCTTGGCCACTCGCGAGGGTCTTGGGCGTTTGCTGGTGAAGACGGGCCGTACTGGGCCGCGAGTGGAGCCACGCCGTGGGCCGGAGGCAGGCAAGTCTGGGGACCCCCATTCCCGGAATGCCGACAGTTTGGTTTGAGAAATCCATGATAGATTGAGAGTTATCATTTACTAATGGTTGAACATAAGGTAGCTACTTCAATACACATCTGGGTGGATTGGTTGTCTGGGCACCTGGAGCAATCGAGTGTTGTCCTGGGATATCCCGGTGTACCCGTGTGATCATCCTATGGTTTGCCACCCAGGCTCAAAGGGATCATAAGATTATTCATGCTAGAAACTTCCGTGTGCAACGACAAGCCATTATGGGCTCTGGCATAGTTGAGTATGTTGTGTGACCTCTTTTAGTGGTAGGCTAGCAGATGTAGGGGATGTAGGTGGTACTGTCTACCTAGAGTAAAGAGATAATGCTTCTGAAAGACTGTGGCAGGCAATGAGGAGCCCGGGCGCGTGGGCTAGAGGAGTACGGCGATGTCATCTGCGAGCTTCTTGGGGACGGTGAACTTGTTGGTGGTGGCAACGATCATCTGGTCCAACTGAGAGTCGTTGTTGGCGTCGACGGCGGCCATCCACCAGCCGGTCCCCAACACCATCTGGAGACGATCCTTCGCGCCATGCCGCAGACCGACGTCATGGACCCTCTGGCACAGCCGCTGGCCGCTCGCGCGCATCGCCGCCGTGGGTCTGGAGTGAGCTCTTTTGCGCTTAGTGTAGGTGCTTAGGCAAATGCTTAGGTGCGTACGATGTGGTAGATGCATTGGAATGGAGGGGCGCCTTTATATGAGGGCAAACTGCGTTGCATTCACATCGTGCAGCCTCTTTTCCCGGTCCTCCTCCCATTACTTCCCTCATGCATTAATTGAAGGAGGATGCATTGGCCGTTCAACATTTCGGGAACCGCTACTCCCTCCCTTGTCTGCATTAAAGCCGTATCAGGAACTGCGCCGCCCGCTATCAAATTGAATAGTATTGCGCCGCCCGCTGCACGCCCTGCTGAACACGCCTCCTCGCCTCCATCAAACCACTCCGTTAAACCTGCATGAAAACCGAGAAACCTACTCCGGCCACACGTCCGTTCATGAGCGGGCCGGAATTAAACGCAACACCGGCCGAGCTCCTACCGTCCGCCCACTATTTACATGAGGCCAGACAGACAGCGGGCTAGAATCGCACCCCTCCGCCGCTCCCCCATCTCCTCCTTCACCATTTTTTCCACTCTTCCGATGGCTTCTGAGCAGCCGTTCTCCAGCATATTACCTGGCTGGGTGGCCCGCCGAGCCCTCCGGATGCGGGCGAGGCCGCTCGGTGCTTCACCAACCTCACTTGGCCCGACGGAGCCAGTTGCCGCCCCAAGCAGGAGCGTGGTTCAACAACTCACCGCTCCAGTTTAGCTCGATGAGGAGTGGCGAGTTGCTCCACGCCGGCACGGCGGAGAGCACACCGGTACGGGCGTCGTCGCTGCCGCGTCGTACCGCGCCACCAGTGTCTGCGGTGTCGCGCCTCCCGTGTCTGTGGGCGCGCCTCCCGTGCCTAGGGCAGCGCCATGCAGGCAGAGACAAAAGCCGGGTGCGTGGAGAACGACGAGTCGGTGGCCAGCTTCTCCGTGTCCGCCGCCATCATCGAGGAGAAGTAGAACACGGGAGGCCACCGCCACTTGGGTCCCATGAAGGCCACCGCCGAGGCGACGACTGCGCATTCAGGTGGTTTCTTTGCTTCTTCGTCTCTTCCGAGGACCTTTGTCGACCCCGCAAAGTGTCTGGCGGACATGAGGAAGACAAAGGGATCCGCGGGCGGCCATTTAGATTATGTACTCCCTCTCCAGCTGGCGGGAAATTTTTGTTCTAAGAATGGATAAATTGTATGTATCTATAACTAAAATAAGTCTAGATACATCCATTTCTTGGACAAATATTTCCGGACGGAGGGAGTATTAATTATACCAAGAGAGCTGGATTGGCACCGCTTAGTTCATGTAAATGTAATGAAATCCATCATGTTTATATGAAGATCCGACATTTTATACGAAATCCTTCATGCTTATATGAAATCAGTCCGTGTTTGCACGAATTTTATCTGGTTGGTTAGAGTTGTGAAAATGTATGCAGCTCGCATTTGATGTCGTCCGCGGAAGGAAGCGGGAGGAAATTTGCCGGCTGCCGTTGGAGATGCTCTTATGCTGGAAATAATAGAGTGACATCCAATCCATTTGAGTTAATTGCGTGTATGATTGTCCCTCTATAAAAAGTTAATTGCATGTATAGTGTACACGTGACTTGTAGGGTGGCTACAGCTTCGTACAGAAAGTTAAAAAGAAACAAGTCCATCCTTAATCTTGTATGCTATGTACTCTATGGGTTCCACTGTCAGTACTGTAGCGAAAGAAGTATATATTAAATAAGTAATATATAATATAAAAATCTAAAGTTAAAGACAGAATTCGAACTCATGTCATCGCGTTGCAAGCATCCGGCGCTAACCAGTCCAGCACATTTTTGTTGTAGACCATGTTGGAGATATATCTCCATGTCTACTCTAAAAAGACAAATATTTAGGAACGGAGGGAGTAGAAAACAGAGTTGGCGATGATGGTGTGCGTACCATCCTGCAATATAGGCCGTCGGATTTATATCTAACAGATAGGAAGAAAACTATGGCAATTTTGCAAAAATATAACCACACCCCTCTCCACGTTCGCAAATACGGCCTTCCCTCGTTCATCCTTTTCTCTCACAAGATAAACTACTCATACAAATGTATCTTGATGTTCCATGCAACGCACGGGCATCTAGCTAGTTTCTTTTAAAATAGTTACTGCGATAATTGGGTTGAAGTGATATATTTTATGTCTGCCCCGAATGATTTCAGCTTCACTAGTAGTAACAAAGAAATGGTTGCCTTGTTAATTAACAGAAAACAGGGTGAAAACTATCACATGACGCCGGTAAAAACGAGGCACACTGGGTTCAGCGTCATTGTCACTACAGCTATGCGCGCGCGAGAAGTCTACATATCGAGGGGGCTACTGAGCGAGGCACAGAGACACAATGTTCGAGAGAAAAACCAATTGACAGATTACGATCAGATCGAGTTGTCACCCTTCTGCTGTCATTGTTGGGGTGGGGGGGGAGGGGGAGGGAGAGAAAGACGTATCGAGAGTGTGCGCGGTAGGCATAGAGGCACAACTAGCGAATGTGTGTATGTGTGTGTGTGTGTGTGTGTTTGAAAGAGGAGTAGATATATTACTATCAAGATCGAGGTGTCGCCCTACTCCTTCGGTGTCGGGTAGTGTGTGTTCGTGTGTGTGTGTTTGAGAGAGAAGCCAGTCGATAGATTAATATCAAGATCGAGGTGTCACCCTACTCCTTCGGTGTTGGGAAGTGTGTGTGTGGTTGTGTGGGTGTGGGTGTGTGTCGGGGGGGGGGGGGCAGTGACACTTACATATCCTTACTCTTATAAAAAACAGAGTTGGTGATGATGGTGTTCCTGCCATCCTGCAATATAGGTCATCCGATTTATACCCGACGGATAGGGAGGAAACTGTGGCAATTTTGCAAAAAGATACCCACACCCCTCTCCGCATTTGCAAATAACGCATTCCCTCATTCATCCTTTTCCCCCACAAGATAAACTACTCATACAAATGCATCTTGATGTTCGGTGCAACGCATGGGCATCTTGCTGGTAGGGAGAAGGAGTTTGTGTGACACATATCTAGCTGGCACGCGCGCGTGCGCGTGAGAGAGAGAGAGAGGGAGAGAGAGAGAGCGAAATCTCAAAAAAAAGGTGCTCTGCTGGAACCCCAATGTATGTATTCATATGGTTCCGGAACTCGAGTTAACCTTAGGCATATGTGTGAGAGACATTATTATACTTTGAGACATTAGTGGCTGTGGGCGGGCGGAATTAAAGGGGTGGGCATGTTCGACAGAGAGAGCGTGTGTTTTTTTTGTGTGAGAGACTTGTAGGATGGGGTAGAAAGACGAATTCTAACCTTGACAGAGGGAGAGAAATACACGAAGTGCGCGTGTGTGATTCCGATGCCCACATGGAAATGAGATATGTATGCGTGTGAGAGAGATTGCACAATTCATTCACGTATCAATATCTAGCGGTCGTGGACGTGCATCGCTTGAACATAAATCAATATCTACTTTGTATTGTGGCCAAAGGTATAATATCGATTCAACGCTATAAAGATTGGACACACACATATCACATTTTTTCTATTTAAATAAACCTTTTCAGTTGTGCATGCCAAAGTTACAGTGATGTTTCTTCCAACAACCAATGTAGCTATCATGTACATGCACCATTGTTAGTCTTGCATTCAAAATCATTAGTCTTGGATGATTTAAGGTTCTATTATGAAGTAATATATGTAATATTCATATATGAATTCAACGGGTACGCAATTTATGGAATGGAGGCTATGTAATCATATGAGGTAACACTTTTAAGTAGCGGACTACAATATCCATTTATTTTTGTGCGCCTCTACACTAACACGTCAATGCATTATGTTTAAAGTAAATAACCAATTGCACTAAATTATCTATTTACACGAGAAATACATAGGCTGAGCACTTTATCCCATTTTTTGTGAACGCACCACTACACCCGTACGATTGGCCGCGCCCATGTGAACGTCCAAGTTATCGGCGCATCCTCCTGAGTTATTGCCTTTTTTTTCTGGGGTGGACATCACACTAGTTATTAACTGCTGACGTGTGCCCCGTGTACACAGTCTCGCATGACCTTCCCGCTAGCACGATCCAAAATTAGTTGAAACTGTATACGAACGATCCCGCGGGCGGCAAAATCTCCCGCCTCCTTCTAAAATTTCCGCCACCTTAGTCTAGCATGCGAAATTCCCCTTTTGTCCTTGGTGCACGGAGACCAACTGTTACAATACCGCCCTCATCTACATAATAAATTGGGTCTGCTTTGGTAACTTCCGATTTCCCCCACTACACGACACCCCCATTTCCTCTGCCCCTCCCGCAAAAACGACTAACTCCACAGCACCAGAGCATCTCACATCACGCCGTACTTCATCAGCCTTTCTCCCCTCCCCTCTCGAAACCCTAGACTGCTCATCCACCGGCGTACCAGAGCCCATTCACTGCCAGCGGCATCCACCTCGCCGGATCTGCTTCTGCGGCCGCATCTACCCCTCCCACCTCCCCTAGAAACAAGTAGACTTCTCATCCACTACTGTACCACAACCCAT